>NC_000078.6:89599693-90813443 GCF_000001635.26 Mus musculus | reverse complement strand
TAGATAATGCTATGTAAATTTTAGTGCCACTTCTAAGTCATGTGTTGAAATTAACTCCCATTGTGATGGTAGCGTGCTTGATTCTTGACAGTCAGTTGCTCTCAGCAAGAATCCAGTAGTTCTACAGTATGTGTAAGGACAGATGGTCCTTGATAAGTGTTTATTTACTCTCTTTCTTTCACTACACAGTAATTTGTAACAGTCAAGGAAGTTTTCAGGTGTTTTAATTCATGTTTTCAATGCAAATAATCAGATAAGATAATGTATGATTTGAGTATTCATAGTAACAATTAGAGCTGACAAACTAATGCAGGAAACTAAAATACTGTTTAAAAATTGCCATCATTTAAGTATTAAGAGGATAACAACATTCCAGTTTGTTAAGACACAACCATTTATATACTGGTAAATGCATCTTTTCCCAAAACCAAGTATTTGTGTTATGAGCAGTATAGATATATTAGATTCTGAGCTTCAGTTTTTAAATTCAATTTGCACATCAACTTAAGTTTCAGCTCACAGAGTAAGGTGTCAGAGGACTACTGAAACATTTATTGGATAAAGAACATCAAAATACGCATTCTCTCCATTTGGCTTGAATTTCCAGTGTACCCCAAAATTAGGAAATGTGAGCTGAATTGGGAAGGAAGCAATCACCCCATCTTTGCCAATGCTTTTTTCTTAGCATTGAGGATTATCGTTACTGTTTTATACTCAACTGCTTCTAGACCAAAAATATGACCTTCTGTAAATCTTGCTAACACAACATTCTTAACTGAAAAAATGTAACAGATAATAATTAGCATTTTGTAAAAATGTCTTTACTGAGCACAATGACCATTATTTAAACATTTATGGCGTATCTAAAGGGGTTGTAGGGAAGTTCCCTTTAACCCTTTCAATTTATAGTACTTATTGTTGCTTTTGGGAAGATCTTTAAAGTGACTGTTTGCATTACAAAGGACAATCGCTGCTAAAGATCCTCTGGCAACCAATATATAAATATTTAGTAAATAAAACATAAACCAGAAGGATTACTCAATAAAGCATTTCTTTTTCTTTTCAAGTGGAATTGAAACATTCCTCTAGCAAGGGCTAGCTCACAATTAATTGGACCCTTTATTAAGGATAGATGACTTGGTCAAGTACTGTAGCATATTTATTTATCCCCAAAGAAAATGCTTTTGAAAGTTGCAGAAGGGGGGATAGATTTTCTTGAGCTATTGTGTGGTCTAATATTACTTGATTGCTCTATTGTAGTGTACTAGACCACAACAAAGGCAACATATGACTTATTTTTCAAAGAGACACAGAAAAGAGACAGATTCTGCAGAGTTCACAGCTGCTATTGTTCTCTTACAGTTATTTTCAGTAATTTTTTAATACATTGAAATGGCCACACACAGTAAGAATAATCTTGACATAGCAGTTTTGAGGGAATTGGCTTTGTAATTCTAGATTATTATGTGCTCATTGTCCTATTTGAGGGAGTTTTGTTATTATATCACATATAATCCAATAATAGAAGAGTTGAACTTCAAGTAGTTGACATGAGCTTATATTTTGTAGAGATTAAATTAAAAGCATATGAACTTGTTCTTCAATTATATTTTTATATTTAGAGCTAGTTAAATCTTTATATCATTAATACTCAGGGAGGGCCTACCTAATTTTTCCATTGATAAATAACATTTTTAAAAATCCTAACTGTTTTATTCTATACCTACATTTGACAGTTAATTGCTTTTATGAATAGTGTCTATACATCTGCTATTGACTACTTATGCAATTATGTCATCAACTTCTCCTCCTCAAGTCTAGAAATAACTAGCTGTCTATTGAATAATTATAACTGTAGTTATTTTACATTATGGAAGAAATACTCTTGATAAACTCTTACATGGTCAACAAATGTAACATAAAGATCAAATCTGGCTTTATCTTAGGAAACTGACAAGCTGATCCTAAAATTCATATGGAAATGTCAGAGCCCTATACTAGCTAAAACAATCTTGAGAAAGATATATGTGCTTACAAGTCTCATTTTCCCTTATTTTAAACCCACTACTGAGCGGTAATAATCAAGCCAGAATGGTACTGACACAGGATAATTGTATATAGATCAAAGTAATAGAATTAAGCGTCTAGAAAACCATTGTGGTGTTCTGTTGTTCATTTAATTTTGACAGAGAAAGCAAGTTGATTCAATGGAGAAAAAAATAATCATTGTAAAATAAATGATTCAGGTATAACTTGATATTCATGCGAAAATGCAGATTTAAGCACATATATAATGTGATATACACCATAAAAATAAGTGACAGCAGACTCAAGCGTAAAAGTAAAACACGTGTAAACCTCTGTGGCGTTGGGTTGGCGATGGCTTCTTAGGAATCAGGTTGAAGGCATCATAACAAACCAGAACGTGGGTAAACTAAACTTTAGCATCAGTCCAGGCTTTTATGCTGAAAGGGAACCAACAAAAAGGTGACCGCAGAATGGGAGGGACTATTCAGCTGTCATGTAACAGGAAAGGAACTTTACTGCCGGGTGTATGAAGAACTCTTACAACTCAACAAGCAACCCAGTCAAAAACTTGGCAGAGGATCTGAATAGGCAGTTCTTCAAAGGAATCTGGGAATGATGAAAAAACCACATGAAAAGATGCTTCGCACCATTCGTCATTAGGGGAAATATAAGTGAAAACCACAATGACATTCTACTTCACACTAACTGAACGGCTATAATAGAAGAGACAAAGGAGACACAGTTGTTAGTGAGCACAAGAGTAAGTCCGAACTCACACTTTGCTTGGTTGGTAACACTTTCAGACATTCTAGTGAAGGGTTTCAGTTGCTCAAAAGCTTAAGCATAGAATTATCATAGGGTCCCCAAATTTCATTTTAAATATTGCATGGCACACATACACACACACACATACACACACACACACATGCACACACACGCACAAATGAACATTTCACACAAACACTCACACACACACAAGTTTTTGTGTCCGTATTATTTATATTAGGCAAAAGGAGAGAAACAACCTAAATATTTACTAGTACATGAATGAAAAACTAATTATAATGTAGCAAAATAAAGGAGTGCAATTTGGTGAAACTCATAAAGAAAGCATTGGTGAGATGGCTCAGTGGTTTTGAATATTTTCTGTTATTGTGGAGGGCTGGAGCTTGTTTTTCAACACCCTTGTTGGGCAGCACACAGCTGCCTGTGATTCCAGCTCAGGGGATCGGATAACCAGTTTGGGCCTCCGTGAACATCTGTACTCACACGGCACACACAACACACACCAAGTACATGCACACATGCAGAGAAAGAGAAATAAAATAAATCTTAAAAAATGCAAAGAGAATGTCACAGCCTAGATGAACTTCAAATGTAAAACCTTTATTACAAAGAAGCCTGTCAGAAAACATTCTGAATTCCATTGATATGAAATGCTCAGGATGAACTAATCAACCAAAACACGCACTCAGATTGGGGATTTCCTGGGGCTGGGAAGAGAGAATGGCAGCACCTGCTGAGTGTATGAAGTTGCTTTGTGCAGTGAGAAAATGTTCTAAAATTAGACAATGGTGATGATTGCACAATTCTGTACGTCTACTAAGATCTTCTAAATTATAGACTTCACACGAGTGAACTGTGCAATGCAAATTCTGTATCAATAGCACTGCTAAGCAAGAGATCACCTGTGAAATATCATCTAAAAGGCATATGACTGTTTTCCAGGCATGTTATTCCTAATGATTTTAGCATGTGTTTCATATTAGTCCCCCAATAGAGTCTATGTTAATCTAATTTCATGTTTTTTTCTCTTCCCCTTTTGTCTATACTTCTTCTCTTCCAAGTTATTCAGTCTGTAAAATTAGAGTTCTGTGGTAGTGGACTTTGAGCATCTGAGATCTAGATAATATAACTAGGTCTTCCCATATTTTAACAAGAATTAGTGTAGGTTATTACTAATTAATTGACTAATTTTGAGACATGGTCTCATTCTCTAGTCCAAGTTGACCTCAGACTTGTAAGAATCCACCTCCCTCAGTCTTCCATGTTCTGGGATAACAGATACGGGCCACCTTTCATTGACTAGCTGAAGACATTTCAGTTTAATATCTACTAAACACATACTACTACTTCCATGTTTATGCTTGATATTGGCAGGTGTACTTGACAATTATAAATCATAACTTCACGCTGTAGGACCTCAGATAAATGGTCTTTTTCTGAGTTTTGACATTTCTTATTAAATTCGGAGAAAATTTTATTTTAGAAGATAGCAGAGAAGAAATTGAGTTTATTTCACCTGGGGAAAGAGAGCTCAAAGAGAATATTATAGTACTTGAAGTATCTTGGATACTGAGCATCTCTGGTTTCTGAGACACACACTCTCTCTCTCTCTTTCTCTCTCTCTCTCTCTCTCTCTCCCTGTACACATGTGTGCACACACACACACACACACATGCATGTACTCAGGTATGTTCGAGAGCACATGTATTGAAACAGAGGTCAATAGTCGGTATACCTCAGGATCTGTCCTCCTTGCTTTTTGAGACAGTCTCTCAGTGGGTCCTGGGGATTACTAGCTAGCCAGCAATCCACTAAGCTCCATTCACTTCTGTCTCCCAAGTGCTGGGATTCCAAGCCTGAGATACCATTCCTGGCCTTCTAGGTGGGTGCTAGGTATCTGAACTTGGGTAGTCCTGGTGGCTTGGCAAGTACTTTATGGTCTAAGATCTCTCCCCTGCCCTGGTTTACAAGAAATATTCTTAAAGACTAGCTCAGTGAGCACTAAATGGAAAAGACAAAACCTTGAAAGTCAGAATTCAAACACTGAGGTAATTTGCCAAAAAGCTTTCCTTCTGGAAACATAGTCCAGTTCATTGTCTCGTTGTTCACTGGCTTTCATCTGCTCAGCAAGCCTCAGCCTCTATTTTCTCATCATGAAGAGGATGGCAGTCCTACGTTAGTAACTTGGTGTTTGTGCACACAAGGGGCTAGATATACCAGTAATGGTTCCATTCCATTCACATTGAGGCCTCGCTTATAAAAGAAAATAAGAGATTTAGCCTACCCCAAAGTGTTTATGCTTTAATATTACTATTCCCCAAAAGCTGTTGGGTTTAAAAATGGAAAAAAAAAAAAAAACCTCTTTGTAGGGTTATATATAATAGGTTGTAAGTGAGGATGGGAGATATTTTAGAACACACAGAACGTCTTAAGATCTTCCAAACATTATTATGGAGGTAATGTGAACATAATTTTGGCCAGTTTGCTCATACTGTCACATAAATTATCAACTAGTTGGCTGATATTTGGTTCAATGGCTTTGGTGTAAGAGCCAAAAGTATTTAAGTACTTATGTGGTACTTAAAATCGATGGGACACAATGGCATAGCATTCAGTTTCAAATGCTATGGCATTATAACACAAAATATTGTGTGACTAAGCCATGAATTCATTGTTATAACTGAAAAGAGACTATACACAAGGAACTAGCATCAGTTAGGTCTTCTTATAGGCAGCCTGGTCAGTTAGGGACCCCTGACAAGTAGGAGAAGAAGGGGGAATAGGAAGGATCTAGGTAGTGGTGGTTGTTGCCTGATGGTGTGTAAATACTGAATGCTACTGAACTGTATATTAAATTGGTTAAATCATAACCTTTATGATATGTCCACTTACAAAAGAATGTAACTAAATATAATGGGTTGTTTACATATATATGATATATACATACATACTGAAAAATGCTTATATCTAAGAGCCCAAGGACATAGACTGGGAGAAAATATTTGTAGAAGACAGCTGGCAAAGGATTGTTATCTAAAATATGTAAAGAATTTTAAAACTAAAAGAATAAGACAATTTACCTAATTTTAAAATGGGTTAAATACCTTAATGGACACCTCCTTAAAAAAGGTATTTAGATGTTAAATAACCCATCATATACCAGCAAGGAAATGCAAGCTAAAATAAGGTGCTACTTCACAATAATTCCAATGTGCAAAACCAAGGCTAAACCAAAGGCTCGTGAGTGTGTTAAAGAGCAGTAACTGTCATTCACGGTTGGTAGAAACACAAGGCAACTAGAGTCACTTTGAAAGTCAGTTTGACTGTTTCTTAGAAAACTAAGTACATTCTTTTGAGATGACACAGCAGTCACAATATTTCATAATTAACTCCAAAGGTGAACATTTGTGTGCATACACAAGCACGCTCATGATTGCATCCACACAGCAGTTTTCATTCACAAGTAGAAAGTCACAGTCAGCCAAGATAAGTTTAACTAACTTGATGAATTGCAACCAAAATAATTTAACATAATGTAATGTTAAAAGAAGTGAGCTACCAAACTTAAAAACAAAAAGAGATATCGAAGGGGGCTGGTAAGATGCCACAGCAGGTGAAGGCGCTTGCTACCACACCTGATGTCCTGAGTTCAATGCCTGGGACCCATATGGTGAAAGAGAAGAACAGAGCAGTACACTACTGATAGTTGTTCTCTGACTCCCCCATTCACACCATGGCATCTGCACCTCCATACATGCACACACAAAACAAACACACCAACAAACCAACCAACAAGTAAGTAAATGGTAAATAGCATTAAAAGGCACAGAGAGAAGACATCAATGTATATTACCAAGTAAAGAAAACCAGCTTGAGAAAGTTATGTGTACTATACGGTCCTAACACTTTAACACTCTTGAAAATGCAAAACATTAAGTCAGGATTTAGAGGGAGCAGAGAAGTTACTTGGAAAAGGCCTTCTAGGGCACTGGAAATGTTTTCTTTTTTCCTTTTTAAAAAACACTATTATAGTACTGAGCATATCCTATTATATATGTCTAGTCAAATCCTTGGAGCACACAAACTAAAGCAAATGCTAGTATAAATAGGTTTTGGTAGACAATTATGTGTCAATGTAAGTTTGTCACTTGTAAGAAATATGCTGTTCTGGTTAGGGTTGTTGAAAATAGAAATATATATATATATATATATATATATATATAATGGGAAATTTGTCTACTTGAGATTAATTTTCTTTCCATGAACTAAAAATAAAGTCTAGTTTTAATAATGTACAGATGACAGGGTTAGAGAGATGGCTCATCAGTCAAGAGTCCTTGCTATGTAATTGAGGATAGAAGTTAAGATGCCATTATCCATGTATCAAACCTGATGTCATCACACATACCTGTAATCCCCACCTCTGAGTTAGAGCAAAAGGGAGAGGATATTGTGGCTCTTTAGTCTGTAGTCTAGGCAAGAAAACGAGAGCCCTAACTTCAGGGAGAGACCTTGACTCAAAGAAATAGATGGAGAATCATAGAGAAAAATTTGATGCCCTCCTTTAGCCTCTGGGCCAGCATAGACATGCACAAATACACAAACACTTATAGAGATGAACACATATTAAGAGAGTAAAAAAGTAAGTGTATATAGGTAATAATTATATATCTTGGTGTGTTTTTCACAAACCATACTTACTCTTCATAATCAACATTATCATCAAGAAACTGAGAATCTCCTGTACAGTAGGAATATATCATTCCTCTTTCTGTTGCTCTTTGCTGTGGGTCACTGCTGTCCTGAATTCCACCTCAGATGAAGTATCCATTGCTTTTACTTTTTACACGTTACTGTATGTAATAAAGCAGCTGGATATATACTCTTGGATCTGACTTTTTCATGCCATTTGCTCGCCAGCCATCCATATTGTTGCATATAATTATACATAATTCAGTTTCATTGTGTATATTTTATTGCTCAAATATGATACAGTGGACTGAACCAATCTACTGTTAATGAACACTTAGGAAATGTCTATTTCATTGTAATTGTGAGGTGACTTTTATAACCAGTCATTTTGAGTTATCATACAGACATATCACTATTGAATTTATTCCCAGATATAGTTTGGCTAAATCATAGAGTAAATATATATTCATCATAGGATCTTCTCTCAAACTTGTGTCCAAAGTGATTATTTCAGTTCACTCCCTGCCATCAGTACTTGTATGTCCTGCTTGCTTCTCATCTTCATTGATATAACCATTCTGTTATTATTTTTTCAGTCTTTTTTATTTTAGACGTTGGTTTGTCTTATGACAAGTGAAATTCTGTTCATGAAAATGGAGTTTCCATGGTGTCAATACCCTCCAAAGCCCCACTTCCTTTTTTTTTTTTCCCTTAGATGTTTTCTTCATTTACATTTCAAAAGTTATCACCTTTCCTAGTTTCCTCTCCAAAAATCTTCTATATGCTCCGCGCCCCTCTCCCTCTGATCCCCAACCCACCCACTCCCACTTCCTGGCCCTGGTATTCCCCCATACTGGGGCATAGAATCTTCGCAAGACCAAGGGCCTCTCCTCCCATTGATGGCCAACTAGGCCATCCTCTGTTGAATATGCAGCTTGAGACATGAGCTCTGGTTAGTTCATATTGTTGTTCCTCCTATAGGGCTGCAGACCCCTTTAGCTCCTTGGGTACTTTATCTAGCTCCTTCATTGGGGACCCTGTGTTCCCTCCAATAGATGACTGTCAGCATTCACTTCTGTATTGGCCAGGCACTGGCATAGCCTCACAGGAGACAGCTCTATCAGGGTCCTGTCAGCAAAATCTTGTTGGTATATGCAATAGTGTCTGGGTTTGGTGGTTGTTTATGGAATAGATCCCATGGGGTACAGAGCTAAACAAAGAATTCTCAACTGAGGAATACCGAGTGGCTGAGAAGCACCTAAAAAAAAAATGTTCAACATCCTTAATCATCAGGGAAATGCAAATCAAAACAACCCTGAGATTCCATCTCACACCAGTCAGAATGGCAGGGAAGAGAGGCCCCTTGGTCTAGAAAACTTTATATGCCTCAGTACGGGGGAACGCCAGGGCCAAGAAGTGGGAGTGGGTGGGTAGGGGAGTGGGGGGGGGGCTCTGGGGGACTTTTGGGGTAGCATTTGAAATGTAAATGAGGAAAATACCTAATTAAAAATAAATTAAAAAAATTCAGGTGACAGCAGATGCTGATAAGAATGTGGAGAAAGAGGAACATTCCTCCATTGCTGGTGGGATTGCAAGCTGGTACAACCACTCTGGAAATCAGTTTCGCAGTTCCTTAGAAAATTGGACATAGTACTACCTGAAGATCCAGCAGTACCAATCCTGGGCATATACCAGAAGATGTTCCAACTTCTAATAAGGACACATGCTCCACTATGTTCATAGCAGCCTTATTTATAATAGCCAGAAGCTGGAAAGAACCCAGATGTCCCTCAACAGAGGAATGGATACAGAAAATGTGGTACATTTAAACAATGGAGTAATGCTCAGCTATTAAAAACAATGAATTTATGAAATTCTTAGACAAATGGATGGATCTGGAGGATATCATCCTGAGTGAGATAACCCAATCATAAAAGAACACACATGCTATGCACTCACTGATAAGTGGATCTTAGCCCAGAAACTTAGAATATCCAACATACAATTTGCAAAACTCATGAATCTCAAGAAGGAAGACCAAAGTGTGAATATTTTGTCCCTTCTTAGAAGGGGGAACAAAATACCCATGGAAGGAGTTATAGAGACAAAGTTCAGAGCTAAGACTGAAGGAATGATCATCCAGAGAAAGCCCCACTTTCTAATTTAGTCACTTTGTGTGACTAGACTCCAATATAAGAATCAAGAAGAGATACATTTAGACCTTCACTATAAATACATCAACTAGTATAGTTTCTGAAATGGCTTCTCAATGGTCCTTATTAAATACCTGGATATCTCTGCTTTGACTGAGTCAATATTCTGGTTTCATTTTTTTTCTATATTTTTTCATCCCTACATTTAATTTTTTCCTTCTTTTGTTTATTCATGGATAAAATAGTGGCTTTTAAACCTGGGTTTGACAATTGTTTTATTGGCAATCAGTAGCAAAAGGATTTCAGTGCTCACCATGAATAAGTTAACAGTTGTCTTGACAGAATTAAAAGTTTCCTTCTTTTGAGGTAATTCACAATTATTTTGATGATGTAAATAATTTGGGTAGCCTGTTTTTATGAGGAATAAAAAATTCAAAATATATTAAAATCTCAAATGGGCAAAGTTGTTGGTTATGGCTACTTAGATATTTATCTAGTACTGTCTACTGTGTAAGAAATAATTGGGCATGTCAAATAACAGATAAATATGAATAATATAAAAACTTCCTGATTACAACTAAGAGACAAACATGTTAAATTTGAATGCTATATAAAGTTTGGTGTCTTCAAAGTCTACATAGCACTACATTGTACTTTTTTTCAAAGACCTTTTAAGAAATTGAGAAGAACAATTAACAATACCTTAACTGAAGAATGGTAAAACTAGTTAATCAAGAAAACTTATTTTGTTCAAAGCCAGCCTGGTCTACAGAGTGAGTTCCAGGACTGCCATGGCTACACAGAGAAACCCTGCCTCGAAAAACAAAAAACAAAAAACAAAAAACAAAAAAAAGAAAGAAAGAAAAAAAACCTTATTTTTCTAAAGAATTATGTATAAATTCTCTTGCACAATTCTCTGTATGTTAGCAATTTGTTTCCTGTGCTAGCCTATTCAGATACATCAAAAATTCAAAATGAGCCAATCATGAATTGACTAATAACTTTTTAAAATGTATATATTTTCATTGTATAGATGTATACAATGTATTGGTCTAATAATTGACTGTGAACAACAGTAGATGGAAAATTTATTTGTACCACTGCCTACTCAACCAAAGCCTCAGGGAACATTGAAGAAAGGCTTGAAGATATATAAAATCTGAACGATTAGAAGGGGTGTGGCAAAATGCATTCGTCTGGATATGTAATGGCTACTCTAAACATGAACTTGTAGTATCTGTGGTTTACAACACAAGACTTGTACACGACCAAGCCAGCTAACTAATAGTTATGACAACACTCTAGTCTTCACTGAATCCCAGGATTAAAATTAAAAGCACTGAAGGCATATCTGCATGTCAGTTTACTTTTAGGGCTTCATAACTCACGTGATCACTTCTACCAATTAGTTATCAGCGTTACACATCATTATACGTTGCAGAAACTGCCAAATAGCATGGCATAATTAATGACGTATTTGTGTAACCATTTTTGTAATCACTGTGTTATGGAATACAGTGACATCCAGGTTCATTGTGTTGAATCTGTCCATAGTTGTCTCTGAAAAAGAAAGCACTGTAAGTGCGGAAGATATTCTTCCCTGTACACAGCGGAATTCAACCACAGTACCTCATTGCTTTGGGATGGGTGATGATCTCTGATTCTAATATGACAACCAGAATGAGTTTTCTTATCTAGTTATACTTCAGGAGCATATAAGGATGCCCTTGCGATAATTAATTTGATACATAGAAATATAATAGAAATGACCATTTATTTGTGTATCTCTCCATCAGCCCTTGTTCCATTCATCAGTAAACTTAAGAAATCAGCATCTAATACAGCTGCCTCAAGGATCAGCTTCTAACCCTTGCAGGGCCAATCATAGATGTTTGCTAAAAGAATTGATGACGTAATGAACAATTGACTATTGGTCAAATTAAATGAAAGATTTCTGACTGGTAAATATATTTAATAGTTGTCTGAAGACAAGACAAAAGCATTATTATGGAACTGTCTTTGCACTGAAATGAAAGCATATAAAATAGAAGGATACTGCACCTAGTGTTCCCAGGCGGCCTCCCATCCAAGTACTAACCAGGCCCGACCCAGCTTAGCTTCCGAGATCAGATGAGATTGGGCATTCAGGGTGGTATGGCTGTAATCTGGTGATTCTATAGGAGGGCCAACAATCCTAATTAATCTGGACCCCTGAGATCTCTCAAACACTGGTCCACCAAACAGGCAGCATACACCAGCTGATATGAGGCCCCCAGCAGACATACAGTAGAGGACTTCTGGGTCTGTGTCCATTCAGAGATGATGCACCTAACCTTCAAGAGACTGGAGGCCCCAGGGAGTTTAGAGGTCAGGTGGGGTGGCGGTGGGGGCATCCACGTGGAGACAGGGGTGGGAGGGGAGGAGGTGTGGCATGTGGATCAGTCCAAGAGTGGATTGTGGGGCGGGGAATGGAATATGGAGTGTAAAAAATAAATTAATTAAAAAAAATAGAAGTATACAAACATTTGATGGCATTTCTCCTTAGTGGGATGTCTTTCCTTGATGGAATCATATTTGCTATGGAACACAAAATGTGGCCATTTTAAATTCACCCTGAGCTGCTACGTCTGAAGTTTATGGAGGTCAATTACCAATATTTTCTTTTCTAACAGCATTGTTTAGAGAAACAATGAGAGACAAAAATGTGAAGATTCTGAGAATATTGGGTCATATACCTTATTTTCTATATAGTTTCTCTAGGGGAAAATCGTGCAGCAGAAAATGATAATATCAAGAACATTTTAGTGCAACAGTCTGCAGTGATATTCTAACCTCCCCCCACCCCCTGCCTTTGGTAAGTAATACTGTTTGAAGTCATGGACTTCTTTTGCTGTGGCCCACCTCCACATCCTAGAAAAGTCATTTATATGCTGATGAATTTAATACCTTGTGCCCTCATTTTTAGACAAACATCATTGGGTTACTTGGATGTTAGCAAGAAAAATTAAACTCCTTCAAGTCTTCATTCAGGAGTAGAAATTGAGTGCTTTATTATATTTCTCTCTAATGGAAGAAATACCAGAAAGGGTGCATTGCATGTTTTATGTATGGGAATCTTGTTTCTTATGCCTCAAATGTGTTTTACTATGGCTTGGGAGCTATAATAAAGCTTTTTATCTCTCCCTGTTGTCCATAAATGCTTGTGTGTATGCATCTGTGACAAGATAAACACTCCATAAGGCTTATGTATGCATGTATATCTGTTAATTCCTTTTCTACTTCAGGGGCTGGGACACAGATAGGAGGACAGTGCAGTGCAGTGGAAAGAGCATATGCTCTTGACCTTGGCTGCAAATCTGCTTTTACCTGTACAAGTGCCTTGCTAGAGGCAAATCACTTAATGTTTTTAAACCTTATTTTTCTCATCTGTACAAATGATTCAGTTGGAAAAATAACTTCTAGGATTAGTTTTAAAATCCTTTTTATGAAAGATGGAAATTGAATTGCTACAGGGAGGTTGAAATGATTTATCTCAAGCATGCAGAAGGTGTTGAGCACATCAAGCATGTGCTTGATAAATGAAATATTTTCTTTTAATTGAAAAAAATTCTTTTTGTACAATACATTCTGACCAACTCCTTCTAGACCATCCCTACTTCCCCACCCTGCCAACTTGACTTTTTCTTCCTCCTTTTTCTCTCTCTTTTTAGGAAAAACAAATAAACAGGCAAACAAAAATAAATAAACATGACTTTGAAAAAATATATAACAAAGAGAAAGCACAAAAATCACACATACAGAGACAGTGGCACACACAATCACCCCCCCCCAATCCTCATAAAATCATAAACTCTAATATATAAGCAAAACACATAAGACTAAATAAATAAATAAATAAATAAATAAATAAATAAATAAAATGCCCAAACAAAGCAATATGAGACAAAAAGTCTACAAAAATACCCTTGAGTTCAGTTTTATGTTGAACATCTACTGCTGAGCACGGTCCTACCCTTAAGTGTCATTAATATAACAGTGTCTTTTTACCCCAGTGGAGAAAAAATAATTTTCCCTTTGTAAGCAGATGTCAATTGGCGATAGCTTCTTGGTTAAGGAATGAAGATCTTTTTCAGAGCAATTGTTTTTGTATTTGGAGACAGGGTTTCTCTGTATAGCCCTGGCTGTCCTGGAACTTACTTTGTAGACCAGGATGGCCTCGAACTCAGAAATCTGCCTGCTTCTGCCTCCGAAGTGCTGGGATTAAAGGTGTGTGCCACCACTGCTCGGCTAAGGAATGAAGAACTCTTAAATGATGTTAAGTTTTACATATTGACTTGACTGGGCCTAGATGTTTGTCAAACATTGTTCTGCATATTTTATGAGAAGGTTTTGGTTCGCAGCTAAGATAGAATCAATCTTAAAGCATATTTGTAATGTCAGTGAGCCTCACCTAATTAATAGAAGCCTTGCGTAGAACCAAAAGTCTAAATGGACAGAAATGCTTCCTGCCTGACCAATTGAGCTGAAACTGGTGTTTTATAGCATGCGATTTTAGATGGGATTTTAAAGCCCTGTTTTATTGAATTAGAACTTATACCATTGGTTCTTCTGGCTCTTAGGCCTTTGGACTTGAACTTGAGGGAGCAATATTTATTAAAAGTTGCTGGCTCCTTGCCGGCAGGTCCAGGCACGAGGAGAGAGGTCCTGATCCCTCCGGGGTCTCTTTGGGGCTGAGTGGGAAGGTGAGTGTCTATGGCCCAAAAAGAAACACAGCCAGGTTGGGAGTCTGTCAAAGCAGCAACTCAATTTTTTGGCATCAGCCTCTCGCTTATATAAGTTTGGAACATAGGAAGGGGGATTTTTGGTGGGTTAAGATAATGCAGGAGGCAGGCAAGGGTGACCGAGGGTATGGAGTGACAGACAAGACCAATGGCAAAGCTCTACATCAGCAACCGTGGGGCAGAGGCAGGGCCAAACAGGTCTTGCTGAGTCATCCCGATGGAAGTGATTGAGACAAGTCTCAAAACTTGAGCCAGGCTTAGGCTCTCCCACAAGGACGCAGAAACTCGACCCAGACTCAGGCTTGTCTTCAAGGCCCAAACCAGGGCCAAAATGGAGCTCAATAGAAAACAAGTTTTGGGACTTCACAGTGTAGTGTCTGTTTCTGTCTCTACATCTTTCCCTTCTTCCTCCTCTCTATATTCCCTCTCTGTTACCTAGAAAATTCCAATATATCATATCTATATACAACGATTCTTTCTTCTCTATCTTTATTCAAGAAGCCATTAAGCTTTGTGAGTTTGATTTAAGCTTTGTGTCATCTTTACATGTTAGATTTTATAGGATTAAAGTTATTTTAAATGTTCAGAAAACAATGTATTATTTTGGGAAACGGTTTTCTAAAATTTCATACTTCATAGTAAATATGTATTTTTTTTAAATTTGGAGTGGTTTTTTTTTGTTGTTGTTTGTTTTTTAAAATGGTGAAGTCAAGACATAATTCTACCCTATAGGTAATAACAGGATTTTTTTTTTATACTTACAATAGAAGGTCATTTACAGAAGCAAAGAGTGGTTCATCTAAACAGTTTATACCACAGTTTCTTAAATATGAGTAGTGAAAATAGTTTAGTAAATTATAAGTCCTCCTTCTGAGAGCATACTTCTAGAAGACAATGTGTTACATATTAGAGAAGGAAAACTATAAACTCTTTATCACTTATGGAGTTAAGTGTGATGAAAGAGACATAGATATCTATTATGCGAGAAGGGCAATATCAACCCTATAATTGAAGATGATTTCTTCCAATGTTTAATAATCATAGTAAATTTTGTCATTATCGTTCTGATTTCTCACTGTTATGAGATTCAGGTTCAACTGTAATTTAATTGAGTTTGTGCCGATCATCCCATGGATTTAGTGAAGCTAATTCATGTTTCTTGTTCTTGTTATATGATGACTATAAATTATCTGAAGTTTAATTAGACTTTCTTAGATTGCACTAGGTTCTATGTGTCCTCTCATTCTAGAATGTGTTTTAAAGGAGGTTTTTCTGAGACATGCTGTTGTCATGGTGAAGAGGAAACAATTTAATTCTCCAAGGCCATTCAAAGCTTCTGTTTGATGTCATGTGTGTCTGTCACTCAGATTCTTTAGGCAAATCTAGGTACATTGCAAAACATCAAAATCAATAGACAGGTTCATGATACAACTGAGGAGAAAGCAAATATTTATAACTAAGCAAATTACCACCAGCTGAGATGCATGTAAATTACGTGGAGCACTAAACACAATGTGTGACGCGAAGAACTTATACAATGTTCTGAAATCAGATTGTAATAGCAATGACAATGATAATAGTTGATTATGTGGAAACACAGATAATGGAGCAATTCATAGCTAGAGTAGGAACCATTACAGAGAAAGAGACGTTGACCCAGGCACTCAGAGGAGAAAGAAAGAAATATACTAGATTAAATGAACACAGAAAATAGCAATAGGAAGGGACCTTTTCTAGTTTGCTTTTTGTTGCTGTGATGAACAATGACCAAAACTGACTTGGAGAAAAAAGGTGGTATTTTTGTTTGTTTGTTTGTTTGTTTGTTTTACTTATGGGTTATATAGTTCATCATCAAAACAACCTAAGGCAGGAGTCCAAGAACTGACCTGTAGTCAATGGAGGAAGGATGCTCACTGGCTGTGCACAGGCTCACATTCAGCTGCCTTCCTTTCCTTTCCTTTCCTTTCCTTTCCTTTCCTTTCCTTTCCTTTCCTTTCCTTTCCTTTCCTTTCCTTTCCTTTCCTGTCCTTTCCTTTCCTTTCCTTTCCTTTCCTTTTTTCTTTTCCTCTCCTATCTGTTCCGTTCCTTTCTCCTTTCCTTTCTCCTTTCCTTTCTCCTTTCCTTTCTCCTTTCCTTTCTCCTTTCCTTTCTCCTTTCCTTTCTCCTTTCCTTTCTCCTTTCCTTTCTCCTTTCCTTTCTCCTTTCCTTTCTCCTTTCCTTTCTCCTTTCCTTTCTCCTTTCCTTTTTCCTTTCCTTTCTCTTTTCCTTTTTCCTTTCCTTTCCTTTCCTTTCCTTTCCTTTCCTTTCCTTCCCTTCCCTTCCCTTCCCTTCCCTTCCCTTCCCTTCCCTTCCCTTCCCTTCCCTTCTGTTTGTTTAGCTGGTTTTGTCTATTTGTTTGTTTAAGACACAGTCTCATTCTATAGTTTTGGCTGGCATGGAACTTGCTATATATACAGGGTTGGCATAGAACTTGCTATGCTTCAAGAGATCTGCTTGCTCTGCTGCCAGAGTGCTAAGATTAAGGATGTGTACCACCACCCTTGGCCGATCCTTTTTCTCATAAACCTGAGTCCCACAGTGGGCTGGGCTGTCCTGCATTACATCTCCTGTATCAAAGCAGGAAAATGCTCCACAGATCTGCCCACTAGTCAATCAGATGGAAACAATTACCCAATTGAGGCTCGCTATTCCTAAGTATACCAACAAGGACAATTGAAGCTAACTGTGACAGGGACTAAGCTAGAACCTAAGCAGACATAGAGTATCAGTCTCTTCCTAGAAGCTTATGTCCGATCAGGTATTCCATTTACGATGAGCTCAGATGCAAGTAATGGCATACTCATTTAAAGGCAGTTTAAATAATAAAATGAAAGAACGGATTGTCTTACTAAAGAAAAAAAATCCAAAGATGGGATATTTCAAGAGTCACTCAGTATTATGGGATGTCTTCCAAGCTTAGGGATTGTCTTTGTATCATGTCACACTTGGCTTGGTAGCTTGTGTTCTCAAGGCTCTTTCCTTGTGTTCCCAAGTTTGTTTCTTCAGCCTCACTGAGTAGCATACAAGCACAGGGTGGGAATTCCTTCTTTTGTATTTATTTTTAATCAGCCTACAAAGCATTCTTCTTGGGAATCCTCCTCCGAGAATGCAATTGCTTTGTCTCACTGTCTAGAATTCCTTCGGATGTTCATTCCAGAATTATCACTGGCTAACAGAAATGGACTGGCATGATGGATTTCGAATAATAAGGAGTCTAGGGAAATTCTCATCTTCTCTAACTTTATTTTCTACTCATACAAAAGAATCAAATCAGCATTATCTTAGCAAACATGATGATGGCAGTGTTTGAAGTCAATGAATATTTTAATGATTCCTATTTACCTTTAATTGTTTACATGAATTGTCACCTTTGAATAACTTCTGGCACTAAATTGATATGATTGATATTTGGAAGCAACATTTGCATATTGGGCCCCACAGATTTTACACAGTTCATTTGTGTATCATGGTAACACAGATTCAGAACATTGAATCGAAACTGGGCTTTATCAATAAAATAATACACGTTTTACCTTCCCTCATTTCTCAATAATTTCATAGATTAAAATATCTTATTCTATATTTTCTTTTTTGTGATGCTATAGCTAACTTCAGCATTGCTAGCTTAGTTTCTTCGACAAATATCTGTTATTTCTATAAAAATATAAAGAAGAAAGAATTCCTTGTCTTCTCTTGAAATACTTTTTATCTCATACAAGGCCACTTTGAACTTTTGGTCAGTCTGTAGTTTCATAAATGGCCTGCCATCTGTTCATAGGATTATCCATAATAGCCTTTGGGTTCAAATAAGTGCATTTATTAGCACATAAGAAACAAAAGCAAAAGAATAAATAGTAATCAGCAGATAAATAGAAGATCATCCAATTGGGTATTTACAGCATTCAGCAGAAACAACTGGGGAAGCTTGGTTAACATAGTACAGCCAGAGTCCCCAGTTATAGTTCTGGACAGAATAACCAATCCACATGTGATGCTTGTCATTCCTACCACAAGCACTTTGTATGCTGGAATAAATAATAGTGACCTTAGTTGAAATGGGTTATTTTGTAGCTGTTCTCAAGGGTACATTGTTTTTAGCATTCTTCTCTTTACTCCATAGTTCTGCAGCACAAACAGTCTTGAAGCACATGAGATAAACCTTGAGAAACAGGGGCCCTTGCTTCTAGAATACACTCTTCACAAGAGTTAACGGCACATGACATTGTTAACAAATGCCATTTAGTGTCCAGATACTCATTCCAAAGAGAACCTTTACAGTGAACATTAAATACTGAATAGATGAAATGATTCTGTACATATACTCACATCCCACATTAAAATATCAATGCTTAATTTCTACATAGGAAGCAGGTGAATTTTCTGAAGCAAAAAGGTAAAAATCCATTGAGTTCTATTCAAACCGCATGGTGCTATGACTCATTAGATTAATCCCCTCTGCTCATGACACATTTCAGTGCCCACACATGTTCAGTGCTCATGGCTTGGGCTCATGTATTTGAGTCAATTATGGTAGTTATTCATCGGGGTATTAGAAAAACCTCTACCTTTTCCTCCTGACAACTTTCATTCTAAGCTTTTTGCCACCCCACCTCTACTGCCTGGTGAAATGCAAATCACAAAGTAGTGCTAAAAGCAGGGAATCAGGAAAGATGGATCTTCAGAGAAGATCTGGAAAAGATATGAAAACAATGAGGGCAAAGAGATATGCAATGGCTGCTCTAATAGATGGATCCATTGACAAGAGGGCCATGGTAACCATGAATACGGAGGGAAATGACAAAGCTTAGACAACTCAGTCGATTTTTTATAGGCAGATTTTTCCCTCTTTTTTCTTATTTTGAAACTAAAATGTGAATTTTTAAAGCTGTGAAGTGATAAGGGTTTCTGTAGATATTTACGTCAGGATTTGTGAGCCTTAATATTTTCTGATTAAAACAAGCAAGCAAGCAAGCAAGCAAGCAAACACAAAGATCAAACAAGAGGATTGGGCTTACAGTGTTTGGAGTCATTTGCACTTACTGTGGTCTTCCATAATCATTTTCTTTTTTTTAAAGACCATGAATATAAGACAGGAGATGTTCTTGCAGGGAGGACCATTGGAGAATCAAATGCTTTTGAATCATATAAACTACCCACTTAATTTAAGAAAAGGTAAACTGTATCTTCTCTTTATTTGTATTATTCTCCTCTTTTTAATTTGATTCCAGCTAAGAGCAGAAATTGTTATTTTGAGTTGCTGAAACTGTAAGGTTTTACATTTTCTTATTTAACCAATATAAGCCTTCATTAAGCAGGAAGCAAACTAGCATGATCTTGGTCACAAGTTATGCATATATATTAATGTCTTAAAATGTCTATATCCTCTAATCTAATAATTTACCGTATATGTGATTGCTCTAAAGTAACAGCCATGTGATCCCCCCAAAATGCTAAAGTGCCAAGTGCTTTCTCACAGTTGCAAACAATTTAATGGTAATAATGAATCATAATTGCATAGTTGTATTATTATCGTTGATGAGAGTCTGTGTTGTAAAAGAGTAAAGCTTTATACAATTACTTAGGACTACTTGATGAAATTTAGTTCATTGTCTACAGTAGAATTCCAGTTTCATTTAGGTCATGCAGATATATCTGTGTAAAGTATAATGAGCATGAACTTCAAAAGGTTAACTATGAATAAATGGGGAAAACTGTTCCAGAAGGTTTTCAATTTTTTCCCTTAATTGTGTTCCAAAGCTAACACCAAAAACACATGCCACTCTGTGGTCTAAATGGGTAGTAAAAATTAAGAGTTTGATTGATGAATTTCAAAATGCTTCCCAATTTAAAGTTAGCAAATGAATCAAGCAATGGGTTGAATCCTTGGGTATTTTCAGCTCGTGTTTTCCAAAGGAGCAGGGAGTGTAGTATGAATATGCTCATGGTTCTTTTTCAGCTTGGTGGTTTTGTCTCTAACTTGTATCAGATTTCCAAATAAACCTTGAAGGAAATGACCTCATCAATCCCTTCGAAATGTCTGAAGGGAGTGGCTTCACATAAAGACAGCAGGGAGAAATGAGCCAAGGACTCTGCTTCTTCTAGAAAGCTCCATTCAGGTTTTAAAAGGGTTTCAAGAAGATTCATGGTACCTTGGTGCTTGTTGTTAGGCTGATCAAAACAGTGTGCGACACTCTTTTATTGTCTGTGTGCCAGACTTTGCCCTCTGTCTTACTATTTCTGGAATTATGAAATATCTTCTAATTGATAGGAATGCTTCATCTAATAACATTTTATTCTCATCAAATAGTTTTATAAAATAAAATATTTTAAATATGCAAAATATGCACCAGTGACTAAACTTTCATGTATTTAATCATTATGTGTTTTCAGTGGAGTAAGCGAATGGGGAAGCCCCTCCTCTTACAGGATTCTCTGTTTCAATATTCAGGAGTGGGAAGCAGTTGTCAGGACTCTTAGGTAACTTCTGTAGGAAGTTACTGCCTAAGAGCTTGCCACAGTAACAAAGTATCAAATCTGACTTTGTCTCAAGGGCTTGTGTCTGCTCCTTATTGGTGGCTGAGGACTTAATGCAGGCAGTATTCTTAGAAGATGTCGGTTGGCTTTAAGACCCTGGTAACCACTGTGCTTTTATAGTTGGTGCTTTTATAGTTAGTGCTTTGAACATGTATCTTATACAAAATTATGAGGTTCTAGAGGGAAACAACCCATCTGCCAGGCCTTTCCTATCACTCACATAGGGAGAGAGCATAGAAGTGGTCTTGAAGCCTTTGGTGAACATAAACTTTGTGTATTTCAGCAGGTATACAGAAAAACCACATCACTGGTTTGGCCTCTATACCTAAAAATCCAGTCTATTGGTAACAGCAATTACAGGTGATTTTTTAAAAAAAGATTTAGTTATTATTATATGTAAATACAGTTAGCTGTCTTCAGACACAAGAAGAGGGCATCAGTGAACCACCATGTAGTTGGTGGGGTTTGAACTCAGGACCTTCGGAAGAGCAATCAGTGCTCTTAACCACTGAGCCATCTCCTCTCCAGCCCCTCTTTCTCTCCTGTTCCTTTTCATGATGTCCTTATTTTCTTTTCCTTCTGGTACCTGCTTCTTGCTTCAATGTATTCTTGTGTATCCCAGGCTGTTTTCAAGCTGGTTATTGTCTCAGCCTCTCAAGTGATGATTACAGGCTTGAATCTCAGCACACACACACACACACACACACACACACACACACACGGGGGGGGGGGAGAGGAGAGAGAGAGGAGAGAGAGAGAGAGAGAGAGAGAGAGAGAGAGAGAGAGAGTATAAGTTCTGAATAGTTTCATAGAAATGATAACATTAACAAAAATCATTTTGTAGCATTAACTCTGTCCTGCTTACTATTGCCATTGTTTTATACATGTATATACACATTACCTCGCCAAATCTTTACATAGTCCTGAGTCACACTATCCTCATTTTATAGATGAAAAGATAGTCCTAAAGTATCTAGCCCAGAATTGTGTAGTCATTGAGAGTAGAGTCAGATCTAGAATCTAGGTAATCTTGCCTTACTACCTCATAAAATCTCTGGTTATCTAAGATTCATTTCTAGTAAATGCAAAATAGAGTCCTGATGTTAACGACACCACCATTCCAAACATTTTGCTGAACTCCATTTATCACAGGAGACAATAGAAAATTCAAATGAAAATGGGCTTACCGTTACCGATGGCTGATAAAAAAGGCACTCCTCACTTGAAATCTTCCAGGGTTCCATATGGGCCAAAGGTTATGTTCTCTCAGAGATGATCAGCTAAGACTTTGAATTTGAACAGAGAGCATTATTTGAACTTTTCTAAGTAGTAACTAATTCTAGTTTTCTTGAATATCTTATTTATTTATTTATTTATATGCACACAATGTGTTTATTTAAAGATTGATGCACACTGTTATTCTAATGAGGCATACATTAAATTTACAAATATAAATATGACCTAAAGAAGCACATACATATTTTACATTCAAGTATTCTTATACTTTAAAAATTTTATATATCAAGCATATTTCACACTGTGAATAAAATCTTGAAGGCAATCTCCTGAGATTTTACTGAAATATGCATATATACATTAATTAGTTTAAAATTTTGATTATATTACAAATAAACAGTTATTACCTGATGAGTTCTAGAAGTGATGACTCAGCAACCTGTATACCTTATGAGACCTTTTACTTTAGGCTTTGAATTATTTTGAGGAAAATTCCACTTCATAATTTTAGTATAGTTTTGTAAAGTATGGAAAGTTTTTTAAAGACATAAAGACAAAGTACTACGATTATAGGAGAAAATCAAACAGTTGTTTTAAAAAATATTTTCAAGTGTTCGGTCACCATTCAAAGTTAGTATTTGTCAAATAATTTCTAATCGTCTGAATCAGAATTCAAATGAGATCCATGCATAGCAATAGCTGACAAGGCTTTCCAGTGTCATTTGTTATTTAAGTTCATTCTTAATCTTTTTTTTTTTTTTTTAATTTGAGACTCGAATGTTTTCCTTGAGAAACTGGGTCTTGTAACTCTTTTTTTTTTTTTTTTGGATAGATTTTTTAATTGGATATTTTCTTTATTTACATCTCAAATGTTATCCCCTTTCCCAATTTCCTCCCTCCTGGAAACCCCCTCTTCCATCCTCCCTCCCCCTGCTTCTATGAAGATGTTCCTCCACCCACCTACCCACTCCCATTCTCCCCCCCCCCATCCCCGCTTTCGATTCCCCTACACTGGGGCACCTATAGAGCTTTCATAGGACCAAGGACCTCTCCTCCCATTGATGCCTGACAAGGCCATCCTCTGCTACCTACCAGCTGGAGCTATGTGTACTCCTTGGGTGATGGCTTAGTCCCTGGAAGCTCTAGGAGGTCTGGTTGGTTGATATTGTTGTTCTTCCAATGGGGTTGAAAACCTCTTCAACTCCTTCAGTCCTTTCTCTAACTCCTCCATAGGGGACCCTGCGCTCAGTCCAATCTGCGAGCATCTGCCTGCTTCTGCATTTGTAAGGCTCTGGCAGGGCCTCTCAGGAGACAGCCATGACAGGCGCCTTTCAGCATGTACTCCTTGGCATCCACAATAGTGTCTGGGTTTGGTGACTGTATCTGGGATGAATCCCCAGGTGGGACAGTCTCTGGATGGCCTTTCCTTCAGTCTCTGCTCTGCACTTTATCTCCATATTTACCTCTGTGAGACATGCTGTGTGATCTTTTAGTCTCCCATTTATGACTTGAGTGAAATTATATATTTAACTTTTCTAAGTAGTATCAAATACTAGTTTTCCAATACTAGTTTTCTTAACTATTTTTTCTTTATACGTAAACCCAAAGCTTTGTACATGGTCAACAAGGATGCATAGATGGAGAGCCCCTGATTTTCTGAAGTTCAACCACATGGATCTCCTATTTTACCCATTTGCTTATTTACTTTGGGAAACATTGGTCATTCATGAATTCCCCTCATTTCCTATATTTTCCCCTTATTTAATATGGCTACACGTCTTTGAAGGCCCAGCCTTAAAGACAGACCCCCACTCTGAGTTAATTGACCATCCTTTTATATTCTGGCCCTTTCTCAAACCCATTATATATTTGCTTACACAATTATATTTTGGGTATTTGCCTCTCCTATTATTATTGGTTCTTCGTAGGGGCAAACCATGGGTTTTGTTTGTTTCACCATTGTTTAGCATCTAGCAAAGTGGCTGCAAATAATCCACATTTGGTAAATATTTACTAAGTAAATGAATGGGCCCCACAATCGTGATTTCTTAAAGGGATCTTATGTGGTTGCTTTGAGATTAAATGAGATTTATTCATAGACACTCCCTGTCAAGTTGAGTTCTAGATTACTCGTAGACCCTGAAAAAAATAATCATAATCCCCCTTCCCTTTTATTCTTCTTGATGTTAGTGACTCCAGTTGGGACTATTTTCTGCTTCTTATAAACCACGAATAATGATGATGAATGATGTCTGGTGAAGATGCTTTGCATGGGGATGTGGGAATTCATGGAAGAGTAAACAGTGAGAATGAAGACAGAGGAGTTGAATGTGGCATGCAAAATCTGAAGAAAATAGGTCATTTTGATTGGCTTAAACTGAGGGCTGTGCTGGAGGGTTATGAAGGGAAGCGGAGCTTTAAATCATATTGGGAGGGTCTTATTGAGGACTTTAGATAACAAGCTGACTCTTTAAAGGTTTTGGGATTATTGTAAGTCTGAGAAGCAGATTTTCATGGAATACCTTTTCGATGGTAATGAGACAAGTAATGATTGCTATGCTGGTGGCTTTGTACACATGGCCAACACTTCTTTGTTGGGTCTCTTTACCATTTAAATGCTCATGTCTCCAAGACTTTTAGTGTAGTTTTCTCTTATTTTTCACTCATTTTCTTCAACTGTCCTATGTATTATCTTTTTTTTTTTGTATGACTGCAATTTAATTATACCATTTCTCCCTCTAAACATTTCAATATACCCTTCTTCAGTGTCCTTCAAATTCATGGCCTTTTTTTTACTCACTAATAGTTACTAAATGCATGCATAGACACACACACATGTATATGTATATTCTTAAATATGACTTGCTGACTTAATATGTTACTTGTATGTATATTTTTATGAAATCATATGATCAAAACATTTCTTTTATACTTACAGATATCAGTCACCTAGCTGGCATCTTTTATGCCTACTTGATATATTTCAATTTTTTTTAAAGATTTATTTATTTTATTTATGAGGACATTGTAGCTGTCTTCAGACACACCAGAAGAGGGCCTCGGATTTCATTACAGATTGTTGTGAGCCACCATGTGGTTGCTGGGAATTGAATTCAGGACCTCTGGAAGAGCAGTCGGTGCTCTTCCAGAGCCATCTCTCCAGCCCAATAGATTTCAACCTTAATGTATCTGAAATCAAACTTAACCCTGCAAACTTCTTCCTCTGTTGTTTTCTAGTCAGACACATCCTCACTGTCCAACTCAGGTGCCTGGGAGTCATCTTGAATTCTACAAAAGACTTTTACATATAAATCACCCAGTTACCTTTGGTCTTTCTATGTGTTTACTTTGTTTTTTGGGGGTTTTCATATGATGAGTTTTGATTATACTTGCCTCCCCCAACGTAATACTCAAATCGCTTTGCAAATTTAGAAAACAAAAGGATTTGTACTCGTTACAATTGTAATATAATCGTGTGAAAGATCAGGTAAAGTCAAATGGATTTCTTCACCCAAAGGTAATAATTTGCACAGTTCTACTATGTTTTATATGCATGTGTAATTATATGTATTTATATACATGTAACTATGTATAGTATGTATTGTATTATTGTATTACTTAGCCGTTTCATCTGTGCTTAATGTTGAAAGATCAATAGGAATAAAGTGGGTTGATTTACAGCACTGTCATATTGGTCGGAAATTCTTATGGGTCCTTTTTTGGTGGTGCTCTAGTACTTTCTTACATTAAATGATTTTGCTGTTGGAATGCCGTCTCGCAACGCTAAAGAATTGATAACAAAAGCTTGTGAAAAGTAAACCAAGGGCAGAGGTTTTGAGTTGAATGAACCAAGCAGAAGCAATCAATCAAAATGGGATCCTTTCGAGATATAAATCCTAACAATTTCATGAGTCAGAGTTTTCCTCTTCCACTAAAATTCACGTAGAACCCCAGTGATGTGTGTTGGATGTTTTATCTGGAGGCTGCTACTCTCAATAATTTCATAGCCACTTTATAATAGGGAAAAAGTTTTAAAACCACATAGTTAACCAGGAACTATAACTAGGGATACCAATGAACCTCCAAATAGCATGGATGCTTAGTTTCTTCTGATCTGGCCCAAGAACCAGAAATGCTGGAACAAAGTTCACATTTCTTATCATAAGTTTAGCTGGAATTTATAGGATCCAGAACTTAGTTCTCCATTAAGACTTTTGGAGAACTTGTAATCTGGTCTTCAGGAATTCTGTTCATTAGGTTAGGAAGAGTAAGGACAGAGTTTTCCCGGTACGCTGGTGTCTTAGAAAGTGGAGCTTCAAAGTGCAGTGCTTTAACTATAACCTGGCACCACTCTTGGTCTGGTCTGAAGCCTGTCATGTCATCTGCAGGGAAATGAAGCTGGTCTGTCTTCTAATGGCATCCACACTCTGATATTGCTCTCTTTCCTGCCTTTGCAATGCTTGTGACATGTCATGCCAGAAAAATAATAATTTTCTGAACCTTTTTACCCCTGATAAGTACTTGCACAATGAATTTAATTAAAACCCCCTTTATCTATTATGCCGAAAACAAGGAATTAACAATATCCATTAAAATGACTATTACATTCACATCAAATGGATTTCAACACCCTACTGAAATGATATGAAGGAAGCCATAATCACACAAAGCCCAATATGGTGTATAAATTTTAAGCCTTGTGAAACCTTAAATTATTTTAATCTCCAAACGTAATTATCATAAATGTCAGTCAAACTTTCTCAAGGCCTATTTTTGTTGAAAGAAAAGGAGCAAATGAGACTACGAGTCTCTATGCTTTCAACTCGATTAACTCCTCCATTCCTGGTAGAGTCTCAGACTCACTACAAAGAAGACTAATTTTTTTGTAGGTAGAGTATATTTTATATTTTTAATTTATTTTTATTGATGATAGAGTTGAATGCAATATATTCTAATTATGATCTCCTGTGTCCTCTGTCTCTCAGGTCCTTCCCCTTCTTTACGCATCCCAATGCACACATTTGCCTTCTCTCTCTCTCTCTCTCTCTCTCTCTCTCTCTCTCTCTCTCTCACACACACACACACACACACACACACACACGGATATAGACAAGCATCTACAAAGTAATAATAAAATAAAATTAGATAAAATAAAAACAAACTAGAATACAACAAAACAAAACAAAGGTGGGGGGATGATCAATTAACAAAGAAAGATGCAGAGATACACACATTCACACACTGGAATCATATAAAAATACAAAAATGGAAAACATAATATATATGCAAAGGACCTGTAAAGTTAAAAAAAGGTAGAGAGAGAGATGAAAAAGAATTATGAGGCAAAGAACCTCCAGACAGAGTTCCTTTTGTGTTGGTTCTCTATGATTGGGCGTGGACGTGGTCTTAAGTGTGGTTTATAAAGGGAGACTCTGTCGAAAAGGATGACTTTTTCGTGAGTGAGTGGTTATCAATGGAACTTAGCTTTTCAGGTGTATAATCCCCCTCTCTGTCTTTGCATCCCACCAGGCTCAGATCTGTGCAAACTCTGTGCTTGCTGCCATGGTCTCTGTAAGTTCATAAGTGTATTGGTCCTGCTCTGTTTAGAAGGCCTTATTCCTTTGGTGTCCTTTACCACCTCTGGCTTTTACAATTTTTCTGCCTCCTTTTTGAGGGGCTTCCCTGAGCCCTGAAGAAGGGGACCTGTTGAAGATATCCCATTTAGGACTGAGTATTCCAACGTCTCTCACTCGTTGTACACGGTCCAGCATGGGTCTCTGTTTATTCACAGCTGCTGCTGGACAAAGCTCCTCTGGTGATGGCAGAGTAGGAATTGATCTATGGGGTATAGCAGAATTTCATTAGGAGTCACTTTTTGTTTGTTTGCTTGTTTGTTAGGTTACCACTATGTTCCTTTAGAAGAACAGTAGTTTATGACTTTACCCTATGATCCTGGCCTATTGAATAACAGAGTCTTAGCCACTCAAGGCAGTTACTGGTATGGATTCCATCTCATGGAGTGGACCTCAAGTCCAATCAGATATTGGTTAATCCCACAAGCTTTGTGACACTATTGCATTAGTGAATCTTGCAGGCAGTTCGTCACTGTAGAAGGAAGGTTTGGTAGCTGGGGGATGGTATTTACTTTTCTCTTTTTTGTAGCATGCACAGTCCCTTCCATTACCATGAATTCTTATTGAAGGCAGTGTCGTCACAAGTGCTATCAGTTTCCAGAGAGCAATAGCCTTGGCAATGTCTTGGGTTGTGTATGGGTGTCTATGGTACCCCTTTGTCCCACAACATGATTAGATGAAGCCAATTCCAGAAACTAGAGGCTTCATTTGGTGACAAGATATGTTCTGTTGGGACTTTGTCTACCCTATTATTTAGCAAAACCCATTTAAATTATATTTCTATACGTGAACATTTTAGAAAGCTTCTTGAACTGTCTAAGGTTTCCATATGGCCTCTCAAGTAGGTCTTATTTTTAAATGTCCTCTCTCATAGTCTCTTCTTCAGCCTTCCCTCCCCCTCATTCTACTTGTTTAATCCTCTCTTGTCTTTCCTTCCCCATCCACCCATAATTATCCATTCTATTTCTTCTTCTTAGGGTGACCCAATCCTTCTCCCTAGTCCATTACTTTATTCTTAACCTCTGCAGTTACATGGATTATAGCTTGGTTATTAAAGAATTAACAGCTAACATTAATATATAAGTAAATAATATTATATTTGCCTTTTGGTGTTTGTGTTACTCCAGAATGAAATCAGGATGATTTTATCTAGTTATACCGATTTACCTGCAAATTTCATTTCTTAGCAGCGGAGTGTTATTTCATTGTATAAATGTACCACAGTTATCCATTCAATTGACAGAAATATACTCTGGTTCCATTTTTTGGTTATTATGAATAAAGCAGAAATAAACATATTTGAGAAAGTATGCTTCTAGTAGGCTGTAGAGTCCTTTGGGTATATGCTCAAGAGTAGTATAGCTGGATCTTGGGTAGATCTATTCACAGCTCCCTAAGGAATCACCATACTGATTTCCATAGTGATTCTCCCTAAGGAATCACCATACTGATTTCCATAGTGACTGTACAAATTTAAACACACCAACAATGAATGAATCTCCCCCTACTCCTTGTTTTTGCCAGAAGAGCTGTTATTTCGTCACCTTGCATAAAACTCAACTCCAAGTGGATGAAAGATTTCAAAACAAGACCAGATACAGTAACCATGATAGACAATAAAGTAGGGAATAGTCTTGAACTCATTGGCACAAGGAAAAACTTTCTGAACAGAACACCATTAGCACAGGCACTGAGAACAACAATTAATAACTGGGATGTCTTGAAGCTTCTCTATGGCAAAGGTCACCATCATTTAGAAAAAGTGGCAGACAACATAATAGGGAAAAGTTTGTTTTCTTAATAACTACACATCAAATAGAGGGCTAATATCTAAAACAAATAGAGAACTCAAAAAAAAAAAAACTGAACATCAAGAAAACAAATAACCCAACTAAAATAGGGTACAAGTCTAAATAGAGAATTCTCAGAAAAGGAGACTCAAATGGTTGAGAGACACTTAAAAAATGTTCAACATCCTTAGTGATCAGGAAAATACAACTCAAAGGTACTTTGAAATTTTATCTTGCACCAGTCAGAATGGCTGAGATAAAAAAGAAGACATTTTTAAGTGTGCTATGGAGTCTCAACTACATACACTTTGCAGGAGGGACAGCCTGAGCATGATAGCTGGGCTTTGAGTGGCATGTCTTGACTTAGAATGATTGGTTGGTAATGCCAGCGGAACTTGAATAGTAGTTGTAGGACCTATATTTTCAGATAAAACCCACACCATAGACACTGCTTAAAAATATCCAGTCTTCCATAGCACGTTAAGCTGTTCTGTTGGCTTTCCAAAGCCAGATTTCAGGTTGAAACAACAAATAAATCAAGGGGATGGTCTTCTCTCTGATTTCATAGGTTATCAAAATGAAATGCTATTGTATCCTTTCTAGAGAAGAGATGACCACATTTTGATGAAGTGTCACATGAAACAATTATGTCAACAGAAGCAACAGAAGAAACAGACATTTTGGAGCTTTCTTTTTAATCATTATTGGATGGAGATCTATCTATCTATCTATCTATCTATCTATCTATCTATCTATCTATCTATCATCTATATCAAAGTAGCACATTCTAAAGCACACTGGGTCAGAATACATGAGGTTGTATGACCTGTGACTGGGTGTCTAGAGATCTGGAGTACAATGTTTTGCCCGGGAAAGCTCACTTCTAGTTCCAATTATTCTATAGTCCTGAATTTCAATCCAAAACAGTGAAAGTGCAATGGTGCACAGATCTAGGATTGCCTAAAGACCACGTGTTAACCTATTGTTCGTTTAGAAATTAAACCTAGTTATCTGAAGGCAAGCTTCTTTTGAAGCCTCTTGCATCATTTTCTGCATCATACCAACCAAGAGCTCAATCTTTGCTCTTTCTCTCTCATTACTTCATAGCGTTATTTGGTGCTTTTTTCCCCTCTCTATTGTTGGCAAGTTCTGAAAGCCTGTCATACTGAACCTTATGCTGCCCCGTCATTTACTTGGAACAAATACCATTATGTTTTCCTAATAACAGCTGTGAGAGCATCTATCAGTCTTTTTTATTGGAGTATTATTTCTGTACATGGAATGATTTGCTGTCAGGGTCTGCTGTTGACTTTCACTGTTTGTAGTGAAACAGTGCTAAACTCTTACCCTTTACTCACGCCTGCATCCTCCCGCCCTCCTCCCCCCACCTCCAACTGGATCAGTTTTAGCAGTTATTCCAAAATACTACTTACAAATAAATGTAACTCCAGTGGCCATCACCCTTTTGATAACCAAAAGAATAGTGCAAAGTTAAAGTGTTCCTGACCTTGAAGGGTGTCTTACTTGCATTCTCCTTTTAAAGGATATTGCTTGACTCTGTAGGTCTCTGAGTTGACAGCTCAGAATCTCCAGCCATCTTTGGACTCTGGGAGGGACTATGAGAACTTCTACAGATACCACTGATGGGAAGTGACTCATACTAACAGTTTGGAGAACAGACGCATGTTTTCACACCAAGTGTAGCTGTGGGTACTGAACATGCCATGGGCACCCCATTTAGAGGTCTCATTGGCGTTTCGTTGATAATGAACTTGTCTTGCAATGACTCTTAATGAGGTTATGAAGCCTGATGGATGGAAGGGAAACAGTAGCTCTAAATGTCTTTAAATTTGCAAAATGCTCTCATTACACACTTGAGAGAACAGGTTCAGAGGTTAAATGCCATTGCTTAGCTATAAGTGAGTCAAGATTCCAAGGTTTTGTCATGGCAGCAGGATGGAGGTCACTGCCTATAGGAGCTCTGGCAATCAGGCTTATACAGGATGGCATGTTAGGGAAATGACCAACTGTAGGCTAGTGAGCTGGGTAGAGGTAGCCAGATATGACTCATGGGGAGCTTGGCTGAGGTGAGTTCTGAGTCAGAATTCCACTGCATCTTCAGATAGTGCCTCAGCCCCAGATCAGATTAAACCAAGGGCTTCATGCACGTTGCGTCACTGGCTTTATCTGCTCACGATGAGTGTTCACACACGTGTTGTGATTAGTCACAGGATTAGCTTGATAGTGATTTATTTTGTAATGAGCTTATAGCACCCCAGGAATAAGTGCCAAATTCTATTGGCTCTGTCTTCAAAGTTGATCTGAAATATACCTACTGCTCACTACCAGTGCAGTTCCAGATTATTGTAAAATTCACTTACGTTTATTCTCCTGAACAACCAAAGTGTTTCCTGTACAACCCAAGCTAGAGCACAGAATGCTTGACCAGGATCTCCAAGAAGAGCTTCTTCTCTGGCATGATGTTTCTTCCACGCCACATGTCCAGAAGGCTGCAAGGCTCTGGGAGGTTAGAACCCTTTAGGCCAGAGTCCTCTGGGCCAGCCCTCACTCACTGCTTGAGTCACTGGCTGTTTGCCGGTCTCCACACCCAACAAATGTATTAATTATCAGAACCTTGCCAGTTTCCTGGCACAAAGCTCTTGCCTCCACAGGCTACTTTCACATCATTCAGTCCAGAAAGTGCATCTCTACTCCTAACACCCATTTTCCTAGACCCCAGCTCCTCTCCACACAGTATCTTTCTCTCTATGCCTCTGACTGATTTTTTTCATGATCATTTAGTATTAATTCCATTTGAAATCATTATAGACTGCTTGCTTTGGTTTGCTTTTTAAAAACATGTTCCATAGTATTATTTAGGCTCCAAGAGTAATACTTTTTTGTTTGTTTGTTTGTTTGTTTGTTTTTCAAGACAGGGTTTCTCTGTATAGCTCTGGCTGTCCTGGAACTAAGTCACTTTGTAGACCAGGCTGGCTTCGAACTCAGAAATCTGCCTGCCTCTGCCTCCCGAGTGCTGGGATTAAAGGCATGCGCCACCATGCCTGCTTAAGAGTAATTAACTGATCAGTTTTGTGTGTGTGTATGTGTGTGTGTGTGTGTGTGTGTGTGTGTGTGTGTGTGTGTGTGTGTGTGTATGCTGGAGGCCAGTGTGTACATGGTGTGTGGTGTGTGGATGGCAGAGGACACCTTTCAGAAGTTAGTTCTTTTTTATTACCTTGTGGGAGCTGGGAGTAGAACTCATGCCATCATGACTGCAGGCAAATGTTTGTACAATCTGGATGGCCAACAGGAACTAATTTTCTCTTGTTCCTTGTGCTGCCCTTCGTGCCTTCACTGGCAGACATACAGCAAATAGTAAATGTCTTTATTAAATGGGGGGATGGATGCAACCTATTGAACTTCTTAATAGTAAAAAGGTCTTTTTGTGTGCCTATGCCATGTGAAAAAAGTTTGTCAGATCTCCAAATTCAGAGAACTTGTCAGAACTTAACAAATTCTTACTAGACTTAAACTGGGTGCTGGGACTACAGACACCACTAAGTTGGTCTGTATGTGAGGAACTCCAGGGAAGAAATATAGGTAAGTGTTGTGTCATAAAGCAATAAAATAACATAGTAGACAGGAGATGCCTGACCAGATAAAAAATAAATGATAATATTGAATAATATGATAACATTGAACTTGGCTGAGGCAGACTTTATAAAGGCGGTTTCTTGATGAAGTAAGAGTTTAGCTGACTGATGAAAAATGATCAAGTCTTATCTTTAAGAGGATGGAGACAAGCATAATCTAAGCAGAGGTGAGCAACACATGAAGACAGTAACTGAGATAAAAAGGGAGAAGAATATTGCAACTGGTTACATTTATGCCTCGTTCATTCTGAAATAAAAGCATGGGAACACCAAGAGGAGACACATAAGATGAACAGCTGCAGGGTTCCACCCTTCTCACTTAAGAGCAAAAGAGAGCAGAGCAGTAGGATCCATGTGACATGAGAAATGGCTGGAGAGGAAGGATACAAGGTGGGTGGGGGACGGGAGGAAAATGGAGTGTGGTCAACAAACCAATTTCATTTGAAAATGCCACCATGAAACCTAAAACCTTGAAAGCTAGTTAAAATTAATTAAAAATGAAGAAATGAATTGAACGTAAATAATACCCTTCAGAAAATATTCTGATGTCCCTTTCTTGGTATTTTCCTTATTGGAAAAGATTTGTAGAGCACACCATGTGTTCTAGACTTGTCATACATTTTTTCAGACATTAAATAAAGAAGCTTGTTGTTTATTATCAGCCTAAAATTACGTATTCCTGCTCTCAGAGCCAAGTTGGCTTGATCTCAGGATGTAATGAGCCTTTACTGAGAGCAGAAGTGGTGTGCAGTCTTTTCAAATGGACATTTCATGTGATCTGGATTTATCTAACTATCTCATGCAACAGTTCCCCATAGTGGGTAACATTCTATCCCACAAATGGACTCTGGAGCAAAAGCTCAGTGGTCCTCTCTAGGATTTGCATTTGTGATTTCAGAGCACCTAACCATTCTACAATTTATGTTTTGTTTTGTTTTAAAAACAACACAGTGATTCCTGCAGGATGTCATTGAAGGGTCCAGTGTATATTTTCTTTGGATGAATACTGACTCTTTGGGGGTGGTTTTTAGAACCTTATTGAAACTTACTACAAGAGTCATACTTAAGGCTGTTGTACTGGCCCTACAACATTAACAGTGACCCTGCCAAAGTCACATTATGTTACAAAAGATCTCAGCCATTTTGACTAAATCTAGATGGGACAACAAAAAAAAAAATAATCAAATTTAGTAACAGTAACAAAATGTACAGTGGATTGAGCACAGTTTCTTTTGTTAGTTTCTAAGGATAATGTTCTCAGAGTCTTCTCTTCTTTTCTTAGAGTTCATTGTGACCAAGTACACAGACTAATGAGGAACTTGTGCTGCTGATTGCACAAGTTGATATGATTTCTAATGCGTAGATTTTAGTGTTTGTGAATTTAATATAGTTGAACTTTGTTGGTACTTTAAGGGGAGGATTATACAGCATTTAAAAGGTCTCAGACAATAATTTTTATGTATTTAATACAAGGACATTAAAGAAAAAGCCAGAGTAAGTAGGTGGTCCAACAAAGCTTTCTTGTTTGGCTAAGTTTGTTTATGGAATAATTTTTCCTCATATTAGTTATAAGAATGTCACAGCAATACATTAATGCTTTTTTTTTTTTTTTTTACTTTAAAACTCTGGAAAAAGTGACACTTAGTGTCCAAAAAGAGCAGATGTGTTTGAAAAGCACAGAGCCTAAAAGAAAAATTCAATAAGCATTTCAATACATGATCTTTTGCTTATAAAATGAGACGCAGTAGCTCAGAATAACAGGGCTCTGTACATCTTGGCCTCTTGTTGCACATGATTTAGAATTAGAAGAATTTCTGTTTAAGCATAGTATTTTCCCTCCATCTTTACCAAGACTGTTTAAACTTTATGATTTCTACCTAAAAATGATGACGCTGTTGTGTTCTGTAGACATAAAAGTAATCAGTACTTGGACTCTATCATTTTCTATATTTCCTAAATCTATTGATTCATTTTGGTGTATAATTTTTTTCAAATCTTAGTCCTGTCTTTTCTCTCTCCTTGCTATCCTTTGATTTAGATATATATTGCATTAAAGCAGATTTTTAGGGCAAGGATCTTCCTGAATAGTCTAAATTTGCCTTTTCTCCTGAATATTGATGAAATTACAAGCACTCTAAAATCCTGATTTGTCAGAACATGTTTGCCATAAAACTCAAAAATCTGTGTCTGGATTTAATCACCTTTACGATTCCACCAGAGCATCACCCCTGTTCTTGCTACCTGTCCACTCAACACTAAGTACTCATTTAAGTTCAATTCTGTGCTCATTCTATTTGGGTACATAGTAAACACAATGAAGTGAAATTTAGGGAATACAGAGATGAGCCACAGTTCCTGATGTATCTGAACTTGGGCTTCCAATTTAACCTATTTGAACTTTAAGTGAAAAACAAGACTCTCTTGTCCAGAGAAACCTCCACACAGCCAATAACTATCCTAACTAAAAGAATTCTGTTAGTAATGTCAAAATCACCTAAAGTATATTAAAGACAAGGAGACTATGAGTCACTGAAAGGAAGAAGCCACGGGTTCACCAGAATATTGAAAAACTCTCAATTTTTATAAAAGTAATTAAGATGATTCAAAACCTTGACTCTCAATCATAAAGAACACAAGGATAAATGTACATGAAATACACTTAAGGATGATAATATATCTCTCAGCTATTGATATATGTCTATATGTATAGGGAATGTGAGAAGCAGAATCAGTGAATGTGTTCTAGCTAATCTACAGAGAAAGCTGCACTCCATCATTGGCCAACATACATCTTTCCAACCATGTAGCATATTGATCAAAGGCAACTCCCCTAAATTTAGTCGAAACAAGTTTCAAAGGATCAACAGCCTAAATACCACATATCTGGTCACAGTAGCTTAGAGATCATTGACCCTTTAAAACAGAAACGCATGACCAACGATTAAGATACAAAATTAAGATTAAGGTACACATTGACCAAGGATTATGGTAATAAAAAAAAAACCCTAAGATCAAAACTGTTATGGACATCAAAGCATTATTAGAGAAACATGCGTAGCCTAAATAAGAATGTCTCAGAATTAATAAGCCAAACATCTTAAGCATCCAACGTGAAAAAAATAAACAATAAAATAACCCTAAGAAGGTAAAAGGAAGAAAGCACTATCATAGAAAATAAGAATCGGTAAATCAAGTGGTTGGTTCTTCAAAGTGTTAATAAGTTAGACAAACCTTTGACAAGATTAACCTAGACCAAACTAGTGAAAATTAGAAATAAACATTAGAATTGAAAAACATGACCCAAGTATGGAACTTAGAAGGTATTATAAATAACTTCAAGGCACAATGACTAAAACTTGGGTGAAAAACATAAGTAATTAGAAAAAAATACAAATTCTGAAATTAACCCAAGAATTATAGTGTGTCCCTCACTGTATGATCATTAAGAAAGTTAAATTAGAGGGGAAAAAGTCTTTCCAGAAAGGGACACTAGGTTCAGAGGCCTTATGAGAAGCTGTTAAATTTTCAAAGATAATTCTAAAGTCACACAAACTTCTCAGGAAAACACTAAATCATTCTCTGACTCTCTAATGAAATTGATATTAGCTTTATGTGGAGTGCCAGGCAAACCATTAACATAACAGGCCGTTTATTGCTACACAATATAAGCAAATAAAATCAAGTATTATCAAAAAATGCTAACATGATCAGGGTGGGCTATTTCAGTGATATTACAACTATTAATTTATATAAATATATACATATGTATGTAAATATATATATATTCCATCACATCAGATTAAAGGAGGAAATACAATATCAAATAATAAACACAAAATGCATTTTGAAGAGCTGACTTCATCTAAAATAAAACTAACAAATGAGAATAAGAGAGATTATATTTTAACTAATGTAAAATCTTTAAAAATGTTATACCAAGAATCATATTTAATGTGAAATGTTGAAAGTATACCTTTTAATATTGAGAAATCAAGACTTGTCTATATAAAATATTCTAAAAATTCTGTAGAATTTTTTTCCCTAGGTATATGTGTCTTTCAATGCTAGATACAAAAGTCAATGTATTAAACTTTATTATTCAGTGTAATAACATAACTATTTAACTGATTCTATAAGTATTAAAGCGGATATTATCAGCAAAGCACTTACCATTTAAAACTCAAATACAATTGGGGATATTAAAAAAAGGTAAGTTGTATGTTTACACATTGGCAATAGGAAGACAACTTTATTTTGAAATACTCTTTTATCTCAAGTTAACGTGAAAACAGAACTTGGAGTGAGGCTGTTGTTACAGTTACAAATTTTAAGAATCTAGTTTTTTTTTTTTTTGTCTATTTGCTTGTTTTGTTTTTAATTAACAAAGTGTCAATTAGCCTATTTATACTATTATACTATTTAGCCAAGGCAGGTCTTGAGTGTGTGACCCTCCCATCTTAAGCCTTCCCAGTGCTGGGATTACAGGTATGAACCACCACCCCTGGCTCTCTGGAATGGGATATTAAATAGTAGTTATGACAGATAGGAGAGAAAGCACTCAAGGATAAGAAACCAAGATGAATCTGAGTTATTTTACTGGCCCCAGGGCACGTTAAGCTTATGAAATGCCACTTAGAACACCTCTATAATAAAAAATGTTTTACTATTTAAAAAAGCAAAATTACAAAAAACACTGACATAATGCTTTTAGGTAAGAAGATTAGTGGTGTAAACTGGTCAGTTCTCTTCAAACTTATAGATTATAAGAACCTATATGAAAAACTCCTAAATTTGGGGGATTATCTTGAGTTTTTAATTTAATTTGGCAAAATGAGTTTAAAATAGATAATCCAGAGTAAACCTAGATAATCCAAAAACTCTGGATTAAGATGAAAAATGAGTGCCTGTGTGTGTGTGTGCGCTTATCTCTTGCCACATTAAGTCTGATCAACATTATAGACATTGTAGTGTGTGTGTGTGTGTGTGTGTGTGTGTGAGTGTGTGTGTGTGTGTGTATGTGTGTATGTGTACTTTTTTTAAAGAAAAAAATATTGAATGATGGTCCTAATACCAGAGACTAACAATGAAAAATCAAGACATGACCTTATACTTTAAACAAGGGTAGGTATAAAATGAATAAAAGATAAGTGGGGCTGCAAACATAGCTCAGTGGGGAAAGACACTTGCAGTCAAGCCTGATGACACAACTTTCATCCCTGTAATCCATATAAGGGAAGGAATGGCCCCTGTGAGTTGTCTTCTGACCTCAACATGCATGTACATCTGGGCACTTACACACAAAGCAATGATAGATAGATAGATAGATAGATAGATAGATAGATAGATAGATAGATATAAAGAAATGTGGTAAAACCAAAACTCAAGAAAACTTGAAGACATGGTTTTCCTAAATCATGGCAGAAAAGAAATTATATAAAAAGTTATACAAAGGCAGACCATAAAGAAAGAGACTGAGAAAATAAACTGTAAATGATGGACAGGTGATACTAAATTAATATTTAAAGATATTAAATCAGCAATTATAATACTCATGCAAATATACAAGAATTTATAAAAGATCATTATAGAACAACCAAACAAGCAAAACAAAAAGATTAGTGTCTGGGTATTAACAGAAAAAAAAAACCATAGTAACTTATACAACAACAAAAATAAACTCATCTGCAGAAAATGAATAATAAATACCTTTTTAACATATGTGGACTACTGAAATTCATCTCTTTGAAGGGAGAGGCAGGTACAACTGACAATTAGATATGTTTCTTTGTTTCATGCAGACCATATTGGCAACTTCAAAGTCTAAATACCAAACAAGTAATGGCCATAGCTTGAAGCAATAGGCTCTGATCCAGTGCAGAAGGAAAGATAAATGGGCCCAGCCATTTTGACCTGCTGAACATTTCCTAGTGAAGAGGAAGTTACTTTAATAAACCCGTGTGTACTAGCTAGCCTGTGTAAGCATCTTATGTGGCCAGAAGCAATTCAGTGTACATCCCTGAGTGGATAAATGATTTTAGTTCCAAACATGTGAAAGCCTGCACTCTGGAGAAGACCAACAAATTATTCTTATATCTGTCAGCATGGATGAATCAGAAAACCTCACACCAAGGGGCTGAAATGACGGTCACACACAAGGACCTGAATCTGGATTCCTAGCACTTACATAAAATCTGACTGAGGTGGCAGATATCTGTAAGATATCTGTAACCCGAGTCCTGGGAGGCACTAGTCAGCCAGCCTAACCCATCAGTGAGCTTCAGGATCAGTGAGAGAGCTCTCCAAAAGTACAGTGGAGAGAGATAGAAAATGATACTAGACGTTGACCTCTAGCCATCCCAGGAAAAGGCACATATGTACATGTGTGTACCGGAATACACATGTTCACACGCCCATACAAATGTCTACATATACCACATGCAACTCATATTAGAGAAAGCAAACATGAAACACAAAAGTATAAATTATTAATCATTATATGGCATAATATTATATAATGCACTAGTTAGGAAAATGTATATAGATTGTAAAACTACCCATATTAATTTAAGATATTTCTTTCTCAAACAGCTTTTAAATTACTTGAATATTTAATTTCTTTTGGGCTTAGTCTAAGGGTCATTGTTAATTTTGTTTAAACTGTTGAAATATGTTTAATGTACCATCTTATTAAATTTCTTTTTATTCAATTGTTTAGTAATTATACAAATAATGGACTTCAGGGTGATGTAATGTGTGCTCATATGTGTGTATATATGTGTGTGTTTGTTTATGTGTGCATGTATGTGTATGTGTGTATTGTGCTTTTCTCTTATCAACATAAAATATTTCTCACTGAAAATTCAAAATATAATCTGTCCTACATTTGGATGTACTTCTTTGTTATTTTATAGTATATCAATATTCAGCACTTATCTTTTATTTGGAATACAATGTTTCATAGATAATCAACAGTCCTGCTGACTCTCTTTAGATTTCTTCTTTTCCAAGAACCATAAATCATGATTTCCAGACATCTCACCATCTTGGTCACTAATCCTTGACAATCATCCATGGTCAATTGCAATATTCCATTTTATTCTGGCCAGTAAAATGTCTGATGGAACTATTAGCTTTCCTGTTCAGGATGCAGCACTTATAGCCTAGACATGACCTACATTTCTGCTGTCACATATGCTTCATTAATTTGTACCTGGCTACACATAATTTCAAACCTTTAGGTTGTGTGTGTATGTGTGTGTGTGTGTGTGTGTATGTGTGTGCATATGTGTGTAATGCGCTTCCTTCCCCCATTCTTTATGTGCATTGAGAATTTTCCTAAACTGTTTATGTTTGTATTGGTAGATATAGTTATCCCTAATGCCTTGTCTTGGAATTTGGTTCTATTGTTCTGGCTTATTGAGAACTTTGTTGCCCCGATTCTGACACTGATTAATTTACTCTTCTCCTTCTGGGTTGAATTATCAGTGAGCATTTGTTTAACTAATCCAAGTCTTATTTCAGAAGCAATTTGGAGATGAATCTAACATCTTCTAGATTCTTCTATTATGTCTCCTTCTCAACTGCATGTCATTAAAAAATTAATCCATTTCATCTATCTAGTGTCTCATTATATTTATTTCATCTAATATATATTTCCACAGTCAATAGATATTTTTAAAATGTAAAGCTATGACAAGAAAGACTTCTTCAGACAATTAGAAGATCAAAAATCCTGATGCTTGGCAATGGTTGAGACACATATTTACAACTTATCTCCTCACAAATTTTTCTGTTTTGCTCATATGCAGTAGATAGTGACCGTTATGTCTTGGTGAGCTTTCTAAGATCCAAATCCATACCTTCTACCCTGACTGTATTTTTGCCTCTGTTGATGCCTCAGTTTTCCACCTCAGTCATTGTGAAATTAAGCTATGGAGAAGATTAATTTTTACCCTAACCCGTTCATTTAAAAATAATAATAATCTTTTTTGTTTATTCTTTGAGATTTTTTTATGTGCACACAATGTGGTTTGATTATATCCATCTTCACTAATTCAGTCGAACACTTTCCAGAGTTTTCCATTATGTCTCCCTTTCAACAGTATGTCATTTAAAAAAGATAACCCACTCTATCTAATTATTGTTGTGCCTATGCTCATGGGGTTGGGGCTATCCACTAGAGCCTGGCCAGGAGCTCTAAAGCAAGCTGACTCTCCTTCCCCTAGCAGCCATTAACAGTCAATAGTTCCAGATAGGGCCAATTGCTTACTTACTTTTGCATTGCCCATGCTCAGCTGGCTTGATGTCCATGTATTGTACAGACAACCACAACTGCTGTGAATGCATAACTATAATAGTCCAGAACATGTCCAGAACAAGGTCTTGCCACAGTCCTTCTTGATCTCTGGTCTTAATAGCGTTCTCACGCCCGGCCAGGAAGAACACCACAGACCAGAATCTTCTGCGGCAAAACTTTATTGCTTACATCTTCAGGAGCTAGGAGCGCAAACCCCCAGCCCCAAAAGCGAAAGCCACCCCAATAACGAAACCGAAACCCCTTTCCTATTTAGGAGAGTTATATTTCGCCTAGGACGCATCACTCCCTGATTGGCTGCAGCCCATGGCCGAGCTGACGTTCACGGGAAAGGCAGAGTACAAGTAGTCGTAAAATACCCTTGGCACATGCGCAGATTATTTGTTTACCACTTAGAACACAGGATGTCAGCGCCATCTTGTGACGGCGAATGTGGGGGCGGCTCCCAACATCTCCCCCTTTTCTTTTAATAAGAGCAAATAGGCCACCCATATTAATGAGAGTGGAGATAGAGGTCAAATCCCCAGTGTGTAGGTAAAGGAGCCGTACACATAACCTCCTCCCAGGCTCATCACCCAGAGGGGTCCTGGTCTGGTCCCGTGTTGTTTTTCCTGGGGGAAGGACACTTGAACACTCAACCTTCTTGAAAGATGACATGTCTCCCTAGAATAGGCTCATTTTATGCCGCAGAGCCCTTCTATTGCAGTGCTTAGCCGTGCAACTCTCTCGGGCTGCTGAAGCACACTCACTCTATCCCGTGCAATGAGACTAGCCTCATGGGATATAAGAGCTGAGTGGCCAGCGACCTATTGCCTAAGCATAGATATATCAGGGGAAGCTCCATGTTCTAGTCCTGCAAGCGCCTGGGCAATAACCACCTTGTCTCTCCTAGTTTGGGCCTTAAGCCTACAAACCAATCAAAGAAGCAACACTAATCCACAGCAAAGTGTATCTCCAAATAATATCAATCCCACCCATTCTTTAAAGAAAGAAAATGCTGAGGAGATCCAATTGGGTAATCCTTTGGTCAGGGACAGGTCCAAGCGCGTGGAGTTGACCTGAAGTCTCAATTCCCGAAGGATCTGTTCAAATTCAGCCGTCCAATTCTGTAACATATACTGAAAAAGACTTTTTGACAAATTAGCTGCCCTAGTAAATTTAACATACTGAATGGAAGTAACACACAATCCCGGAAACTTTTGTTTACACCCCAGCTGAGCTATTTGCCATAATACATCTAGTTGTTCCTAGACAAGATCTATGAGTTGATTAACCAGCATGAGACCTCTCTGTATCATGACATTAGCTGAGGCCTGTTTATCTATGACTGTAGTCACTGAGGCTGACAAAGTGTTAATGGTGTCAGTCGTCTGGACCTGTCCAGACAGAGCCAAGGCTGTCTGAATCAAGGCTAAACCCAGTTCCTAGTTAGTGGTAAAAAAGCAGGAGAATACTTGAGCATTATACATCACCGTCATTGGGAGTGGAAATGTCGACATTATTCCCCAACGCTGCTCTCTCTTTATTATTGACGCCCTGGACATCACCAAGACGAGGGACATCAGTATTCCCTTGGTCAGTCTGGATTTTTCGGGTGAGTCTTTCTGGTATCCAAAATGGGTTGTCTTCATTCTGTGGGAAAACACAAACCGCTCCCCTGGATCTTATCAAAATAGGATCCGGGCCATACCATTTATTATCAAGGACATTTTTCCATTTAACCATCTCATTGGGCCTATCTGGCTCTGAACAATGACGTTCAGCCGCAGTATGGCCATGAGCATCAATATTTAAAAAATTGAGTGTAAAGAGTGCCATAGACACAGACACTCTTGGTGCTCGGGGTAAAATCTCTTCAATTCCCCTCTTTTGCTTTATAAGATAGGCTTTGAGGGTGCGATGCGCACGCTCAACAATACCCTGTCCTTGAGGGTTGTATGGAAGTCCAGTCAGGTGGGTTATATCCATCTGACGGCAGAACTGCTGGAATTTTTGAGACGTATAAGCTGGTCCATTATCAGTCTTAAGGAGTTTGGGTTTCCCCCAAGCACTCCATGCCTCAAGGCAATGTTGAATCACATGTGAGGCTTTTTCTCCGGTTAACGGAGAAGCAAACATGATGCCAGAACATGTGTCAATGGACACATGGAGATATTGAAGTTTTCCAAAGGAAGAAACATGTGTAACATCCATTTGCCAGACCTGTAGAGGTCGAATACCGCGTGGGTTAATTCCCACATGAGGAACTGGCAAGAACTCACAGCAGCTTTGACATTGAGTAACAATGTCACGGGCTTCTTTTCTTGTCAAGGAGAAACGACTGCGTAATGTTTCAGCCGTCACATGAAAATTGTTATGAAAATTTTTTGCAGCCTCTACCGGGGATGATAGGGCAGCAGCCACCACTTTAGTGGCCTTATCTGCCAAATCATTTCCCAGAGCCATGGGGCCAGGTAGGCCTGAATGGGCTCTAACATGAGTAATATAAACAGGAAATCTTCTAGATAACAAAACTAATTGTATCTGTTGAAAAATATTGGCAACTCTACTGGAAGGCTTAATCACTCCAGCCACTTCTAAAAGATTTACTGCATTAACCACATAACAGGAATCTGACACAATATTAAGGGGTTCTAAAAAGGTTTTTAAAACTTCTAAAACCACTAAACATTCTACCACTTGAGGTGAATTTTCATTATATTGTTTGGATACCACTTTACCATTAGCCACATAGGCACCTATGCCAGTTTTTGATCCATCAGTATATACCACAATCCCATTTTTAAGTGGGTTTCTTACTGTTATTTGTGGAAACACAACAGATTGATTTTGGGCAAACTGTAAAATTGGATGTTTTGGATAATGGTTATCTATTTGTCTTGAAAAGGAGGTAACTAAAACTGCCCAATCATTAGATGTGGCTGCCAAGGTTTGAACCTGTGCAGCGGTATAAGGTACAATTAAAAGATATGGACTTCGCCCAAAGTGGGTGATTGCTGCTTTTAGGCCTTTAAGGGCAAGCTGTGCAATTGCATCAGGATACCAATCTATTATTTTAGCTGGGGATACGTTTGGATGGATCCACAACAATGGCCCATTTTGCCACAAAACTGCGGTTGGCAATTGTGCTGTCTTAAAGACACACAAACTGAAAGGCTGCGAATCCTCAATACGTTGTAATTGTGCATTCTGTAAGGCTTTTTCCACCTTTTGTAAGGCCTGGTTAGCAGCTAGAGTAAGAGTCCTAGGGGAGGAGATATGAGGATCTCCTTCTAAAATACCAAACAAAGGCCTTAACTCAGCGGAAGGAATCTTTAAAAAAGGTCTGAGCCAATTAATATCTCCCAACAGCTTTTGAAAATCATTTAAGGTATGGAGGTGATCTCTTCTTATCTAAACATATAAATATTGATTTCTCTCAAAGGAGGAAATATGCGTGACATCCATTTGTCAGACCTGTAATGGCCTGACGCCACGAGGGTTTACCCCTACGTGAGTAGATAAAATTTGACAACAATCTAAAGGCATTATTAAGTAATCAGAATCATTTTCAGTAGAACCAATCCCTCTTGCAGCTCTAGGAATACTAGAGGAAGAAAAAACAGCCATGTAGGCTTGGCAAAATTATTAGTTGAGCTATTCTGTCCCCTTGTGATATAGAAAAGACAACTTGAGGACAAGAACAGAGAACCTGAAGTTCCCCTTTACAATCTTGATCTACAACTCCAGGGTAGACAATAAGACCTTGTAGGCTGCAAGAGCCTGCCTCTGTCATTATTGTCCAGTGGCTTCACCTGCTCGGGAGAGCGTCTTCCAGGCCCTAATAGCCTTTTCATCTGATTCAGAACTACTAAGAACTGGCTTCTCTAATTGATCTTTTTTCTTTTCTTTTTTCTTCTCCTTCCTTCCAATCTCTCCCCAGGTATTCTTACCTGACCTAAACTTTTCCTCAGGTTCAAGACCCGTGGAAAGGCCTGTATACTTATTTTGTGTACCATATTTTCTCTTTGCTCCTACTCTCTCTCCCCGCTTTACTTCTGATAGATTGTCCTGAATTTCATCTAGAATCCGCCCTGCCTTAACCACTTGATAACATGTGAAAAGGAACAAAAGGGCTCCTAACACTAGAAAAAATTCAAGGCCAAACATTTTCCACTTTACTTCTGATAGACTGTCTTGAATTTCCTTAGAAAGTTCAAGACCAGACTTACCTCGTAAAGCTGTACTCACTGGTACTCTCGTTCCCCAGCTGAAAAGTTCTGAATTCATGCAGTTGAATCCTTCTCAACAGTCTGCTTTACGGGAACCTTTATTACCGCGACCCGCAGTTCTGGTTCTGGAATGAGGGATCTTCCTTGCGCCGGTCCCGAGTTTTCTTGTATTTTTTCGTCCCGGATTTTTTCTCGTCCCGGGTTTCAGCACCAATTCTTAATAGCGTTCTCACGCCCGGCCAGGAAGAACACCACAGACCAGAATCTTCTGCGGCAAAACTTTATTGCTTACATCTTCAGGAGCTAGGAGCGCAAACCCCCAGCCCCAAAAGCGAAAGCCACCCCAATAACGAAACCGAAACCCCTTTCCTATTTAGGAGAGTTATATTTCGTCTAGGACGCATCACTCCCTGATTGGCTGCAGCCCATGGCCGAGCTGACGTTCACGGGAAAGGCAGAGTACAAGTAGTCGTAAAATACCCTTGGCACATGCGCAGATTATTTGTTTACCACTTAGAACACAGGATGTCAGCGCCATCTTGTGACGGCGAATGTGGGGGCGGCTCCCAACACTCTGGATCTTACAGTCTTTCTGTCCCCTATTCTGTGATGTTCACTGAGCCTTTCTGAAGACATATTCAATTTATGGCTGAGCACTTCTCAGGCACTGATTCTCTTTACATTTAATCAGGTGTGAGCCTCTGCACAAAATGCTATTAGTTGCATAAAGAAGCTTCAGGTCTGAGAACTGTTGTTAATCTGTGAGTAGAGAGATATCATGTTCACGGAGCAAAGTATTTATAGTAGGTTCTTCCTTCAGGCATATGATGCTCCAGCCACAGGTTCCTGATCAGAAATGTATTACTCAGCGTGAATCTGGGATGAGTTTCCTCTTGTGTATTGGGACTTATATCCAATTCAAAAGTGTTTGGTTACTGACATAATGATTGTACCACTATTGCCCTCATGGGCATATTTTACCTTAAGAGTCATTATTTTAGTTCATAGCATTCAAGCTAGATAAGACTACCAACAAAAGATGAAAAGAAACTCTGGAACAGTATCTTGAGTTCTTGGATGCAAAAATACAAAGTTTCTCAACGAGAATCCATAAAGTATAAAAGGAGTCAACATTAAATGTATGAACTTCTAATCATCAAAAGATCCTCCAAATGAGTGTATTGTCACAGACCATTAGACACCACACAAGAAGAAGTCCACCTGAAAAAGTGCTAAGTATTAAGGCATATCAAGGCAGTGAAAATAAAAATCTCTAAGAATTATCAACGTTAAAACAAGACTAGTAACACTAAGCATTGTATACCACACATAGCCTGTCGGTTCAGAATTGTCGATTTGGAATTACAGGGTATGTAAAGCTGGATATATAGATAGTGGTGCCTTATAAGGAAAGCTAATGCTTAGGTATATTTCAAAGTGAGATGTATGCATAGCTATTGGTCAAAGCAGTGTGATTTACAATTGCTCCAACCTTGGAAACAATACAAATACAAATTTTGTTCTGTATTTGTCTGCTATAATATTACACAATAATAAAAAGCAAACAAAGAAACTACTGTCCTGCATATAATTTGATTGTTGCTCATACACATAATTCAGGATTTGCTGGGTATAGAAGAGAGGAGGTTGTATTGTTTTATATAAACACTTAAATTTTGCCTCTGTAATTACCGTTTTAACTATATACTGTCACTAAAGGTTAAAACTTGTTTATTCAGATGGATAAAGTAGTGATTGTGGGTGTTTTCCCCCCTCAATGCCCAGAATGGGCACTTAAAGGACAAACATATGTTTTGAAAAATACTATCATTTCTGGGTGCTGGGATGATGATTGTATTGTTTTTAGTTTTAAATGCCATAATCTTTTCCCTTTTAGAAGATACAAATACCCTGCATCCTTATACATAGACAAAGTATAGTTTCTATAAAATTTAAAAAGTACTTTTAAGATTTCTAAACAATAATTGTTTTAGAGAATGTTACAGACATCACACATTATAGAATAAAATAAAAGAGTACTTTTAAACTTCTAAAAGCCAGGAAACTAAAAAGAGGGCATTGTTAGGCTGGGGAGAAATATCTTAAGGTAAAGAGTTAGTGGAACACATGAGGCTAAAGTGTGAAAGGGAAGTGAACAGGTGGGAGAGGTAAGTAGGAATGGGGGGAGGGGGCACATGTGTGCATGTGCACGAACACAACCCCTCACTTAAATAGAGTTCCTCTACAAGGGGGGTGATTGTGGTTGAGAAATTTTTATTTGCCTCCAAAAACTAGAGATATTCTTTTATGGTTCATTGTTCTTGTGCTTAGAGCCTAGGTTTGTCATATATATGTAATTTTTGTATAATTAAAATATTTTATTTTAGGATATCTCTACCTAGATGACTCAAAACTAATTAGAATGATAATTACTTCCTCACTGCTTTGTAGTTCTATATTCTTCTTGAGTTAAATCACCCAGTCCATCCATCCATCCATCCATCCATCCATGTATGATTCATCTATGGATGCTTACATGAAAATACTGACTTGCATAATGATATTAAAGTTAACTGTAGGTTGTTTTGGCTTTCTTATATTTTCTTTCAATATTTATATCTTCCTTATTATATATTATATACTGACTAAATTAACATTAATAGAAATACATTTTGTTACAGGTAGTATATTTCCACTGGACTTCAGGTAGGATATCTGCTAAATTTTTGATAATTTTTCAAAGTTTTTTATTATTTTTTTAAAAAGATTTATTTATTTATTTATTTATTTATTATATGTAAGTACACTTGTAGCTGTCTTCAGACGCACTAGAAGAGAGTGTCAGATCTCATTTTGGGTGGTTGTGAGCCACCATGTGGTTGCTGGGATTTGAACTCAGGACCTTTGGAAGAGCAATCAGTGCTTTTAACAGCTGAGCCATCTCTCCAGCCCCAAGGTTTTTATTCTTAACTTGTTATGAGCTTTTATTGTGAGCAGATTTTGAATGTAACATATTTTCTCTGTATGCATTGAATTTTTCTTTATTCAAGTAATATAGAATACCCAACCAATATTGAGGTATTATTCTTATGATAGCAATATTTATTTTTTAAATAGTTAATTTAGGTTTTGTTTTCATTTGTGATGAGAAGACACACTGAAGTATAAATTTTCCTTTGCATTAGGTTCATTATCAAACATACTAGCCTCTAAAAATGAGTCAAAGTGTGTGAACATTTTCTACTCTCTGGAAGATATTTTATACGCTTCAGTTTTTCATTCCTTAAACAATTTGTATAAAATAACCTAGGCTTGAATATATTTTGCAAGATAATTTTTATTTAAAGATTCAAATTAATTTTTAATTTAATTTATATTTCAAAAAGAATGTTATGAGTACACATAAGTACTGAATTTACATCCTTTCCACCCCTCCAATTTCTCCCGTATATCTCCCAGTTCCTCTCAAATTAATGATCTCCACTTTTTAAATTAGCATTGTTACATATGTACATACAGACACACAAATGTATAAGTATAATCCACTGTGTCCATTCAGTGTTGTTTGTATGTGTGATTTACTTGGGATGGTTACCTGTGGTTGCATAACCTTCCAGGGGACTTCTCTCTCTAGAAGACTGATTCTACTCTTCTTGGCAGCCACCAGTTGCCTATAGTGCCCCCTTATATGGGTGGGATCTTGTGGGATTTCCTCCACCCATCTTGGCATGTCAACTAGTGGTGCCGTCCTGAAGGTCTTATTTAGATGAACATATTTTGGAAATATCATGGATATTATGGCATATGCCTATAGTACCAATACTTGGGAGGTAAGAGTCAGGAAAATAGCTACAAGTTCAGAGCAATCCTGAGCTATGTAGCACCTTTTTTAAGAGATTTTTTGTTTGTTTGTTTTCCTTTGAAAGCACTTTTTAAAAAAAGATATTTTTGTTTTCTTTTGAAATATTCTACTTGAATAAAAAAACCTATGACTCACTAATATTATATGATCTCTATTTCTATTTTCTTTGACAGTCTAGAAATTGTCAACCTCTCTGATTCATCTAAATCTCACTCTTTTACTTTAATATTTCTCATGCTTTTGAAAGTATATGCTTCAGTCTGAATGTTTTCCTCTGAAAAACTTTTAAGTTTTCCTCAATTCACTAATTCTTCAACTTTTCTGTGATATTACAAACCAGCAAAAATTGAGTTTTCCCTTTTCTCATAAGCCACTCAGTACAAATAGTCCCCCAATCATTAATGACTAAATATATGTTGATTCCTCTATCAAAGCAACAATTTAATTTTCAATTGCTAGAAGGTAGCAATTGAGTGCCCTATCTAAGTCAATCCTGATACTATCAATCTGAAAGACAATATCAGATCCCATGAGTTGAATTCTTAGTCTCACAAGACTTCCCACGTTTATATGCATATATGGTAGACATGTCTGAATGTGTGTTTGTGTGAGTGCAGTTTGCATGAAACTCATATGGAGGTCAAAGGGCAATCTCAGTTGTTAGCCCTTGCCTGCCCTTTTTTTTTTTTTTTTGAGGTAGGGTTTCTTTTGCTGTTTACTGATAAATATATTAGTCCTGCAAACTCCTGGGAGTTCTCCTGTCTCCACCTCCTATATTGCTATAGCAGCACAGAGAGGCAGACATGTACTACCACATCTGACTTTAAAGGGAGTTCTGGGGATTTGAGCTAAGGTCCTTAAGCTTTAGTGGCCAGTGTTTTAGCCAACGAGCAATCTCCCCAATTCATATCTCACATTTTTTTATGTCAATCAAAACCAGCCATTTGTGAGCTAAGCTCATAGCCAGCAATAAATCAGGAAGCTCCCATGCTCTTTTGTCAGGGAAACACTTCATTTTATTTGCTAGTATGTTATACAAGTCATGACAGAAAATACAGCTGAACAACAAGTCCCTACAGATACTTAGCACCAAGCATGTGGAAAGGTAACAGCTTCATGCCCTCTCTATACATGCTATCCTCCATGTTTTCAAATATCTGCAAAGCTCAGCCAAACACAATCTTTTAGTTTGCAGTGGATGCTTCATTAAATAAATACAGTTAATTATGTGATTGATTCCTGGTGATCATACCAACCTTTAGCCCTCTTCTTTCTCCAGAGGAAGGGGATGGGAACCTCTTTTTTTTTTAATTGGTTATTTTATATATTTACATTGCAAATGTTATCTCTCTTCCCCGATTTCCCCTCTGCAAACCCTCTATCCCATCCACCCTTTCCCCTGCTTCTATGAGGGTGCTCCCATACCACTCCTGGGCATATACTCAAAAGATGTTTCAACATATTACATGGACACATGCTCCTCTATGTTTATAGCAGTCTTGGTTATAGTAGCTAGAAGCTGGAAACAACCCAGATGTTACTCAACAGAAGAATGGAGACAGAAAATGTGGTACATTTACACAGTGAAGTACTACTCAGCTACTAAAAACAGTGACTTCATGAAATTTGCAGGCAAATGGATGGAACTAGAAGATATCATACTGAGTGAGATAGCCCAGTCACAAAAGAAGATACATGGCATGTACTCACTGATAAGTGGATATTAGGAAAAAAGTTTGTAGTACCCACGATACAACTCACAGACCATACAAAGCTCAAGAAGGAAACCAAAGTGGATGCTCCAGTCTTACATAGAAGGGGGAACAAAATAATCATGGGAGGTAAAGGGAGGAAGGGACCTGGGAGGAAGAAAGGAGGGAGAGGGCAAATGGGGGGCAGGATCAGGTGTGGGAGGAGACAGGGGCAGTGAGAAGTAGAGGGTCAGGAAATTGAATAGAGGGGTATAACAGTGGGGATGGAGAACTAGAGGAGGGAATTTCTAATCTTCATTACTAGGTATTTGGTGTCTTGACTACTACCCCTACCCCACCCCCCCGCCCCCTACTTTCTTGGCTACCTTTTAAAACCAATAGTCATCTTACTAACATAAAACATATAACATCTCATTAACCAAGACATCCCACAGTGTTAGGAATGCTGAGCCAGGAATAATGGTTACAAGGTCAAATGTTAAATCAGAAATTCTTCCCCCTTCCCCAATCTTATCTAGACGCCTGTGAAGCCTGTCTCTGGAAGGAGAACAGAGATTGAACATTAGAAAAAGATTCACCTAGCATCCTTAAAACTTTGGAAATCACCAGGCTTTTTAGAAACCTGAGTAGTTTTCTTGCCAGGGTCTAGGAGTACAGCCCATTATGTTTACTTCTTATTGCTTGATAGCTGCAATTTCATTCTAAATTACAACTTGCTTTTTGTATTTTTTGCTTTTGAGAATTTTGATTTGATTCATTTTTATAATTTCCAGTGGGTTCTCTTTTATAAAAACAATTTTGAATCTTGAAGTCTATTTTCTTGTACCTATTCACTATTGTTCTCAATAAACCCATTTTCTAGTTATTTGACTCAACATTTATTTTTAATAATTCCATTATAAAGATATTTGAACATTTGGCCCCCATCAGCTATTCCCTCTCTGTTTTGCTTCAGGTTTGTTTCGCGTGTGTGTGTGTGTGTGTGTGTGTGTGTGTGTGTGTGTGTGCCAACTTATTTTTGACTGAACACAAGATGCTGTATATAAGCAAGCAATAACTATGGAAATAATTTGTCAACTATGATAATGGTATTTTTCATCACCAAAGCCTACATTTGCTTCTGGGAAATAACTAAGGACACAATCTGTGATAACCTTAATCTAATTTCAGGCTTTGAAATTGTTGGAATCTTATCTTTTTGTTCCCTTTGAGAAAGTTGGTATATTTGATTTATCTTTACGATTAAGGTATAGGTTTTTATATTCCCAGTATAAAACATGGAAGGCTTATGTTTCATATTTAATCCCTCAACTCTAAAATTTTCTGTAAAGCATGATTTAGGCTCTCAGCCTCTCAGCTGCCATCCACAGCCATCAACATTCTTCTCAAATTTTTACCCTATGTGCTTAATCACTTCCCTTCTTTATATAGATTCAAGTAAATTGAAAAAAAAATAACTTTTGTACTTTTTTCCAAGTGGGAAGATTTGTTTCACTTTCTTCTGTTATAAATGTCACCAACTTCTTTTTAAAGTGCCATTGTTTTAGGTAAGTTTTGATACATACAACAGAGAGCTCAGGTTGATGACCTAAATAAGAGATTTCTCCTTCACTTTTAAGAAACATAAAAAGAGCCCACCCCATCCGTATTGAATATGTCCATGGCTATTAGAGATGCAAGATCTTTTCATACTTCTGTCCTACCAGACTTACTGTGTACTTTCTGTCTTCAGAGTTTTAACAGGGTCTGAGATGTTCTTTAGATCCCTGAGGCCTACGTCCTCCACAGAAGCACAAATAGAATACCTTCTACTTGCTATCTGACCTACAAAGAAATAGCCTCAGACGCACCCCTCAATATACTGTATGTTTTTCTTGTTTACTAGAATGTAGTACGTACTAGTAAAGAAGAGTTAGAGAATATAACATTTTATATGGGTGTTTCAAATAGAATTAGAGTTGCATTATTAAGAAAGATGAGCAAATTACTTAATCACTGGTAGAACTTCACAGTATCTTATCATGTGATGTTTTATAATTTATTTACTGATACAATTTTCATTTTGTCTACCTTTTAAAATTCTTTTTTTTCCATTTTTATTAGGTATTTAGCTCATTTACATTTCCAATGCTATAACAAAAGTCCCCCATACCCACCCACCCCCACTCCCCTACCCACCCACTTCCCCTTTTTGGCCCTGGCATTCCCCTGTACTGGGGCTTATAAAGTTTGCGTGTCCAATGGGCCTCTCTTTCCAGTGATGGCCGACTAGGCCATCTTTTGATACATATGCAGCTAGAGTCAAGAGCTCCAGGGTACTGGTTAGTTCATAATGTTGTTCCACCTATAGGGTTGCAGATCCCTTTAGCTCCTTGGGTACTTTCTCTAGCTCCACCATTGGGAGCCCTGTGATCCATCCATTAGCTGACTGTGAGCATCCACTTCAGTGTTTGCTAGGCCCCGACACAGTCTCACAAGAGACAGCTACATCTGGGTCCTTTCGATAAAATCTTACTAGTGTATGCAATGGTGTCAGCATTTGGATGCTGAATATGGGGTGGATCCCTGGATATGGCAGTCTCTACATGGTCCTTCCTTTCATCTCAGCCCCAAACTTTGTCTCTGTAACTCCTTCCATGGGTGTTTTGTTCCCAACTCTAAGGAGGGGCATAGTGTCCACACTTCAGTCTTCATTCTTCTTGAGTTTCATGTGTTTAGCAAATTGTATCTTATATCTTGGGTATCTTAGGTTTAGGGCTAGTATCCACTTATCAGTGAGTACATATTGTGTGAGTTCCTTTGTGAATGTGTTACCTCACTCAGGATGATGCCCTCCAGGTCCATCCATTTGGCTAGGAATTTCATGAATTCATTCTTTTTAATAGCTGAGTAGTACTCCATTGTGTAGATGTATCACATTTTCTGTATCCATTCCTCTGTTGAGGGGCATCTGGGTTCTTTCCAGCTTCTGGCTATTATAAATAAGACTGCTATGAACATAGTGGAGCATGTGTTCTACTTACCGGTTGGGGCATCTTCTGGATATATGCCCAGGAGAGGTATTGCGGGATCCTCTGGTAGTACTATGTCCAATTTTCTGAGGAACCGCCAGACTGATTTCCAGAGTGGTTGTACAAGCCTGCAATCCCACCAACAATGGAGGAGTGCTCCTCTTTCTCCACATCCACGCCAGCATCTGCTGTCACCTGAATTTTTGATCTTAGCCATTCTGACTGGTGTGAGGTGGAATCTCAGGGTTGTTTTGATTTGCATTTCCCTGATGATTAAGGATGTTGAACATTTTTTCAGGTGCTTCTCTGCCATTCGGTATTCCTCAGGTGAGAATTCTTTGTTCAGTTCTGAGCCCCATTTTTTAATGGGGTTATTTGATTTTCTGAAGTTCACCTTCTTGAGTTCTTTATATATGTTGGATATTAGTCCCCTGTCCGATTTGGGATAGGTAAAGATCCTTTCCCAATCTGTTGGTGGTCTCTTTGTCTTATTGACGGTGTCTTTTGCCTTGCAGAAACTTTGGAGTTTCATTAGGTCCCATTTGTCAATTCTCGATCTTACAGCACAAGCCATTGCTGTTCTGTTCAGGAATTTTTCCCCTGTGCCCATATCTTCAAGGCTTTTCCCCACTTTCTCCTCTATAAGTTTCAGTGTCTCTGGTTTTATGTGAAGTTCTTTGATCCATTTAGATTTGACCTTAGTACAAGGAGATAAGTATGGATCGATTCGCATTCTTCTACATGATAACAACCAGTTGTGCCAGCACCAATTGTTGAAAATGCTGTCTTTCTTCCACTGTATGGTTTTAGCTCCCTTGTCGAAGATCAAGTGACCATAGATGTGTAGGTTCATTTCTGGGTCTTCAATTCTATTCCATTGGTCTACTTGTCTGTCTCTATACCAGTACCATGCAGTTTTTATCACAATTGCTCTGTAGTAAAGCTTTAGGTCAGGCATGGTGATTCCACCAGAGGTTCTTTTATCCTTGAGAAGACTTTTTGCTATCCTAGGTTTTTTGTTATTCCAGATGAATTTGCAAATTGCTCCTTCTAATTCGTTGAAGAATTGAGTTGGAATTTTGATGGGGATTGCATTGAATCTGTAGATTGCTTTTGGCAAGATAGCCATTTTTACAATGTTGATCCTGCCAATCCATGAGCATGGGAGATCTTTCCATCTTCTGAGATCTTCTTTAATTTCTTTCTTCAGAGATTTGAAGTTTTTATCATACAGATCTTTCACCTCCTTAGTTAGAGTCACGCCAAGATATTTTATATTATTTGTGACTATTGAGAACCTTTTAAAATTCTTATATGAACACCCTAATAATCTTGCATTTTTAATAAGCTTGAATACATACATATATGCTGTTTATTTAAAAGTACCTTTAACTATTTTTTAATTTTTCAAATTGTATTTTTATTTTAGTTTTTATTTATTTAATTTTTAGTTTATTTTTATTTTTAACTATATTATACTTTAGGCTTAGCTTTATTGCAATAGAGACTAAGAAATTTATAACTTCAAAATATTTCTTTATAGGTATTATAATTTATTAGATTCTCTATTGTTGGATACATAGTTAATATCTACTATTTGGTCTTTATAAATAAAGATACTATCAACTTTATCTCCTTTTCTTTATTTAAAATCTCTATCTTTCAGGAGAGTTTGAAAACTAGAAATATTTGCTTATGGAAATCAACAACTGTGACTTGCACAATTCAACCCACCACAAATGAATAGCTCTGGAAGTACGCATTAGCAGTCCTTTCAACACACCTCCATCGGAACAAATTTATACCTTTAAGATGAAAGACCTTTATATATTATTAAGTAAAAATATGATATAACTCAGCTTTGTTTATTTAATTTCTATTATTTTGAATAAACATTCACCTACCTGCCATCATAGTTTCTTTAGTGAATTATACACTGGTAACCTTTGCCTATTTTTCTACTGATACATTTTTTTCTCAAATAATTTATATAATCTTTGAGATATAAATTATATTTATTCTGTGCATCAGTTGCTTTTATCATTGCTGTGACAAAATTCTGATCAAAGCAACTTAAGACAGGAAGGGTTCCTTTTGGCTTAGAGTATGAAGGAAGTCCAAGATGATGGGGAAGACAAGGTAGCAGGTACGTGAGGCTGCTGGCCACACTGAATCCACAGGAGGGAGAAAGTAAGAAATGCAGATGCTTAGCCAGCTTTCTCATTTTTCTTATACAGTCCAGAACCAATTAACTTAACCAAGACAACACTCCAATACACACCCAGAGGTATGCCTTTTTGGTGAGTCTAAATCTCATCAATTTGACAATCAATATTTACACACGGTGTACATTCTCTCACCTTACTTTGACTTGTTGATTTGGCTGATGATAGTACATGTAATTATGCTTAATTATGATGTACTTAATCTTTGGATTTTTTTTTTCATTTTGTTTTCTTCTGTCATATATATAACCCAAATGTTCACCTATATATTCTTTTAGTTGTTTTGATAATTTTATGTATTTTTCTCTTGTTACATGAATTTGAATTCACACATCTGTCTCATGATGTAGATTTCTTACAGGACGGATCCAGATGGTGTGTTTCTACCTGGGCCAAAGGTCTTGCACCCATAGATACATAATTCCCGTGTGTAAATGAATACGCAGAGAGTTATTCCTGTAACTTCTGCTTTCTAGCGAAAACAAAAGGTATAAAGGCTCAAAAGACAAAGTATAAAGATAGGTTATTTTAATCAGTTATGTTTAACATATCTTGTTTTTATAAATTTATTTATATTTTTTATTATATTTAAACTAGCCAGCGTCACTGGCACCACATTTCCTCATACTTCCAAAATTATTTTTATTAGTTCTTTGAGAATTCCTTATAGTGTATTTTCTTTCTTTTTTCTTTTCTTAGATATTTTCTTCATTTACATTTCAAATGCTACCCCGAAAGTCCCCTATACTCTTCCCTCGCCCTGATCCCAATCCCACCCACTCCTGCTTCCTGGCCCTGGCATTCCCCTGTACTGGGGCAAATGATCTTCACAAGATCAAGGGCCTCTCTTCCCATTGATGGCTGACTAGGCCATCCTGCAACTAGAGACACATCCTGAGTGAGGTAACTCAGTCACAAATGAGCACACATGATATTCACTCACTGATAAGTGGATATTAGCACAGAAACTTAGAATACTCAAGATACAATTTTCAAAACACATGAAACTCAAGAAGAAGGAAGACCTCCTTCTTTTTGTTCCTCCTTAGAATAGGGAACAAAATCCCCATGGAAGGAGTTACAGAGACAAAGTTTGGTGCTGAGATGGAAGGAAGGACCATCCAGACACTGCCCCACTTGGGGATCCATCCCATATACAACCACCAAACCCAGACACTATTGCATATGCCAGCAAGATTTTGCTGACAGGACCCTGATATAGCTATTTCTTGTGAGGTTATGCCAGTGCCTGGCAAATACAGAAGTGGATGCTCACAGTCAACTATTGGATGGAATACAGGGCCCCTAATGAAGGAGCTAGAGAAAGTACCCAAGGAGCTTAAAGGGGTCTGTAACCCTATAGGAGGAACAACAATATGAACTAAGAAGTGTATTTTCATATCTCTATCCAAATTCTTTTTGACACCCAGACCCATCTCTACCTCACTAGCCTGTCAATAATAATTATCTGTATAATAATGATTCTCCAATATGTGCTGCCCATTTATTTATGGTAGTCCCATCCACTGGAGCATGGCCCACCTATCAAGTTGCTGGCACCCTTCAAGTAAGTTGTCTTTCCCCTAGAAGTCATCAGTTGTCCATAGATCCTCAGTGGGGAGTGGAGGGTGCACTCTTAAACTTTCTCCCACTCTGAGATAGAGTGAGGACTAGCTTGGTCTTTTTCCAGTCTTATGCAGGTAATTATAACTACTGTGAATTCAAGAGTGTAGCAGTCCTGTCATGACCCAAGCACACTGTGTTGATAATCATATCTGTTCATGTCCGTGTATTTTTTTTTCCTTTACACTGCATACACTCATTCCATTATTAAATACATTTGGTAGGAGCTGCATGCTTAACTTTTTGATGGTCACTTTCTAGAAGTTGTTGGGAAATGTAGGAGAACCGTCAGGGCCGGGTAAGAAGGCTCAGAGCAGGTTACAACCTTTATTGGTTCCCCTAAGCCACATTTCCAATTATGCCAATTAAATCAAATTTCAGGCAGATGAGAATCCACCAATGAGCCATCAGTCCTCTTAAGTTTTAGACCTATTAGTTGCATAGAACTCAGCCATACATTTTGCAAAATTTATACTAGCAAGATTTTTAATCATAATTGATTGAAACACCGCATCCTCTGCCTTCCTTTCTGACCCTTTGTAGCTTTTGTTCTCATTGATTTGGAGATCATAAGACATTTTAAAAAATGTGTTTAGCTTGGTATTAATGAATATATTTATGTAAGGTGTAGTTACAATGCCCAGCTAACATTTGTCATTCCGGTATAAAGAAGCATTTAGAAACATTACCTTGCATGACAAATTATAGAGCCAAAGGACTAGGAAATGTGTTAGCAGGAGAAAAAAGGTTGAAAATTCATAAAATTAGGACCTTATATTGCTAGAAAATTGAGACAGCACTAATATAAAAGAAGTCTGACATCCACACTAAAATTTTATGTTTCCTTTAATGGGTGGTAAAGCTAAAAGAAAATCATTTAAGCAATCAATAGCAATAAGGAACTCCATTCTTACGTGCAGATTTGCACAAACAGCTATTATACTTTTGTATTCTCTCAAGAGAAAATTACATGGCAATGTTATTATACTATGAAGCAGCAATTAAAGAATATATAGTCATAAAATATGAAAAAGTATATCAGGCAGTTAAGGAAAATATACTGAAATAGGTTTCTGGATTTTGTGATGGTTTTGGTATTTTTCAGTGTTTTAAAGTGTCTAGTTATAGAAGTTTCTATTTATAGCCTCCTATACTACTATAGTTAATTTGTAGATTCACGGCTGCATTATTTTTATTAAAGGGGGTTCCTTAAATTAAACAAGCTTTTTAAGAGTTAGTTTTGCCTTTCTCTTCTCCCAGCGTCTCTTTCCTAAGAACTGATGGAAGAATCTTCTTATTTGCAAGACAAAGACCTTGGATTTTCAAAGACAATGAACATCAAGCCTTAGGAGCCTCCTATTTTCAGCAACACCAGTGCTGCCCCACTTTCTGGGTCCAAAGAGAGCAGAGGAGGGAGAAGGAAGCACACTCAGCTTCGGCAGGTTATGCAGATGCCTGATGACACATAGATGGCCTACTTCTCAGGCAGGGGCAGCAGCATCAATCACCCTCACTTGAACTATTAGAGCTGTCAGCCTCTTGTTTATAGATGACAATTCAAGGGTAGCTTTCCTTGATTGGTGAAATTCCCTCAATTAAATGAGCACAATACTCAGAATCAGAGGCAGAAGCAAAAATACTCAGAAGCAGAGGTGAGTGGCCTCACCTGTTAACAGGAGAAAGAGTAACTTTTGACATGAAAACTACTTAGATCTGAAAGTCAAGCTGTCATTTTTTTTAGCCTAAAGTACATTTTATACACATACACACACACACACACACACACACACACACACACGTATATGCAGCACATGTATGTAGACATATATATATGCAGTGCAAATATATATATATATGCAGACATATATGTATACATATATACATATGTATATATGTATTCTACATATTTATGTAGAATATAAATTTTTCTGGTATCATTAAAATTTTAAATATTAAAATTTCAATATTTACATGATTTAAAAAGAAAACATAGCACAATTAGAAATCCTTAAAACTCTAGCTACTCACTCATATAGTTTTGTGTCTTGTCAGTTCTACTTTGTGTATGTGTCTATGTGTATGTTTGTGTGTGTGTGTGTGTGTGTGTGTGTGTGTGTGTGTGTGTGTATGATGTGTATGTGTGTGGTGTGAGTAGGTAGGTAGGTAGGTCCATGAGCCTATGTGCATGTGTGCAGAGGTCAGAGAGGATGTCCAGTATTACTTTCTAATGTATTTTATTTGTCTGTCTGTCTATCTATCTATCTATCTATCTATCTATCTATCTATCTATCTATCTATCTACCTATCTATCTATCTATCTATCTATCTATCTATCTATCTATCTATCTATCTATCTATCTATCTATCTATCTTTTTTATTTATTTGAGACAGGGTCTCTCAATGAACTTAGAGCTCTAAAATACATAGCCAGCTAACCCTGGAGATCTGGCTGTAACTGCCTAACGCCTTATACCTGTTTACAGATACGTGGTCACACCTGACCTTTTGCATAAGTGCTGGAATCTGAATTCAAAACCGCATGCTTGTGAAGCCAGCACTCCTGCCATGAACCAGCTGCCTAGCCTAGATACTGTATCATTTTCCCACTACTCAGACATTTATTCTACTGATGGTTTCAAAGACTTTGTATGCCTATTATTTTTCTCTTAAATAAAGGGCTTCAGCTCTGCCCCACATGCCCTTGATTCTCTTCAAGCTGATGTCTTATGACCACTGTGAGGCCAGATAGATATAGTTCTATCTGCTATAAAAGCATCAGAACCCCCATTTTGAAAGGTGAAATGGGGAAACTATTTCAGTTGGTCTTCCTTTCTGTCTTTTTTTCTCCCTGCGTCTATTCCTAAATGATCCAGGAAATTAAAAATGTATCTGTCAGCCACTTAAATGAATGATACTGCTCATGTCTAATGGAGGGACAGCTTCTCTGTATGTGCTCTAGATACATATATGAATAGAACTTAGTGTGGATACACATCTGTCCTGGGTATCAGTGTAATCCATGTAAATCCAGGGTTGGCTTTAAAACCTAACTCCCAGAAACCTAGGGGAAAAACTGTTAAAAAGATACAGAATATACATGAGTTGTCTTTTGGCCTAGAGGTCAACCATAACACTTGACTGATTAAAAATAAACGTAGTCTTTAAGAGAGCCATGTCTTCATTGGCGAAGGAGGCCCTTGTTGGCTTGTGCTATGAATTTATTAATTTATCTAAAGTAACATTAATGTCTCAGAGATCTGATTTAAAACAAGACAAAACAAAACAAAACAACATATCTCATTTCTGTAAGTTAGGTGTACTGGTTAATACCAATGCTTTCTCTAAAAGTTACTGGTGCCATTTTGTGTCTCAGGGGACATTTGACACTGCTGCAACACATAGTTGATTGTCCTACTTTGATATGATAGGGTGCTCTTGACAGAGACAGCAGCAGACATTCAAGAACATAAAATCCCCATTAAAAAAAGCCAGTAGTCCTCAGTTTGAGGAGTCTTTACTTAAGCAGTATGAACAAAGTAGACATAATGAACTCTGTTAATTATGCTATCCTCCAAATTTTTATTGACAGCTAGAAATTCCCTTGCCTCTGAACTCTTGGGCTTGTTGTATCATTGTTAATGATGGCCACATGATGTAGCTACAAGAAAACAGGTTCTGATGACTTAATCCTATTTTCATTTTTAAAAATGAATTATTATTTTTTTCTACTTAGAAACAGAACTGGCTTGGGTAAGGATAGCGTCACCAGTTGGCTGTCCTGTGACAGGATAATGATGTTGCTGCTTCTGCACAATGTATCATTTTGGCGTACCACTGCCTGCATTTTACTAAGGTGCATGAAATGGCTTTTGGGGTCCTCATGAATTTACCCCCAGGGTAATTTCCTCATATCAAGATACTTGATGTAATCGTATCTGTCAAGGCACTCTTTCCAAATAAGTTTCAGTGGATGAAGCCCTCTTTCCAAATAAAGTTTCATTAGTCTGCTACAGACACACTAGGGGCCACACATGCTGAGTGTCTCACAGGCACTTTCAGCATCAGGATACTGTGAGGCAGATTGTGATCTTTGGTGATTTGATTCACTGTTCCCTGAGTCTTGGTTTTCTCATTTACAAAATGAACCTACAGATAGTCCATAAGAATTTTATGAAGGTCATTTTACTGAGTGCTATTTAAAACACTTAGAGAGTGACTGGTGTACAATGACCTCCAGTAATGCTCAGCAATGGTTCCTTTTCATGCTATTCATGTTGGTACTATCATTATCTCAGAGAAGAGGGGTAGAGGAGTATGGGACAAGAGACTAAACATGTTTCTTGTGGCCTGGGTATGCTATGCTGTTTATCACATTTCTTTATTGTTACTTTGTTTTATTTCTGTAACTATAGCAACGGCAGATCATAGGATTAAGGCAGTGAATTGCTGTCTAAGGGCATTTAATACATTTTGTGGAATTTATTTAACTGTTTCTCAATGAAACACACCAAATGAATCCTAGAATCGAGTGGTTAACTTGAACTCCAAGCATTTAATGGTCTTGTTAACAGTAAGTGGGCTTAAGAGGAGCAGAGAGATACTGCTTACTCAGAGAAGGAATTGCACTGCACTCTAAAGATCTTTCATCTACTTTATCAACTTCTCAGACATAGAAGAAAAGCCTCAGAGGGTTAGGTTGTAGCACAGGTGGTTTTTAGTTACTTGAGAGCCCAGTCTCATGCAAGTTTATGTTAGTTGGTCTCCCATTCAGCCTTCTTTTTCATTTACCTCTAAGTGTGTCCACTGTTCTCTCCCCTCCTTACTAATACACAGTAAGCACAATTGATTTTTAACTAAAAACAAAAACAGAAACTTTTCTACCTTAGAATCCTACTGGGTTTTTAAGGACTATTATTTTATATATCTAATGTACATGTTAGGTTGTTTTGAAGATGGTTCTATGGTTTCTATTTTATACACTAATGAATATAATTTGTAATAATATGCGATTTCTCTTGGGAGTTGTATTAGTCTAATGACAGTTATTGATGGGTAACACTAAAAGTTACAATGTTGTTTTCATCATAAAATGATGAAATTTAATGAAACAAAAATTTAACATTTAGGAAGGGTACACCAATGGAAACAATAACTTGTTACCTCTCTGCATTTCACCAAGAAACACACACACACACACACACACACACACACACACACACACACACACACACACACACAACTCTGATGCAACAGCAGTGAGCATGCCTTCTGCTTTTTGACATTGTATTATGTTTAAATAATAGGGAATTGCTAGTTTATAAATTAAAAATAGGTTGAATGTGGTGATTCTATATGGCACAGACAGTATAGAAAAGGAGTTCAATTTTCCAGAGCTATCAAAGGAAAGTAGCTAGACAAAGCATTCAATAATATAAGGAGAGTTTTCCATTTTCCAGTTGCTTATATTTCTCTCAATAAATATCAACTGAGTCTTGGCTCCCATTCTTCACTTTAATGTCCGTGGTTATGGGAACAAACATTATATATTAAGAGAAGGTGAAATGAACAAAAGAAATTCATAGTGTGGAAAAGCCAGGTACACAGAAAACAATGAAAAATACAAATTGTTACAAACTTTGTAATCATTTCTGTTTGACAGTGTTTATCTCCTTAAATGTTTATCTTCTTTCCCATTTTTATTTCATCTTTATGTGTCTCATAAAGTTGGATATCACTCAAAGTTTAGCTTTCTGGTGTCTGAGCACAGAGAGCAGATTGCCCTGGCACTTTTATATACTGTAGGAAAAGAAAGCAATTTTCATATACTGAGATATATTATTGGAGTATGCTTTTTAATATAGTAGCGCATGACTACATAATTTAATGTACATGCATATGCAAGTGTATGATGCAAGAATAATATCAGGTAAATCTTTATACCTTCAGTTGGAGAAAATGCAGAGAAGAAGATACATGCACACACACACACACACACACACACACACACACACACACACACACCACCTTTTCACCTTCTACATGTCACCTAGTCATCAATGATAATGGAGACAGGGCATTGTATTTTCTCCCAGAAAGTTCTCTAAGACATCTATTTGGGGGATGGGGGTCTTCAATGTAAGTGATTGAGAAGATGCTAGATTTCCAGTGGGAAAGACAGCTACTTGTGGGACATTTAATAACCTAGAGAGGAGAATGACTTTAGAAAAGTAGGCATCAAGACCCATTGTCATGAATTTCACTAAAACCTTTTATATTCTTATGATTTCTATTTTTATTTTTTAAATTTACATAATTTCTCAAACCAGTGAGATTTCCTAATGAAAACTACACATTATGAAGCATGTTGACATTGTATTGAGAACCTGTGTGGGCTCTTACTAATTGTATTTCTTGTATCTGAAAATTCTTATGATCTAGGAAGCAATCTCCTCTCATACCTCATGGTACATTCCTTTCAACGAGTGTGAATGAGCAAACTGAGATCATTTCATGATCTAAAAAGCAATCTCACTCTGTGCCAGTATGTGTACTTCATGTCATTAAAGGGTACACTAATGGAAACAATTATTCACTTTATAGCCTGATTGTAGCTCTTTCTCTCCTCTCTTCAAGTTCTAACCCCACCCCTCACCCACTCCCCATCCTCTTTACCTCAAAGAAGGGGAGGTCCGCTATGACTACCAACCCATCCTGGTACATCAAGTTGTAGCAGGGCTAACTAAGAGCATCCTCCCCCACAGAGGCCAGACAAGGCAGCCCAGCTATGGGAAAGGAATCAAAGGCAGGGAACAGAGTTAGAGATAGCTCCACTTCTATTTGTTAGGGCACCCACATGAAGAACAAGCTGTACATCTCTTACTTCTGTGCAGGGAGCTGGGGTCAAACCTGTGCATACTGTTTGGCTGGTGGTTCAGTCTCTATTAGCCCCAGGGACCCCAGTTTAGTTGACTCTGTGGGTCACATGGTGTCCTTTCAGTCCTCCAGCTCTCTTAATTCTCCCTCCATCCCAACTCTTCTGCAAGACTTCTCGAACTCCCTTATTGTTTAGCTGTGGATCTCTGCATGTGTTTCCATCAGCTGCTAGATGAAGCTTCTCAGAAGACAGTTATGCCAGGCTCCTGTTTGCAATATAAGCAGAGTATCACTAACAATGTCAGGGGTTGACTCTCTCTCATGGGGGTGGGTCTCAAGTTGGGCCAGTCATCAGTTGGCCATTCCTCCAATCTCTGTTCCATCTTTATCCTTGTATTTCTTATAGACAGGACAAATTTTGGGTCAAAGGTCTTGTGGGTGGGTTGTAGTCCCCCTCCCTCCACTGGGAGTCCCACTTGGCTACAGGAGTGGCCTTATCAATTTCCATATCCTCCACTGGTAGAGGTCTCAGTTTGGGTCACTCCCCAAAGATTCCTGGAAGTCTTCCCTACCCCATAGGTACCCTCCCCCACTGATCTTTTTTAACGCCTTCCACCACAGGACAAAGAATCTCAGAAGATTTGATTTGGGCCCAGAAATGATTGAAAGAAATTTATATTTCCCACTTATTTCTTAGCAGCTTGGCATATGATTGTTGAAGAGAAAGAGTAGAGAGTAAATAAATTGGCTCAACAACGTTATATGGTATCTGTTGTGGTTGAAAACTGTAGATATTTGTAGGGTATACAAAACATTATTAGAAACACCTTCATTATTACAGAGGAACTGAGGAGGTACCTAGAGGCAGCAGAAGTGAAATTGGTCCTGAGTTTATATTTGTTCTAAATGGCTTTCCTTATATTGCTCTTAAATTTTGCTTCTGCTTTAATTTTTCCATAATCATTATTAATCTCAGCTAGGCACAGCAGTGCATGCTTTCATGCTAACACTTGGGAGGCAGAGGCAGCGGATCTCTGTGAGTCTGACGTCAGCATAGTGATTCCAGGACAGCCTGAGCTGCACAGTGAGACCCTGTCTTGAGAAAACACAAAACAAAATAAAAATTTTAATCTCAGGATTTAATTATTTTCCAGCAACAAATTGAAACAAATATGAAACAAGAATGGTCACTATCTACAGATATCACAGTCTCTTATTTTCTAGGTGTAACTCTACAATCTTAATTTCTCCATCTTTCTGGAATGATCTCACAGGAAACATCCTCTATTTCCCTCAGTTCTGTTAGAGTGGTCTGTCGTGAGAGGACGGGTGAACCTTCACCCCGCATGGCTGTGGTAAAGCATGGGATGAACAGAACCGGAGGATTGGACATTTGGGTTCAGCCAGGCTGGTAGTTAGTATCTGTCCCCTTGCCCTGTAGCATAAAATTTCTAAAAGTTACACTGTTGTCTAGTTATCAGCTGGGGATCAGCCCAAACTCACTCATGGTTGTGGAGAAATAGAACTTTGTCTGGCCGTTTATTCATCACGCTGAGATATTCTTTAACTAGAAGTGGACAACATTGCTAATGTTGTTTGATGGCATATCATGGGTAATATTTAGATGCTAAGACTGATTGAACTCATACATAGTGATTTCCTATGCAGTGAATGAAGAAAGGGAAAGATATACCCCACTCCTGGTTCTTTCCTGTTATTAACAGGGTTCATTAAGACAAAGCCTGAGGACAGTTATGCTAGGATCCTGTCTACAAGTATAACAGAGTATCTCTAATAGTGTTAAGGATTGGTGCTTACCCATGGGATAGGTCTCAATTTGGGCCAGTCATTGGTTGGCCATTCCCTCCATCTCTGCTTCATCTTTGTATTGCTGCTTCCAGGAAGCAACAGTGGTGTCTTCTCTGAGGCCCTTAGGTTACTGTACCTTTTATTACTTATGCAAAAATCTTAAAGTCTACCGGTTTCTTTCAGGAAGGAAGATTTATTGGGATCTTTAAAATGACAGAGTAGTCCCCCGAGAAAGTAAAATGTCTACTCAGGAATTTGTTTATACATCTGTTTGGGAAGTGATCATTTAGCTAAGTGGTTGTAATTTGATAAAAGACTCCGAGCATCCATCTAATGAACAAGTCTAGCCTCAAACCAGATTTGCATTTCATGCCTTAGATTTTTGTCCTTGTGTGTCACACTAATTCTTTCCTGTCTTCCAGTTCTCAGAAGAGCACAAATATTCATTTAATCTGATAAAAAATTTAGCCTTTAAAAATGAAATGGAAGTGGAAAATACCATTTATGAATATCATATTCTGCCATTTGTCCAGTTGCATGGTTTTATGCATGTATGGTACAGTAATTTATTCTAAACCATTATCTTAATAGCACCCTAGGATAAAGAGTTTTTGAGGAATTATCTTATTAACCTTCCTCCCTACCTCAAGAACCAGTCCATTGGCAACATTTTTATAATATCTCTTGGTAATGTGTCTCATTTGTAATCATCTTCATTGCAGATATTTATCCCCATACCAAACATGAATTATTTTCCCATGATACAATTAATTCTATTAGCTTTCCCATGTCTACTGAAGTTGAGAGAGAACATCTGGTTTTTCCCTTTGTATTAATGTCTACTGACTGAAAGGGGAGCTTCAGCATCGCTCACTATCAGCATGAGCAAGTCCTTCTACTGCCTCTAGAGTGGTGTGAGCCAGCATACGTCTCCACATCTTTTTTCACGCTATGTGCTCATGTACTGCACTATGAGTAAGATGATGTAAAGCTACTCTTTTAAGAGCTGCTATAAACCCATTTATAAAGAATGACCTATTTTATTTGAAAACTGAACATCATCTGCTGGTTTCTAACAGCCATGGAATGAAATAAAGGGCAAGAGAAAGTTGTTCCAGAGGTGACGGACTAGTTCTGGCCATTTTCCGTTGTTTCTTTTGGTCCACTTTACTGGGTCATGGAGGTTGGGGAAATTAAATGACTGAATGATACTTACCGAAGAGGGTGAGTTCAAATCGTCCATCCTGAGACCTCTGTATCCTGGAGGAGTGTGCACACGTCATGATGAGACAGTATTCTGCTCTGTTCTTTGTGAAGTCCTGGTTCATAACATTCCCACAATTTGGATATTTTCAGAGGTGAATAATTCTCTAAATTAAACACACAGAGAGCCTCATGGCACTTGGGAATGTTTGGATAGTGAGGGATGGAGAACAGCCATCAATTTTAATACAGACCTGGTCAGTAGCAAATGGACACTCTTGCCTCCTAACAGCTGTTTGGTGGCCTCTTTGAAATGAGATGGTGGCAGAAATCCAGTATCTGGACAGCTGTCATCCTCACAAGAGGCATCTAGAAAATAGGCATTAATTGGTTTTCTTGTGCCAGCCTCCACAGGTGACTCATTGAGTCTTTCCTTTTTTTTTTTTTTTTTCTACATCCTACCACATTGTTTTTATATGTGTATAAATGCTCTTCTGTGCTTCTCTGTGTAAGACAGCATGAAGTCAGAGGTCAACTTTGTGTGTTGTTTCTCAGATGCTACCCACCTTGTTTTTTCTGAGACAGGGTATCTCACTGGGACCTAGGTTCATTAATTAGGTTAGGCTGACTTTGAGCCTCAGGGATCCACTTGATATCAATAGCCCAGCACTGGGGTATGTTGGCTTTTGTACTTGTGCTGGAGTTCCAACAAAGGTTCGAATGCTTGCATTGAAAGCACTTTACCCACTGTCTTGGTGTGTGTGTGTGTGTGTGTGTGTGTGTGTGTGTGTGTGTGTGTGTGTGTGTGTTTGTCAACCTGACACAAACCAGGGTTGTCTGGGAAGAAGAACCTCAATTGAGAACATACTTCTATCAGATTGGCATCCAGGCACGTCTTAGAACACTTTCTTGATTAATGGTGGGAGTAAGTCTTCTGTGGACAGTGCTATACCTAGGGCAGGTGCTACTGGGTTTTATAAGACACTGAACAAATCAGGGAGTGTAAGCCAGTAAGAAGCACTCCTCCATCCATGACTTCTGGTTCAGGTCCAATCTCTTGGTTCTTGACTGGAATTCCTACTTTGACTTTTATCAGAGATGAACTATCAGTTGGAAGTTTAAAATAAAATTAACCCTTTCCTCCTAGGTTTTTTTTTTTATTTTGATCATGGTATTTTATCACAGCAATAGCAGAAGACACCCACTGAGCCTGCATTTCCCCAAATTTCCCCAAATTCCTTCACTGCCACCTTTCCCTCTCCTTTCCTCTTCTTGTTCTCTATCTCTCTTTTTTATCACTCCTCTTCCCTTCTTCTGATTGAGGTAGGTGGCCTTGAAAAATGAGCAGCCTCAGTACCCGAGAGAAGAATAATGCATTAACGCCTCTCATGTGCCAACACTTGCCAGGGATCTAAGGAAGAAGGGCTAGAGGGAGAGAATTTCTCACCTCCCACAGCGTCTGCCTGCTTGGCTTCAGCTCTGGGTTGCTTTGTTTAAGGTGTGTCAGAATTGACTCTGGGGCTGTGCATGTGGTCCATTGAGATGCACATTTCATCACAGGCAGGCAGGGACCATGCCTGTGTTTACAGAAGGGATGGACCCATGGGAAATGTGGTGGAAACCTTGCACCCCAGCTCTCTCAGGTACAACCAGAAGTAGAGACAGGAAGTTGTGCACTTTGTGATCTTTTCTGATTAGAACTACATCATTTAGTGAAGTATATCTCAAAGCACTATTTGCAAGACACTAGTCAGCACATTTGCCCTTTCCATAAATATTTGAATTCATAATTGTTGCATTTATTCTACAGATTCTTTTTAAAAAAAGTTTATTTTATGTGAGTATGCTGTTGCTCTCTTCAGACACACCAGATGAGGGTGTCAGGTCCAATTATAGATGGTTGTGAGCCACCATATGGTTGCTGGGAATCAAACTCAGGGCCTCTGGAAGAGCAGTCAGTGCTCTTAACCACTGAGCCATCTCTCCAGCCCTATTCTACAGATTCTTAATAAAGATGAAAAATCATGTGTATTATGCATTTGACAAGTCATATGAATGATTTTGTGGGCTATAATTCTTTAAACCAAGGTTGCTTGTATGTCTATGGCATGAACTGCTAATATGCAAAGTCCTTTGGGTATTTGCTTCCTTTCTTAGATGAGGAGGAGGGAAATGAAAAGGTATCTGTCAGGCTCCAAAATATCAAGTTCGCTTTCAGGTCATCAGACTTCATTTTCTTAATGTCATTTGAAGAGCCAAGAGCAAGCAGACCAAAGGAAGACTTCCCATTTGTTATTTTTTTCTAAGCACAGGCAGTCAATACCTCAATATGATGCACTCTTACTATGAAAAGAGGGGAAAATTTTAAACAGTTTTATGGTGATTCTGTTCAAATTAAAAAAAAAAATGCCTAGAATGTTTTTCCCTGGGTCCTGCCTTTGGAAATGAAAACCAGTGTCAAACATTGTATGGTGAGATTCAGCGGCTATGCCCTGTGCTGGATTGTTCCTGCTTGTTAGTTAGTGTATTGACTTCTCTGGACAATTTCATGACTGAGAGGGCATCCTAACCCTTTCAGTGTGTTATGAAATCTGAACCCAGACATCATGTTGGGCAATGTGAAATAGAAGTTAGGTTTTAAATACTTAGATGTTAGGTACAGAGTTCAGGGAGACGTCCCACACAGGACTTGACTCTACAACCATGCTGACCTCTCCATTCCCCTCCCCTCCCCTCCCCTCCCCTCCCCTCCCCTCCCCTCCCCTCCCCTCCTCTCCCCCTCCCCTCCTCTTTCTTTCTTTCTTTCTTTCTTTCTTTCTTTCTTTCTTTCTTTCTTTCTTTCTTTCCAAAAGTTCAATTTAATGTTTTTAAATATTCAAGGTATTGATATCAACAGAGTAAAAAGGTAAAAAATACATAAGATACATAAGTATTAACAGACCTAGCCCAATTAGTATCCAAACTACCACCTCCATTCATGACCCACACTTTAACTAAATAAAGAATTATTTTTTTTCAGATAAAGAAAGGATAAAAGTACCAGCTACTGGCATCATATTTAATAAGGAAACACTAGAATTATTTTATGAGTACACCAAAGCAACCATGTACATTTTTCTAATCATATTCAATATGATATTGGGGATTTTTATTTATTTTTTCATTTTTTACTAGATATTTTCTTTATTTACATTTCAAATGTTATCCCCTTTCCTAGTTTCCCCTCTGAAAAACCCCTATCCCCTGCCCTGTCCCCTGCTTACCAACCCACCCACCCCTGCTTCCTGGCCCTGGCATTCTCTGCCAGTGCCTGACAAATACAGAAGTGAATGTTCACAGCCATCCATTGGATGGAGCACAGGGTCTCCAATGAAGGAGCTAGAGAAAGTGCCCAAGGAGCTGAAGGGGTTTGCAGCCCCATAGGAGGAACAACAATATGAAATAACCAGTACCACCAGAGCTCCCTGGGATTAAACCACCAATCAAAGAAAACACATGGAGGGACTCGTGGCTCTAGCTGCATATGTAGCAGAGGATGGTTTAGTTGGTCATCAATGAGAGGAGAGGCCCTTGGTCCCACTTTCCTTCATTTGTGTGATAATGGTTCTATGACTTAAAGAGTAAATCCCTTGAAGATCAAAATGCTAAACACATTTTATTATAACAAGCAGCCAGGAAACCCCGTGCAGAAAGAGACCTAGCTCTGGTGGATTGTAACTTATTTCAATTCCATTCTGACATTTCTAATCTCAAATAAAGGAAAGAAAGGGACAAGAGCAAACCGCACCCACTGGTTTTAATTCTATTCTCTAAGTACTTCTGTTCCGCACATTACACGTGAAAAGGGAACATTTTTCCACTCCTTGCCAATCCTTCTTAAGAGGCCATTCCAATCACACTGTAGGTCTTGAGAATACAGGCAAATGGGTTAACTTTCCTCCTTCTCAGAAGAGCTCTGCATAGGGTTGAGATTTTCAGGACTGGGCAGTGAGTAGAAGCTTCATTTCAGGGGGCAGGGGAGGGGTATACCTCCCATCCTAGTTGCCAGGGACTTCATCAGGAATTGAAGTGCCCTCATCTACACTAATTAAGGTACTTTGCAACCCCCTCCTCTTTGTCCTCTCTTTCCTCCCATAAAGGCATTGAGAAGTTTGAAAGAAAGGAACACACAAACATTGTATTTGTGAATATCTTTTTGCAAACAGCACATGCTGGTCCAAGGAGAGATATTCCGTGGTTTATGTTAATTTTTCAAACATCTAAAGTCTCCTCATCTAAATAAAAATTTAGCCCATGGAGTATACACTCAAACCTCACAATTGACGATTAGGAAGGAAAGAAAGAAGGAAGGAAGGAAGGAAGGAAGGAAGGAAGGAAGGAAGGAAGGGGAGAGGAGAGGAGAGGAGAGGAGAGGAGAGGAGAAGAGAAGAGAAGAGAAGAGAAGAGAAGAGAAGAGAAGAGAAGAGAAGAGAAGAGAAGAGGAAAGAAATAAAAATATGATGGTAGAGAGCCCTTGTCTTTGGGGAGCAGCCATGCAAAAAGCTACCTCATTTTAGAATTCCAGGGCACCTCTCTACCATGTTATGTTGTATGTGAATGGCGCCCCCTAGTGTGAAGCAGAGCTGAGCCCTCTATATGCCCTAGGTATTCATTCATTCAGAACACCACTGAGCTGAACATGTCCCAACCAGGATTCTTATGTGCTCGGGAGATGGCAATGTGTAGAGAAGACAAGAGTTGTGGGTCACATAGAGCTTACTCTCTCCTTGGGACTATTTTTCAGAACCATATTACCAGCTGAACAAAATACATCCATATGCAGATTTTAGCCCATGCTCTCTACAAAGAATGACCTCTGTTTAGGCTTTACAGTCCTGTCAATACAGAGTTGGAGACCGGGGGCAAGATATAGAAGCTCAAGGGACTGACCACCTGTTTGCATCTACTGTTCAGCTCGAGCTTGACAGGAGCTCTGTGAACATAGAAAACTCAACAAATTGACTTTCAATTTCAATTTATGTTTCCACTCCAGTGTCTATAATTGTCACTACTACTCTCAGAAAAATGTCACTCCTAGAAGTGATCTGTTAGGTAAGAGAGGGAGGAAACGTAGAAGGAGGTAGGGGTGGAAACTCACTGCCAGGTTCTATCTGTTTAAATAACTGTCCTGGGAACTAAAAGGCAAGAGAGTCCACTGAGGCCCAAGGGGCACCTGGTGTTAATTCTTGGTTTGTTTCTATTCCTAACCACTTACAGCCCCTAGCCACTTACAACCCCTACCATCTATATAGCCCCTTACTACCTATATAGCCCCTAACTACCTATAGCCTTTTTACTTTCTTTTAATCTTCTCCTCCAAGCAAACTAAATGGCTCCCTAAAGCTTCTGGACTATTAAAGGCTGAATTTAAGAGATTCTCATAAATAATCAATTTCTCAGTCTCCTGGGATCTAAATGCCAATGAATGGAAATAGTATTTTATCAGTGTTGTAGGGAAATGACACTGAAAGAGTTGGTCACTCAGCAGCTCCTTCCATGGCTGGAAGGTTAGTTGTTATTGTTGTTGTTGTTGTAATATCGAAGCTTTAGTAAAACCAAAAATAATACTTGAATTCAGTTTGGGAATAATCTTTAAAGATATACCATGGTGGTCTCAAATAGTTTATAAAATTTCCAACTCAAAATTCACTTTCTATTCCCTCTGATAAGATCATTACTGAAAATATATTCATAACACCCAGGAATGAGATCGGGTGAGAAAAAAACCAATCCTGTGTAAAGGTGTAACGCCCACACGGGAGCATTAATAGCTTTATTTTTTCTTTTTAATGGAGCAGAGAGCACCCATGTTCACGCTTTCGCTTTTCTACCTGCCTGCCAGGAAGCTTTCTTGCCAAAATTCCTAAGTTAATAAAAATGATAATCAGAGGAAAGTGTTAACATATTAGTCTACAAATTACTTTTCTTTAAGTTTGGAAGCATTTCTTGAGACTTGTCAAAGGTAACATCGTTTTTTCTTTCTCTCCCTTTAAAGCACAAAGCAAAATCCTTCTGTCTCCCCCACCTCTCCTTTTAAAAAAGTTGTAGAGTTTTGCCTTTCTGCTCACTGCACTCCTGGCCAAAGTAAGCCCTCTTTCTCAATGACGTCAAGATCTTTAGCAAGATTAGGCTTTCATTTCTCTATTGCAGCAATTAGCCAGGGAATGTATAAAAGGCTTCAGGGAGACTCACTAGCTGCAGAGAGAGGCACTCTGCAGCCAGCGGAGGCAGAAGATAGCAAAGAGGGAAACGCCAGAGGGAGGGGGCAGAGGACAGCCGCTCCTGGAGAACCTGGAGAAAGGACAGGCAGAGGGAGACAGGCTGGGAGGAGGAGAACAGAAAGTATGTTTACAACGGAGTAAAGACAGAGCGAAAGAAAGAAAGAAAAAAAGAAAGAAAGAAAGAAAAAAACCCCAAACAAACCAAACAACCCCTACCCTTACAGCACAGTTAAGAAATTGGCAGTGCAAGAAGCCAGACAGCGTTTAAAGGAACATGAAAAGCTAAAAGAAAATTTTTACCATCTCTGCAGTCTCATAGGTGCCTGGAAATGAAAGTAGAACTTCCTGTCTTTAACGGACTCTGACAGGGGTAAACTGGATTAGGGACTGGCACGCCAGGGTTTTTGTTGTTGTTGTTGCTGGTGGTGGTGCCTTTTTTTTTTTTTTAAACCATCTTAAATCCTGGAAAAAAATGCATCTCGGAATTGAATGAATTGATGGGTACACTCCAACTGCTGGGCTGCAGAGCCTGAACCTGGTCTTTCCATTTCTGCTTCTTTCAAAGAAGAGACAAGTTGGGATTTCTTCTAATTTAGCTTTTCTCCCTCTCCCTCACCCCCCTCCCAACCTTCCCCTTGGTCCCCCACTTCTCTACCACCACCTTCCTTTGCAAAAAGAAGGTGACTGGGGAAGCAGAGTGCCCAGGAGACTGACCGAGGAGGCAGAGAAGATGGGACTCCTCAGCGTAGACTTGCTGATCACCCTGCAGATCCTGCCAGTCTTTTTCTCCAACTGCCTCTTCCTGGCGCTCTATGACTCGGTCATTCTGCTCAAGCACGTGGCGTTGCTTCTGAGCCGCTCCAAGTCCACTCGCGGAGAGTGGAGGCGCATGCTGACCTCAGAAGGGCTGCGCTGTGTCTGGAACAGCTTCCTCCTAGATGCCTACAAACAGGTGAGCTGCAGCCACTGAGCTTCTCCTGGGTCGCAAGGGCTAGGGGTGTGGAAGGTGTGGGGCTGCTGGCTCTGGGGAGTCCTACTTGGGGTGTCCTCTCCAGTGACTATGTTCCACGGAGTCTCAGTGCCACTTGGGACACCTGTTGCACAGGTTAGATTTGGGAGTGACAGACACGGAGCCACGGGGACTCTTGGTGACTTCAGTAGGAGTCTTTAATGAGGGCTGCTGTTACTTTGCACTGAATTGGCAGTTGAAGGGGTTTGTGCTGGTATAAAATAACTGTAGGTAAAATCAGAGTTCTGGGAGGGGGGCTTGGAACTTGCTGTATTTGTTCTGCCCTTGATATGAGCTGGTTTCTGCTGCTTTGCTTTACATGTGTGATATGTAGGAGAAGGTTTGAATAGTGTTTTCTTTCTGCTGAAATGGTCAGAGTTGGATGAGGATGATGGTGGTGGTGGTGATGATGATAATGATGATGACGATGGCTGTGACCTCACTATAGCCCCTCCATTTCTTAGGGAGTTAAGAACAAATGAAAGCAAGCTGAGCATGACCACCTACTTAGTTGGAATGTGTGGACTCCTCGTTACTAAGTGTCAGTTTGCAAAAGAAAGATCTAGGGATAGGTTGTCAGAAACCCAGACTTTGTGTGTGAGACCGAATCTACAAATAAATTCCCATACAAAGAAGTGATGGGTCTATAATGCATTCCTATGTCAGGCCTTGGACATTAGAGAGGTGACCTCCCTTACCTGGGGACAGTGTATTCCCATCAGCTTTTGAAACACTGGGGTGAGTGATTGATGCATGGATGCGAAAACTTCCGGTATTCCAGCCTTTCTGCTGCCAGGACATGTTTAGAGGAACATTTTCAAACCATATCAGTCAGGGTAAAGTGGGATGAATACTTTTGTACGGTCGTCCATCCCTTAGGCTTCTGAACCATCCTGGGTATTAGAAAGAATGAATTCATGTGGACGAAATAAGTTTCTATAAAAAGAGGAAATGTGTTCCTAGCAGTACTGAAAGAGCTTGTCAGAGAAGGGAGTTTGGAGGAGTAGCGAAGCCAGACGTTCAATCGAGTGCTGCTCTTGGGGCAGGTGGAAGGGTGAGCATCATGATGGGAACTCCGAACAGCAGAGGAGGAAGGGAAGGAGTCCTTCCCCAGTAAACAGTGGAAAAAATAAATCCAGGTGCAGGGGGCGGGGAGAGGGGGAGGGATAAAGAATCTGGGCAGGGTGTTTCACTGGAAAGCAAATGTTGAGGAAGAAAAGTATGGTTTTCTTCAGGCACTAACGTGTGATTCCTGGCATTATTGCAAAGAACCTAAAGAAGGGCCTGTCATGCTCTGTGGAGGGAGCATTGAATGACAAGTCAAGCCTCCTCTTAGCAAGGAATGCCCTCGTCAGGATAGAGGTGGATGCCTGGAGACTCAGTTATGTCATACCTGTAAGTGAAATGTATGGCCATGGAGATACCCAGAGATCCTGCCATCCCCACAGATGTGCACGCAGGATGTGACATTTGTATGTATGATTTAGGTGTCAGGAGTTTAGAGGAATGGGGTGTTGTAGCTGCATATTAAAATATTATTGATTTGTCAATCCCCTCAAGCATATCTATGTCTTAGATAATATGGAGGGTTACGGGTTTATTCTCAGTACATTAAATGCCTGATTTTTGAAAGATGATGGACGTTCACTAGGAAAAACTTAAAGGTGATTTTTGAAGAATTTTACCCATGTGTATAAGTCCAGAATATAAATATTATCTCCCCATCAACTTTGTAGGCTACCAAACCCCCCATAAACATTAAGTGAGGTTGTTTTGATCATCAAGCAGATAATTGAAGTGGACATCGAAAAAGCAAGCAAATGCCTCTATAATAAACTTTGTTAGATCTTTTTTCACTAATGTATAGTGTTCCATTGTGTTGTCATATGTTGTTATTTGTGTTCATGGGGATTGAGTGGTTTGCTTTGACTTTTGGCATATGGTTTGTGTATTCCTCTTTTCTAGTTCTTTGTCTCTGCCCACTGATTTGATTAGTGACCAAGTTCCTGGCTTATGTTTTTTGTTTTTTTGTTTTTTGTTTTTTTGTTTGCTTGCGTTTAATGATTTGTACAATAGCTACTATGTGCAAAAGAAACCTCAGGAAAACAAGAACAAGGATGGGCTGGGTGTGAGATGTAGGGAGACATCAAGAGTACAATGTGAGCTAAATTCTGTCCTCTTCTCTCTCTGAGTTCGTTAGGCATCATGGTGGAGGTGGTAGTCTTAGAATCTCACCCAGAGCCTCTCAAAAAGGTCAAGTCATTTGCCAAATGCTGTGTCGGTCATGACACACTGCCTTTAGGTGTGACAGTTTCCAGAGATGCCAGAGGCGGTCCTGTCTGACACTGCATCTTGGGGTTTCACAATCTTGACTTGCGTTATTGGGCAACTGCAACTCTCAAAGCAGATTTGTCCAAGATGGGGAGGTGTGTCTAACATGGGTTTCAAACAGACGCATCATTCAGTTCTCCCAACTGTCTTGCTTAGTGAGTGTCAGCTATTGTATGTGGGGTGATGTTTAGAGACGCTGTATTTATCCACAGAGGAGGGGACATAGGCCAGAGCTGGAGTGATGGGAAGAAAGAAGAACAGAATGAAATATTGCTAATAGAAACTGCCCTGAAAGCTTAAAAGTGATTTAAGATTAATTTTATAAAGAAGTTGTCCAAGGTTGCATGTCAATGGTCAGGAGGTCTGTGTGCATTCTGGACTGAAAGAGAAATCTAGAAACTGGTAATAGGGCTGGAACTAATAACTGTTTGTTATTTAAGTTTCCTTAGTATCGTTGCTTTTGAACACAGTACCCTTATGTGGGTACTCAAAGACTCAGAAATGCAACCAGTAAGCCAGCTGACCTCTCTGGGAGCCTGGCTCCTAAATGAAGTGTAAAAGTAAGCAGACAGTATAGACACTGGCAAGCAGGCTCGTTTCTGCATAGCCAATCTTTCAGTGGCACAGAAAACCATGCTCATGGGAACATACAATTTTGGTTTTGAAAGGGTCTCTTTAACACTCTCCTCCTCTTTATTCACCTCAAGCCTTTTGACACTGGGCTTCTGCAGTGAAAAGTGGCTCTTTAAAGAGAGAAGAAGGCCACAGCCAGAGCCTGCCTGTCACTTGGATAAAACATAGTGAAATGATAGGGCTTTGAGCTTCATTTTCAAGGTACAAGTCAAAAAAAGAAGAATAAGCAAAAAAAAGGGAACTTAACCCAGAAGACAGAGCAGGCAGTCTGTTCTTCCAGTCTGGTTTCTTTGGCCCATCTGAATGGGGATGGCTGAAGCTCTGCCTAATGATTGCTTGGCCATGTTTCTAAGGGCATCCGTGTAGCCTGATCATTACGTTAAAGAATTGGAAACTTCCTGAGAGTTAATAAGGCCATTTCCAGAGCTTTCAATGACGAGAAGTTTGTGTAAATATTCTGCTACATGCCCATCCCCCATTCCTATCATCTGTTTCCCTTCTCGTCATAAGAGTGCGTGATATGATACTCCAAAACTCCTCTTAGGCTGTGGAAAGGAAAAACAAAAACAAAAACAGAAACAAAAACAAAAACAGTTAGCAGTATATACTATATTTCCAGTTCACTTGATGAATCGTCCCGTATTTCCCTTGCGTCTGCATCCTCATCTTCCAACAGTAACGTTTTCCCCCGAGTACTTAACACTGTCCCTAAAATGGACCCATCAAAGAAATCAAACTCTTGTATATTTTATGCATTTGTGCTTTTTCTCTCATTTATAAGCATTTCTGCTGTGACCTTTGAACTTGGCCCAGAGATGCCATCAGCAGTAAACTTGCAAAAGCCTTCCTCACTCCCTCAGTTGGCATTGTGTTCCCGTCCACTGGGGGGAAAAAAATATAAGAAAGGATGACGGTAATAGTGCAGATGAGAGCGATGAAGGTCACTGGTGACGCTATCACATTTTACGTGTGTCCTTTCTGATCCTTGCAAAATAAAAAGACCCTTTGGGAACATCGGAACTTCAGGACCAATTAGTGGAAATGATGCTTCTTCTGTTTGGGCATTAAATACTAGGCAGGATTCTCTTTAGGCAGCTGATGCTGGCAGGGAAAGAGGTACCGACCTAATTACTCTTCCGCAAGAGCAAAAAATGCCTTTTGAAAGCCTCTTTGGCAAATATGTCTCATTAAGGACAAAAACCAAACACAAACCCTCTAAGAAGCAGAAATTAAGATGATAGGTAACTTGTGGCCAGGAGACTTTCTGTGCCACTGTGGGAAATTAAAACAAAGTTTGAGGAGTACCAGGGGGTGACTTGTTTTTGTTGAGTGTCTTTCCTGTAGCCCCGATGTTATTATGGGCCAACTTTATTTTCTTCATTATTTTGGCTCGGTGTCAGGAAATACTTTGCTCCTGTCTTCCACAGTGAAGACAGTGGGGTTTCTCCCATTCCATCTCAGCAGGGTTTTCTAACCAAGCAAGTCAAAAAATTCTCCATTGGGAATTCTAATCTAATGGAAATTTCATTTTCGTAGCGATTGGCCAGAGAATGGTGAAGAACAGAAATGGGTTTTAAACGTTTTTTTCTTTTTAAGATTGTCTATTTATTTTTAAATTTTAGCCAACTTATCACTTATCAGGTTTTAGAAAAGATAGTGGATTTATGATTAGTTTTATGAAGCTTATAAAGTTTGACTGCTGGTTTACTAACTCTTGGGCTTACACATCATAGGTGTGAGTCCCTCTCTGTCTGTCTCTGTCTGTCTGTCTGTCTGTCTGTCTGTCTGTCTGTCTGTGTTTGTGTTTGTGTTTGTCTGTCTCTCTATCTGTGTGTGTGTGTGTGTGTGTGTGTGTGTGTGTGCTTATTTTGTTGTGCTGGGACTCCAACCCATGGATTTATGGATACTAGCCAAGTGCCCAGCACATGTAATTTTATTAATAGCATTATTCTTGCCTGTATTTTCTCTGTGACCTTCACGCACAAGGTAGTCATATATGACTTCTTAGTGTTCACGGGGATTCCACAGATGCAGAGCAAAGAGAAGAAGATTGATCGCATTTCTCTTATTTTCTGGTTAGCTGAAATGATTAAGAATAGGTAAATGACATTGGGTGTTGACAACAGCATGTCTCTGGAGAAGGGCAAGTTTTCCTATTTCTGAATATGTATGCTTTAGTGAGTTTGCCCATCACCTGACTATGACTACGTTCACTGCAGTTCAAAGTTGCTATTCAGTTTAAAAGTCTTATTTGACCCAAGATGATATCAACAGGCATTTATTCAGCAATTCCCTCAGCAAAGCTCTTAAAATGTATATTTCCCAGACTAACAGGATGCTAACTCCTCCACCACCAGGAAATGAATTTGTCAACTTCCTCAAGTTTTAAATTTAGAGTGACAGTGGGTGGGACTTGTCCTACATTTCCCAAGGTAATCTAGAATCTAAAATTTCATTGTTTGGCCAAGAGTTGTGTGGCAGAACTGTCCATTGTCTCTAAGAAGTCACACACACTTAAACATTCTAAGGAAATGAACTGCAGGTAACAAGAGATCACCTGTGACCAAAACATCAGGTTGGATTGTTCAGATGAATAGTTAAGAACAACACAAGGATCAAAGGGTCTGCGTGTGTGAGAACCAGGGAGATGCTAGCCTGTTCATCAAGACCACACAGTCGTTTAAAGGGATGGCTCCAAAGTAATGATGGCTCCAAATTGCAGGGGACTATTTCACTGGGATGCAGTGCAGAGACTAATTTCCCTCTGTGTAGGGGTGTGTGACCTCACAAGAAGTCTCTATAACACACACCTCAGAACACATCCAGACCTTCTTATATCTGGCTGTCGAGGAACACTGCTCGGCAAATATTATTCAAAGCAGTCCTGGAGACACTGTGCTATGCAAAGGGGAGTCAGATCCTGATCTGGGAGGTGTGCCAAGAGACCCCAAGACTTTGAAGCTCATCACGTGCTTCAAATATATGTCTTTAAGCTTAAGGTGTACTTTAGTGCTTCAAAGATGAGTGGGATTAACAATGAGATCACCTGGTCATAGGCAAATTATGAGATTTCTCTATTTAATGTTGATTATAAAATGGCCAAGATTATTCATGTAAGTAACACATGACTGCTGGTTGCTACTAGATCAAAATATACTATTTAAATAAAATCCAAGTTTATGATTTTAAAATTACTTTTGGACAATGAATAGTACCTATTTCACACCTGCCCTGCAAAAAGTTTTGAGAAAGAAGGAACTTTGATTCTTTCTCGGTGGAAATAGCTACGTTGTGACACTAAAGCACCTGAACGAGACCACTGGGTGCTTTACATCCGTGCTCCCACTGCTCTCCTGTGATTCACTTTTAAGTGGCTTCAATTAACAGCAGTTTTATATGTGACTATTTATATGAGAGAAGAAAGTCAATCCAGTTGGAAGAGTTTTGTAATATTAAGGATAGTGTATAAAAATCAATTGAACTGTTGTAAGCTGTCCCTAATGGTATTAGCTTTGATTAAACCATCCTAGAGGGAAATCCAATTGAGCTAATTCAGAATGAAGTAATTGGCTCTTTTCTGTTGCCTGCTTTTTATTATCAGTTTACAGATCCAAAGGCCACTAACTTTTCAGAATTCTACGATCAACTATGTAAACCATGTGCTGCGGGGGAGCATGGAACAATTTAAGTCAACATGCCTCGTATTTGAATACTTACTATTCTGTTAATCACTTATCCTATGGCAAAAATCCATGGTTTGTTTGGGTCTTCCTAGATAAAACTGAGGGGAAAACCCCAAATACAGGGAAAGTGAAAAATTTCTTATTTGATTCTCAAAGGCAGATTTGAGGTTCCAGCCATAGTGTGTATAATGTAAGCAGTGGTCACAGGAACCTGCAGAGGTCGCACCCTGTAGAAGGGAGCATAAATCTCTTCACAGAACAACTCGCTCATTTTTATTTTCTAATCTTGAGCATGGGATGTCTCAAGAGGAGTAGCAGTGTGTCTCATATGATGGGGTAATGTCTGACAATGGCGGCTCGTATCTACACACCGTCAGATGTAGAGTTCCTATTCTCATCCCACTCTCCAGATCCACATAAGGAAAACAGCCATGATGGTTGACTTTTTCCAGATGGGAAAACACTGACCAGAACAAGTGGGAGGAATCACACTTACAAAGGATGGATTAGAGAATGTCCAGCTCTGCCCAGACACAGAACCCACTTGTATTCTAATCCATTGTTTGAAAGAACTTAGATTGGGTTGCCATTTCAGGCACCCTGGGTAATGCTTGCTGCCAAGTCTGATGAGCTGAGTTTGAATTTCAAGGAGCCACATGGTGGAAGGAGAGAACTGACTCCAACAAGTTGTCCTCTGACTACCACAAGTGTTATGAGACATACATACATACATACATACAGACAGACAGACAGACACACAGAGAGAGAGAGAGGGGGGGGGGAGACTAAATGAGTAAGTTAGTAAATAAATAAATGGAGTTATTATTTAAAAGAGGGAAAAGAGAAAATAAATTAAGCCTGTGTGTAAAAACTCCGGTCTTTCCTGAGTCTTTTAGAATTCAGAAGGAGACATTCTATTTCAAAACCAAGATAATTTATCTTAAAGTGAACCATTTACTTTTAACTTTTAAAACGAACTCAATTAATCATTCATTCTATAATGCTTGCTAGGCACTGACAGAAAAGTAAGAATAGCAAACAAAACAAAACAAAACAAAAAACCAGAATCAACTTATTTATGAAAATAGCTAACTCTGGTATCTTTAGAGATGGAAAAAAATTACCACTAATGAATATTAAGAATGAAAGACTTATTTTCTCTTGACCATCCTTTATATTGCCTGACATGACTAGTCTTTACTCATAAGTATGCATTACACATACACACCCACACCCCCCCACACACACATCCACACACAGTCCCCTCCCATTTTATTTAGAGTAAATTACAGCAGCAGTGTGTTAGTGTGCTAATTCTTTTTTCTTTTTCTCTTTCTTTTCTTTTTCTTTTTCTCTGTTCACCATCAGGTTAAACTGGGTGAAGATGCTCCCAATTCCAGTGTGGTGCACGTCTCCAATCCTGAATCAGGTAACAATTATGCCTCGGAGAAGACCGCTGATGGGGCCGAATGCCACCTTCTTGACTTTGCCAGTGCAGAGCGCCCACTGGTGGTCAACTTTGGTTCAGCCACCTGACCACCTTTCACTAGGCAACTGCCAGCCTTCCGCCAGCTGGTGGAAGAGTTCTCCTCGGTGGCTGACTTCCTGTTGGTATACATTGATGAGGCTCACCCTTCGGATGGCTGGGCAGTGCCTGGGGACTCCTCTCTGTCTTTTGAGGTTAAGAAGCACCGGAACCAAGAGGACCGATGTGCAGCAGCTCACCAGCTCCTGGAGCGTTTCTCCTTGCCGCCCCAGTGTCAAGTTGTGGCTGACCGCATGGACAATAATGCCAACGTAGCTTACGGGGTAGCCTTTGAACGTGTGTGCATCGTGCAGAGACGGAAAATTGCTTACTTAGGAGGGAAGGGCCCCTTCAGCTATAACCTACAAGAAGTCCGAAGTTGGCTGGAGAAGAATTTCAGCAAGAGATGAATTCTAGATTAGCTGGATACAAGTGTGATTGTAATAGAGTTTATTATTTTAAAGAAATATGTAAAAGAAGTTGAGAACTGAACTGAATCTATTATTTCAACTGAATCCCATTGCCTCACCGAAAGACGGGGACACACCTGTCAGAAGACCTTGAACCTCTTAACATCTCAATACTTTCTCTAGTACACAAATGACATCTGGCTAAATAGCAGCCCTTTTACCTCCCTTCTGAGCGAATTGATCCAAACTGGAGTGCAAGAAACCCTGTTGCAGCCTGTATTCATTCTTGCTTGCGAAAGAAGTGATTCTGTCCTGCGTGTGCTCTGGGACCAGAGGACCATAAGTTCTCAGAATACTTATTGTTAAGGGAGCTACTACCTATGATCTGATTAAGTGTATTGTCTCAGCTTTAGTCACCAGAAACAAACCCAACTGGAAAGTCCCCCAGATACATACTTACGATGTGATCTTGAAGCCATGCCATGCAGTTAGGACTGAAGTGTTAGTTCCAGCCATGCAATGTCCCGGTTAGTCTCTGTAGCCCCGAATTCCCAAGTGTGACAAGCAAAGACAGAGGAAGCAGAAAGATGAGGAAATCGCATAGTGTTTTTACCTGGAAGCTGTAGGTAATGAGTGTTGTTCAACAGCATCAGCATTGAGGCATGTACACAGCTGGGAAAACAAAGGCGATAACTAAAAGTAGCACGGGCAGGATGCACACGGAAAGGAGATGTGTAGCAATATTCCTACACTGAAAGGAAGTGGGCGATGGCAAAGATAGGTGAACGTTTTTAATGTGGAGAGAAGTACTTTATGGGACTAATTGAGATATACCCATTTCAGTGGATAATATCCGTTCAGAGAAAACTCCAGGGGGTCTGGTGCTGATGTGTTGTTCCTGCCAAATTCCTACAGTCACAATGCTACACCCAGCTCCATTCCTAACCTCTGTAGCATTGTTTTCTTTGGGTGCTGAGTGAAGGGTGTAAGAGGCAGGTACACTAACCATTCAGTTTCTGCCTTCTCCTCCAGTAAAAGAACTGTAATGATAAGGGATTTCTTCACATAAACATGAGAGCAATTTATTCTGAGAATCTCTACCTATAGTTTTGAGGGCTTACACAAGCTTATTCTTGGTACCACAGGAATTTGGTTAAATGGAATTTCCTTTGACATTTGAATTTGGACTTGGTTCTTTTTTGTTCAACTGGGATTAACCCATTAGTTGACACTTAATAGCTGTGTACATACCTATGATAAAAACTAGATATGAATACATATCTCTTAAAATACAAGAGACACAGCTGTACCTACAAGCAATACCTAAAGATCACAACATAAAAAACACTCCACAAAAAACCCAAAACCAAAACACACCAACAGATCAACCAATGTATTGTAATTATTTTTTAAACTCAAAGACATTAAGATCTCAACATATGGTTATAGTTACATGCCAAATCAAGGGTCTTATGTCTATTCCATTCAATAATTAAACCATAATATTGAGTTATTTGGAAAAAGACAATTGAAATTTAAAAGTACATTGTTAAAATATATTGTCGCAAATGTGGAAAATAGGAAGTGGGTATGCATAAAACAAGAGTCTTGTTTTTAAAAATGGGAGCAAGAAATAAGTCAGATCGCTAACCCATATATTGTTTAGTCATGGAAGCAGCACTATGGCTAATGTTTTTGGCAGCATCTAAGTTCTCCAGTGTTTTAAATTCTGTAAAAGACACACCCACAAGGAAACACAGTGAATTCCCAAAATGCAACAGTGTCTAATGAACTTCTGTAGAATCATATTGAAGATCGATTACTTCAGACTCTTCAGATGTCAAGGCCTTCACTTGAGGCTTATGAGCGATCCCTCACTCATCTTCATCTTCAAAATGCTGTTGCGATTGATGTGGCTCCCTAAAGAAGTAAAATGGAAAATTGGCTGCCCCACACCCACACCGTCGTCCGCAAATGACCCCTTTGGTTTCCACGTGTGATAGCGAAGCAGAAAGTCAGAGAGTGGGTGGGGGGATGAGTTTTGGCTAACGCCATGCTAGTTGTCTGGGGAAAAGGGATAATGGGGAAAAAAAATCACCCAGTTGTGCTACATTTTTAAAGAAAGAGAAGGTTGTGTGCGTGTACCATTTGCCTTTTGGAGAATAGGCCAATGGAGGAAGGAAGAAGAGGAAGCAACTATACAAAGATCTAGGCTGACTGTCAGGGACGCAGACGTGTTCAATAGAGCATGTCCAAAACACTGGAAGAAAAACCCTTGAAGGGCCCAGGAAGAAAGTGATTAGCAGAGCTCAGGAATCTTACACTGTGTAGAATGGGTTGGTCTCCCAGGTATGATAAGCCTGTAATTGTATAACCTATTTATCTCAATGCAAACTGCTATGAATTCCTACGACGTGCCTTTTGTAAAATTAACAAGAAGTCACTCATCCAGAGATGAGAAGAAAAAATCAATGCTCGGCTACTGTGCTCACTCAGAGATACTATGAGGCTGTCAGTACCCACCTACCTAATATGCCTTTTATAATATATATTCCTCTGAAGAGTTATAGCTATAATTCTCCCAAGGAAACACAAATATGTATATACATACATTCTTACAAGGACACACACACACACATCCCTTGCAGTTACCTTTCTTAGAACATAAAGATTTCTCTCATAGGATATGTTTACATGGGGATATCAGTTTATGCTTTCAAACTCAATTGGCCTGTCTACTATAAACTGAACTGGCCTGTCTACTATTAATTTAGATTCTCAGAACTTACCATAGCACCTGGATTTCTCAAACACTAAGCGTTTGAAAGACATCTTAGACCTATTCAAAACTCTCTTTAGTTTGTTGATTAGAGGAAGTAACCTGGACAATGACTTCCTTGAATGTAGAGCCTGCCCAGCAAATGTAGACACACTTTGTACAAATTCAGTGGATGTCTGTGGAGGCAAACCAGCCATTGGTGGTTCTAGCTCCTTATTGCCAAAGTGTCAATCATTTCACACACTTGTTAACTTCATTCATGCTTTAGATCTCTGCTCCTGTGGCATTCATAGATTGTATCCCCTGATTTTTTGATAATATCAGCTTCTAAGTGGTCTATTAGGTTAGTTGAATTCTTCTAATAATCAATAGACACTCGTTGATTCCCTTTGTGTGAATGTATTTGACTCTTTGGGATTTTGAATAAAATTCATAAAATGTGGTGAGGTCACAGGTGGGGGCTGCCTCACACAAACTACTGGAGGGGAAGGTGGGGGGGGACAGTATTGATGCTATTCATAGAATTCTCAGGTGGATACAAGCTGCCCTTGGCATGCCCTGTAGGTTCCATCCACAGCCAGGGGGATTTGCTGATGTACCAGACTTCTCATTATGTAAATCGTAAGAGGATCAACCTGGACATTAGTTCCACCTGACCTCTGACTGATGGTTTGGAAAATAAGTTTAATTAGAATCCCTTGGCCACTGCGGAGAGGAAAATTAGGCTGATTTCTGTCCCACTGAAGGATAAAGGAAGACTTAGGCCAGCGCTTCCGCTTGTCAGAACATGTTCAATGCCATCTCTTTTAGTGGAAATTGACTGTGAGTCTTTAAATTCTAGGAGCTTTCTTTATGATATGGCTCCAAACCAGAACCCAAGTATATTTAGATATTCTCCAACTTCTACCATTGCCTTAAATGTAGAAGCCAAACCTGCTCTTTTTATGGACTTTCAGAATGGGCATAAAGAATCACTTGCTGTTAGGTTACAGTAGTGTCTTGGGACTGTCCTGAGTCCCTTTAGGAAGGGAAGGATCTGCAGCTGCGTGAGCTGGGAAAGTTGCTAACTGGAAGGAATTAGTGCCCCCCCCCACCCCCAGCCCCAAGGTCCGGGTTTATATATTTGAAAAGATTTAAAACGAAACTTCTGATGCTCAGAGGAAGGCTGCCGAATGTCAACGAATGACTTTAGGTTGAACAAGCACCGGCTCTATTCTTCATACCCTGTGTTCTAGATAACACCAGACACAAGGTCTCAGACTTAACAGACTCAGCTCTGTTCCAAGGTGAGTCTGAACCAGCAAAAAGCAAACACATACAGATATCCAAACAAGACTGCTCACGCAAGCCAGGGCTTGCTGCCTGTCTCGGGCAACAGCACCAGGGCTCTTGGGAGTTCGTTTAATATTTACTGAGACTTCGGAGACCTAGCAGATGTTTAATGAAGTCACTATTTTGGCTCAATCTGCCCTCCCCCATCTGTTTTGAGAAAAAAAATTTTTTTGAACAGGTAAACATAAAAATGAAAGAGAGCCACAGAAGGGGATGGGAAATAAAATTCTCTCAAGACTGCTCCAGAGTATGCCATGTGATTTTGATGTGTCAGGAGTCGGGGGTGAGAAGACCTATGTACCTAGTACTTTATAACCAAAGCAATCACAAGGTCTTGGGGTAGGGAATGTTGGCCAGTTTTGTTTAGTTTTTGGAACAGGTTTTTCGCCAGACTCACCAGCCCATGTAACCAGCACCGGAAAGAGGAAACGGAGATGTTCAGAGCTCACTGGTGTGCGAATGATAACTACTGACGAAAGAGCTGTCTGCTCAGTCTGTGGTTGGATGTAGTCACACGAGTCTGCCTTTCTGCATCTCTGTCTCCTTAGCAAGGAGGAACATTTGGGTCATGGTGCAAGGAGTCCTGAGCCAGTGCGACTGAGAACACGTGTGTCCATCTCTGCTTCTCGGTCGCAGAGAAGGAGAGAAGCTTTGGGGATTATTAGTAGAAAGAGTGTTATAATATTGGTGCTGAGTGGTATGTGTGCTTTTACAACTTGTTCTTATATTTTAATAAACTTTGAATAAAAGAATAGAGTTACTCTCTGGGTTCTATTTGTTTATTTTTAAATAACTTTCTAGAGCCTGCTCTGGCCTGCCATGCACTCATGGTTGACAAGGTAAAGGGAATCCACCAGCCTACCATTTATTCCTGAGGTTTGTGGGCAGAGGAGCCAGCAATGCCAGATTATTTTAATCTCCTAAGGTGTGCCAAAGTCTTCAAGGGAATTCAAATGGGTTGAAAGTAAACCTTCAGATATTTTCCATATTTATTAACAAGTAGCATACAGGAGTCATGGAAAAGGACCTGAATCTCAACTGTGAAGCAAACCCAGCTTACATACGTATTCTAAGTTTTGTAAGTGTAAGGGATGTTCCAAGAAGTTGGTTGAAACAGTACACACTCACAGGAGCTTGGACTCAGGCATGGGCAGTTGCCTGGCCATGAGCATGCCCCTGCACACATGCTGCCATGCAAATAGACACATACATTATTTATTATGTGTTTCGTGATGTATTAATATATAACTAAAACTTTTGAGCTATGTGTATCTCACAAGTTCCACTATGAGAAGGCACAAAGGACGAATGTCCTATGGCAGCCATGCCTGAAATTGTTAAGGAATATATTTGCATCACGGCTCGTTGTGCAGTTTTCCTTTCTTAAAAAGATTACTCAAAAATTAGTATTTCCAGAGACCATGTGCTTTCTCATGGCTTTTTAATCCACAGTGTTATTAATATTATAGCTTCTTATGGAATACTCTGAATTTTAGCAGAGAAAATTAAAAAAAAAACAATTATTTTACAATTTTTCATTCACTGTCCTTCCTTTCCAGAGTCCCATGCTAAGTTCATGTGATTTGCCCTTAGAGACCAGACTTCTTCTAGGGATATATCACAGATTCTTCAAAGTCTTCCAAGAAACATGCACAGATTGGTTTATTTATTTATTTTTTTAAAAATAGTTTGTATTGGCTGGTAACATAACCTTTGCAAATGACTGGGACAAAAATGTACCTCATTAAAAAAAAAACTTTGTAAGTATTTATTTTATTATTTATTTAGATGCGCACATCTTCTAGTGTATGCATACTTTCATGCAGTAATCAATGGAGGCCAGGAGACGGCAGTTTTGGATTCGGGTGCTTTTGAGACAGCTGGGGTAGGTGCTAGAAACAACCTGTGATCCTCTAGAGGAACCTAAGTACTCAGAGAGCCATTTCTACACACACACACCCACACACACCCACACACACACACACACACACTCACACACACACACACACACACACACACACACACATCCACACACACAGCTACTTTTTAATAGTTGCTCCTGAGTTTACAATATTTCATTACACCAATTTCCATCCCATTCAAACAACACCCGTATCACGTAGGTTGAGTCTTAAAACCACAAGGATCATTTCATTTTCTCCTCTTTATCTTCAGCATTGTCACCTATTTCACATGTGTGTAGACATAAGTCAAATAAATTATTGCTGCTAATTTTTCAGGTACCGTTCTCTCTTACATAACATTAAGGGAAATGAGGTTTTATTTCAGATTTGCTGTTAAAGTTCGTTATGCTGTTTCTGACCTCTGTCACCTTCCTTCTCTCTAATGAAGCAATTTCCTTTAACATTTCTTACGAAGGAGGTCTACTGGCAATCCACTTTCTCAGCTTTTGTGTGAGACTGACTTTACTTCTCCAGTTTTGAAGGACAGTTTCACACAGAGTACAGAATTCAAGGTTAATAGTTTCGTAGCTTGCTGGATTTTGCCTTTTCTATTTTAGTACTGTAAATATTCCACAACACTCTCTTCTCACACACACTTTTTTTTCCCTAAAGAGAAGGCAAATGTTATTGTTTTCTTTGTTCCTCTATAGATGGTTATCTCCCTTGACTCTTGCAGCAGCTTATCTCTTTAACTTCGGTTTTTCTAAAGTTTGAAAAATATAAGTAGGCCTGTGTGCTTGCTCTGTCTTTCAATTTTTTTTGTTTTTGCCTTTTAGTAGGCCTTGCATTTTTTACAATAGTAACAACAACAACAACAACAACAACAACTACTACTACTACTACTACTACTACTTCTACTACCACCACCACTACTACTGATGGCCATACTATGCTTGTTCAAACAAACTGATGTAAGTGGGCATGTTATATAGTGGTGGTGGAGAGTAATTTTGTAGTCATACTGTTAGGCCGCGTCTATTTGTGAGCCTTTCCCTCAGAACTGTGATCCCCACACGGGTTTCTGGGTCTTCTCATCCTCCCTAGGTAGCACTGATTAACAAGAACCACCTGGATTTCCATAGTTCCCTTTCCTGAGGTCAGTCAGGCCCTTACAGCAGCCTAGCCGGTTAGGTGCTGTTAAGCAGTCTCTTCTGAGGTTAGACCCTCTCAAAACAACAGGGTCTGGTGTGCTTCAAAATGGCTCCTTCTGTCTCCTGCTTGCCATAGGCTAGAGAGTATTTTCTCTCTCTCTCTCTCTCTCTCTCTCTCTCTCTCTCTCTCTCTCTCTCTCTCTCTCTCTCTTTCTTTCTTATATTCCCTGAGAACCCAGTCCAGTTTCTGGAGACAAAACTTAAAAAAGTGTGAGGAGACACCATGAGCTGGGCCCTCCTGGAAGGTTTCCTTGCAGTTTTCTCACAGTGAGGTTCCTGAAGCTCCATCAATTACTGTTTGGCTGTTCTTACCCAGGGCAAGGTTCCTGCAGGTGTTCCCACGCCTTCACCTTCTACTAGGTAAGCTGTGATGTATTCACTCTTCTGTTTCTCCAGTTTGGGGAAGGGGTTTCCCTGGGTCTGTACCATCCTTATGGATTGAAAAGGCATTGTTGAGTTCCCAGTCTGTTCAGTGGCTTACTTGTTGGGGTGACGTACCAGTGGTGACATACAAGCTTCATGTATTGCCTGCCATCTTAATCTGGTCCTGATGTTTCCAGCTTCTTACTGTGTTAGGCAAAGAACTGAAAGAGTGCCCACAGCTACGAAGACAGCAAGAGGGTTTGGTTCAAGAGACAGTACAGGATACTTTGCAAGGGAATGTCCAAGAAAACTGGTTATTATTTGGGGCTTCCTTTTACAGGATCAAAATGGGAGAGGAGTTGGTTGCTAAGTGGGTGAATTTCCATTTTGGTTGACAGACTAGGATTATGAGAGCCTTCTCCACCATGCATCTTCTTTCTCATAATGCCTTGGGTTTTAATCATATGCATACCCAACCATGCATCGACATAAAGCAGAAATAGGCTATTTTATCTAAACATTCACTCATAAGACACAGTATGCCTTACAGCCAATGCACCCCAAATCAGTCCATTCCAGGTCAAACTAGTGCTGAATAAGGTCTAGAACATTTGAAGGGAAGCTAACAACAAAGGAGGAATCTATTACTGAAGGAAAAGGACTTATTCTGTTGCGTAAGTGCTATGTATATGTGGCTCAGTACGGGTGAGGGTCCTGGATGGCTTGGTACATTGTTAGAGGAGGGTTATATGTAGAAATCACGCTAAATGGAGTGTCAGGTTGCTAAACTATCCTATGCACGCATGCTTCACACGTGTAACTAGAAATTTAAAAAGTTAATATTCAAGGGGTGGTGAGAGGGTTCAGTGGGTGAGTGGCTTGCCTCACAAGCCTGGTGACCTGAGTTCAATCCTGGCTGTCCACGTGGAGGTGAAAAGAGAAAATAACTCCACAAAGTCATACCTTGACCTCCACACTTGTGCCATAGCAGGTTTCCCCATTCATAAGTACCACACACACACACACACACACACACACACACACACGTGTGTGTGTGTTTATACATATACACATACACATACACATACATACACATATACATATACATACACATACACATATACATATATATGCATGCCAGGTTTTTCTTCACCTTATGCAACCTTGAAGTTCTGATATTTAACTCCATATTGAAGGGGGTTCCATATATATAAAGAAACATCTAGAAAAGGGAATTTAAAAAAATACAGAAAGGGGCTGGGGAAGTGGCCCAGTTAGTAAAATGCTTGGAGCACAAACATGAGGACCTCAGTTTATATCTCTACATTTGTGGAGGGGAAAAAAAAACTGGCATGTAACATGGATATGTAAAATCTCGCAAGGTTCCACTCTTATATAAAGAGTTATATGCAACTAATAACTGATGAGGGCAGGGAAATCAATCTTCTCCATGGTTAAGTACCCTAACTGGTTACCCAATACCAAGTGATTGTTCCTAAATGCATATACAGACAAGAACCCTAAATAGACTCAGCAAGTTATATTTCTATATGTAATAGTCGCAAAGAAACAAGGCTATGCATTTGAAAAGGAGCAGGGAACACAGGAATAGGTCAAAGTAGGAGTTAGGAAGGAGGGGAAATAAATACAGTACTCATATATGAAATTATCAATGATGATGATGATGATGAAACACCCTGGATTGGTGGTGCATATCTGAACACTAGCCCTGATGGGAGTAGAAATGGAGGCATCCTTAGAGCTTTTTAGCCAGCCAGTCCAGCTATCAATAAATGCCATGTTCAGTGATAGCCCCTGTCTCAAGAAAGTAAAATGAAGAGTGCTAGAGGACTCTGAGGTTGACTTCAGTCTCCCATACATGCATGAGCACACAGTCACATTAAAGGACCCTGCTGAGTAGCCTTGAGCTGTGGCGACTACTTGAAACTGTATTTTATGACATCGTTAACAGAGTGGGTTGAATTGGGCATTCATAATCTTCTCACAGCTTCGCGTGCGTGAGGAGCCGCTATGGCTTGAGCCATGTGCTTAATTGCTACGGCCTGGGTTTGCTTAACATCCAAAAGGAAATGAAGCTAGAGCCAAAGGCAGGGGGAATCATTTCTCACCAGAAGACCTGTGCAAAAAGTTAAAACCTTTCAGGCAAGAAACCCCAGATGCTGCTGTGGTAAGATGATGTGATGTCCGGAGTGAGAAGAGCATCTAGCCTTTGGGAATTCCAGGGTCTCCTTGCAGGACACTAGCCCGGCTAGAGCCAGACAGCTGCAGTCTGCTCTGTGTGGAGCTTGTGACTGTTTATCCCTTGCATCGTAAGTATCATGGGAACCATTCTCAGTCCTGCAGCTGCCTTGGCCTGCGTGATGGTGGCAGAGATTCCTGGTACTTCTGATAAACCACAGACATTTCAACTGGTTCAAATTAGGGAGATGCGAAGGACTTGAGCATCCAGTTCTTGCTTCAGGAGTGGAGGATATTTGGGTTGTTTCCTATATTGGTTTTGCCTCCCCCTACCTTTGTATTTTCCTTATTCTTCTAAGAAATAAAAACAACAAAAGCAGGACAACCTTAGCATGCGGTCAAGACAGAGTTGGGATGACTCGGAATGGACGGTACAGGTAACCATTCTATATAATTCAGACAAAAATATTGACTCATCATTTTATACAACACATGTGTGGCCTTTTAGGCAATTTGGTAGTGCATGGAGTTTGTAGGCCAAGATACTTCTGTTAATAATCTTCAAAGTCAACTAAAAAACAAGGCTGACTTGAGTTATAATGACTGGATTCCCCTAAATTTATATTTTGTTACTATTTTTTTATGGGAAAAAATGAGTTTGGCAAAATATACTTTCAGGTTTTTGCGTACTTTATGACATCTGTCTCTTTTGGAGTATATACATCAGAGCTGATTTGGATTTTGAAAAATTCAAAGTTTGGCCCATATCAGCTTCTGATCCCTATGTTTTGTTTGGTACTCATGGCTTCTGTAGAAAGAAGAGTGAGTAATACATGGCCCAACCTAATGGTGATATCTTGAAGAGATTCATCATTTCTTGTTACAAATAAAACCGCACTGTTACCAGTAATCCATGCTGTCCATTCTAGGGTATGTGCATGTTGGCCATCTTTGAAGTTCCAGGTAAGGATGTAGATTTGTTGGTCTTAAGTGAATAGGCAGTTCATATCCTAATGACCAGATCAAGCAGCTCAGTTATATTAGTAGATATACCATGATTATTGAAAGACATCAAGAAGTTATTCAGGGTAGTGGCTATTTCTATTTCTTTATGATTCAGATATGCCTAGTTGAAAAATACCTAGTGCATTTGGGTGCTGGTTTTATACAGAACTGGAAAGCCTCCAAGTAACATGTAGTAATCGTTTGAGGGCTGGGTTGCTTTAGTGACTGCTTAGTCATTCCTTGGAAAGTATCCCTCTGTTGCCACCAGTCATCTCCCTTTGATCTAGATAACTACACGATTAAATTATTTTGATCCCCAGTCTCCATATTTTAATGGCATTTGACATTATTAAGTCCTATAGCTTCTCGTTTCCACCTCCCTTTCTTATAGTCTCTTAAAATGGATATAACTATAAAATTATTTCTCTGTGCTCCTTTGAAATAAAGAATATAAGCAGTGGTATGTAGGTGACATGAGGTAGGATCAGAGAGATAATGTAATAGGGACTTAAGACAGATATTTGTTATTGTCTATCATTGAGGTAGGGAATCAGAGCAAGGATGGGGCTGCACTGAACAAAGCCTACTTAGATCTTGGATCTCCAAATGACTGTATTACTATTCCAATCATTGTCTCTACTTACACAGCTATATTATAGGCAGAAGGTAGGAAAGGAAAACTGTCTAGGTAAAGAAAGCATTATGTGTGACAGCTGTCTTTTAAGGAAGATCATCTAAGCTGCTTTATAGACATTTCCAAACACATCCCGTTGGCTAGAAGTTTGCCACCTGTGTTATTCTCATTGCTGTGACAAAATATCCCAAGAAAAGCATCCTAGGGGAGAAAGGGTTTATTTCCAGCTAAAGTTCCAGAGGACTATAGTCCATCATGGTGGTGGAGACAGGGCAACAGGCAGGAAAGGGACCATGATAGGAAAAGGAGGTTGCAGGTCACGTTGCATCTACACTTTCAAAGCTGAGAGTGAACAGGAAATGAGATTGGGCTATAACACTTCAAGTTTCGGTCCTGTTGAGAAGGATCAATGGTTAAGAGCACTGGCTCTTCTAGAGGTCCTGAGTTCAATTCCCACCAACCACATCTGTAAGTGGATCTGATGCCCTCTTCTGGTATATGGTTGTGCATGCAGCAGGGCACTCATGCATTAAATAAATAGATACCCTCAAGTTTTGTCTTCAGTTACTCACTTTCTTCAGCAAAGCTCCCTTTCCTAAAGGTTCCAGTCTTTCTAAATAGCTGGAAATCAGGGTTAAGTGTTCAAACATGTGAACTTTTGGAGAGTAATCATATTCAAATACAACACCAGTAGCCCTGCTGTCATACAAGGTAGGTTGGAACAGGTAGTCTTTGATATTCTAAATAGCCACACATCCATATAAAATTTTACTGTTATAGAAGAGAAAATCATCCAGCATGATGCTGAATGACATTAGTCCTAGGACTTGGGAGAGAAAGGCATTTGGATCTCTGAATTTGAGACCAGCCTGGTTCCACACCAGTCAGTGCTACATATTGAGACCTTATTCCCTCAATAAGGGAGGGGGAGAAGGACAAGTGGAAGGAGAAAAGGAGGAGAAGGGGAAGGAGAACGAGGAGTAGGAGGGAGTGGAGGACGAGGAGGAGGAGGAGGAGGAGGAGGATGAGGAGGCAAAGGAGGAAGAGGGGGATTTCCTGTATATTCTTTCAGAAGTTTACCTTTTGATTACATAAGCATGTGTTTGTGTATATGAAGATATTTTCCTTATGATACTAGGTAAGAAACAAAATTTTAGTTTGCTATCGTAAGTAGTAATTATTAGAGAACTTTTAATTCATATCAGTGGACTATAATGGTAGTCTTAGCCATGTTCCCAAATGCATGTATGTGCCTCAATGGTGTCTGTTATAGATTTTCTTTCTCTGTAGCAATAACATATATGTATGTATATGTCTATGCATATATAGTAAATATATATATATATATATCATTAAATATATATGTTTACACTTTCACACATATAACTTTCTTATCATTATTAAAGATTATCTATTGACACCACATAATATAATATTTAAGTATTCACTAAATTCAATCAGTTGACCAAGTGTCTGCTTCAGGTAATAAATATGTGTGTAGAGATAAGAAAGGAGACATTTCAATGTTTGTTCAAAGAAAGACAGAGCTGTGATGTGAGAGAGATGAACTCCTGATGACATCATTTTAGTACACAGGCGCGCACACACACACTTCCATGTATTGCTAATCCTTGAGAATTTACCAACATTTGATCTTGTGCTCTACAATGCTAGTTCCTTATGCTTTAAAATGAATACTGTACTTTTATGATGAGCTTTGTAAAAAGTAAACTCCCTTCTGCTTTCTTCATTTATATTTATCTACCAGGAGCATCTCAGTTACTATTGGTAGTTGTCCCTTTCATGTAAGTTTTAGAATATACTCCACAAAGTCCAAGAAATAACTCTTAGTATTTTAGTTTGAGTTTTGTAGAATTTATTGATGATATTGTGGAATAGCTAACACCTGCTTGGCATATGTACACACACACACACACACACACACACACACACACACACACACACAAGCACATAAATTTCTGGTACTGACAATGACAGAAGAGAATGAAAATCTTTGTTATTCTTTTATGTTTTTAAGGCCGACTTCTTTTATTTTCTCCAGAGTCTAAGAGGGGATCATAGTAGAAGACTCCCCCTCCCCCACCCCCAAAACATGGAGTCCATTCTATTGTTGAAAGCATTCTTATGGAATGTTATCCAATCTGAACACCATCACCCCCAATTCCACGCTAATAAGTGATTCTTAAACCTTCTCATGCAGAACTAAATCCACATCTGCTTTCCATTGTCATAGAACTTTGGAAAACATGAATTAGCCACTCAAATATTTCACTAACTGTTAGAGCACAAGATGTGTAAAGAATTTATCTTCTTTCACAAGTTGATTTTCCTGTCAAAGTCTGCTATTTTGTTATTGTAACATGTCAACATTACTCTTAGATTTTAGCACATCAGCTTTGAGGACACTACACAAGATACTAAGAGTCTGTCACTGACTCCTCTGGTTGTCCCCCATCATGAATTATAAATTATCATTTTTAATATCTATTTAAAATTCTAGGTCTTAGTTACATTACTTAAAATTAATTCAATGAAATTTCAAGGTTATGAATATCTACTGGTCATCTGGTCTATCAAAGATATTATATAAGCTGCTTTAGACTATACAAGAGACAAATGCTATTTGGCCTTTTTCTTAAGATTCTTGGTTTTACAACACTAAGAAAGAAGACATTAGCTACTAAATCCATACAGCATTATTATTTAAATAAGTATTAACTAAATATGATCTGTTACTCAAATATCTGGTTCAGGTAGCATATATCTGGATGGACATAAAAAAGGACAAATTTCAATATTTATTCAAAGAATGATAGAACTGTGATCTGAGAGAGATTGACTCCCGACATATCTTTGTCTAGTCATGCTCAAGTACAGTCTCAATAAATACAGTAAATGCCTCTTCTGTTTTCTTTTAAATTTCTTTTTTGTGAGCCTTTCAACTTTCTACATTAAATATATTATTTTATACCAGCCATTTTCCATTCCTTATTGTATAGCTAAGAATTAATTCTGCCATAGAAAGATACTCTGTACCCACTGAGATGTTAATCTTTCTTCTTCTGGAGATGCCTGCCCTCCTTACGTTTACATTTCTTCTTCTCCTCCTCCTCCTCCTCCTCCTCCTCCTCCTCCTCCTCCCCCTCCTCCCCCTCCTCCCCCTCCTCCCCCTCCTCCCCCTACCCTCCTCCCCCTCCCACTCCTCCCCCTCCCCCTTCCTCCTCTTCTTCTCTTTCTTCATGCATTTTACATTCCAGTCATAGCCCTCCCTCCAATCCTCTCCTCACAGCCTCACCCTTCCATATCATTCTTCCCATTACCCCTCCTCTTTTACTGAGAGAATTGGAAGGCTCCATGAATACCAACCTACCCTGGCACATCAAGTCACAGCAGGACTAAGAACATCCACCCCTACTGAGGCCAGACAAGGCAGTCCAGCTAGGGGAAGGGAATCCAAAGGGAGGCAGCAGAGTCAGTGACAGCTCCCATTCCAGATTTTTTGAGAACCTACATGAAGACCAAGCTCCTCATCTGCTACAAATGTGTAGGAGGCCTAGGTCCAGCCAATGCATGCTCTTTGGTTGGTGGTTTCATCTCTGTGAGGCCCCATGGACTCAGGTTAGTTGACTCGATAGGTCTTCTTGTGTCCCTGGTTCTTTCAGCTTCCTCAATTGTTCCCCTTACTCTTCCACAAGTCTTTCCAAGCTCAGCCTAATATTTGGCATCTGTTTCCATCAGCTGTTGGATGAAACCTCTCAGAAGACAGTTATGCTAGACTCCTGTCTGCAAGCATAGCAAAGTAGTATCATTAATAGTGTCAGGGTTGGCTCTCTTCTATGGGTTGGGCCTCAAATTGGGCCAGTCATTTGTCGGCCATTCCCTTAATCTCTGCTCCATTTTTATCCCTGTATCTTCTAGGCAGGACAGATTTGGGGTTGAAGAATTTGTGGTGGGTTGGTATCCTCCTCACTGCTGCCTGACTACAGCAGGTGACTACTTCATTCTTCATAATCCCAGTGAATAGGAATCTCAGTTAGGGTCACCCCATAGACTCCTAGGAACTTCCTCCACCCCACGTCTCTGGCTCATCCCAGAGATGGCCTCAATCAATTTTTGTTTGGTATCCCATCTCTCTCCTGTATCCTTCCCCTCTCCCCACACCTGATCCCCACCTCTATCCCCCCCCCGCCTATTTTTACATCCTGATTATTCACTGCACCCTTAAAGACCATTTTGACCCCTCTTACTTTTAGCTTCTGCCTTTGGGTATCTGTTGCATATATTTTTGATGTTTTTAAGGTATCGACAAAAGATAAAACCACATATAACTAAGCACTAGTTATATTATATCTCTTTTAATCTATATTTTTGTAATGAAACTTTTTTTTTGAAGTGTTGGGAATTGAACCCAAGCCTTTTTCCTGCTATGCTCAACTATTATAGGCTGCTTCCTATGTCTCTAAATTAAATTTGAACGTAAAAAATTAGTTATCTTATAATCTTGTCTTTATATTTCCATTGACAAATTGATGCCTGGTTCATATTTAGAGCTTAACCATGTTTGAGAAATAAAATTGTGAGCTGGGCAGTGGTGGCACACGCCGTTAATTCCAGCACTTGGGAGGAAGAGGCAGGTGGATTTCTGAGTTCGAGGCAAGCCTGGTCTACAGAGTGAGTTCCAGGGGCAGGCAGGGCTACACAGAGAAACCACCCTGTCTCAAAAAACCAGAAAAAAATTGTGGAAAGATGAGTACTCTAGATGTTAGAAAAAAGTTCATTATTAATCCTTCAGCTTCCTCCAACTACAGGGAAGTCTCTGATTCAACATACTCATTTAGAACATTCTCTGTGACTTCATGGGTAGCTAGAAACTTTCCTTCAACCATAACTATTCTTTTATCATAGATACGTTTTAGAATAAAGCTCCAAGCAAAAGTAATCTAGTTGTTAACTAGAAATAGATCATTAAAAGTCCATTTTACTCATTGACTCAACTGATTAATAATGCATTTACTGATTTTATTTGAGTGTTTCATTTTAATTTGTCACCAACTTTTGATTAAATTATGGATTATACATATTATGATTGATATATAAAGAAATAGACCAGTTTTAGGTCTGGAAAACATATCTAGATTATTCACTGTTGGCAGTTCAGTTGCTGATGGCACACAGCAAATTAATGACCACAGAGGTGGTAGTTCTTTTGCTGTGTTCATTCACTTTTTCCTTACTGAATGTCCAATACAACTGCTTGAATATAATATTCACATATAACATTTTTCTGAAGCAATAATGCAGATTTATAACAAGTTTAACACAGAACTAATGATTGTATTTTATAAAAATGTCAACCCTCCCAGTATGACATTGCTTTCTGGTTACTCAGCTAACTTGCAATCTCTGCCTGAAACATCTGTTCGCCCTTCAATAGGGTAAAGTGTGAATGTAAACATGGAAGAGAGCAGGCTTTAGGGGAACCTGGAACAGGAGATTGGTATTTTACAGTACAACTCACTTTAAAATTACCCAATATGTAATTTTATGTGAGGTCCTCATTGCATTTTGAAGCTTGTTAATAAGAAGAGCAGTGGCCTGGTTAATCAGAATATGTAGCTCTGCACTGCCAACCTCCTGCTAACCACCAATTTGGGTGATGCCCACATCATCTTTCCTTGTTACAAATGAAAAGGCTGAGTCAATTTCCCTGAGGTTTTATCCTGCTGTAATTTTCTTTGTTTCATATCCATTCTACAAGATCTCTGGTCCAAAGCTGAAGGCAGTAGCCATCCCTGCTACTATTTTAGCGCCAAAATTATGGTTCTCATAAGAAATGCAAGACCAGTGTGATCAGACACATTTTTTTTAAAACAAAAAACTTGTCTTTTTATGGAATTTCAAACTTTTAAACATTGGCTATTAAAAAAAAATCAAATCACTTTCAAACTATTCAATCCAAACCAAATACAACACACAATTGGACTTGGTCCTCAGGTCAACAGTTCAGGCTTTAACAATTTTTTTCCACACCATTCTTGGTGACTTCCTTTTCTGTCAGAAAACAGAATGTTCACCTCATTTTTCTCCTGTTGTTTCTGCAAAGGATGAATTGAACACAGAAAATGGATCACCTAATAGTAGATTAAATATTCTGACATGTGATTATAGCTGTTGTATGAGAAAAAATTCTATTCATGATTGAATTTCATTTAAAATTCTAAGGAATGACATGGCAAAATTATTTTACAGAAATACTAAATAGAAAATTGCAGTATTATTTATGGAAAAGAAAAGACATGTCCAGAAAGGGCTTCAGCATCATCACAGAAAATTCTATAGAGACCATGAGGTCGATTCTCATGCTCAGTCATAGAGAAGGTATTAAGTAGACTTGGTAAGAGATTAATGTTGTTTCATATCTAACTCAGTTATATCCCTTCTAAGTTTTATGCCTGGTGAGGTCATCTCAACTTCATTAAAATTTAATTGAATCAGAATGGCATAACAGAAAAATCATATGGACGTTGGAATCAGACTTGGATGTAATTTTAATTTTAGTTATCCACTGGGTGACCCTAAAGTTATTAATCTTGTCTATGCCTTATTTAACTCTTTTGCAAAAGGGGTGCTATTTGTAAGGTTTTTTTATGGGGTACATAAATACTTCACATAACATATAGTGCATGTGAAATGATAGCATCATTTCAGCTAAATTTAACATATATTGGGGGTGGGCAGTTATGTAACACTTTTTACCCTAAAATGAAACAAACACGAAGAAAGCATTATTGCTTCTCTCAAAGTTTTAATTCTCTAATTGGAAGAAATAAGTCATAATTATATATGGTTAATATTTGTGGCTCATTGTAATGCTTATCAATCCATAGACTACATGAGAGCACACTGAAGTTACAGCTCTCTGGTACTTTTTTTTCCTGAAATCTTTTGTTATAGTTGACAAATGTCTTGTCTATTTCAAAGGGAATAGAGAGGTTAGGAGGAGATAGACCTTCCTGAAGCACAGTATGAGAGAATACATATTTTCTAGAAAGCATGAATATATATTAAGGGGGTTGATTGAATATAATAGAGGAAATAAAGTGATAGAAGTAAAAAGTTTGGAAAGGTAATGCCGTTAGCAGAGATGGGCAGTACTCTTCCACACCATCAGGTTTCAGTGGAATCATCAATTCATAAAAGATTCCAGGAGCAGAAACAGTGACATCTACTTTCTATATCTGGAATTTGTTCTCCAAAGGCTGTAGGTTTCATACATACTTGGGTATGGTGGAGCCTATACAAGATTGAGTCTAGGGGAGGCTCTCAGGTTGCTGGGGACACTTTCCTAATGGATGTTACCTGACCCTTTCTTGTTCTTCTCTTTTGTCTCCTTGTAATGAGGTAAAGAAATTTTCCCTGTGGTGCTATCTTGCTGTGATGTGCTGCTTCATTGCAACCCCAGCAAAGAGGACTGTTGACCGTGGATCTTATCCCTAACCATGAGCTCATACCAAACTTATTTTTTATGTTCATTAACTCAGTGATGGAAAGACAACCAATGCACCACATCCTGAAAACATCTGGAAATTCCAGCTAGATAAAGTTTGGTATAAGACATAGCAAACAAAGCATAAGAGAGTGACCTGTAATATTCTCTCTTGTAGGAGGCAGTGGTTTATGCTTAGCAAAGTGTAGATTTAATGGGACGTCTTACAGAGGAATGGTAGGATTGGGTAAGAATTAATAAGAAGTTAAAGCCATAAAGAGAAGGATTCCTCTCTAGAGGAATGGAGAATGAACTATCTACCTTAGCTTCCACTTTTGTAGCAAATTCCAAGCATGACTGATTTTATTTCTTCATATATGAGGATATATCAATAGTGTTGTAATAATAGACCCCTTAATACCAGACACATAATAATTGTACTATAGGTCAAAAGTGTAGCTCTGTCTTTTCTAAGGTGTGAGGAAATTTTAGAAGTTTTGTTATCCTTATTATAATGATTCAAGAGGTTGTCACATCTATGGAAGTTGAGTGAACAGTTGTAATTGGTTGGTATTCTGAGAGTAAGTGAGATTTTTGCAGAATTGTACAAAATGCTTAATTAGGAGGAAACGGTGAAGAGTTGATTGGATACTATGAAACTGAATAATAATGTCGGAAACTGAACATTTCTCTAAGATCCTAAAGAGTACTAAACTAGAGTTCTTAAATGGTGAGAGAGAGAGAGAGAGAGAGAGAGAGAGAGAGATCAAATGGAGATTTAAAGAAAGATATGCATATACTATGGGAATCTGTAGAATGATAAAATGGAAAGATTAGGGAAGAAAGGAAAATAAGAATTGTTCTAAACAAAAGATTTGATTATTCCTTTAAATTTAATGGAAATATATCATTGCCTATTTTAAGCCTATTGAAAAATTTAAGATCAAAGCTGAAGTAAACTGGAAAATTCTAGAGGTAACAAGCAGGTTGCATAGAAAAGTAGCTAAATCAGTTACTTCCAGCTTGTACAGCCAATAAGGATGGAGGGTAAGGACAGACAGTTCATATGATTCATTTGAACATTTGGTTCAAGTATTATTTATGAGTAGCATTATGCAGTTAAAATAATCTCTAAAAGGTAAGTTACAAGAGGTCATGAATGTGCTACAGAAATTCAGATTATCATCACAAAATTTGAAAACTTGTCAGGGAAGCAAGGGTAAGGAAGTACTCATGCCGTGCTGCATCTTGAAGGAGTGAATGCATCCTTTTCATTCTTACTAAAAACTCAAGGAATTAAGCTCTTGTATATTTATAACATAGCAGCTAAATAATTCACTATGGCTCATAATAAATTGTGATGGAAAGTTTTGAAGCTATTGTAGAACAAAAATATAACTGAATAATTGTCATGAAATGATCATCAAATAAAAGCAGCAATATCTGTATACACTAAACATGTCAACAGTGGTGATTCTGTCACCTCAGTTTTATATGGACTTGTCTATATCTGATATAATTTTTATGATAGCCATGTTCTATTTTACAATAAAAACAAATAATTATACTTTTATTCAGGTGACAAATGATATCAAATGAATAAACTTACTTTAAATACGGGAGAATTGCTGCTGGTAGTACTCTTAAATAAATAAAAAGAACCAAGATGTTTCTACTTTTGTAAGTTAGTCCATATGAAAATAGACAAAAATGTTATTGACTGATGATGAGATGTTTGAGGTTTTCCCATCTTCTAATATATTTTAATGATATATTAAGTAATAATTTTAATAATTTCTAGAATTATTTAATGTTATTAGAGTGAGGACAAAACCAGTACATAGACAATAGACAAATGCAGTGGAAGAGTTAGTGGGAATGGTGATGTGAAGAATGAGCACCACGTTAAAGGATTTGTGTAACTTGTTTAATGAACAGGGAGCCACTGGAGAGATTTTTAAGAAGAGAAGTGATGCAAACAGCTTTGTGTTTTGAGAAGATTCAGACAGAGTGTTATTGTTTAGGTTGGATACAAATGGACACTTGACTGGAATTCATTGTAATGGTCTAGACAGGAAACACATCTTGGCAGCAGACATAGGAAAGAGAAGAGATGTGATAGAGAAAAACAGTAGAGGGGACTTGGGGACAGTAGAGGGGACAGCCTTTGGTATCAATGAATAGAACAATAGAAGCTAAATAGACATGGAACCAAATTATTTCCATAGAACAGTACTTTAACCAGTACTGGGCAGGTGAATAATATTTTAAATATGTTACATTTTTGCTACTATAGTGATATCATATCTTTGAAGGTTTCATGGAACACTGGCTACAGATCTGAATTTTACATTTTAACTGGAACCACCTAGAAATCCCTCCAATGGACTTGTGATGATGTCATTGATTGATTCCACACTTCCTTTAGAGCATAAGGTAGAAAAACACATAGTCCCACATAGCAATGGCCTACAGAATGGCTCTTTCCTTGTCAAGAGACTGAAAACATAGCTATTGACACTGTCTAGATCACTGAGTTCCTGGGTGGGTTAGGACATTTCCAGTCAGGACCAGTCTTAGATTATAGACACAGAAGTGCCATCCCTGGCCTCATCAATTCGGGAGCTTGGCATTTCCCACAGCAGAGTCTTAGGGTAGAGTGGTTCCCTTATCCCAGATCTATCCCCATTTTTATGATGATCTGGAGTCTAAAGCCAGTGTTTAGTTAGGACTTGATGAGCCTTCTTCACTGGCCTATGTTCCCAAGAAAAAGCTATGCTGCTCCCATGTTTCTCTTGACCCACATGGAGGCTGAACAGTGACTGTTTTAGGGTAGGAATAGAGACTGAGGTCATTCTTGTGGCCTATTGTATTAGCTTAAGGTTTTTTAAAAAAATTTTTTATTAGATGTTTTCTTTATTTACATTTCAAATGTTATCCCCTTTCCTGGTTTAATCTCCCCAAACCCCCTATCTCCTTCCCCCTCTCCCTGCTCACCAACCCACCCACTCCCACTTCCTGGCCCTGGCATTCCCCTACACTGGGGCATAGAGCCTTCACAGGACCAAGGGCCTTTCCTCCCATTGATTATGGTAGTTGGAGGCAAGTACAGAAAAAGATGGCGAGCCCATAGAATGAGACCTCTGGGTGAACACCTGTCATGAGTCACACAAAGTCCACAGGAGGCCTTCCAATATGCAAAGATAAGCAGTCAGTGAACATGGTAAGGAAAGGGGACGTAAAATCTGAAAGTGTTTTTAATATTTTGGTTACTGGTGATAATATGCTAAGCATATTAGCTCATAAGCAGAAAATTAGGTACAGATTTTAAGCAAGGTTTTCTCCCAAACCACAATTAGAAGCCCATTTAATGGACTTTTCCCATGCCTCTGTGACTCAGAGTGGACTGGAATCACCATTTCTTTTATAAGCTGATTGATGAAAAACAGAGAGAAGAGATGTGTGATACTTTGGCTTAGCATAGTTTTCAATTTTAATTTTTTACATCTATTGACAATGTTCTTTTTTATTAGATATTTTCTTCATTTACATCTCAAATGCTATCCCCTTTCCTAGTTTCCTCTCCGAAAATCCCCTATACCCTCCCACTCCCCCTGCTCCCCAACCTACCTACTCCTTCTTCCTGGCCCTGGCATTCCCCTGTACTGGGGCATATAATCTTCACAAGGCCAAGGGCCTCTCCTCTCATTGATGGCCAACTCGGCCATCCTCTGCTACATATGCAGCTAGAGACATGAGCTCTGGGGGTACTGGTTAGTCCATATTGTTGTTCTGCCTATAGGGTTGCAGACCCCCTTTAGCTCTTTGGGTACTTTCTCTAGCTCCTTCATTAGGGACCCTGTGTTCCATTCAGTAAATGACTGTGAGAATCCACTTCTGTATTTGCCAAGCACTGGCATAGCCTCACATGAGACACCTATATCAGGGTCCTGTCAGCAAAATCTTGTTGGCATATGCAATAGTGTCTGGGTTTGGTGGTTGTTTATGGGATGGACCCCCCAGGTGGGGCAGTCTCTGGATGGTCTTTCCTTCTGTCTCAGCTCTGAACTTTGTCTCTATAACTCCTTCCATGTGTATTTTGTTCCCCCTTCTAAGAAGGAACGAAGTATCCATACTTTGGTCTTCCTTCTTCTTGAGTTTCATGTATTTTGCAAATTATATTTTGGGTATTCTAAGTTTGAAGAACATTGTTCTCCTGCTTGTTTTCATTATATACTTCCTTTCATGTCTCTAGATGCTATTCAGTCCTGAGTGTTTCTCACAGGCTAGATCCAGTCCCTTACCTGAGCATATACACCTAATGCCCACTTTTATTATGTAGCTAATGTCTGTAGTTGGCTTGATCAAGATATGGTAGCTTAGCCAGTATTCTCAGGTGCTATAAATCTGTGATGGTGGATTACCAGATATGCCATGTTAAAGAATAGACATAAGGAAGCCCATCAAGATAAGGAGGGTATAGAGAGAAAGCAAGATGTAGAAACCATAGTGTTCAAGTGAATCCATAATTATTCTACTCCTGGAATCACCAGCTCCATGTTTTCTCCTTCTATGGTCCCACTTTTCTCAGATATCTGTGGCCACTACTGAGATTCATTACAGTATAAATACCCAGAGTAACTCAACCAGGTTTCTGTTCTTTGTAATAGGCAACCATAAAGGTCCTATGCCAGCTCTCCCTCAGCTGATCCTTTTATTCATAAGATTCAGTAATTGATAGCACTAGATTTGGATCATGCTTATTGTTCATCTCATACAAACATGCTAAGACAGATTGTCAAGTTCATTCACACAATTTCAGGAAGAATAGGGCAAGAAACCTCAGGATGGTTTTCTTTCTTCAGAGGTCCTTGGAGCAAACTCTTTTCTTCTTATCAAATGCCTAACACATAACTAGTGATAGTCTAACTGTAATCAACATTCTTATTGAAAATATCAGCAAACCTCATATTATGATATGCTAATTATTTTTTCTCATGAACCTTTTTCCTTTCTTTCCTTGTATCACTCCCTCCTTACTCGTTATACACATTGCATCATATTAAGGGGACAACAAGCGATGATTCTAGACACAATCCTTTCATGAGAAGAGTATTCCAGACTTTGCCAGTAACTACTCCACAGTTATTATGCTCATGAACTGTTACCTGAACAAGTCATGCAGAAGATCAAGCCAGGTAAAACTGTAGCATAGATGAAGGAAGAATCCATAAGGTTCTACCCTTAATAGAGGGACTCTTGACAGTTGAATGCACCTGGGGAAAGAGAGGCAATCTTTGGGGGCTATGCTCACTAGTAGGTTGTCCATGGTCCAGCAGATGGCCCTACACCCTTGTACATATTGGCAGTATGTTAATTAAGTTATTATAATATAAGTATGTTATACTAAATATACTTAATGGGTTATTTATAAAAAGAAGATGTTGAGTTAGGAAGTAGATTCATGGAGATTTTTAAGGAGGATCGGGGGTACTGGAAATTATCATAATTTACTATGTTCAAGAAATTATCAAAAAATATAAGAAATAAAACAAATTTGTCAAAGAAACTGTTCTCTGGGGTAGAATGGTAATAAAACTCATATTTGGGTGCACGGGTGTGTGTGTGTGTGTGTGTGTGTGTGTGTGTGTAAAGCTATTGAACATTGTTAGAGCCCTTTATAATCTCCCACAGACCTCCAGTCTCAAACCTTAGTTTATTCTCACTGTGGATAGGGTCACGGGTGAGTAAACATAGTATGCCCTCAGACTATTGCAAATTCCTTTATTGCTCTGACATCAGGGAATCTCCAAGCTAAATTACCTGTATTGCTTGAAAGGGATCCTCTGAATATCAGCCCTGGAAGCACACAGAGATAGAACTGCACTGTGTATTTTGCATGGCTTACAGACCTTTGGAACTCCCTGGCTCCCAGATAATTTTGCCTCACATATCTGATGTATTACCCTCATCCTTTTGAGGTAAATATGTACATGAAGAGGGAACGGGGACAGTTTAGTGATTCACTTTCTATAGGGTATTTTGGTTTACAAAATGTTTTTACTACCTGGACCTTACTTGACCTCAGAATGTCATATGGTTGTGTTCATTTTTAAAGGTATACTCACAAGACTCAGAGATGTTCATGAGTGTCATAAATAGCCACAATGCCCGTCTTCAAGCCAAGGGTTTGGTTTTTTTTTTTTTTTACCAGTACTGAGGACTGAAACTAGGGCTTCATTTAACCTATCCAGTGCTCTATGACAAAGTTACATCTCCAGTCTGAAGTCAAAGATATGAAAAAGTTGATATATAATTGTGTGTTATTGGCAGAGTATATCCCAAAAATCCAAAATACATGTAAAACATGTAACAATCAAATGTAGATAAATAACATCTATAATTTTTTTATATTTATCATTTCTTTAACTTGGGAGCATCTGAACTCCACTCTTTTAGCTAACCATAAATAACAGATTGTAAGCTAGTCACCTTACCATCCTGCTTCAGCTTTGTCTGTATGCCTTTTCCCTAATAGAACATTTGTATCTACTTTTTAACCACCCTGTAACATCCTCTTTTCTACTCTACATAACCTCTAGTGACCCATTCTAACCTCTACTTTATGAAATAAATATTTAGAACTATATATGAATAATATTTTGTATTTACTTTTCTTATATGAATAATTTTCTTTATATAGACATGTTCTTTTTAATGTAGTACCTTTTATTCCATCCATGTTGTCAGAAAGTAAAAATTTTGTTCTTTTTATGGCTAAAAATATTCCAATGGTCATAGTATGTCATATTTTTACTCAGTTCATTGGTTGATGAACACTTTAGTTAGTGCTGTATGACCCTAATAGATATACAAGGATAATTATTTTCTATTAGGGTTTTTTTGTGTGTGTGTGTGTGATAAAATACTGTGGCCTAAAGTACTTTTGGAAGGAAAGGGTTTATTTTGCATTATAGCTTGTAAATCCATCTTTGAGGAAAGCCAGGGGAAATACATCATGGAGGAATGATGCCTTGTTCCTCATGGCTTACACAGTCTGATTTCTTATACCATCTAGGTCCACCAGTCTAGGGATGGCATTACCCACAGGGATTTAGTCCCTTCCGCATCAGTCATTCATCAAGAAAATGCTCCACGGTTTTTCCATATATATGTATATATATATATATATATATATATATATATATATATATATATGTAGAGAGAGAGAGAGAGAGAGAGAGAGAGAGAGAGAGAGAGAGACTGTATTTTATATAATGTTTTATTTTATTTTTGTACCTTTGGAGATCAGTAGCCTGAAGATACCTGCATTTATTTCTCAAGCCTCCATTCTTTTCATTATTTTTTATTGGGATTTATATGAAAAAAAGACATTCTACTTATTATGTTTTATGTGTATCTATGCATCTAAATATATATGTCTGTCTGTCTGTCTGTCTGACTGTCTATCTATCTATCTATCTATCTATCTATCTATCCATCCATCCATCCATCCATCCATCTATCTATCTATCTATCTATCTATCTATCTATCTATCTATCTACCTACCTACCTACCTACCTATTTACACTTTGTTCTGGTGGTACTTGTGAAGAACAGAAAAGTCGGGAGGTTTCTTAATTCCCTAAACCCGAATTTACAGATAGTTATGAGCCAATCAATCCATGTGGGTGCTAAAAGGTAGTACTGTGTGGCCCAAAGCAGGTACTGAAAACTGAACATGGGTCTTCTAGAAAAGCTTAAGCACTCTTAACTGCTGATCAATCTCTCCAGCACTTTGTTATCCTTTTGCAGTTTTTTTTTCTTTTATCAATCTGTTTGATATACCTCTGGCTTTGTTCGTTCTGGTCAGGTTTATTTTTTGTGCCTAGAAGTCATTGCGGTTCCACAGGAATTTTAAGGTTTTTTTTTTTTTCTTTTTGTAATGAAAATCATTGCTACTTTGATAAAGATTGCATTGAATATACAGATAGTGTATAATAGTGTGGATATTTAAACACTATTACAATTAGACAGTCCATAAATATTGGGTATATTTTCCCTTTTATATGTGCTCTTCAATTTCCTTTATCATATTTTATAATTTTCTTTATAGACATCATCCACTTCATTAGTTACATTTATTGTTAGGTCATCTGCTATTATGAATAAGGTAGTTTTTCTCATTATTATTGCCATCAAGTATATTATTGGTATTTAAATTGATTTTCATATGCTAATTTATATTCTTCAATTACATAATTAATTCATCAGTCTAGCAGATTTTTGGTGGAGTCTTCAGGATTTTCTCTTTATGTGGTTATCTTTAATTAAAGATAATTTTATAAGCCAAAGATCTACATCTAGTTTTGCTACCATTCATTTCTTCATTCCTTACTCAACAATCATTCTTTGAATAACTACCTGGATTGGACATCATTCTGGGAGGCATACAGTTATATATATATATATATATATATCATGTAGAAAATCAAATATTTTCTAACAGAAGTGTAATCCAAGCTGAGTGTGCAGCAGTAGATGTTATTCAGGCAAAGTGGGAGGTCTGGTAGATTTCCAGTTAGATCAGTTTTATCTTCAAACTATTCCAGCAGATCTGAGAAGTAAAAATTAGGGAAGGAAGCAAAACAACACAAATATAAAAGTTCCAAAATTAGGCAATCTCATATTTAACAGATGACAGTATCTATCAATTCTATTTCCTTTTTTCTTCTAAGAGTCATATTGAATATATCCTCATGACCAAAAATTAAACAGTCTTCAGAATATTTTCACTACTTTAGTAATTTGGCAGTTGCATTTGTTTTTACTATCTCGGTGATAATTGAAGACAGAATTCTGACTATGCCCTTTCATGAGAATGCCAAAGCTATCTCTTCTTCCTGGACCACATTTTACATAAGTTGGCAAGACTTTTTCCAAGATCAAGCGGTAGGAGCTGGATGCACAACAGCGCTTAGAAAGAGAGATGCTGGTTTCTCTGGGAGTAAAGGTGGCTCCTGGATGAGCCTGAGGTTTGTAATATAAAAGAAAAAGGCTTCTAATCAACCAAACAGAGATCTGATTTCCTATTTCACACACGGGACACTGATCTGACAGAGTCCACCAACATCTCTACCAGGACCCAAAGAGGAAACTGGTCCAAATGTGTTGGAAGGTTGACTTTGTCAGTCCTTAGGTTGACAAGCATCAGGAAACAGGGCAAGGACTAATACTTGGTTAGTCATTAGATCATCATTTTCCTAATGAATCCCATATTCTACTGGCCTCAAGGAGAGACAACACCCAATCAATGGAATAAACATTCCATATCAAAGTCAGAGTATATTCACAGGGGTGAAGTAAGGAGAAAGCTGCGGGCAAAACCTTGAAAGCAGAACTAGAAATAAAGAGAAAAATACATAAAGATATACATTGGAGATAGAGCTGGCCTATGTTTGATCACACAGAACATGTACCAGGAGATATAATCAGGACCTTTGTGTAAGGAGAAGAGGAGGACATGGTAAATACTTCATCCTCAGCAATTACTAAGATGCTTACATCTAGATGGATTTATTAAAAGAAACTGGAAAAAACCAGATCAGACTCCATGGGGTTAAAAAAAAAAGAGAGAGAGAATGACACTGTGTAGGTAGGGAGTTAGGGGTGAACCTGGGAGGAGTGAAAGGTGGTGACAAATATGATTAAAATACACTGTATGAAATTTTCAAAGAATTAAGAAAAAATATTTTTTAAAACAAAGTATCTGTGTTGGCAACTCCCACGAGGAAATTTCACTCTATGGTGTTATGGGCTATATGAGGAACAAGGGATGGAATAAGATTCCTACAACTGTCTTAAATGGTGCATGGGGTCATGTCTCAGGATGGGTGAAGAAATTAATCAATGAAAAGAAAAATGAAAAAGCATTTATATTGCTACTAAAACAGTATGTCATGGAAATATAGGACTTCTTATTTAGAACAAACTCATAGTCTAGGAGGAAACTTAGCTGTAGTTAGATTTAGACAGCTCTGGTTGATTTGTACGTAGGACTGAACCAAGCTATTGAAAATCCCTGGAGGGGAAGACTTTTCATGTGGGTCCTGATGGATAAAGAAGAATTTTCCAGGATAAAGAAGAAGGAAGCATATTTGAGGTGAAAGATTTTACCTATTTCTCCACTTACCCTTCTCAGTGGCTCTTGTTAAAATCAAATGTGTTATGTGAGAAATCCCATGCTCATCATTGTCGAGGGTAAATGGATGTATTAGAAAGAGCAGTCCTGAGGATAGAGAACAATGGGATCCAAAAGAAATACAATGTGAGCCATAAATATAACCACAAATGTAATTTAAAAATTTGTAGTAGCCACATTCTTTGAAAGAGTAAAGAGAAACAATTTAAATTAATTTTAATAGTAGACTTTGTCCTAACTTACTATTTCCAAAGTGTCTTCATTCCAACATGTAACAACTTTTAGTGTGATATTTTATAGTTTTGTACTAAATTCTAGAACTATCCTGTTATATATATTTTAAATAACCCTGTGGCATATTTTAAATTTAAAGCACAATTCAGCCCAGCAAAGTTTCCAGGGTTCAGCAGATGTATGTGGCTATTGGCAATTATATTGGATGGCTCAGATAATCAGCATATTGATTTTGGCTGGAGAAAGTAAGTATATAGAGGTTGGGGCATCTCTAGGCATCCTGAAGACTTGTACTGAGATTAGCCTCAAAGAATATGGACAGACTGATCCCATTCAACAATTACCCCGAGGACCAGCTTGTAGTCTCTGATTTTATCCAAAGTTGTCCAGCAAGGTCCGAGCTAGTGTCTGCTACTCCACCCATAGAAAATATGTCCAAGTCAAGTTTTCCTGGGAAAAATCCTCATTTTGCTAGACTTTTATTATTTTATGTTAAAAGCCCAGAGGCAGCTCTTCTTGACACCTAATAATGTCTTTCCCAGCTCTCTTAGGAAGCAAGGGCTTGACGTTTTCTCACATATAAGCCCCAGTGGACTCTTTCTCCATTTCATCCAAACACTGCCCAGAAATGAGCTCACAGACCTTCTTCTCATCATGGCCAGAGGCAAGTAGGACTATCTGGGACACCAGGAGGAGAGGTTAAAGACAAGCTTGATTTCCCTGAAATAATGTGCTAACATTTCCAATCCCAGAGACTAGTCACAGATGGTGCCTGAAATTGACTCAGCCTTGGCCAAAGCATCCAACAGACACTGGTCTTAGAGACTTCATAATCCCATTATCTAAGATGGGTAATGGAGTTAATCCTTGTAGAATTTGTTTTTGGTGTTCTGCTTCTTATTGACCATTCAGGTTCCATTAAATCCTCTGGCCCTGACGTCCACATGATGCTCAAGAGAGTAGGATACCATCGCTGTTGATCTGGTAACACTCTCTAAGGAGAGTTTATGATTATATTTTTGTTCTTGCGAATTCAAGGAAATCTGCCCAAAGACATGATTTTCACTGTTGGATATATAACTGGAGCAGTATGAAAGTGAATAAAAACATAACATTTGGTATCAAAACCGGGCTTGACTTTACTTGTCTAAGATATACATGGGTGCCATTAGGCTATTTGAAGAAATGAGTCATTTCTCTTCACCTTCTCTGTCATCAGATAATTTAGGATCTCTGTGATAGTCATTCATTCTCTCTCTCTCTCTCCCTCCCTCCCTCTCTCTCTCTCTCTCTCTCTCTCTCTCTCTCTCCCTCTCTTTCTCCCCCCCCTCTCTGTTTGTGTATAGCAGCTCCTGCAGAAGTTAAAGGTATAAGAATTTGTTTTACCCCTTTGCTAGCAAGGTCAGAGTGGGTTAGACCGGATGTCCCAAGCAGTTTTTTATGGATTTTACTACCAGCTGCACCATTCAAATCATCCTCCTCCTCATCATATCACCATCACCATCATCTCCTCCTCCTCTATTTCTTCTTTGTCTTGAGATTTATACCACTGGTATACACCTATGGATAATAATTTCAATCATTGGTTACAGGTAAATAGGACAAGCCATTTAGTTGTACCATTATACATAATACCATCTGCTGGCACTTTATCAAATCTCTCTTTATCAAAGAGCCATAGAGTCACTCTTTTAAAAAGCCTACATGTGAGTCCATATGACAAAGAAATAGGAGACCAAGTAATTGTTTCAATTTTCTTTGTTACCACCCAGAGTCAGTAAGTCTACTGTTTCACTGATAATCTTTAATTAAGGATATAAATAGTCTGATTTTGTCAGTTGTTTTGGGGACAGAAGTAGGCTGGCAATTTTGGGAATAAAAGACTAAATTCCATATAGTTCTGCTCTGGCTTGATAGTTCAGAGCTGTGATGTGGGTATTTCCTTCAGGTGTGACATAACCACTTCTGTCTTGAACCGGAGTAGCTGTGACCACCTGGGTAGTAAGCTCACCAGATATGGCCTGTTACAATTTCTTTGTGAAAAGATAGGAAAGGTTTATGAGGCTGGCAAAGTCTCTCCCTTTTACATAATAATGTAAGATAAACAATGTCTGGAGGTTGGAATTCTTTGTACTGTGTCTATGCTGGGCCTTTTCAATGGTCAAGATCTTGTGAATCATTCATGATGAAGGGAGAAATCTGTAGCTGTTCCTAATGGAATATCATGTAGTCACCAATGCTTCTAAAATAGCCCCCAATAAGCTTATTAGTTCATCAGGTTGGAGTTGGATCTAATCTTTTATTTATTATATCATCATCGTCATCATCATTATTTCTTTCCTGGTCCTTTGATGCTTTCTCTATTTGGTGTAAATAATCTCTCCAGGAAAGACAGGTGATACTTGGTGCCCAGACATGGACCTATACAGCTAAAGAGGCCTCTGGAAGGCCTCACAGCCTGGACAACAGTTCACTGAAAGGACTGTGAGAGGGAGGTGCGTGTTCTCTTCACTACACACTCTCCATGCCTGTACAGTGATGATGACAACAACATGCTGTGGCATTGAACCACCTCAGCTGCCACACTAATGAGGTGACTAATACATGTTAGCTCCAGGAGCAGGACATGAAAGGCAACTAGAAGCCCTAATGTAATGGTTATCTGTTAGTATGCACAATGTCTTAGATACTGGATGATATGCTAGGATTTTTCTTTGTTATCCTCTCCAGGTTAAAAAAAAAATAAGCATGAAAATCCTAGTGCCAACCAGTGAGCTGTTCCCCTATGAGTGATATCACCCAGGAAGGTCTCCGAGACTTCCCACATATGACTGACCATTGTTACGGCTGTTGGTTGCATGATAGAATACAATGGTAAGTGTCCTACGCTGAAGAAATTACACATTCTGGTTGTAAGTCACGAGAAAGTCAGACTTGATTGAATAGGAAACTCCTTCTCTATAGGCTGACATTCCCAATGCTGAAAAACACCATGGAAGCTGTTGGGAGGATGTATCATGAATGGTCCTACTCAGTTGTGGTCCCTGTAATTTATGCAATCAGTAGGCCAGGGCAAGGTGTGCCACTGATGCTATCCATAGTGATATGACAGTTGTAGGTGTGACCAATTATTTCACTCTTGCTGTGCATCACAACCTCAGCAAAAGGCTATAGCTAGAGAAATTTCAGACTACAATGGGGGGTACTGTTATTGTTTTGTTAAGTGGATAAGAGGCTATAACACTGCTTTCTAAAACTCTGTGTTTATGTCTGTAAATAGCTTCTGCTGCCGTCAGCTAGAGTGGAAAGAAGGTTCTTTTTATAGTTACCTCAGAGACTAATAATTGATAAATGATGCTACTGCCTGTAGCAAATGTTTGTTACTGTGGCTTATAATGTTAAAGTGGTATAATGGTCCAGTGTGCAGCCCTAAATGGATCAAAGCTCATAGGAACATAGCAGAAAAGGGAGTGGGAAAAAAAAATCTCAGAGTTAGAGAAAGCAGTGTAGTAGTATCATTACTTCCTCTGGGTGTGACATGGTTGTTTTCATCTTGAATCAGAGCAACGGTGATCACCTGCGTGAAACTCTTCTCATGAGATTTGGACTAACATCCCCTTATGTATGGAAAGGAAAAGCTAAAGATGTCCATGAGATTTGAGAGACCACCTCCAGGATTATATAAGAGTTAAACAATGGGCCAGGGATTCAGGTTTTTGGGTAGTGAATCTGTCTACATGGAATTATTCAGTATTGCAACTTTTGTGTGTTATCAATACTGTGTGTAGGACCCTTTGGTTCCTAGAAGTTCCCAAGGAAATTCCTGGTAGAGAAGCCATTTTGAATGATTCATGCTTCTTCCAGAAAGGCAGTGAATGGAATCAGTTCATTGGTTACAGAACCAGGACTTAGGTTGAATCCTTTATTTGATCATTGGTATTTTCTCTTTTGGGATATCCATGGATGCTTCTTTGTTTCTCTTCAGAAAAAAAGTGCACAAAATAGCATTGTTCAGAAAGTGAGTGATAGAAAGTGATGTTCATTTGTGTCAATGAATAGAAGTGAAAGGGATATTTCATTTATATTTGTCTTGTGATATAACTTGGAGAGTCCCACTTGATTCACCTCTCTGGACAAGATACTTGCTTTGTCTTTGAGATTCACCAATGTATATTCTCTCTATGTTTTAATCTTGTTGGCATCCATAGTCTTTCTTTGTTTTTGTTTTTTTTGTATTTTTGTTTTTCAGAGCTGAGGACTGAACCCAGGTTCTTGTGCTTGCTAGGCAAGTGCTCTACCACTGAGTTAAATCCCCAACTCTGGCATCCATAGTCTTTAACCTATGTTCTACTTGTTTTATTTGTGATGACTGGAATGCTAGTTTTTAAATACCTGTGGAAGTTTCAATTCATTCTGACGAGGATACCTTGGAGACTGTTTGATTTAGCCAAAGACCAGCATGAAAGCGGAGTTTCATATTGCTAGAGTGAGGCAGGTTATCTCACACAAGGCAATGTCGATATGCAATCCACTGATACTCTTTCAGTTAAAAGCAGAAAAAAGGAAGGAAAGATGGAAGGAAGGAAGGAAGGAAGGAAGGAAGGAAGGAAGGAAGGAAAGAAAAAAGGGAGAGAGGGAGGGGAGGGGCAGGGAGAGAAAGAGAGGGAGGAAGGGAGGGAGGGAGGAAGGGAGGGAGGGAGGGAGGGAGGGAGGGAGGGAGGGAAGGGGGGGGAAAGTACAGGATTCCAGGTCCATTGTTAAAAATTTAGACTGAAGTTTTAGAACTTGGCTCAATGATATTAATCCACATAACCAGTTAGTGCAAGTTTTAAATAATAAACTTAAGTTTAATGTGATTCCAAATTTCTTCACATGCTACCATCCTTTCTACTCTCTTAAGACTTTGGCTAAGTCATTAGACTCCCTGTTCATAGGTATAAACACATACTTCTAGGGTGCTTTAACTTGTAATAAAGTTCTTTTTAAAAATTTTAAAATTTTCATTAGATATTTTCTTTATATACATTTCAAATGCTATCCTGAAAGTTCCCTATACCCTCCCTCTGCCCTGCTCCCCTACCCACCCACTCCCAGATTTTGCTGAAGGGACCCTGTTATAGCTGTCTCTTATGAGGCTTTGCCAGTGCCTGGCAAATATAGAAGTGGATGCTCACAGTCATCTATAAGATGGAACACAGGGCCCCCAATGGAGAAGCTAGAGAAAGCACCCAAGGAGCTGAAGGAGTCTGCAACCCTATAGGTGGGACAACAATATGAACTGCCCAGTACCCCCAGAGCTTGTGTCTCTAGCTGCATATGTAGCAGAAAATGGCCTAGTCAGCCATCAGTGGGAAGAGAGGCCCCTTGGTATTGCAAACTTTAATAAATTTCTTAAAGGACAATGCAAAAGGAAACTGTTGACATCAGATATGAGTTGTCACTTTTGGGGACTACTCAGAATTAAATCTTTAAAAATTGGAAAACAAAACCAGCTCTGTCTTTGCTCTGCCTACGTAACATTCTTCATAGATAAAAATCTTCAGTGTTAGTAATGTACTGACATTTCACATTGCTACATTTTGTGGAATGTTTTTCACGGAATGACATTGTTAACTGATTAAATCGACTAGTTAATGAAATCAAAGCAGCTGAACCAACTCTGGATAGACACATCAGAAACATTCCTTTCCAATGATCATGCTTCCTCCAAGAGTATTAGTGCTCACAACAAGGACAATATTGAAAAGTCAAGTTTTCTTTGGCTGTTTGTGAGCCAACAGTTGATGTGTCATGGAGTTCAACAATGAGTAGGCAATGGATCTACTCATTGTGCAATTTCTGTGGTTCACTGACCTAGAGTTTCATTAAAGAACACACATACAATCCCACATGTGGGAACAGGGTTCAGAATCTCAGATAAAGTTGAAAATTTTTTTTCCACAGGTAGGTACATGCTAATTTTTTTCGCTTTTTATATCATTTTAATTGCATTCAAGTATTAAGGGCAAGCAGTACAATAAGGAACTAAAAGGACAATAGTCAAGGAACAAGCAAGACAATAAACACAAAGTCCCATGATCACTCCAGTGATCGCTGTTTCTAAGGATGATCAAGATATCTGAGCCGATCTGGGGCACAAGCCCCTTCCGCTCCACTCGAGCCCCGGGCTACCTTGCCAGCAGAGTCTCGCCCAACACCCGCAAGGGCCCACACAGGATTCCCCACGGGATCCTAAGACCTCTGGTGAGTGGAACACAACTTCTGCCAGGAGTCTGGTTCGAACACCAGATGTCTGGGTACCTTCCCTGCAAGAAGAGAGCTTGCCTGCAGAGAATACTCTGCCCACTGAAACTAAGGAGAGTGCTACCCTCCAGGTCTGCTTATAGAGGCTAACAGAGTCACCTGAAGAACAAGCTCTTAACAGTGATAACTAAAACAGCTAGCTTCAGAGATTACCAGATGGCGAAAGGCAAACGTAAGAATCCTACTAACAGAAATCAAGACCACTCACCATCATCAGAACGCAGCACTCCCACCCCACCTAGTCCTGGGCACCCCAACACAACTGAAAATCTAGACACAGATTTAAAAACATTTCTCATGATGATAATAGAGGACATCAAGAAGGACTTTCATAAGTCACTTAAAGAATTACAGGAGAGCACTGCTAAAGAGTTACAGGCCCTTAAAGAAAAGCAGGAAAACACAGCCAAACAGGTAGAAGTCATTAAAGAAAAACAGGAAAACACATCCAAACAGGTAATGGAAATGAACAAAACCATACTAGAACTAAAAAGGGAAGTAGACACAATAAAGAAAACCCAAAGCGAGGCAACGCTGGAGATAGAAACCCTAGGAAAGAGATCTGGAACCATAGATGCGAGCATCAGCAACAGAATACAAGAAATGGAAGAGAGAATCTCAGGTGCAGAAGATTCCATAGAGAACATCGACACAACAGTCAAAGAAAATACAAAATGTAAAAGGATCCTAACTCAAAACATCCAGGTAATCCAGGACACAATGAGAAGACCAAACCTATGGATAATAGGAATTGATGAGAATGAAGATTTTCAACTTAAAGGGCCAGTTAATATCTTCAACAAAATAATAGAAGAAAACTTCCCAAACATAAAGAAAGAGATGCCCATGATCATACAAGAAACCTACAGAACTCCAAATAGACTGGACCAGAAAAGAAATTCCTCCCGACATATAATAATCAGAACAACAAATGCACTAAATAAAGATAGAATATTAAAAGCAGTAAGGGAGAAAGGTCAAGTAACATATAAAGGAAGGCCTATCAGAATTACACCAGACTTTTCACCAGAGACTATGAAAGCCAGAAGAGCCTGGACAGATGTTATACAGACACTAAGAGAACACAAATGCCAGCCCAGGCTACTATACCCGGCCAAATTCTCAATTACCATAGATGGAGAAACCAAAGTATTCCACGACAAAACCAAATTCACACAATATCTTTCCACAAATCCAGCCCTTCAAAGGATAATAACAGAAAAGAAGCAATACAAGGATGGAAATCATGCCCTAGAACAAGCAAGAAAGTAATCACTCAACAAACCAAAAAGAAGACAGCCACAAGAACAGAATGCCAACTCTAACAACAAAAATAAAAGGCAGCAACAATTACTTTTCCTTAATATCTCTTAATATCAATGGACTCAATTCCCCAATAAAAAGACATAGACTAACAGACTGGCTACACAAACAAGACCCAACATTCTGCTGCTTACAGGAAACCCATCTCAGGTAAAAAGACAGACACTACCTCAGAGTGAAAGGCTGGAAAACAATTTTCCAAGCAAATGGACTGAAGAAACAAGCTGGAGTAGCCATTTTAATATCAGATAAAATCGACTTCTAACCCAAAGTTATCAAAAAAGACAAGGAGGGACAATTCATACTCATCAAAGGTAAAATCCTCCAAGAGGAACTCTCAATTCTGAATATCTATGCACCAAATGCAAGGGCAGCCACATTCATTAAAGACACTTTAGTAAAGCTCAAAGCACACATTGCACCTCACACAATAATAGTGGGAGACATCAACACACCACTTTCTTCAATGGACAGATCGTGGAAACAGAAACTAAACAGGGACACAGTGAAACTAACAGATGTTATGAAACAAATGGACCTGACAGATATCTACAGAACATTCTATCCTAAAACAAAAGGATATACCTTCTTCTCAGCACCTCACGGGACCTTCTCCAAAATTGACCATATAATTGGTCACAAAACAGGCCTCAACAGATACAAAAATATTGAAATTGTCCCATGTCCCATGTGTCCCAGACCACCATGGCCTAAGACTGATCTTCAATAACAAAATAAATAATGGAAAGCCAACATTCACGTGGAAACTGAATAACACTCTTCTCAATGATACCTTGGTCAAGGAAGGAATAAAGAAAGAAATTAAAGACTTTTTAGAGTTTAATGAAAATGAAGCCACAAAGTACCCAAACCTATGGGACACAATGAAAGCATTTCTAAGAGGGAAACTCATAGCTCTGAGTGCCTCCAAGAAGAAATGGGAGAGAGCACATACTAGCAGCTTGACAACACATCTAAAAGCCCTAGAAAAAAAGGAAGCAAATTCACCCAAGAGGAGTAGACGGCAGGAAATAATCAAACTCAGGGGTGAAAACAACCAAGTGGAAACAAGAAGAACTATTCAAAGAATTAACCAAACGAGGAGTTGGTTCTTTGAGAAAATCAACAAGATAGATAAACCCTTAGCTAGACTCACTAAAGGGCACAGGGACAAAATCCTAATTAACAAAATCAGAAATGAGAAGGGAGACATAACAACAGATCCTGAAGAAATCCAAAACACCATCAGATCCTTCTACAAAAGGCTATACTCAACAAAACTGGAAAACCTGGACGAAATGGACAAATTTCTGGACAGATACCAGGTACCAAAGTTGAATCAGGATCAAGTTGACCATCTAAACAGTCCCATATCACCTAAAGAAATAGAAGCAGTTACTAATATTCTCCCAGCCAAAAAAAGCCCAGGACCAGACGGGTTTAGTGCAGAGTTCTATCAGACCTTCAAAGAAGATCTAATTCCAGTTCTGCACAAACTATTTCACAAAATAGAAGTAGAAGGTACTCTACCCAACTCATTTTATGAAGCCACTATTACTTTGATACCTAACCCACAGAAAGACCCAACAAAGATAGAGAACTTCAGACCAATTTCTCTTATGAATATCGATGCAAAAATCCTCAATAAAATTCTCGCTAACCGAATCCAAGAACACATTAAAGCAATCATCCATCCTGACCAAGTAGGTTTTATTCCAGGAATGCAGGGATGGTTTAATATACGAAAATCCATCAATGTAATCCATTATATAAACAAACTCAAAGACAAAAACCACATGATCATCTCGTTAGATGCAGAAAAAGCATTTGACAAGATCCAACACCCATTCATGATAAAAGTTTTGGAAAGATCAGGAATTCAAGGCCCATACCTAAACATGATAAAAGCAATCTACAGCAAACCAGTAGCCAACATCAAAGTAAATGGAGAGAAGCTGGAAGCAATTTCACTAAAATCAGGGACTAGACAAGGCTGCCCACTTTCTCCCTACCTTTTCAACATAGTACTTGAAGTATTAGCCAGAGCAATTTGACAACAAAAGGAGATCAAGGGGATACAAATTGGAAAAGAGGAAGTCAAAAATATCACTTTTTGCAGATGATATGATAGTATATATAAGTGACCCTAAAAATTCCACCAGAGAACTCCTAAACCTGATAAACAGCTTCGGTAAGTAGCTGGATATAAAATAAACTCAAATAAGTCAATGGCCTTTCTCTATACAAAGAATAAACAGGCTGAGAAAGAAATTAGGGAAACAACACCCTGCTCAATAGTCACAAATAATATAAAATATCTTGGCGTGACTCTAACTAAGGCAGTGAAAGATCTGTCTGATAAAAACTTCAAATCTCTGAAGAAAGAAATTAAAGAAGATCTCAGAAGATGGAAAGATCTCCCATGCTCATGGATTGGCAGGATAAACATTGTAAAAATGGCTATCTTGCCAAAAGCAATCTACAGATTCAATGCAATCCCCATCAAAATTCCAACTCAATTCTTCAATGAATTGGAAGGAGCAATTTGCAAATTCGTCTGGAATAACAAAAAACCTAGGATAGCAAAAAGTCTTCTCAAGGATAAAAGAACTTCTGGTGGAATCACCATGCCAGACCTAAAGCTTTACTACAGAGCAATTGTGATAAAAACTGCATGGTACTGGTATAGAGACAGACAAGTAGACCAATGGAATAGAATTGAAGACCCAGAAATGAACCCACACACCTATGGTCACTTGATCCTCGACAAGGGAGCTAAAACCATCCAGTGGAAGAAAGACAGCATTTTCAACAATTGGTGCTGGCACAACTGGTTGTTATCGTGTAGAAGAATGCGAATCGATCCATACATATCTCCTTGTACTAAGGTCAAATCTAAGTGGATCAAGGAACTTCACATAAAACCAGAGACACTGAAACTTATAGAGGAGAAAGTGGGGAAAAGCCTTGAAGATATGGGCACAGGGGAACAATTCCTGAACAGAACAGCAATGGCTTGTGCTGTAAGATCGAGAAATGACAAATGGGACCTAATGAAACTCCAAAGTTTCTGCAAGGCAAAAGACACCGTCAATAATACAAAAAGACCACCAACATATTGGGAAAGGATCTTTACCTATCCTAAATCAGATAGGGGACTAATATCCAACATATATAAAGAACTCAAGAAGGTGGACTTCAGAAAATCAAATAACCCCATTAAAAAATGGGGCTCAGAACTGAAAAAAGAATTCTCACCTGAGGAATACCGAATGGCAGAGAAGCACCTGAAAAAATGCTCAACATCCTTAATCATCAGGGAAATGCAAATCAAAACAACCCTGAGATTCCACCTCACACCAGTCAGAATGGCTAAGATCAAAAATTCAGGTGACAGCAGATGCTGGCGTGGATGTGGAGAAAGAGGAACACTCCTCCATTGTTGGTGGGATTGCAGGCTTGTACAACCACTCTGGAAATCAGTCTAGCGGTTCCTCAGAAAATTGGACATAGTACTACCAGAGGATCCAGCAATACCTCTCCTGGGCATATATCCAGAAGATGCCCCAACTGGTAAGAAGGACACATGCTCCACTATGTTCATAGCAGCCTTATTTATAATAGCCAGAAGCTGGAAAGAACCCAGATGCCCCTCAACAGAGGAATGGATACAGAAAATGTGGTACATTTACACAATGGAGTACTACTCAGCTATTAAAAAGAATGAATTTATGAAATTCCTAGCCAAATGGATGGACCTGGAGGGCATCATCCTGAGTGAGGTAACACATTCACAAAGGAACTCACACAACATGTACTCACTGATAAGTGGATATTAGCCCCAAACCTAGGATACCCAAGATATAAGATACAATTTGCTAAACACATGAAACTCAAGAAGAATGAAGACTGAAGTGTGGACACTATGCCCCTCCTTAGAATTGGGAACAAAACACCCATGGAAGGAGTTACAAAGACAAAGTTTGGAGCTGAGATGAAAGGATGGACCATGTAGAGACTGCCATATCCAGGGATCCACCCCATAATTAGCATCCAAACGCTGACGCCATTGCATACACTAGCAAGATTTTATCGAAAGGACCCAGATGTAGCTGTCTCTTGTGAGACTATGCCGGGGCCTAGCAAACACAGAAGTGGATGCTCACAGTCACCGAATGGATGGATCACAGGGCTCCCAATGGAGGAGCTAGAGAAAGTCGCCAAGGAGCTAAAGGGATCTGCAACCCTATAGGTGGAACAACATTATGAACTAACCAGTACCCTGGAGCTCTTGACTCTAGCTGCATATGTATCAAAAGATGGCCTAGTCGGCCATCACTGGAAAGAGAGGCCCATTGGACACGCAAACTTTATATGCCCCAGTACAGGGGAACGCCAGGGCCAAAAAGGAGGAGTGGGTGGGTAGGGGAGTGGGGGTGGGTGGGTATGGGGGACTTTTGGTATAGCATTGGAAATGTATATGAGCTAAATACTTAATAAAAAATGGAAAAAAAAGATATCTGAGCCTTCTTCCCATTGAAGATTAGTATAATTTCTTCTCATGGGTGTTGAAAACTATGTGACTTATTCCATTTTTCTCTGTATTCCTTTATTCTATATTTGTTGTAATATCTTGGCCATTCTAGAATAAAGTGTGTGTGTGTGTGCTTATTATTATATACTTCTACATAATAGTGCAATTAATTTCCCCTATGTCTCAACCTTATTCTAGTTTTAATATTAAAAACTAATATGTCATATTTAAAGATATAGTCTTTGAACTAAAAGCTAATGTGACTTATATGTAAACAATACACATTTAGGAGATAGAGAGATAGGTTAATAACAGTTGCTGCTGCTGCTGCAGAGGACTTGTGTACAGTTTCCAGCACCTAAATGATGGCTCTCCGCCATCTGTAACCCTAACTCCAAGGGTTCCAATACCCGATTCTGGCTGTCTCAGGCACTGAACACATGGTTATACATACATATCTGCAGATAAAATACTCATACATACAAAATAAAAAGTCTAATATTTTAAAATTAGACATTTAAGTAAACAATTTTAGGAATTAAAATGACAAGATCTTACATCTATGTAAAAATAGAGTATTTCAGCCCTGCAGGGTTTTCATTCTGTTGCTGGATACCAGGGACCTCAAAGTAAAATAATTCCTTCTCTTTTTCTCTGGCAATGGGACCTCATTTGTCCTTCACAGTCCAGCTCAGGTTCTGATTTTGTCGTGAAGACACCAGGCTGTTCCCACCAGATGACTCTCTTAGAATGTTCAGAGCATTTGAGCTCACAGTCTCTCTCTCTCTCTCTCTCTCTGTATGTGTGTGTCTGCTAAGATTGGTTCTCACTATGTAGCCCCAACTGTTTGTGAACTCACTCTATAGTTGGCCTTGAACTCTACCACACCTAGCTGCTACCCTCTTCTAAACAGCATATGTCCATGTAACCAGAATCCATGTTTCTCCAATGAAACCTGCGTGGCCCAATTATCCCCCGAGAAGTGCCTACAAGTTATATGATGAAAGATATTTTTTAGATACTTTTATATATCTTTTGTATGAATATATATACATATGTACATATGTGTGTATATATACATATACACACACATATATATATATACATTTAAACTGTAAATTTAATTTGAAGAACCATGAGAATTATGTAGTCGTATTGCATTTCCCATTGATCATCATTCACTGTTACATTGTTTTTCAATTAGTTGTGCATCAGAGTTCCATGTGGCAGTAAATAAATATAGCTCTATAGGCCCTAACCTAGTTGATGATTGACAATATTTAAAGTAAATCATGGATATCAATGTTTCATGTCAGCTCTTTATTTGATACGTAGACAAATCTAAGAACTACTGGGGTATGGGGAGACTGGCTGAGAAAAACTACAAGTTTTTATGAAAACCTCTAAACGCCTAAGTTCAGTTTTCTAGAAAATAATAAACCAATCATTACATATTAGGAGTTAGAAAGTTTAATTTTCAGAAATAATAGACCCTTAATAATTTGTCAGATATTACATACTTTTATTGTATATTTATTATGTTTTCATTTTTTAAATATTTTGAATCATTTCCATTTTGTTAACAACAACAACAAACAACAATAACAACAACAACAGCAAATCTCTAAGAGCTACCTGAATGTTCCACTGAGAGATTTAGGAACTGACCAATCTTATATTACTTTATTTCAGATCTTTGCAGTCTGTACTTTTAGCTACAAGTGAAATGTGTCAAATATAGATCCATCCCATAACCAGCCTCCAAACGCTGACACCATTGCATACACTAGCAAGATTTTGCTGAAAGGACCCTGATATAGCTGTCTCTTGTGAGACTATGCCGGGGCCTAGCAAACACAGAAGTGGAGGCTCACAGTCAGCTATTGGATGGATCACAGGGCCCCCAATGGAGGAGCTAGAGAAAGTACCCAAGGAGCTAAAGGGGTCTGCAACCCTATAGGTGGAACAACATTATGAACTAACCAGTACCCCGGAGCTCTTGACTCTAGCTGCATATGTATCAAAAGATGGCCTATTGGAAAGAGAGGCCCATTGATCTTGCAAACGTTATATGGCTCAGTACAGAGGAACGCCAGGGCCAAGAAGTGGGAGTGGGTGGGTAGGGGAGTGAGTGGGAGAGGGTATAGGGGACTTTTGGTATAGCATTGGAAATGTAAATGAAGAAAATACCTAGTAAAAAATAATAATAATAAAAAAAAGTTGAACAAAAATCAAACTCAATTAAATGAGAGTTTTTAGCTACCTCACAGACAGGTCGTACTGTATACATTTTCTGTCCCCACTCCATACACACACACCATTATGCTGAGTCAATTTGTTGTTGATTATATGTGTATGCAATTAGGGATAATCTTGGTATTCGATAATCCACCAGGGGGCTTACCCTTGGAAAAGACTGATTCTTCCTCTCAGAGACCATTAATTGCTTGTAAGTCTTCATCTAAGGGTAGGGCCTTCTGAGGTTTCCTCAATCCATGTTGGATGTCAGTTGGTGTTATCTCTATGCAAGTCTTGTTCAGGTGGTCATCTTCTTTGATATTTCACAGAGGCAGTTCCTCCCTCATGCATAGAAACACTATCTCATAGTAGACTTCCTGGTTGTCTGATTCTTACATTATTTCTGCCCCATTTTTCCATGATGTTCTACTAGTCTTAGGTGTAGGGGTTGTGTTGTAGAGGATTGATAGGAGCTGACTAGTCCATGGTCAGCTGTTCTCTTCATTTGACCAGTTGTGGACTTTTAAATGGTTTCTGGCTGTTGTACAAAAAAGCTTCTTTGAAGAAGGGTGAGTGATCTTTGGGCATAAAAGGGTAAATATTTTGGAATGCTACGAGAATACAAATATAATTGTTTAGGATAGTAGTAGTAATATTGTTGTTGTTGTTATTATTATTATTATTATTATTATTAGTAGTAGTAGTAGTAGTAGTAGTAGTAGTAATAGTAGTAGTAGTAGTAGTAGCAGCAGCAGCAATACCTCTTCTAGGGTCCATGACCTTACCAGCTATAGGGAGTTTGCTAGATTTTTATTAAGTCCCCAAAATATATTGAGTGTTAAAAATGATTTCAGATGCTCAGATCAAAAGAGTATACATTTTACTCTTAGAAACTATAGTTTCACTTTTTTTGTGTATATCTCACCTCTTATGTATATTAGGTAACCTTTAGACTCTTTTTATTCTTATTTGACTTTTTTATGTATTTCAATAAATAACTAGTGTTCTTTTTCATTGACAACTTATTAATTGTCACTTCTGTGAGCCAAATTTACTTGGTTATAATATCCAAGTTAAAAACTTTTAGGAAATTTCCATAAGAAGTGTATCATTTCTTAAGAGCAAATCTAAAATTAGGATTGCCTCTCATTTGCATTAGATCATGCTTTGCTTATTTGAATTAACGCAATTTGTTATTAAATAAAGTATTGAGTTAATTCTTTCAGAGTATTTTGTATTTTATATATTCACCCATAACTCCAAATCTTCCCATCCCTCTCTTGTCTTTTTGATAAAACACCTGTTGCAATTTATGCTGCCCAAGTTCATGGATATGAGCCCATCAAGGGAATGTGGTTAACCCACTAAGGACCACACCCCTCCTCCAGAAATTCTCAGTTGTCAATAACTCCTCGAAAAATGGAAATCATGAGCCTTTTCTTCATGTTGGATAAGGCCGCAGTTATCATATATTGATACTTATGTATTAATCATTCTCTGTCCAATATCTTACAATGCAGCAGAGGCTAGAATAGTACTTCTGCTTATAGCTCCTTGTTGAAAGTACAATATTTGGATATTCAAAACTTTCCCTTTTTCTATAAGCCAAGAGTGAATAAAATAATATAGTGATAAATGAACCCTATTGCATGCTGCAAACCACAGCTCCACAATAAAAACGGAGAAGAAAAGAGTCAATTTCATTGATTCTGGAGAACAATTTCAACTAGATACTGGAAGTTTAAATATAGTAAAGGCTTCACAGAAATATTGGGCTACAGTCAATCGATGTGTTCTTCAGCAGGATATGCATTAGCAATTACTACACGTCTTTATTTGTATGCTAGAGTATGCTACAAATAAATGAGTATCATTGATACTGAAGTCCTAGTTTCTTGTGATGGAATCTGCAAGTAGATGAAAGAGGAAGGTTAAGGAGGAGCCAGGCTGTTAGTTTAGAAGCCTCCTCTGTGTGTGTGTGTGTGTGTATCTTTGTGGATACAATCTTACCATAATGAGCATCTCCTCTAGATCTTCTCAAACAGAAGATTCCTATTAGGAGGTCTGTGTCTAAGACTCTAAATTTTGAATAAGATTCCTGGTGGACTGCTCATGTCACGTGAACTACATTTATGAATCAAGACCTGTGGGGGAACCCTTAGTCCTTTAGCATAAAGGAGAGGAGACAAAACAGTTATCTTTGTTTTATGACCTTCCCTTACAGTTTTCTTTACCTTATTGAATGCTAACCAATCCTTATCTTTATCTAATGCTTCTTGGTCTCATAGACATCCTAAACTCAAATAATTAGCATTTGTAAAAAAAATAATGATTGCTCTGTGTGTGTGTGTTTTCTCAGAGTAGATGTCTCCTGCCTAATGTAGAACTAAAGGATGCTCTTCAGTAGGAAACCATGATAGCATCTGAGCCATATTTTGTCCTTGGATTTAGTGGCTGAACTGAAACATCAATTTTAAGAAAAGAAAAATCACCTAAAGCCTCTTGTGATTGCATCACAGGTTTTGGCATCCTAGAAGAATAAGTGAAAGCTGAGACAACCTCACCAAAGAAAGTATAATTGGGGTGGGAGAATGACCAAGTTTCAAGACTGTGGTCAGTCCATGAAGAGATGTCTTCAGCCAGCTATTGACACCAAATTGAAAGGTATTAAAGATCCTTTATTCGATCGATTGATATTTGCCTGACATTTTTTTCTGGCTTCACACAAATGTCTCTAGTTCCAGCCTTATGTTTGCAGAAAGCTTTCTAGATTTTGACCTGTTCTTTCAAGGTTTTATCAATGAATTGGAATGTCTGCCTGTGAGCTTAGTGATGATTTCTTACCTCTCTCCCCCACGGCACATCCATTGCTATACTCCTGCTGTTTTTTTACTCAGTTTTCCTCACTGTCTCTGAGGTCCTTTACCTGCAGTTCATTGAGATTTTCTAAGTCAGATGATGCTTCCCAAACTCCCTGGGAAATAAGCATATCTAATTTAGAACTCTATTCTAAGCCAAGCATGTTATCATATGTTAAAGTAGAATAAAAGGTTTAAAAATGCAAATGAGATATTTTAAAAATATTACTTCCCCCAGGGGAATATTAGTTTTGACAAAGTTTTTCTTATCAAAAAAATGCTCAAATTGTAGTATACAAAATACAGAATATGTCACAACTCTTTGTAAGATATAGGAAACTCAAAGTCAACACAGGAGAGGTTTGAGAGGCACAGCTAAGGTACAGGAGAAGAAGAACCCCAAGAGCGCAGCTGTGAAGAAGACCTCAAAACTTGTAACTGAGCAAGAGAACAGAAAAGCTGGAGGGTCACCAAGTTCAAATGTATTAGAAATTTGAGGAAGACACAATACATGTGGGGAAATGAATTTATGTTCAGCACATATGAACAGAACTCATGTCCATATTCCCCTTAATATAAAAGATACTCTACATTGTGTATCTACACAGAAGCAAATATAGAGAATGAATAACTATCAGTGATTGGAATGTTTATCTCTGAGGATGAAACCAGGGAGCAAGGGGAAAAGGGACACAAAAAGGAGACTATTTTGTTGTAGTTTTCTTTTATTCTCTTCAAAAACCTTGGGAAAGGGAAATTAAAGATTATGTGTGTGCATATGCATGCGTGTGTGTGTGTGTGTGTGTGTGTGTGTGTGTGTGTGCATGTGTGGCACACATGTAATGATCTAAAGAGTCAAGTGCCTAATTTTAGTTTAAAAGCTGCTTCTTAATCATGCACTGTGTGCTAGATGCAATGTAATCAACGAGAAGTGACATTTCCAAACTAAAGGAAACAACAACTCAGAGAAAATGACTCATAAGAAATCTGGGCAAGAGTTGTAAGGCATTCCCTGGACCTTGCAGGTGCCTTCAATAGGCAGACTACATCAATTTAAGATAAGCGTGTGCCCTTTGAAGCAAATATGTGAGGTACTGTTCTCTGAAAATGTGTCAGTAGTGCTTGATATGACTGGTGACTTGTGTTTCTTCATTAATGACAGTGTGGTCCATTGAGTCAAGCAACCATTGTGATCTCTGGGGAATAATAACAATAAGTCCATTTTGTACATAATTGGAAGACTTAGAAAAGTTAAATGGCATGTAAATTTTGTAGCAAAAGCATTTCCATTTTTATTTTAAATTATATAGTTAGAACTGTTGATGTTCAAAGAGGAATGAAGCACAGAAACTCTCCAGAATGGGAGACTTTGGGCCAGACACTATAAAAATAAAAGAATTTTATTTCACTTTATTTTATAATAAGTGACAAATAGAAATGTACTTTAGAGCAATGTACACATTCTAGTAATTAGAAGGAAATTTCAGCTAATTATTCTTTATTTAGTAGATATTTTAGGGGAAAATAATAAAAGACATGAAGAATTTTAAAAACAATGGAAGGTACACTAAGAAAATTTTTTAAAATGAAGGTTAGACGTGAAAATACACGATGGGAGATACCACTATCAATAAAAAAACTAACACTTTTACATAGCTAGAAACCATACTAAAGGGAGCAATTGAAATAAAAAAGTCAAAATAGTTTAAATTGTAAAAGCTTTTCACTGACACAATATTTAGGCTATATATGTTACTAAGATATATACAATTAGAAAGTTGATAGAAAAATATTAGTATGCTTTGTCTGATAATGTTTGACATTATTTGTGGGGAGACATGGACAACTATTTACTTGTCTAAAATAGGGAACCACTGCCAACCCATAGTAAAGGTTCCTTCTAAGTGTGTATAGATGAACCCATGAGTTTCTTTGGGTAACTTACAGGAGTAGAATTCTTAATATAACTTGCAGGCAGCATGACAGGCCAGAATCTCCTCTTATTAAATAGCTTGTTCTGAATCTTAGTACTCCTTGAAGAGTACTAAGTACTTGCTTATATAACTGTGAAGAGAGAGGTTCTTGTATATATGATCCATGTCAGGGACTTCCTGAGACATACACATTGTTTACTTCCTAAATCTTAAGGGAATTTCCTTTAAATATTTGTGAGTCTATTTCTTAAAAAGCTTTCCTACAGGATGGAATCACTGAATGCAAAGAAAATGCTGCACAACAGGAAATATAAATAATTATTATATTGAATACATAGATGCATAGAATTGGAAATATAGTCGAAGATAAAACAGAAGAAAATTCTATAAATAAAGGAAGGCAAAAATTACTTAGTGAGGGTGGGAAACCAATTCTATGGATATAGAGATAGAGTAAAACTTAAACAAAGCCAAGATCAACACCCAAACCAGCATAGCTCTAAGTATGACCTGGTCTTAGAGCTTATTCATGGTCAAAGCAGACCAAATTCTGAGGTAAATGAAGCATGGGCATTTTTATGCTATCCAAGACTGGTATTTTTGTGAAAGGAGTAGTTTAATATTACACCAGCAAACATGTCTTTAATGACAAGAAACAAATATAAAAATGGGAATTTTTTTTTTAAATAATGCACTTCAACCTCCCTGGAGATGAGTAAACCAAAAATTCTGAAAAAGGAAAACTTTGCTTTGAAGGACTTAGGAGAGAACAAAGAATCAGTGGAAGAAGTACTGGCGTTATTCTGAGCATTTATAGTATTGTGATTATAAACTGTTGATTTTCAAAATCTTCACAATTTAAGAGTCAAAACGTGTTGTATACTTATATGACTTTGGAAGAAAGGAGAGATGAAAAAAATGCTGGTGGGTCAAGATAGTGCTTGGAGTTGCAAAAAAAAAATCAATATCCAGAGATTTCATTATTAGAGTGTGCAGTATAAATTGCAAATATACTCTCTAGGAATATTTAAAAAACAAAATAAAATCAAGATAGATAAAGTGCCATATATCAATAAACATTGAAAGTGTAGCATGTATTAATAAGTTTGTTTAAAGACAAACTTACATATTACAGTTTATAGTAAACTGATATTAGTTTTTATAAGAAAAAGATTGTTTTCATATTGAACTTAAACTACAATAAAAGAGTCAAACAGTTTTTTTTCACATTGTTGAAATAAAGCCCTGGAGTGATTGTTAATTTTAAAAGTTAGTTTGACTCCACTCTGGAAGACCTAGCTAGGTCGTGAAATATTATTTCTGAGAGGATGTTGGAGGTGTTAGAGATTGGCCTGTTGGCCAGTGGAGTGAGTGAGAACAATATGTCCTGGGTGTAGGCAGAAACCATCCAGCTGAACAGAGAGAACAGAACAGCAGAGAAAAGATGTCTCATGGAGTTAGAATGCCTTTTGTTCTTAAACAACAGAAATCTAGGTTCCTGAGTATTAGAGGTCCAAGATTTTCCTAAGGGGCCTCTGGATTCTCAGACCACTGGACACACAAAATTTCACCCCTGGCTTTTGTTAAAGTTGAACTTGGCTCTTCCACCAGCTTTCTTGGTCCTTACACTCAATAATGTGTTGCATTCTGCGATTTCCTAGTCCCCATAATGATGTAAGCTAATTTCCAGAATAAATGTCTTCTTATTCTCCTTTCAGTTGTATTTTATTGTTACTGTTTTTCTAAGAATACCGATTAATCTACAGAAATAATCTACCAGAAATCTACCAGAAATAATCTACATGTAAATCACTTGGAGGAGAATAAGATATGTTTTATTCTATCACACACACATACACATGCACACACATACACACAAATGCACATGCATGCACACACATGCACACTAATATGTAATATTTTTAGACTATTTTAATTGAAAAGAAGTTTTAGAGCAAGCAATTTATAATAACATGAAAAATATTCTTTAAAGAAAGCCTAAAAATTAAATAGAAAAGTCTGAAAGTATTTCAGGAAACTATTTTATCTTGGATAATGGAATTTGTTTCATCTTTCTGCTTTAATTTTAATCATGGGCATACATTACTTTTAAAATTAAATTTAAAATATAAAATTGCCTTCTGTATAAAATCTTTCAGCCTATTTTATTATGTTGTCTTCAATTTCTCTATAAAACATAATGTGTAATGCTCTCATTTGATAGTCAATTATAAAACAATGTCTGAAACTAGTATGAAGCATCATAATTTCATTTTTTACTTAACTGGCTGAAGACATGGGAATTTGGAGTGAACATAGCATATGTTCCTTATTTTTGTAGGTTTGGCCACTAAAATATAGTCTCCATTTAAAATAAAATCATATGGGGACATATTTTTCAATTCCTGTTTTATTTTGTCAATGACTACAATGATCCACAAATCACAGTTTAGTTCCCCATTATACATAAAGAGAGACCCTCATAATCTACAGGAAATTAAGAAAACCAAAGGAAAGACATTGTTGTATAAATAATATTAAGGGAATTGAAAGTTCTTTTTTATTTGTTATTTACATTAAAGTTTTTATAATTTACAATTATAACTTAAAAGTTGGAAAAACAAATTCCAAGGACCTAAAAGTCAAATGTTGGCACATGAATTTTGATTTCTTTTGTTTTTTCTGTTTGTTTGTTTTTTCACATCCTTTGTTCTTGACCCTTCTTAGTTGAACGAATGAAGAAAGCATTTTTCTATATACCTTAGACTGGCCTTGGAGTTGAGATATACCTGCCTCAGTCAGATTGTGGGTATATAATGCCTGCACATAACTACATATGACACCACATGGTGTCATATGAACGTGGGTTCTAACACTTTGCTGTAAATTCCTAGTGAACACTGGGCTCCAAAACAAAACACTGAAACTGACATCAATGGACCTTATGTTGTAATCTTACAAAATCTCAGTTACTGCTTGTCTTAGTTAGGGTTTTCCTACTGTGAACAGACACCACGACCAAGGCAAGTCTTATAAAAAGCAACGTTTAATTGGGGCTGGGTTACAGGTTCAGAGGTTCAGTCCATTATCATCAAGGTGGGAGCATGGCAGTATCTAGGAAGGCATGGCGCAGGAGGAGCTGAGAGTTCTGTCTTCATCCAAAGGCTGAAGACTGACTTCCAGGCAACTAGGGTGAGGATCTTATACCCCACCCACAGTGACACACCCATTCCAACCAGGTCATACCTATTCCAACAAGGCCACACCTTCAGATGGTGCCACTCCCTGGTCCAAGGATATACAAACCATCACACTGCTTCAATTTAGAAAAGATCTGGACAGATTTCCAAGGCCAACAATATCAGATTCAACACTGAAATCGTTCTTCAAAGGTACAGGATGTAGTCTGTGCTTTAACTGACTCAACCTGGTGTGGGGCCTGTAAATGTAACTTTTATTTTCCAGATGCAAACGTCATCTCAGAGGCTTACTGCTGAAGAAACTCAACCTTTCTAGCTGTTTCTGAGCTCTGACTGGCTGGTTCAACTCAACTCTTTGGGCTGAAAATTCTTCTCTAAGCTGACTAGTTCAAATTGGTTTCTCTCAGCTTCTCAACTAAAGTGTTCTGAATTCAATGAACTGAATCTACTGATTCTACTGATGGCACAAACTGAGCAGAATTGTATGAACTCAACTGAACTCTACTTACTGAGTCAATCTCTCTCTCTCTCTCTGTCTTTCTGCACTGCTTTTTTTTCTTCCATTTTTTATTAGGTATTTAGCTCATTTACATTTTCAATGCTATCCCAAAAGTCCCCCATACCCACCCACCCCCACTCCCCTACCCACCCACTCCCCCTTTTTGGCCCTGGCGTTCCCCTGTACTGGGGCATATAAAGTTTGCAAGTCCAATGGGCCTCTCTTTGCAGTGATGGCCGACTAGGCCATCTTTTGATACATATGCAGCTAGAGACAAGAGCTCTGGGGTACTGCTTAGTTCACATTGTTGTTCCACCTATAGGGTTGCAGTTCCCTTTAGTTCCTTGGGTGCTTTCTCTAGCACCTTCATTGGGGGCCCTGTGTTTCATCCAGTAGCTGACTGTGAGCATCTTCTTAAGGACATCTCTCCTCTCATCCTTCATTACATAGTTAACAACCTCTGCTCTCCTCTCATCAACCATGGTTACATGGATGTCTCTTTGCAGCTTACTCCTGGCCAAAGGGCAGGTAAGGAGAGAGTGATATCACTGAAATCAAATTCAAGACATTTAGTGTCACCTTTTGGAGATATCCTTGACATTCTATAAGAAAAACTCTATTTGTAGCCCCCCCCCCCCCCACCCAGCCCCTGTACAAGATGGGCAAGACCTCATTCTCCAGCCAGCTCTGCCTAGGAAGGCTCTAGGAAGTCTTGGGTTCATACTACAGAAATTGTTCCTCATGTGGAAGCTGGACCATGCTGAAACTGAGCAGATCCAGGCTGCGACTCCTGGTTCTTAGAACCTTCAATTTATTTATAAAGCATGCACTGCTCAATTGTAGATCCATATCTTGACTTCTTTTAAACAGCACTTCCCCTCCTCAATGCCTTCAAGCCTTCTAATAGTGTATATTGGTTGAACTTCCAGGAAGCAATATTTTCCATCTAGTAGTTTAAAATATTAGGATATAGCACAAAGCTCTATCTATAAATTATAATATCTATAATAAAAATCTATAAATAACAATAATACAATCTATAAAAAAACAATTTCTTTTCTTTTTTAAAGACATGGTCTCTACATGTAGTCCCAGCTCTCCTGAAGCTCACTATGTAGACCAGGCTGACTCAAAATTCAAGGAAATCTGTCTGCAGCAGCCTCCCAAGTACTAGAATTACAGCATGTGCCACCACACCTAGTAATAAATAACCATAATAGAATTTATCATATGTTGTAATAGACTACTTAGCCCAGGAAAGGAGTTCATTAATTTATAGTTCTAGAAACTTAGTGTTAACACAATGCAAAGATTTGTAGCTGGGGAAATTCCTCAGCAGAAGTTAAGAGCAAGGGTTTAGCATTCCATTGCCCCCAATTCAGAATGCCTACTATAAAGAAGACAACACTGGAAATGTGGCTTACTGGGAGAGACTGAACTTTGTATGTACAAGGCCCTGAGTTTAATACATCACACTACAGAAAAGAAAGGAAAAGGAAAGAAATGGAGAGAAAAAGGACAATGAAAGAAAAGGAAGAAAGAAAAGAAAACATTAATTTTTGGCAAGGGCATGAGGGAGCAGGAAAGTGCCCATATGGCTTATTTGTCCTGATGTAAATTAATGCACCATATCAATGGAATATGTATTCCCTCATGTTGATTAAGGCATTGCTCTTAATAGCCAACTTGTACAATCAGCCTAGATATCCTTTGACAGATGTATTAAGAAAATAGCTACATACTCATGATTATTCATTACTTGACCTCCAGGATAAGCAAAATTTTAAATTTTTTCTGGAAAATCAACGAGGATCATGATGTTAAGTGGAATAAATAAGATTCAGAAAGTGAAATGTAGAGTTTTGTTTTGTTTTGTGTGTGTTTGCTTGCTTTAAAGAAAAAAGTATGCTATTTGTAGAGAGATAGGCAGGCAAGGGTGGGTGGTGATAAATATCATGATCTATCTTACATAATATATAATAAAGAAAACATTATCTTATATATAATAAAATAATAAATAATAGTAAAACTACATGGTAATTGATATGGCTTGCTCCAGGAAAAGGTTTTATTTTCTGGGGTGAAAATGATAAGTCTCCACCTGAGGTCTCTCTTTTTTTGTTTGTTTGTTTTTTGTTTTTTTGTTTTTTGTTTTGTTTTGTTTTTGAGACAGGGTTTCTCTGTATAGCCTTGGCTGTCATGGAACTCACTTTGTAGACTGGGCTGGCCTGGAACTCAGAAATCTGCCTGTCTCTGCCTCCCAAGTGCTGGGATTAAAGGCGTGCACCACCACTGCCCAGCCCCATATGAGGTCTCTCTTATTTTATTTTATGATTTTTTTAATATTTTTTATTATTTTTTATTTTTTATTAGGTACTTTCATCATTCACATCTCCAGTGCTATCCAAAAAATCCCCCCCCCCTCACTTCCCCACCAACCCACTCCCACTTCCCGGCCCTGGCTACTACCAGAGGATCCAACAATACCTCTCCTGGGCATATATCCAGAAGACATTCCAACTGGTAAGAAGGACACATGCTCCACTATGTTCATAGCAGCCTTATTTATAATAGCCAGAAGCTGGAAAGAACCCAGATGCCCCTCAACAGAGGAATGGATACAGAAAATGTGGTACATCTACACAATGGAGTACTACTCAGCTATTAAAAAGAATGAATTTATGAAATTCCTAGGCAAATGGATGGACCTGGAGGGCATCATGCTGAGTGAGGTAACCCAATCACAAACGAACTCACATGATATGTACTCACTGATAAGTGGATATTAGCCCAGAAACTTAGGATACCCAAGATATAGGATACAATTTGCGAAGCACCTGAGGTCTCTTATAGAAGAGATCCTTTCATATTCTGTGTAAGATGCAAACAAATGAAGTACATGTAAATGCCTTGGTCATCAGTGGTCTATATTGGGGGAGGGGGTTGGATAAAGGCACAGGCAAATATTGTATTATAATTACTGTTATGAGTAGTGAGAAATGATCGGATTTAATGTAACTTAGACAAAACAAGTTTTTTTTTAATTTATTTTTTAATTAGGTATTTTCTTCATTTACATTTCAAATGCTATCCCAAAAGTCCCCCGACCCTCCCCCCCCACTGCCCTCCCCACCCACTCCCACTTCTTGGCCCTGGCATTCCCCCGTACTGAGGCATATAAAGTTTGCAAGACCAAGGGGCCTCTCTTCCCAATGATGGCCGGCTAGGCCATCTTCTGATACATATGCAGCTAGAGACAAGAGCTCTGGGGGTACTGGTTAGTTCATATTGTTGTTCCACCTATAAGGTTGCAGACTCCTTTAGCTCCTTGGGTACTTTCTCTAAATGGGACTTCATAAAATTACAAAGTTTCTGTAAGGCAAAAGACACCTTCAATAAGACAAAAAGGCCACCAACAGATTGGGAAAGAATCTTTACCAATCTTAAATCAGATAGGGGACTAATATCCAATATATATAAAGAACTCAAGAAGGTGGACTCCAGAAAATCAAATAACCCCATTAAAAATGGGGCTCAGAGACAAACAAAGAATTCTCACCCTGAGGAATACTGAATGGCAGAGAAGCACCTGAAAAAATGTTCAGTATCCTTAATCATCAGGGAAATGCAAATCAAAACAACCCTGAGATTCCACCTCACACAAGTCAGAATGGCTATGATAAAAAATTCAGGTGACAGCAGATGCTGGCGAGGATGTGGAAAAAGAGGGACATTTCTCCATTGTTGGTGGGATTGCAAGCTGGTGAAACTACTCTCTAAATCAGTCTGGCGGTTCTTCAGAAAATTGGACATAGTACTACCAGAGGATCCAGCAATACCTCTCCTGGGCATATATCCAGAAGATGTTCCAACTGGCAAGAAGGACACATGCTCCACTATGTTCATAGCAGCCTTATTTATAATAGCCAGAAGCTGGAAAGAACCCAGATGCCCCTCAACAGAGGAATGGATACAGAAAATGTGGTACATTTACACAATGGAGTACTACTCAGTTATTAAAAAGAATGAATTTATGAAATTCCTAGGCAAATGGATGGACCTGGAGGGCATCATGCTGAGTGAGGTAGCCCAATCACAAACGAACTCACATGATATGTACTCACTGATAAATGGTTATTAGCCCAGAAACTTAGAATGCCCAAGATACAAGATACAATTTGCAAAACACATGAAACTCAAGAAGAACGAAGACCAAAGTATGGACACTTTGCCTCTTCTTAGAACTGGGAACAAAACACCCGTGGAAGGAGTTACAGAGACAAAGTTTGGAGCTGAGACAAAAGGATGGACCATCTAGAGACTGCCATATACAGGGATCCATCCCATAATCAGCTTCCAAACGCTGACACCATTCCATACACCAGCAAGATTTTACTGAAAGGACCCTGGTATAGCTGTCTCTTGTGAGGCTATGCCGGGGTTTTGCAAACACAGAAGTGGATGCTCACAGTCAGCTATTGGATATAACACAGGGCCCCTAATGGAGGAGCTAGAGAAAGTACCCAAGGAGCTAAAGGGGTCTGCAACCCTATAGGTGGAACAACAATATGAACTAACCAGTACCCTGGAGCTCTTGACTCTAGCTGCATATGTATCAAAAGATGGCCTAGTCGGCCATCACTGGAAAGAGAGGCCCATTGGACACGCAAACTTTATATACCCCAGTACAGGGGAACGCCAGGGCCAAAAAGGGGGAGTGGGTGGGTAGGGGAGTGGGGGTGGGTGGGTATGGGGGACTTTTGGTATAGCATTGGAAATGTAAATGAGCTAAATACCTAATAAAAATTGGGAAAAAAAAGAACGTATTTAAATGTGTGGTAGGAAAAAAGCTAGTTATATAATAAACAAGGAATTGAAAAATGTTATTAATCCCATTTGGCATAAAAGTGCTCATGTCTCTAGCTGCATATGTATCAGAAGATGGCCTAGTTGGCCATCATTTGAAAGAGAGGCCCATTGGACTTGCAAACTTTATATGCCTCAGTACAGGGGAATGCCAGGGCCAAGAATTGGAGGTGGGTGTGTAGGGGAGTGTGTGTGGGGGGGGTTCTGGGGGACTTTTGGGATAGCATTGGAAATGTAAATGAAGAAAATACCTAAGTAAAAAAAAAAAGAATGAATTTATGAAATTCCTAGGCAAATGGATGGACCTGGAGGGCATCATCCTGAGTGAGGTAACACAAACACAAAAGAACTCACATGATATGTACTCACTGATAAATGGATATTAGCCCAGAAACTTAGAATGCCCAAGATACAAGATACAATTTGCAAAACACATGAAACTCAAGAAGAACGAAGACCAAAGTGTGGACACTTTGCCCCTTGTTAGAATTGGGAACAAAACACCCATGGAAGGAGTTACAGAGACAAAGTTTAGAGCTGAGATGAATGGATAGACCATCTAGAGACTGTCATACCTGGGGATCCATCCCATAATCAGCCTCCAAACACTGACACCATTGCATACACTAGCAAGATTTTGCTGAAAGGACCCTGATATAGCTGTCTCTTGTTAGGCTATGCCGGGTTCTGGAAAACGATGGTTTTTTCTTGTTTTTTTTTTTTTTTAACGTATTTTCCTCAATTACATTTCCAATGCTATCCCAAAAGTCCCCCATACCCACCCCCCCAATCCCCTACCCACCCACTCCTACTTTTTGGCCCTGGCGTTCCCCTGTACTGGGACATATAAAGTTTGCCTGTCCAATGGGCATCTCTTTCCAGTGATGGCCGACTAGGCCATCTTTTGATACTAGTTTTTAAAAGCTTCTAGTAGGCAGTGTAAAGCCACTACTGGTTCACTACAGGAAAAGACAAAGGGGAATTGATTATGAAGTTGAGGAAAGCTGAGTCTCTCAAGAAGCTGACCTGAGCATCTATCTTAATTTTTCAGATCTGCTTCAGCTGTTGATTCTATCAGTTCCTGGAGTGGTCTATCATCTTCACTCCTCTTTTGTGGTAGCTGTGTCTTCAGCCTAAGTTCAAAACAAAATTTCTATGTCTGGGTGTTGGTCTTTCCTGTCCTTAGTTTTATCTTTAGTATCATTTAACTTTTTCTGTATATCCTGATTCAACTCATGACTGTGACCTTTCCTAATCAAGATTCATATTTAAAGTCCAATATAACTCAGTAGGACAATTCTGTGTATAATATTCATTCAGGGTCTGCGTCTAATAAAGCTTCCCTGTGATAGCCATGTTCACTTCATTCTATGATTGCCCCAGAAGAACAAAACAGATGTATGAGATTGCAGCAAAACACTGGTTCTTAAATGTGCCAGTGGGGGAACTATACAGGAATTTTACTCATTGTTCTTAGCCTAACATGAGACCAAGAATCATCTTGAACATCTGGAGCAATACATATTAACCATAGTAATATGTAAGTAACACTTATCTTCTTTCTCTTTTAGTGAAGAACAATTCTTATTACTACCCAAACTTGGAAACACTTGATTGATATGAGCAAAAACTTGATATAATTTTTAAGATGAAGACTTTACCTTTATTACTGAATACTTAAATGTATAATTGCAAGGATCAAGTGACTTTAGGTGTGTGGGTTCATTCCAGGCTCTTCAATTCTCTTTCATTGATCTACTTGCCTGTTTCTGTACCAATACCATGCAGTTTTTAGTCACTATTGATCTGTAATACAGCTTGAGGTCAGGGATGGTGATTCCCCCAGAAGTTCTTTTATTGTTGAGAATAGTTTCCACTATTCTGGGTTTTTTGTTATTCCAAATGAATTTGCAAATTGCTCTAACTCTATGAAGAATTGAGTTGGAATTTGATGGGAATTACATTGAATCTGTAGATTGCTTTTGGCAATATGACCATTTTTACTATATTAATTATGCCAATCCATGAGCACAGGAGATCTTTCCATCTTCTGAGATCTTTGATTTCATTCTTTAGAGACTTGAAGTTTTTGTCATACAGATCTTTCACATGCTTGCTTAGTGTCAGCATTTTCAACAAATGGTGCTGGTTCAACTGGTGGTCACATGTAGAAGAATGAGCATCAATCCATTCTTGTCTCCTTGTACAAAGCTCAAGTCCAAATTGATCCAGGACCTCTGCATAAAATCAGATAAACTGAAACTAATAGAAGAGAAAGTGGAGAAGATCCTCAAACACATTGGCACAGGGGAAAATTTCCTGAACAGGATACCAATGGCTTATGCTCTAAGGTCAACAATAGACAAATGGGCCTCATAAAATTGCAAAGCTTCTGTAAGGCAAAGGAGACTCCCAATAGGACAAAAGAGCAACCAACAGATTGGGAAAGATCTTTACCAAGCCTCCATCTGATAGAGGAATAATTTCCAATACACACAAAGAACTCAAGAAGTTAGACTCCAGAGAACCAAATAACCCTATTAAAAATGGGATACAGACTTCAGTCTTCATTTTTCTTGAGTTTCATGTGTTTAGGAAATTGTATCTTATATCTTGGGTATCCTAGGTTTTGGGCTAATATCCACTTATCAGTGAGTACATATTGTGTGAGTTCCTTTGTGAATGTGTTACCTCACTCAGGATGATGCCCTCCAGGTCCATCCATTTGGCTAGGAATTTCATAAATTCATTCTTTTTAATAGCTGAGTAGTACTCCATTGTGTAGATGTACCACATTTTCTGTATCCATTCCTCTGTTGAGGGGCATCTGACACTATGCCCCTCCTTAGAAGTGGGAACAAAACACCCATGGAAGGAGTTACAGAGACAAAGTTTGGAGCTGAGATGAAAGGATGGACCATGTAGAGACTGCCATATCCAGGGATCCACCCCATAATTAGCATCCAAACGCTGACGCCATTGCATACACTAGCAAGATTTTATCGAAAGGACCCAGATGTAGCTGTCTCTTGTGAGACTATGCCGGGGCCTAGCAAACACAGAAGTGGATGCTCACAGTCAGCTAATGGATGGATCACAGGGCTCCCAATGGAGGAGCTAGAAAAAGTAGCCAAGGAGCTAAAGGGATCTGCAACCCTATAGGTGGAACAACATTATGAACTAACCAGTACCCTGGAGCTCTTGACTCTAGCTGCATATGTATCAAAAGATGGCCTAGTCGGCCATCACTGGAAAGAGAGGCCCATTGGACACGCAAACTTTATATACCCCAGTACAGGGGAACGCCAGGGCCAAAAAGGGGGAGTGGGTGGGTAGGGGAGTGGGGGTGGGTGGGTATGTGGGACTTTTGGTATAGCATTGGAAATGTAAATGAGCTAAATACCTAATAAAAATTGGGAAAAAAAAGAACGTATTTAAATGTGTGGTAGGAAAAAAGCTAGTTATATAATAAACAAGGAATTGAAAAATGTTATTAATCCCATTTGGCATAAAAGTGCAAAGTGGAACACATAATACAAATGTAATATGAATAGTAAAGCAATGTGCAACATATTCATATTTCAATTAAAGAAAAATATCAAGTTGCATTTAAAAAAAATGGGATACAGAGCTAAAAAATTATTCTCAACTGAGGAATATCGAATGGCTGAGAAGCACCTAAAGAAATGTACGATGTCCTTAGTCATCAGGAAAGTACTAATCAAAACAACCCTGAGATTCCACCTCACACCAGTCAAAATGGCTAAGATCAAAAACTCAGGTGAGAGCAGATGCTGGCCAGGATGTGAAAGAGGAACAACTCCTCCATTGCTGGTGGAATTGCAAGCTGGTACAACCACTCTGGAAATCAGTCTGGTGGTTCCTCAGAAAATTGGATATAGTACTATTGGAAGATCCAGCAATACCCCTTGTGGGCATATACTCAAAAGATGCTCCAACATATAACAAGGACAAATGCTTCATTACGTTCATAACAGCCTTATTTGTAATAGCCAGAGCTGGAACAAACCCAGATATCCTTCAACAGAGGAATGAATACATAAAATGTGGTACATTTATACAATAGAGTACGACTCAGCTATTAAAAACAATTAAGAATGTATGAAATTCTTAGGCAAATGGATGGAATTAAAAAATATCATCCTGAGTAAGGTAACCCAATCACAAAAGAACAAACATGGTATACACTCATTGATAAGTGGCTATTAACCCATAAGCTTAGAATACTCAAGATAAAATTCACAGACCATATGAAGCTCAAGAAGAAGGAAGACCGAAGTGTGGATGCTTTGGACCTTCTTAGAAGGGGGAACAAAATACTCACAAAATCAACTATGGATACAAAGTGTGGAGCAGAAACTGAAGGAAAGACCATCCAGAGACTGCCCCACCTGGGGATCCATCTTATCTACAGTTACCAAACCCAGACATTATAGCAGATGCCAGAAGTGCATGCTGACAGGAGACTGATATAGCTGTCTCCTGAGAAGCTCTGCCAGAGCCTGACAAATATAGAGGCTGATGCTTGCAGTCAGCCTTTGGACTGAACCTGGTGTCCCCAATGAAGGAGTTAGATAAAGGACTGAAGGAACTGAAGGGGTTTGCAACCCCATAGGAAGAACAACACTGTTAACCAACCAGACCCCCTACCCCCCTCCCCCGAGATCCCAGAGACTAAACCACCAACCAAAGAGTACACAGGAAGGGACCCATGGCTCCAACTGCTTATGTAGCAGAAGATGACCTTGTCGGACATGTCCAAGTTTAGGGGAATGCCAGGGCAGGGAGTTGGGAGTGGGTGGGTGGGGGAACACCTTCATAGAAGCAGGGAGGGATAATGGGATAGGAGTGTCCAAGGTAGGATAACTGGGAAAGGGGATAACATTTGGAATATAAATAAAGAAAATATCCAATTAAAAAAAGAAAAAATGTATTGCCACAGAGGGCTTTCTAATATGAATACTGCATTAACACTGGTACTTCTCAGAGTAGCATCTTTGGAGTAGGAAATGGAAGGACTGAGTTAGGCAAGCTGAGAGCTCACCAATCAGATAACCATCACCTTCCAGAAGAAGCTTGAATTAGGTGGTAGAAAGAAAAATGCTCCTGTAATTTTGCTTTCACTACTAGAAAATGCAAACTACAGAAGACAAGTGGAATTGCTACCTGGTCTTCTCAATTCTTAGCAAACCATAGAAGGCACACATAAGAGGATTCAGTATTGATGGATAGCTATAGCTCATTTGTATTATTTCATATGACATTTTGAAATAAATAATTATATACCCAATGCTTTGTGTCGATACTTATAATGTTGCCATTAAATTATGCTTCCTAAAATTAGATAAATATGGATTCATTTTTACAGTTATTGTTACTATTTCATATAATAACTAAATGTCAGCCTGAAGTTATGGGAGATCATCTGCGGGTCTTTGAGCAACTATAAGAACCCTGTGAAACACGTCTTAGGCTATGTTAAGTTCTGTTGCTCTTCTTTTCTAGTCAGCTCTTGTTCTTTGCCCTAATTCCTTCCTAGTAATAGAATTCTGCTTTAAGAAAACAGTCAGGAATATTTCTTTCCACTTAGGAAAAGAAAATTAAAAAGGAAGAACAGATTATAAGTGGAAAACATGACAAAAGGAAGAAAATGATTTAGAGACAAACCCACTTCACGGAAAAAACCAAAAAATAAGATATAATGCCAAAATATTTAACATGTTAATGAATTATAGAAAAATAGAAAAGATAATGAGTTTTATCATAAAATAATTCTAAACGCAGTAACAGCCAGATGACAATGTGGAAAACACAATTAGAGGTTAAGCAAAGACTCTAAGGCTGCTCTACATTGGCCAAAGGCTTAATATCAATGAAAATTATGCATGGAGTTGATACAATGTAAATTGTATCGGGGAAACTGCAAACCAGGAAATTTTCCTGAGGAAGAAAGTACATTAAAGCCATGTAAGAGATAGTTTAATTTATTCACACTTCAATTAATAGTAAGTATAGTTCAAATAATTTCATTCCTGGGAGTGAGCTATTATTGAGGCCAGGGCTACAAAATCAATCAGTAAAAATTTACTTTTAATAAATACACACATACCAAATACATACCAAATCCTAGTTAGCTCTATTCACAAATGCATTTCCTCATGAAAAGAGTTGAGGAGAATTATCAGAATGTTGAGAACAGAGAGGGAAAATGTGTTTGAAAATTATATGCACATTATATATAGTACATTATTCCACTAGAAACAAACATCATAAAACTGCAGTGCTGTGAAGACAGCTGGTAACTTCATTTTTATTAGGCTATGAGACATTGTTACCTATAAAAGGCCAGTTTCTCAACTGTATACTCCCAGGAAATTCAGACACAAGTATTTACCAATACAGACAGAGTTGAATAATTTTTATATACTGGAATGAGTTTTTGATTCTTTGGCAAGAAAGGTTTCAATATTGTCAAGTAAATACTGTGCCTCTTAGAAATGACCTTGTGACATGATTAAAATATTTGATGTTGATTGATTAGAATAGGTTATGGCAAAAATGTTTCTAAAATTTTGGTGAATGGTCCATATTTACACATAAAGCACTAAGATCTTTAAACAGATAACAGATCAATATTTTATATTGATAATTGTTACAAAAGGTATATGAAAGCATTAGGTCATGGAATATTAGACTTTTAGAGAGATTATATTTGATTGATCTTGATCCCAAGTAAGTATCAAACATAGATACAGTTTCCTTATTGTTATTAAAAGAAATCACAGACCAACATATACCCACATACTTACACACATATTTATACATATATGTACACATATATACATGCATGCATGCACACATATATGTTCATGTACACACACATTCTATGCCTATGTATGTACTTAAGTCCAAGTAAATATCAGTGTACAAGAATCACTAATATCTGTACTTAAGAAAAATATGTTTTATTTTCATTAATTTATTCTATTAAAAGAATAGTTGGTGAGTGAAAATAATTCCTTGTTCCCGTTATGCTAATAGTCAGAATCTCTGTTCACTTTAGCAACTTTTTATAGCATTACAAACACCAAGAACTTAAAATGTACGTGATCCTTGACCATTTATTTTTCAGTGATTTAATTTACCACAATAACTTTGTGAACTCTGAACTATGATTGTTCCTGTATGAGAACTGCAGAGAACAAAGCTTGAAGACCAAAATGGATAGGACCTCAAGATGAATGGAAGAAGCAAGGGGCAGCCAACTGACAAAGCTGTCTCTGAATTCTGTGACATCCTGTCTCTCTTAGACCTTTTTATCAAAAGATGTAGCATTAAGTGTGTATGGGTTCAGGTTGTAAAATATTTGAAATTTAAAAGTCCCTGTGAATCTAAAACTAAATATAAACCAAAGAAAAAAATTCCTCAAGGCTGATCATCCAGGCAGCTAAACATCATTAAACAAATAAACAATTAGACTTGACAATCAAAAGCTAAATGGAAATGCAAGTATGAGTTTGGTATCTGCGAGCTATCACTCAGGTTAATAGCTGCTTTTTGTCTTTGCCAAAATATGAAGTCAGTGTGATGAATTATGCATGACTTGGGCTAAGGCTGGTTTTGCAAGCTCCAAAGAATTCCGTGAACCCTGTTTTTCCAGTTAGAACTTTCATTTGCCTCAGGGAGAATTGGTAGTGAGGTGAGTTTCATAGAAAAGAAACCCTATCTTTGAAACAAATAGAACTGCCACCCACCTCCTTTACTAAGAGACATTTGGGAATTTAAAAATATGCTTCCACAATGAAAGGTAACATAAGCAACAGCACTTGAATGTTTTAAATTCTAACATCTGTTAGGCTCAAAAGGCTTCATGGGTGTCAATTTACTTAATCTCCTTAAGAGAAGAACAATTTAGTAAGAAACCTTGCCATTTGTTTAATTTTTACTTAGGAGGGTAGATTCTGTCTAATAAACAGGTGAATAGATCAATAATCTATTTGGGTTGTTAATCATAGGTAATGTGCTAAGTAGCACTATACAGTTATTTGGAATGCCAGTCTTTTTCTAATATATTGTGAGGTATATCATTGATGTAGATGAACTTTCAAAAGTATCATTTCTAGAAACATCTACGACTTGGGCACCTCAGGTTTATTTGTCAATCAACTCCTCCAGATGTCAACCATCTTATTTAACTTTGAAGTGAAAAGGTTCGATAGGAAAGAGGTTCTTTTGGAGGTATGTGGGAATTAAATTATTTACTGAATAGATGACTTAGGGATCTTTGCTGTACGATTTAGTTTTATTTTCTTTGACTTTGTATGGTCTCAAACTAGGTCAGCAGAAGCAGTTGGAAACTATAATATAGAGTTGACTTCTGTTTGTCTGGACAAGGACAGAATCTAAATTCTATAGTTGTAATTTAATGTCTAAAGGATAAATGGTGACAATATCGTTTTCATTCTCTTTATGTAGTCATTGTGTTAAGAATATAATTCAGGATATTTAATTAAGTATTGATAAGTTAATTGGAAATATATATATTTTTTATTTTTTTATTAGGTATTTAGCTCATTTACATTTCCAATGCTATACCAAAAGTCCCCCATACCCACCCACCCCCACTCCCCTACCCACCCACTCCCCCTTTTTGGCCCTGGCATTCCCCTGTTCTGGGGCATATAAAGTTTGCGTGTCCAATGGGCCTCTCTTTCCAGTGATGGCCAACTAGGCCATCTTTTGATACATATGCAGCTAGAGTCAAGAGCTCTGGGGTACTGGTTACTTCATAATGTTGATCCACCTATAGGGTTGCAGATCCCTTTAGCTCCTTGGCTACTTTCTCTAGCTCCTCCATTGGGAGCCCTGTGATCCATCCATTAGCTGACTGTGGGCATCCACTTCTGTGTTTGCTAGGCCCCGGCATAGTCTCACAAGAGACAGCTACATCTGGGTCCTTTCCATAAAATCTTGCTAGGGTATGCAATGGTGTCAGCGTTTGGATGCTGATTATGGGGTGGATCCCTGGATATGGCAGTCTCTACATGGTCCATCCTTTCATCTCAGCTCCAAACTTTGTCTCTGTAACTCCTTCCAAGGGTGTTTTGTTCCCACTTCTAAGGAGGGGCATAGTGTCCACACTTCAGTCTTCATTTTTCTTGAGTTTCATGTGTTTAGGAAATTGTATCTTATATCTTGGGTATCCTAGGTTTTGGGCTAATATCCACTTATCAGTGAGTACATATTGTGTGAGTTCCTTTGTGAATGTGTAACCTCACTCAGGATGATGCCCTCCAGGTCCATCCACTTGGCTAGGAATTTCATAAATTCATTCTTTTTAATAGCTGAGTAGTACTCCATTGTGTAGATGTACCACATTTTCTGTATCCATTCCTCTGTTGAGGGGCATCTGGGTTCTTTCCAGCTTCTGGCTATTATAAATAAGGCTGCTATGAACATAGTGGAGCATGTGTCCTTCTTACCAGTTGGGGCATCTTCTGGATATATGCCCAGGAGAGGTATTGCTGGATCCTCCGGTAGTACTATGTCCAATTTTCTGAGGAACCGCCAGACGGATTTCCAGAGTGGTTGTACAAGCCTGCAATCCCACCAACAATGGAGGAGTGTTCCTCTTTCTCCACATCCTCGCCAGCATCTGCTGTCACCTGAATTTTTGATCTTAGCCATTCTGACTGGTGTGAGGTGGAATCTCAGGGTTGTTTTGATTTGCATTTCCCTGATGATTAAGGATACTGAACATTTTTTCAGGTGCTTCTCTGCCATTCGGTATTCCTCAGGTGAGAATTCTTTGTTCAGTTCTGAGCCCCATTTTTAATGGGGTTATTTGCTTTTCTGAAGTCCACCTTCTTGAGTTCTTTATATATGTTGGATATTAGTCCCCTATCTGATTTAGGATAGGTAAAGATCCTTTCCCAATCTGTTGGTGGCCTTTTTGTCTTATTGACAGTGTCTTTTGCCTTGCAGAAACTTTGGAGTTTCATTAGGTCCCATTTGTCAATTCTCGATCTTACAGCACAAGCCATTGCTGTTCTGTTCAGGAATTTTTCCCCTGTGCCCATATCTTCAAGGCTTTTCCCCACTTTCTCCTCTATAAGTTTCAGTGTCTCTGGTTTTATGTGAAGTTCTTTGATCCATTTAGATTTGACCTTAGTACAAGGAGATAAGTATGGATCGATTCGCATTCTTCTACATGATAACAACCAGTTGTGCCAGCACCAATTGTTGAAAATGCTGTCTTTCTTCCACTGGATGGTTTTAGCTCCCTTGTCGAAGATCAAGTGACCATAGGTGTGTGGGTTCATTTCTGGGTCTTCAATTCTATTCCATTGGTCTACTTGTCTGTCTCTATACCAGTACCATGCAGTTTTTACCACAATTGCTCTGTAGTAAAGCTTTAGGTCAGGCATGGTGATTCCACCAGAGGTTCTTTTATCCTTGAGAAGAGTTTTTGCTATTCTAGGTTTTTTGTTATTCCAGATGAATTTGCAAATTGCTCCTTCTAATTCGTTGAAGAATTGAGTTGGAATTTTGATGGGATTGCATTGAATCTGTAGATTGCTTTTGGCAAGATAGCCATTTTTACAATGTTTATCCTGCCAATCCATGAGCATGGGAGATCTTTCCATCTTCTGAGATCTTCTTTAATTTCTTGGAAATATATTTTAAATATAGTGGAAATATTTAAATGTCTTAATAAACAGAATAGTATTTATTTTATAAAATTATGTAATGTCCAAAATTTTCTGCACTACAGTAAACTAAACCTGTGAGAAGCATTAAGAGAGGCCCATTGGACACGCAAACTGTATATGCCCCAGTACAGGGGAACACCAGGGCCAAAAAAAATGGGAATGGGTGGGTAGGGAAGTGGGGAGGAGGGTATGGGAGACTGTTGGGATAGCATTGGAAATGTAATTGAGGAAAATATGTAATAAAAATATTAAAAAAGAATGTTTAACCTACCAGCAATATGATTACAGATCATATCAGTATCCAAGAAGACAAAATAGTCACTTAAAGTTCTTTTAAGACATTGTGTTTAAGTTCAATTAAATGACTGTGCTTGTCACAGACCCACTGTGACACATTCATGTAACACATGTCATGGTCACACATCCCTGTGGTATAACTATTTAGTTCTCAGTTTCTGGTACCATTTGCTTGAATTTAAAAGCAGTTTCCTTCACTTTACAGACAAGTGTTCTTCAGCAAGTTAGCTAATATCTCTGTTTCCTCATCTACAAGATGAAGATAACAGACTTGATTTCCTTGGACTGAATTGGTTTGTTATGACACCATTTATGTATTGATATATATATATATATCCTTACATTAATACAAATATGATTTGGATATGCATGGTGCCCACAACACCTCACAGAGACTCATTCTAACACAAAAACTCATTGAAAACAAAGACCACATCTTCTGCCTTGGATTTTCCCATATGATGTAGCATTTGATTCATTCAACATTGTGCAGCAGAAGCTAAACCTTTATTAAAACAGGTCTCCCTGTTCATCCCTTGACATGAAATTGTCCATGAGGTATACTTGCTTCTGTAAGATGACCTAACACCACCGTAGAGATTTATTGAAAGAGATATTATAAGTAGCCTGACTACACACCATTAAATGTTATAGGGGATGACCTACAATATATTCATTACTTTGCACTCTATGAATTATTGAGTACAAAGAGAAGGGTCAAGAACACATGTGAGGCTAGAGCCTGGTTAAGAGATCCTGCTATTCAGACTCTGAGCCTTAGTCAAATTATTCTTTCTCAGAGAATAAGCACATTTTACATAAAAAGAGTATAGTGAAAAATCAGATTTTAAAAGTTCACTGCTTTATATCTCAGAATCCCATCCACCTTATGGTCCATACTTTATTATCCACTCAAAGTTACCTAGTTATGAGATAATAGCCCAAACTGAGTATTATCAGAATATGTAAGATAATTAATTAATGTAGAAAAATAAATTATCACTCTCTGATGCAAACAAGTAAAACTATTTGATGAGAAGTAAAATCTTCACTTATCTGTGCGTGTGAGGATAAGTGTTTAGCATACATCTAGGAAATATACTGGTTTAATAAAGTAGCAATAGAAATAAGACCATTATAGTAATCCATACCTAGTCAAAATAAAGAGAGCAACTGCCTTTGGGCTCCTCAGCACCAGTTACATCTACAACACACATCACACTCAAGGCTCAGGGAACATCAGCAAAGGTGGGGCAGAAAAACTAGAGGAACAGGAAGTCTGCTGAGGGATTTTGCCTTTCAGCCATGACAGGGACGCAATAATGTTGAAAGCCCAACAATGTGGTGGTTATGAACACAAGACCTGAACAATTCTAATGACAGCTGCCATAGACATTTTTTTCATGACGTCCCATTCTCAAATGAAGAACTGCAAGCAGTTAATAACTCCTGGGAGACTGAGATTTAGTCTTCCCCATTGGAACACATAACAGACGCAGTAGATTGCACTAATGTTGGCTTGTTTATATGTATATGTATGTATATTTATATGTATGTGTAACAGTACGGTTAAAGTAGTAGAGGCTATACATTTAGGAGGGAGGGACCACACATGGGAAGTGGAGCAAGGTGAAGAGGAAAAATGATGTAATAAGTGCACAAAACTTTTTCTCACTCTAGGTTCTATTTTGCTTTATATACTGTGGGGCGGGGTTGAGGGAAGAGGAGAAGAGAGATAGACATGCATATGATAAATAGTTAGGGTGAGGTGTTATGGGTGAACCAGGAGAGGGAAATTGCGTAGAAGCCAAAGAAGCTAAGAAACTTTTATCTACCAACGTGATACAGATAAAGAGATGATCAGGTCCAAGGGAAAATAACAGTCTTATTATCAAACTCTCAGTCACATGCATACTCAAGTTACTTCATTTGTACTAGTATAATGATATATATCAATACATATATGATGTCATAATAATCCAATTTATAATAGTCCAAGGAAGTTGAGTATGTTTCCTCTTGATGAGGAAACAGAGATATTAGTTAACTTGCGAAGGACACTGCCTATAAAGTGAAGGAAACTGCTTTTAAATTGAAGCAAATGAGAACAGAAACTGAGAACTAAATAGTTATACCACAGGAATGTGTGACCATGACTTGAGCAGTAGATCTGTGACAAGCACAGTCATTTGATTTAACGTAAACACAATGTCTTAAAAGAACTTTAAGTGACTATCTTGTTTTCTTGGATACTGATATGATCTGTAATCATATTGCTGGTAGGTTAAACATTTTTAATTCTTCTAACAGATTTACTTTACCTTTGTGCAGAAAATTTTGAAAATTACATAATTTTATAAAATAAATACTATTCTGTTTATTAAAAGACATTTAAATATTTCTACTATATTTAAAATATACTTTCTATTGAATAACTTATCAATACTTAATTAAATATCCTGAATTATATTCTTTTCTGGGGGGGGTGGAGCTTAGAGGCCACTTTAATTTAGCTACATGGAACTTCATGTGCTGTTTGGGACACAAATTTATTTTGGGACCAGTGAAAAGAACCAATGTTGATCGTGAGGGCAGACAGAACATTGTTCATTACATTATCTTCTTATTCGACTCTGACTCAGCAGAACTGGAACAAGTTCCAGTATAATCCAAGTTTGACTATAACTGACCTGCCTATAGTCTCAATCCTCGGAACGAACTTGGGGCAGGATTGTAGAACCTATGTGGAGAGTGGGACCAGACCCCAGGGAAGGCTTAAAGAAGGAAATGCTGCCTGCTAGTAAACTTCATCTTCTTCTACACCATTCCCTTCCTGCCCATGTTTGTCCTAGACCTCCTGTATCTGTTTTCTCAACAAGCTCGTTCTTCTCATTCTTTTTTTTAAATTTATTTTTATTTTTTAAGATATTTTCTTTATTTACATTTCAAATGTTATCCCCTTTCCTAATTTTCCCTCTGAAAATCCCCTATCCCTGTCCAATGGATGACTGTGAGTATCCACTTCTGTATTTGCCATGCACTAGTAGAGTCTCATAGGAGACATCTAGATCAGGCTCCTGTCAGCAGGCTCTTGTTGGCATCTGCCTATTGTCTGGGCTTGATGGTTGTTTGTGGGATAGATCCCCAAGTGGGGCAGTCTCTGTATGGTCGTTCCTTCAGGCTTTGCTCTGAACTTTGTCTCTGTAACTCCTTCCACGGGTATTTTGTTCCCCATTCTAAGAAGGAATGAAGTATCCACACTTTTGTCTTCCTTCTTCTTGAGTTTCATGTGTTTTGCAAATTGTATCTTGGATATTCTAAGTTTCTGAGCTAATATCCACTTATCAGTGAGTGTATATCATGTGTGTTCTTTTGTGATTGGGTTACCTCACTCAGGATGGTATCCTCCAGATACATCCATTTGCCTAATAATTTCATAAATTCATTGTTTTTAATAGCTTAGTAGTACTCCATTTTGTAAATGTACCACATTTTCTGTAGACATTCCTCTATTGAGGGACATCTGGGTTCTTTCCAGCTTCTGGCTATTATAAATAAGGCTGCTATGAACATAGTGGAGCATGTGTCCTGATTACAAGTTGGAACATCTTCTGGGTATATGCCCAGGAGAGGTATTGCTGGATCTTCCAATTGTACTATGTTCAATTTTCGGAGGAACTGCCAGACTGATTTCCAGAGTGGTTGTAACAGCTTGCAATTCTACCAGCAATGGAGGAGTGTTTCTCTTTCTCCATATCCTCACCAGCATCTGCCATCACCTGAGTTTTTTAACTTAGCCATTCTGACTTGTGTGAGGTGGAATCTCAGGGTTTTCATTTCCCTGATAATTAAGGATGTTGAATATTTTTCAGGTGCTTCTCAGACCTTCCGTATTCCTCAGTTGAGAATTCTTTGTTTAGCTCTGTGTCCGGCTTTTTTGCTTTTCTGGAGTCCAGCTTCTTGAGTTCTTTGTATATATTGGATATTAGTCCCCTATTAGATTTAGGATTGGTAAAGATCCTTTCCCAAGCTGTTGCTGGCCTTTTTGTCTTATTGACAGTGTCTTTTGCCTTACAGAAGCTTTACAATTTTATGAGGTCCCTTTTGTCGACTCTCGATCTTACAGCACAAGCCATTGATTGCTGTTCTGTTCAGGAAAATTTCCCCTATGCCCATATCTTCAAGGCTTTTCCCCACTTTCTTCTCTATAAGTTTCAGTGTCTCTGGTTTTATGTGGAGTTCCTTGATTCACTTAGACTTGAACTTTGTACAAGGAGAAAAGAATGGATCAATTCGCATACTTCTACATGATAACTGCCAGTTGAGCTAGCACCATTAGCACAGGAAGTCTTAAATGGTAGTTGAGACAATGGTAATAGTGCCATCTAATATCTTTATTTGCTCCCCAATTCACTAGTAGCTTTATACTACTGGTGATTAGGAAAGGCATCAATTAATCTTTAAGATCGATATGCATTCTTTCACCACTCCATTTCTCATCCCTTCCAAGAAACTTGAAACAAATCTGTGTAGTGCACTCTATTCATCTCATCCAAATACCATAGTTACTGTAGGTCCAATGGTATGTCTGTGTGTTGAGGTAATCATTCAAGAGAAGTAATTTCTGTCTAATTCTTACACCAGTTTCTTGAACATGTTCATCTGGATGATGTTATAAAACTATGATTCAGTGAGATGTGTCAAGAACATTAAGGAGAGTTTTAGTGTAATTCTGGGTAGTTTCTCCACAAATTTGCCAGACTCGTTGGTTTGTAAATATATATCAGTCTTATTTCAGAGCACTAAACTTATATAGAGCATGGTAGCTGTCCCAACAAAATATACAGTGCATACTGCTAGTCTCATGATATAAAATTGCGCAAGACACATAAATCAGGTGTATGTTAATTGCAATGCTATACTCCACAAAGATTCAAGAAATCATTGCTTAATATTACAAATGCAAATTTTCCAATGACTTTTGTATCTTACTATATGAACGGTTATCTTAATATCACACAGGCATAGATACAATGTACCTTCTCCTACCAGGGAACTCCCAATCATGTGATAGAATGGGTTGGATTTGTCTTCTAAATTTTTTTAACTGTTGTCAAGTACTGACTCCATCGTAAGATCTGGGCCCTCAAATTTGTACAGACAGGCAGATTATCTGATCATGTTGTCCTCTGATTAGCAGCTTTGTGTACTGGCATAATTCCTTATGTCATAAAGAGATAAATCTTAAAATCTGGACTTACATAATATTTAGAAGTCTGACCATTTTGCTTAGTTGAATAACTTAATCAACTGGTCAGACCATTAAAATTAAAAAAACAAATTAGCCAAATCATGGTTTCAGCTAACTGGTTATGGCTCAGATTGAGAAATAGTTTGTGTCAGTAAAGCTGCAAGTGGTAGAGGAGAAACCCTTGATTATAACAAAGAGTTCTTGTTCAAGCAAACCATTAAAATCAACTAATCCTTTACTACGCAGAATATCATATTCCTTATCTGTCAAACATTGAAATTATTACTGAACGACAATAATTTAGAAAGTTCTTTCAAGATACCATCAATAAAAGTTTTGTCATACAAGAATCAGGCCCTGTCTTCTAATCCTAGAACTCACATTCAGACAAATCTAAAACCAAAACTAGACATGATTCTATGAACTTGTTATTTCAGTGCTGGGTAGGTGGAGACAGAAGAATCCCTGGAGCTCAGTAGCCAGTCAGCCTAGGAGAACTGGCTATCTCTAGGCCCATGTGAGATCACATTGCAACAACCAAGGGTAGATTTGCACCCAAGGGTAACAGGTGAATTTAACCTGCCTGTATCCTCACAGTACACATTTTTTTTCGAAGCTTGTTTAACTTCTTTAAACATTAGTAGAGTGAGCAAGACCAAATACTTCTTCACTCACATCTTTCTACTCTCTCTCCTACTCTGCATAAACATAACTAATAGCTATTTAATAAGCTGCTTGAAAGAAATGACCACACATCATTTATTATTGTATATATGACTGTCTCATGTAATAGTTAACCAACACATTGTAGTCAAATAGAATAATCTTCAGTTCTAATTTATAGACCAAAGGACAAATACTGATATCAGTTCTTTAGTTCAATTGTAACACAAGCTCCACAGATCCTATTGAAAAAGCTGACCTTTAATTCTGCTTAGCTGCATACATTTTTAGGAGAGGGTTCTTTTCTCTTCAAAATTGTTTAGCACCTTATGCATAAGGAAAATTGTTAGATCAAGGTCAAGTAAATTATAGCAGTTTCTCTCCACCTAATACCACTTTTGCTGAAAAGCAATGCTTATCTTTATTTTAGTAATGTAAGTTACTAAATATACTAATTACTAATAATATGCATATATTAATTGTATACTACTAAAATGTCATTGTAAGGACGTTTGCTTCTCTTTGCTGGAGGCACATTGGAGTGTTGTAACAATATTAATTTAAATATATTTAAATATTCTAGCACAAGTATAGGCTCTAAGCAGATGTGCTTATTATTTTATTTTTGACTGCAAAGAACACATCATATTTAATTTCATTGAAAATATGTTCTTTTCCAGAAGTTATCTCTCAATTTTGCTTTGTTGTCTTTTTATATAATCATATGTAATCCCCAGTTTTCTAACAGGATGAACTATATTTTCAAATTTCTGTGCCCAATGTTTTTTTTTTTTTACTATTTAAAATAATATCAGGAGTATGAATTTGAAAATTCATCCATAGCCTAACCTGATTTTATATTGAGTCTTACTCTTCCATCTCCGACACTCTGTTATTTGAAATTGAGCTCACTGTTTATTTAGCATTACTTCCAGTCTTCAATGGCAACTAGCTTGGGACTGCTGGAAGACTCTACTCCCAAAACAACTTCAAGCCAACTTGTGAGTATGGTACCCCAATATCAGGGCCTTTTAGCTACATGTCAAGTCTTCCAAGAATAGCCACAATACCTTAGGCTTGTGGTACTTCCCAGGCTTGGTTTTGTACACAAACCATCTTGGAAATGAAACAGAGACTTAATTCAGTTTAGTCCTTTTAAGAGATGGAGCGAAGCCTCTTTATTAGTTTTCCTTTCCCAACATGACTAGTTTTATTTCCTTTTCAAATTATTGTGTCTAAATGGACAGGGCCTTGGAATGAGATCACCACGTCAACATTCCATTACGAGTCTTTTTTGACTGTAAGAAGTGGAAGGGGAGAAATTGAGTAGGGAATTAAGTGTGGAAATATCCCAGACAAGAGTAGACAGTGGTGCCTGATGTCAAGACAGATTTCCACCTGCAATGGCTTGGAACATTCATTTTTGGTTTGGGGATATTTACTAGGGTCTATTTAACTTTTCCAGAAAGATCTCTGTCCATTACCAAGGCTAACATTTCCCAAGACTTGTTATAAAGCCTTTCCAGAGACAGGACAGTCAACAAAGCAGATTTTAAAAGTTTCTTTGAAGGATAGCCAAACTGAACTCTTTACTTGTATTAATTTACTGAAGATTGATAGAAACTCCCCTCATTTTAATTGTTATTTTTCATTGGTAACTTTCACTTTGAAGTGTGTTATTAAGCAAAAGAAAATGGGGGAATTTACTTGGGAAAATAAAAATATAAAACTCAAATAGTATTCACTTTAATCCTATAGTCTGTGATCAGCTTCTCTCTCTCTCTGTCTCTCTGTCTCTGTCTCTGTCTCTGTCTCTGTCTCTGTCTCTGTCTCCAAGGTATCACACCATAGCCTGAACTGCTCTAGAACTTGTTACCTGTATCAGGCTGGCCTCAAATTCACATCAATCCTATTATTTTAGCATCACAAATGTTAAGTTTAAAGTTGTGAGCTATTATACCTGGCTTTTAAATTAACTAGTTTTATCTATATCTTTTTATAAATATGCAAGTATAGATATCTATCATAAAAAAGAATAGCTCCATGTTATAGTTAGCTGAGAGAATGATATGCAATAATCATTCAGATAGATGGGCCTATACTTCACTTAATGAGATTAGTATATTTTTCTATAATATGGAAGTATTATGGAAGTTTCACAAGCCAAGAGTCTGTACAAAGAAAAAGTATTGTTCCCAATTAACGTACCATTGTGCAATATTGCCATTTTTTCTCTGTGTACTATAGGCTGGGTTCAAACTTCTAAACCTGTGTCTTTCCCTCAGCCAATCAAGTGGTGGAGTTATGGGTGTTTGCCACCATAACTGCTACATACAAGCTTTTCAAGTCAAAGAGCCAACTAAGATATCATCTTCCAAATAACTAGCTGCTAAAAGAAAACATTTCATTATTTGAATAAAGAGTGTTCCCCATGGTGTGGGGCTTTTAAACACTTAGTACCCAGTTTGTGACACTGTTTGGGGGAAGTTTTTGTGGTGTGGCTGAACGAACTATGTCACTGGGGAATGACTTGCAGAGCTGAAAGCCTTGTATGCTTCTAGTTTATTCTGCCTGCTTTGTGCTTGCAGTTAGAAGTACAAGCCCTTAGCTTTTGGATCCTGTCACTATGCCTGCCACTTGTTGCCATGCCTTCCTGCCATGAGAGACTCTTATCCTTCTAGAACTCTTAAGTCCAAATATACTCTATAAGTTACCTTGGCTATGCTGTTTTATCACAGCAAGAGAAAAGTAACCAATGTAGAATGTAAGCACAAATATTGTATAGAGATTGTATACAGATATGTGATATTTATCATGAAAACCAAATATCTACTCCATTTTCTTCTGAAAGCAGGATTTTTTCAAATTACAAATTCTGGCACTGTGTATTATATCTGTTAGAAATCATTAGCTGTATTAATATTAATATAGCATATTAATTCTTACCTAAGTAATTCTTTCCAACCACAAATTAGTTGACAATGAAACTTGATGCCTACATAGTCTGATATTCTGAAAAATACTGCTCTCCTCCATTCCAAAAATTACTTCTCCTATTGAAATATGAACTATTCCTTAGTGGAGTTGACAATAAACTGCAGAAATAATTCCATCTTCTTAGGAGGTGTTTAGTGCTCTGCTAGAAAGAAATTGTGGTACATCCTTCTAGGAAAGCTCCCTTTAATAGTGTCTTCTCTTACTAAGAGCTGTCTTTGTATCTGATTTGTCAATAGAGAAAGGCACTACCTGTTTTAGTAACCAAAATGTTGCATAGGGTTGAGTGCCACAAACAAAGATTGAGAGATATAAAACTATCCTTTTCCATTTCTCCTGTTCAGAGACTAGGAAAATAAGTGATCCCTACCCTTAAAAGGTTTTTTTTTCTGTAAATTTAAAGTAAAGCTACTTTCATTGTAAGTGAAGTACTGCATATGCTCACAAAGATGAACATCACAAAGGAAATGTTAGGAGACAGATTGCTCTGTGGTCCTATGCCACCTGTGAACAGTGGCACACTTTTTTTTGTGGTATGCATACATATGTGGAAATAATATAAACATAGATAGAAAAGATCAGATAAATTCTAGTAAGTAGAAATCATACCACTAGGAGAAATAATAAATGACATTTAGGAGGATTCAATTCTGTCTGAATCATAGTGTTTCATTTCTTATGTTCAATTGTGAGCCAGAGGATTTTAATTTTAGTGTTTTTGAACTTTTTGTGTATCTGAAATATCTCAAGATTAAAAAAGAAATTCATATAGAAGTGGTTAGGAATTTTACGTGTGAAATGATACAGATGTAAGATTAATTCTCAATTCTCCTGTGGTTTAGAGACAGTTACTTGACAGAAGATCAATTTCTTCATCCTTGGAATGTAACAGTGTTTATCTTATAAGGTTGTTTTCTAAATTAAATCAATACATATGCAGTGTTTAGCTCATTCTTGGCATGCTGTACTCAAGACATATTATGGATGTGTTTATACTTAATACACAGTTTTTTTTCATATGCTGGTACATATTTGTGCCTTTAATTTTTTCTACCTACATGGTTGTCACAGTGTCACTGATACCCAAGAGTCCAATTCTTCACGTTGTTAAATGGAAAGAATAAGATGACCTGCCCAATCTGTTTCAAAGGATTCGTAGGAGGATGATTAAATATAATAGTATAAATAGGATTTAAACATTCATCTAAATCCTATGAAATTTTAAAAAGTTTAAAACCATTCATTAGAATTTATGTTGGAATCTATTATTGTATCAGATACTGCTAAATTCAGTGGTCACAATGATCATAGTTTTTAGGATAGTGATCTAAAAATTATAATTTCTACTATAGCTCCTTCACTCATAGAGCACAGGAGATAGGTAAGTACTGAAAGCTAGAGAGGGGTAAGAAGGTGTTGTGATAATGCTCCAGAGATGTAACCATGGATGAGAGACACATCATAAAGAGATAATATTAAGTGAAGAGCTTTAAGCATAAAGTTATGTGATCACATCTATTTTATATACCGTCCTGCTCTAATGGCTTTGGAATGACCAGCTTAAAATGAGAAAAAAAGAGATGATGCAGGTGAATGAATGATGGGAAGGGGAATTTATTAGCATAAAATATGCAGAAAATTGTGGGATTGAAATAATGTTAAAGAAGTATATAAACTCAGCTGATTGGAAAAATAAATGCATAAATGTTAGGTTATGAATTTGGAAAAGGAAATACAGGAGGAAATTCCTCCTGTTTCATTGATTTTCTATATCAATTATTTCTGCCTTTAGAGGTACCTTAACTTAAAGCCCTCAACCTGTTATTTGAAAAGCAACAGATTAATCAAAGAAAGAAATTACTTCACTTGAGTGAATAACATGTATTGGGACCTTAACATCAAAGTCTCAAGAACATGATCATTCCCATTATAGACAGATGTTGCTTCTGCTTTCAAAGTACTCATGAACAGGTAAGCAAATAAACAAACAAATAGTAAATAAATAAATAAATAAATATGTTATCAGAGATTAACATTAAGTTTGGATTAGTTTCTAGTGGCTGCCACAATAAACTAACACAAAGTTATTGGCTTTATCAACAGAAATTTGTTCTCTTGCAGGCCATAAATTTGAAATCAGTAACACTGATTGAAATAAAGAGGTGTGCCTCCAAGGGGTTCCCGGTAGGAATCTGTTATTTTCTAGCTTGTGGTGGCTCCTGACATGCCTTGGTTGTGGTGTGCACCATGGCAATATTTACCTTCATTGAACATGTTGCCTCCTCTGGTGTAGTAAGTGTTACCTGGCTGCCTTTATAAAGATGCTTGTGGTTGCATTTAGGGCCTTGCTGGATAATCCAGAATGGCTTGTCCTATTTCTCCAATAGGTTCCAAATGCAAAGAATAAAATCTAGAAGGTATCTAAAATACCTTCAATGCTCTGTGGCTCTATGATGCTCTCTCTGACTCTCTTTCTGTCTGTCTCTGTCTCTGTCTCTGTCCCTGTCTCTCTCTCTTTGTGTGTGTGTGTGCGTGTGTGTGTGTGTGTGTGCGCGTGCGTGCACATGTATGCAAAGCCCCTTTTATTTTTGGAAGATTTGTTACTATATAAGACAGTGTACTTAGATTTTGATTTGAGACTTCTGAGTCATTGCTACCCATGATATATTTCACAGATAAAATGATTGGAAAAGTACAAAGAAAGTACAAAGATAATTTACTTGTTGCCTTGATGATAATATGGAAAGTATGAATGGAAGAGTAGACACGAAGAAAGGAAGAAAGAAAGACAGACAAAGAGAAAGAAAGAAAGAGAGAGAGAAAGAGAGAGAGAGGAAGGAAGAAAGGAAAAAAGGAAGGAAGAAAGGAAGGAAGGAAGGAAGGAAGGAAGGAAGGAAGGAAGGAAGGGGAAGGAGAGGAGAGGAGAGGAGAGGAGAGGAGAGGAGAGGAAAGGAAAGGAAAGGAAAGGAAAGGAAAGGAAAGGAAAGGAAAGGAAAGGAAAGGAAAGGAAAGGAAGGAAGCTAGAAAGACAGAAAGAAAAAAAGAAAGACAGACATACAGCCAGAGACAGACAAACAGGCACACATATACAGACAGACAGACAGACAGACAGACACACACACACACACACACACACACAGAAAGAGAAAATAGATCATATATTCACTGAGTAGAGCCTTGAAGGTGTCTAGATTTTATTCTTTTAATTGGAAACCTACTAAAGGCACAGAATTAGAAATGCTTGAGATTTTATTTACATGCTTAAAAAGATTATTTTAACTATCATACAATTTTGGGTAGGGATAGATGACAAAGAAAGGAGGGCATAGTGCCAAGAGCTGACAGTGGTTATAAAGGTAGAATGTCAGGATTGTTGTAACAAGATGATAGATATAGAAACGTAGAAGCAGGGGCAGGCTGAGTTTATTGTTAGGAGAGAAATAATTGGGAGTTAGATAGACTAAAGATATAAGACAAAGATAAGCAAGGCATAATAGATAGTTAGACAGTTATGTGCATAATTATGTTATAAACTGTCAAAAGAAAGGACAACTGATGAGGAAATCTGTCTTGGGAAAATGAAACTGGAGATGACCATAAGGCTTTGAGTCAAACTGTCAGGTAGGCAGCTGGGTTAAAGAGATTTGAAAAAAAAAAAAGATATGTTCCAAAAATCTAAATGAAGAGGTATAGCCTACAGAATTGAGGGTAAAAAGGTAAGTTTATGTGTTGAGAAACTTGGCAAATTTAGGTGGCAATCTGCCATATCCAGATAGCTACTATGACCTGGGAGCAATACAGAATAGTCTAGCAGGGCTTCCCCTTCTCTGACATTATCCTGACACCCACACCATCTACCTTAGGAAGGTCATGTAGCCCTTGGCAAACCTACAAGTTCAACTTCCTCTTTCCTGACAAGAACCTGCCCAACAAGTACCTGGGGTTTCTAGAATGCCTCTCTATACAAGTGAGGCATGCACAATATGTTAAGCCCCGGTCAGTGATTTTACCTTCCTCCTGAAATCTCCTTCCTACTCTCCTAATGTATATAGCCCTGGTCACCACGAATAAAGTCTATGTGTACCAGCTATTTCATAGAAGACTGTCTAAGAGAACTGTCTCATTGAGTATTGTCTAAAAGACCTGGAATACTAAAATCCTTGGAGAAGGCCTTCCTTAGAGAAGCCCCAGCCACACCCACTGGCATTCACTTCCACCGGAAAAGTTTCTTTCATTTCCCACCTGTTCAAGACCCCAGTTCATCCTCTAGCCTAGTGTACAGCAATGGCACCTAAAATCCTGGCAGAAGAAACGCAGGACACAGAACCGTAGCTACCAGCATACAACATAGATCCATCACACAAACCACAGATAATGAAGAGAGATGAAAGACTGGGGATGTGCTCTAGTCTCTGAAAAAGTGGTTGCCATAGAAGCAAGAGGAGCCAAGTTCAGATACCCAGAACCCACATTAAGAGATGAACACAGTCACACACTTCTCTAAGGCAAAGAGAAAAGGATCCTTGGCCCTCACTGACCAGCCAGCCTACCCGAATCTGTGATTTCTAGATTCAGTGATAGGCCATTTCTTGAAAAATAAGGTAGAGAGGGTTTAGTGTCACAACATTCAGTGTCAGTCTGTGGCCTCCATACCACGTATACACATGTGTATGTATGCTTGCTTATACACAGGCATAGCTCTATGTGAACGTCAATAGGGACACATACCTCCCCAAACACATACAAAGGCAGACATACAGGAATAAAAGGAAGAAAAGAAGGAAGGAAGGAAGGAAGGAAGGAAGGAAGGAAGGAAGGAAGGAAGGAAGGAAGGAAGAGGGTAAAGAGTTCAAGGCACAGCCTCAGGAATATTCAAAAGCTCAGAAAATGGGTAAGGGGAGGAAAGGAGGAGGGACAAATAATGGAGGAAAAATACGCAGAAATGGATATTGTTAAGAGAGATGAGAGAAGGGACTGACACTGTTCCTTTCAGAAGATTACAAGAGAGGAGACATGGAGGTCACTGCTGCCGCTGACAAGAGCAGTCTCTGTGGAATGCTGGGACCAAAGCCAGGGTGCATGGTAGAGTTAATGGGAAAACCAGAGGGGGATGTATAAGGGAAGAAACAGAAACAAAACACAAGCAAACATTTAGGTATTTTCCTGAAGAGGAAAAAAGACATTGAGATAGAACCAGCCAAGGAATTTACAATAAGCAGGGTGAAATTCTGTGACACAGAGAGAGCGTACCCTTGTCAGCTCTCAGGGTGACTTCTGTGAATGAAGTCAGGACAGTCAGAGGTTGCAGCCTCCTTTGACTTCCCCTGCCTAGATTTTCACTCCTGCTTTAGATGTCTCTTGGGGAAGAGAGCTCTTTCTAAAGAACTGGCTTGTCTATGTCTGTTTGAGAGGCATGGCAGCACCTGCTGACAGAGCATCCTCTTCCTATGTGAGAAGTCTTGATTTTAACCTATGAGTCAAGAGGGGCCATGCTTTCTATTTTATGCTTGCCAAGTGAAGGTTTTTTTTGTTTGTTTTTTTTTTTAAGTATATGAGGATAAGTGAACAGATTGGGGAGACGGTACAGTTTGGTAAAGTGTTTGCCATACAATCATGAGGCCCTAAATTCAGATCCACAGCACCCTCATACAAAACAAAACAAAGAAACAAGCAAACAAACAAAAGCTGAGTACAGTCACACACTATTTTCTCAGAACATGTTCCAGGAGTTATTTGGGGAGAGCAGAATGCTACAGAGCATTTCTAGTGCCGTGACCATTTGGTGCAGTTTCTCATGTTGTGGTGAGCCCCTAGCCACAAAACTGTTTGCATCTCTACATCCTAACTGTAATTCTGCTACTGGTATGAATTGTCAATGTAAATATCTGATCTGCAGGATATCTGGTATAAAACCATTGTGAAATGGCCATTCAGTCCCCAAGGGTGTTGTGAGCCACACGTTGAGAACTGTTGATACGAACAATTGAAAACTTTGGCCTCTAAGCTCCAGTTTAAATTATTGTACACATCTGACATCTGACAAAGATAATGCCAAGGTTTGAGTAAGTGCCCAGGCACTTATTAATTAAAAATGTATCTGAATCTACTACATAGTTATGAAGAGGAAGAAATATCCATGTGGAATTAATTTTTTGAAGAAATGCTATGTTTGATATGATATGCTTGTTTTCTGTTAGGTAACAATGCAGCTGAGAAGTGGAATTTACTGAGGGGAGGTGGCCAACAGAGATGGCTCTCCTCTTTGTATTTCCTTTCCAGGCATTTACATTTTAGAGCCTTGTGATCAGAGGACAGGATGAGGTTTGTAAGCATCAATCCCTGTGTTCCCAGGGACTGATTTACCTTGAAAATTCTTCTGGGAAAGAAAGCTGGTTTTTCCCTCCCCAGGAGGAAGAAGCCTGTTTCAAAGAGTTCTAGAAAAGTGAAGTTTCAGGTGATTTTTTTAAAAATCACAAATGCATAGAATCAAATAAAACACTGATGTCCGTAACCCCGTTATCAAAAGTCCTCCCTGAAAGCCAAGCGAAACCTGACTTGATTTTAAAAGTTAAAATAAAAAAGTGGAGCATAAGTCCATTGTTGCAGCCACAGCTCGAAATAAGGTCTTGATAACAATGTTCACCAAGCTGTGACGTGGCAGAGCCCCAGGGGAATATGATTAGGACTTGTAGTTAAGAGACAGCTGCCCCGTGGGACCACATTCTGACCCATGTGCATACTGAGATGGTTGAAAACCTTTGTAATCTTGGTGAACTTAGCAACACAGCCATCCCTAGTGATTAAAAAAAAATAACCCCAAGGAGAGTACTAATTCCAAATTTAGCTCCAGCCTCCACCAACCTGGTCATAAGAGAATATTCCATTTATGTTTTGGATACAAATAGTTCCCAGTGTGCTTCTGTCTTGGGAAATTAAATGATGAGTGTGGAGGAAGTCTCATTATAACTTGCTTCTGAAATGGGTGTGATATTAATCTTTTATTCTGACCATACATTTCTCCCAGTCTAATTAAAAAGTATTAGCATACAAATATTAGCCATTACTGATTTTTTGAGAAATTTTAATTTTGTTACCCCTTCCCCAAACTAACCCAGCCTAGAACTCTCCTTTCTTCTTTCACATGATGAATATCCTTTTGTCCCCATTATCCCTTCTCAGCATCTCTTGTTATCCTCTCCTAGACTCCTGTCTAGTTACACAGCCTGGACTCACACTCTCTTAACATCTCATTTATATGCCTATAAGCATTAAGAAGTAAATCCATATATGAGAGAGAAAATGAATTTTTTTCTTTCTATTTGAATCGTCTCACTTAATATAATACTTCTCACATCAATGCATCTTCCTGAAAATTTCATCATTTCATTTTTCTTTATAGCTGAGTATTATTCCACTGCAAAAATTTGAATATTCCACTATTCTGTTGATGAATGTCTAGGCTGGTCACGTTCTCTTGCCTTTGTGAATGGAGCAGCAATAAACATAAGTGGGCATGTATCTCTGTGACAGGGTATAGAGTCCTTAGGTATAAACCAAGGAGTCATATGGCTGTACCGTCAAATATTCTAAGTCTTCCTAAGATGCTCTCGATTAGTTATCCAAACTGCTGGGGTGAGCAATGCTTAGATGCAATGCTAATCGACTATCAGGATTCAGTGAGAGTAATATTTTTCTGTTGTTTTGATTTTGTTTTTTGGTTGAACAGCATCCTGAAATGTCAACTTGACTTTCTGATTCTGTACTGAAAGCTACAAACTCTTCATGTAAACAGAGCCATAGCACACCTATCCATTTCTTAAATGGTAACACTAAAAGCCTGTAGTCTTTCTTCAACACTTGAAAGGAAAATTAGTCTTGCAATATGATTGTAATCTCTAATTGTAGGCATGAAGCTGGATGCCATGAACTCAGAGCCCTGTGGGGCAGATCATGCATTCTCTCAGTCTCTAAAGTCTCTTGCTTTGCACTGATTTCTGTGGCCCAGCTGGCATCTCTTTGGGAAGAAGTCAAGATGGGCAGTGAAGAGGAAGTGAAATGGTGGGGGAAGGCATCACAACTAGGAAACGTCACCCTAATTGCTTGCCCTCAAGGGGCTCTTTGTTTGTTGGCTTTTCTCTCATTCCCAGAGAGAGCCCTGTGGAGGATCATCCATCAGACTCCAGTTTCAACAGTGGTTTCATCTGAAGAGTGACCTGTCAAAAGCCAGTGGAGTAAATGCAAGTGAAGTAGAGCAGATGTTGGGAAATGCCAGGAAAAGCAGAGGCTGTACTTCATTACATGACCAGATTCTGACAGAGGCAAGCCAGAAGGCCAGGAATCTGATCTGCCCTGGTGCCTTGGCAGCCAGAGCTTAGACCATGAGGCAAGACACCAGAGTTCAGGGCAAACTGTGCTTGATTGGAGCCCCAGTGGACAACAAAATCCTACTGAAAATTGAGGTAGAAGAGGTAAAATAAGATCAGTTCCTTCACCAGCCAGAAGAGACACACGCTACAGCCTTCCCTTAGAGTTCTTCTCTTATAATTCTAGACAAGTTTATATAGAGGACCCAAAGGGCTCTAATAAACGTGAACCATTGAGTCCTAGTCCATATGACTGAAAATATCAGTTACAATTCAGGAGACAATTCCCTGAGTCAGTTTGCCCTGACTTCTATGTTCTTTGATGTATCTAGGGGATAGTTCTTCTTTTGTGTATGTATGTACCTTTCAAATATTAAATTTATAATTTTTCAAATAAAATTTATTCATGTATGTATATAGCATTCTGCTTGTATGTATGTCTTCACACCAGAAAAGGGAATCAAATCTCATTATAGATGGTTATGAGCTACAATATGGGTGCTGGGAACTGAACTCAGGACCTCTAGAAGAGCAGTTGGTGCTCTTAACCTCTGTGCCATCTCTCCAGCCCCCAAATTTATACATTTTAGATACTTTTGTTTTTTCAGGATAAGGCATCCAGGTATAAAGCAAATTTTCTGAGATGTAGAGGAAACACTGAACACAGAGGGAGCAGGGTGTCCCTAAAAGACCCTATCAGTGTGATCTGGACTGTCAACCCAAAACGAAATAATAGAAAACAGTCAAGAATAAATCCTAAGTAGGAAGTTAGTATGGTCATAGTTACAGGAGTTTATAGTGCTGACTAGACAGAACAAATCAATGCTGATATAATGAGGTACAACAGAGGCTAGTTCCCACTATTGAATTGACCATCCTTCCAGTGAATAAAGGCAGAATGCTTTTAATTATTTGCCCTTCTCACAATGGTATAAGAACTGAAATAGGAAAATCATCTCCTAATGGTTATTTAATTGACAGCAACCCTAACAACTCTCTTCTTGTGCTGGAAACTGTGGGGTGGAAAGAGTGGCTAGGGAAATTAACTCAACTGACCAGACCTCCAAGAAATTCTGCATGTAAATTATGCTTTGTCTTACAAGCATGAAAATAATCTGATTTGTTAAGTTCCAAGGTTACTAAAACCTGAAAGAGTATCTTGTTCATTTTAGTGCTTGGCAGTGTGTCTAATATGTGGCTTGCCAATCTATAAACACTGGAAAGTGGGGCTCACTGAGACTAGATGTACTGATCTTCTGTCCGAAGAATTTGTGTACCACACCCACCTGCTTATCCCTAACAGTTTTACTGGGGTGACTCATACTAATCTTGCAGGTACAGGTTGATATCACTTCTCGAAGTTGCATCTCACCTTCACTCACTTCCCTTCACACTTTGGTCACTAGGTTCCCAGAGGAGAACACCTTTTCCTTGTCTTTGTTAAGACATATCATTGACTTGTCTGATTCCCCTACAACATCATGCACTTGAGGCTAAGAATGCTGTCCTGAGCTTCCATGCCTACTCCATTGAGCGGCCTGATGAATGTTCACTATCATAACAAATACCCCCAAAGATGCGTATCTCATGAGTTATGGATGAGGCTGTTATGCCTGTGCCATTAAAAGATGGTTTTTACCCTGTTTGGGGCAGTGAGATTCTTCTCATCTACATCCACCTGGGAGGCTTCATCTGAGTGATTTGCAAGAAAGAGGTGTGATCATCAAGGTGTTTATTGGACCGTCTTCTCCCATCACTTGGGCTGTTACTTCACATAAGTGGGAAGCTGAGCAGGTTACAACATACCAAAGTCTTCCTGCTGTGCCTCCTTTACTTCAATCCAATTGGCCAATGTGTATTGGCTTTTTCGAGTGTGCATTCACTGCTGCACTTGGCTTAACAAAAATCTTTACATCCAACTCTGTGATTGGATTTCTCCTGTCTCCACAACTTACATGTAAGGAACGGAGTTATATAATTTGGAGGAGGTCAGGCCAGGCTAGTGCCATGGATTGTTTTTTGAACTAGGAAGCTCACAGGCTGTGGCAGACTGCTGTTCTCCCGGATGCCTTGGAGGTCTCAGTTCATTATCTCCTGTCAGCAAGGAATGAGTAGGGTAAAAATGTCTTCTAACTTTGGGTTCCTATCAATTTCTTGGAAAATAAATACCAGCTTTTTATAACTCCTCAGTTATTAGCCATGTCAGCTTGCTGAGTGACTTAGTACACATTTGAAAGCAGCTGCTGTATCAACAGTGGTTAGAAGGAAACAGAATCATCCGCAAGGTCAGTTGTACTTCACCATTACCTTCTCTCTGCTGCCACTTCCCTCGCTTGTTTTCCAAGAGGTTCAGTGGTGCTCTTTTCTCTGATGTCTCTTGAAGTTAATTTTCCTTTGTGCTAAGCTTTTTTTTACTTTATAAGAGTATGTTTTATTTCTAGACCTTCCCTCCATGTTCTCTTCAAGTTCCCTGAAATTCTTCCAAGTAGGGTCAATGGCTATCTTTAGCAACTGGTGAAAAATTCTAACCCACAAATGCCCAAGGACAGAAAGCCAATTGATTTAATTGGGTTCTCCTGTGGTCTGGATGTTTGTATTCCACCAAAATTCACATGTCAAAACTGATCTCTTATGTGATGGTGTTTGGAGTGGAGGATCATTAGGGATGGTCAGATCATGAGATGTCTTCTCTCAAAAATGGGATTAGTGCTCCTACTAAGAAGCATGAAACCCTCCCTTGCCAAAATGCATTTGTTATGAGGAATGGCCATCTAGAGGAAGGGTGCCATCAGCATTTACCAGATTAGTTGGTGACTTGGTTGCATATGTCTATCTCTAGAATTGTGAAAAAAAAAATGCTTGCTGTTTATAAATCCCGGAGATTTATGTTAAATTGGTCCCAAAGATCAGTTTCCCAGTAGACAACGAATGAGAAGGTAAGACAAGACAATGCTTGCTTTCATTAACTGCAATCTAATGTTTCTGAACTGTAAGATGCTTGTGGAAGTTCTAGTCTCCCATGCTGGCGAATCCTCCAAGAATTGTTGCATGTCTCAATATCAAATCTACTTGTAGCATAACACTCCCAAATTCCTCCAAATGTTGAGCCACCAAGATTCTCACCAAACTGAAAACTTTGGAGTTCTTACAGAGGCTTTGCCACAGAGACAGGATTCACTGTCTTAGCCTCATCCAACCAGGGGAGAGGGTTTGGGGATGGAAGTTAAAATTCCTGATCATGAATTGATATTTCTAGTGTTTTAGATACTCACCAAAGTTGCTTTGTTAGGGAAAATGAAATATATTCTGATCATCTACAAGATTCCAAGGAGTTTTGGAACTTTGTGACAGGAATCAGCACCAGAGACCAAATATTGAGACAAAAGATTCTTCTTGCACCACTGTCTGCAAAGATTGTAGGAGTTATATCTCAGAAGTCTTGGACTGAAACCAATTGTATATTTTTATATTATGTTAGAATAGCAAGAGGAAGATAAACAAGAAACCAGCCCCCCCCAATATGCTGTTATTTTACTTAGTTTCTCAAAATAGTGTTCATACCCACTTCTTGTTTATATAGCATTCACACTGTGTTATGGTGCATTTCTTATTGCTGTGGTAAGTAGCAGAGAAAAATTATTTAAAGGAAGAAAAGATTTATTTTGGTTCCTGAGTTCTGAGGAGTTTCATTTTATTAGCAGCTGGATATCCAGGGTGGAAACACATTGCAGAATAGAGCATCTTGTTTCATGGTGGCCAGGAAGGAAAGACAGAGGAATGGGTGAGTGTGGGGTGGGGGGTACAACATTTAACAATATGTCTATGTTCTAAAGTTTAAGCCATCCAGCATAGTAAAACTACCAACTTGGGATTAAGCACTCAACACACAAGTTTTGGGATACATTTTATATTGAAACTATAACACCCACAAAGATAAAGTCAAAGGTGGTTTCATATTCATTTTTCAGGAATGCATGGGCATGATGGGAATAGTGGCATAAATATCCTGTCAGTAATGTTGACTTAACTTCAGCTTATGTCTCTACATTCTGGGGATGACTGACAGAGGAACTAAGAGAGAGAAACCATTCATGGTTATTATCTATTTCTGATACATAAAAACATATGTGAGCTACATGCAGCACTCTTTCATCAGTTCACTAGGGCTTCTTCCAGGAAAGGGTCCTTTCCTATTGAGTTCTGCCTTCCAGAACCTGGTGTTTATTATATGCTTAATAAATGCTTGATGGTTTATTGTTTATACAGATCCTCTTAGTTGAAAATTATATTTAAATAGGGACTCTAAATGTTTGAATATTGAATTTAGAAAATGCCAGAAACTTTCTTGAACTCTATTTAAATCTTTTTTTTCTTCTTTCTATTTTAAATAAGAATTAATTGTGAGAGGCTTTCTTTTCCTCAAGAAATTAAATTAAATAATTAATATACGTGAAAGAGCTTTAACGAGTCCATGGGAAATGTTTTTTAGTTGTCTAGAGTGATAGTGGGATTTTCTCATAAATGAAATAATTGTCATTACATGCCTTGATCCACTCAAGATCATCCCATGGATGCCTTTGCTTCTGACTTAATTAAAATTGGTATTGCCTTTTGTCTCTTGGAAGTGCCCCAATTTGGACAAAAGAAGATTGTTTTGCTTTAACTCTCAAAGACAGGAGATGTAAATATAGTCCCAGCATGCTCATCTGTGTTCTAAGACCAGATGTTTACAAACCCTGAGGTCTCAGTAAGGTGAGCATTATTATTTAGCTACAGCATCTCCAAGTAGCTGTTAGACTGTTTCATTCTGTCTTCCTTGTCCTGGACAATTGATAGCTGAGTGTCTTTTCTTACAATATTATCAGTATGTGCCATTCCATGATTTGAATGCATGTCTACTATCTTTTTCACTCTTTGACTCTTACACAGAAGTATCTTTAAACAAAGGCTGTGTTTTAGTCACAGTTGTAACCCTAATGTGTAGAGCGATGCCTAATACATATTAGAAGGGCAAGAAATATTATTCTGGATGTCTAGCTGAGGTAAAAACCAAGTATTAGTGCTTAAGAAGACAGGCAATAATGGCATAAGCATTCACTTTTCCACTGTGGCCTAACTGAGCTGAAAGGAGTCAAGTGGCTGACAGTCAATTTGGCTGAGTAGTGGATGAGAGTCTGTCAGGTGCAAGAAATTATAAACCAAAGCTAGAATAATAATGAGCCTACATCCTACAGAAATGGCCCGTCTTTCCTTTTTTTACTGGGGATGAGCATATTCTTCTTGATATCTTCCCTTAATTGGAAACCCTGTGTGAGCTAGACCACTTTCCAGTGCAGGTTTTTGTTTTTGTTTTTTTTAATGTGGTAATATCATCACACCATATAAAATTCAGCGTATGTTCCCATCTGGAATGTTAATAAGATTACTTTCTCCTCAAAGAAATCTTCTTCTGTCACCAGTAATTGGCAAGGAATTTCCGTGTAGTTTCCTCTTGTTTATTGTAGTAATTAAAGGGAAATGGAGAGAGAATCTATTCCTAAATCTGCATGATTTTCTTCCTAAAATTTTTTTGTAGCACCACCCAACATCAGACCAAAGAGAAAAAAATAGATGGCATTTACTTCATAAATATGCGGTATAGCTAAGTCCCCGTAGTGGAGATTGGTACTGTGAATTTTTACAATCTAGGTGTGGAGGTTCAAATAAGAATGGTATCATAGGCTCATATATTTGAATGCTTAGCCACAAAGGAGTGGGGCTCTCTGATAAGATTAGAAAGTATAACCTTGTTAGAGGAAGTATGTCACTGGGGTGGGCTTTGGGTCTTTCAAAAGCCCACACTTGGGCCAATGTTTTTCTTTCTCTCTCTAGGACTGTTGGTAAGGATGCCACACTCAGCAGCTACTCAATCACCATGTTCTCTGCCATGATGATCATGGACTAACTTCTGCAACTAAAAGCCAGCCCCAGTTAAATGCTTTCTTTTATATGAGTAGCTGTGGTCATAGTGTTTCTTTCCAGCAAAGAACACTGACTAAGAAGTTATCAAATTGTATGCTGTCCAGAGGAGAAACAGATATACACCTTGGTTATTTTACTATAAATTATGAGAATCATAAAAGCATATGCGTCAAATGGAGTTTTAAAAATTGGGGGAAAGCTGAATGAATAGCGTGGGTTTAAAATATTCTACATGTTTACTTTTGTTCTCATTCCCTATAACTCCTGTGTTCAGGTTTTGCCAGGTTTTGACTAGAAAAGAAGTCACACTTCTTATTAATATTCAAATTATGTTACCAAGATCTAGTAGGAAGTTAGCTTCCTGTGTTGTCTTCTAGTTATTTTTCAGAACATCCAAGTGAGTTTTACCCCTGAGAGTTTCAAGGAGAGCTGTTAGCTACTGCTTTTCTTATTGTTATTGTTCTGATCCAATAATGACTGCTTTCTATAATCTCTAAGAGGCACCTTGAGAAAGTATATAATCTTGTGAGAAATTCATCTTCCAAACTCATAGAAGATTGATGTATCAGTGTGTCTTGGTCACAACTGAGTCACATTTCCTGATGCTTACGATTTGCTTTATCCCCTCTGCAGGAGTTCTGGGCATGATCCAATGGCTTGTATTGGCCAAAGAGTTATTACTGAACATGATTCAAATAGGGCCTTGTAATCTACTTCTATAGGATATTCTTCTGGAAACCAAGGTCATGAATGAAATCTCAAGAATGTTCTCAAGTCTTCCATGATGCCAAAGTTAGGTTAGATAGTGACCTTGTAAAGGTGAGTCAGGATAACAACTAGTTCATTCTTTTTTTATAAACAGCTTTTCTGATTCTGTTAGTTTCCCTATGAAAATTTTAGAATAAATGAAGATTCTTGCAGCAATTTAAACAATTGGTGTTATTGCTATAAAAGTACTCTGCAATTATAACCACATCTTAGACCTATTGTTGCTACCCTTTATTGACAACCAGAATGATGAATTGGGTCTAAAAACCATCTAATGTGCCTCCGTCTGTGTTCTATAAACTACTAGGATCCCAGGCATGCTGGGCACACAATGATGAAGCTGGAATAATGTCCTATAGACAGAGTAGCCAGCTATGATTTGAGTGGTAGAGAAATTGCCAACTTGCTGTTGGCCTCTTTGGAGCCAAATCACTCAGGGGCTGAACAACTGCACTTCATGCATCATTTGATACTAATTATGCAACGTAAGAGGACTGAAGCATTTCATTCTTTTGCAAAGCATACAACATAATATAGGAGAACAAACATTCCTGAAACATCCATGATGACATTTTTTGGGACAGTACAAGTTGGTTCCTATCTATAAACTCTTCTACTTTGATGTTCTCATTTTAAACACTTCTTAGGAAGAGTAATAGAAGCAAGTTTTGACACCAGAGGAACATATGTTTTCTTCTGGTGCCAGACAAAAATCCCTGGAAACTTCATTTCTCCTCCCCAGTTTCCATGAAGTTGACAAAGGAAAGCAAAGGTGGAGATAAGAATCCTATTAAGTTTTAAATCAGTGAAAGTGTTTGAGGTTTTTATTTCTGAAGGGCCAACAAATAGTACTTCATTGGTGGGTAAGTCCGGAATGACTAGGGATCAATGCCTAGAGAAGGATTAAGCTGTAGAAAACAGACTTCAAGCTCCTAAGGAATGGAGCCTAGAATAAGAGCTTGCTCTCCCAGAATTTGCCTCATCTAAGCTCATAGTCTCACAGCACGGGGCATGGTTATGGGGGAGAAGCTTCTGCCCTTGAAGAGCAACAGAATGCATGTGCCAAAGGGAAGGGTGAAAAATGCACTCCTAGGAGTGTAGTTCTTCACTGGGCTTCAGCTACGTGTGACCTTTAGGACTAGTGGCCTTGAAGCAGCGGCTCTGGAGTAGTTTCCTCCGCAGGGAACGACCATCAGAGTTTAGGAAACATTATGCTTTAGGATTTTCTATGGCTGTTTGATTTCAGCTTTTCAATACCCAAACAAATGAACGGGAAGGGCAGCAGAATATTGACAGTTTGCTTTTCAAGTTGGCAGTTTCTACCTCAAAAGAGCTACTAGAAAGCACGTAGCCTTAAATAGGACATTTGTATCACACCCCTCCCTGAAAAGCTTTTGGATCAAAAGGAAGAAGAGGATGGAAGATGGTAAGAGCCAGGGGTAGTTGAGGATTCCCAGGAAACAGCCTTTTCCAGACACAACAAGGCTGATGCACACATGAGCTCACAGAGACTGACACCACATGCTAGATCCACCACAAGTTCAAACAAGCTAAGATCTTAGAAGAGAGGAGTGGAGTGGATATAAAGTCTCCCTTCTAACCAAGAAGCTAGTTTCAACTGATGGTGGCTGGAAGAAGGAAAACCAGTTTTCTTTAGTGGAGTGAAACTGGGTATATTCATAACATTCCAAGGAAGGCTGTATAGTTAGGAATAGTTGAATGAAACAAAACAGAAGTCATGTTTTGTTGTTTTTCTGCTGCCTGCCTGTCTTTTCCTCTTTCTTCCCCTTCCCTATTCTCTCTCTCTCTCTCTCTCTCTCTCTCTCTCTCTCTCTCTCTCTCTCTCTCTCTCTGTCTCTCTCTGTCTCTGTCTCTCTGTCTCTGTCTGTCTGTCTCTCTCTTTCTGTCTGTCTCTCTCCATGCTTTTCTGGTTTTAGTTTGTTTTTGTCTTTCCTGTATGAGAAATAAATAATCTGAAATGTTGTGAGTAGGGAGTGGGTACTAAGTGCTGCAGACCTTCTGGGTCCCTGTGTCTGCGTGGAACGGGGTCTCTCGACGCGGGTGGGCAAAGCATGGATGAATGACAGACAGACACACACGGAGGAGAGTTTGTGTGGAATCTGAATGTAATTTTACAACTCGAGCATCAGACTTTTTATGCAGAGGACAATAAGGAAGTTGGGTGACATATTCGCAAGGTACAATTGAGGTAACCGGAATCTTACATAAAACAGAGGAATGCAAACACAAAAGGTCTAACGGGAACCACCCAGGATAGAATACATTGATAACAGCTGGGAACAAGGGCTCCACCTAAAATTTACTAATCTTAGAAGCCAGGGTCAAGGGCTTCTCGTCTTTGCCATAGTTCCTATTTTAGTCTTTTGTATAGTCCACCTTTCCCTTAGGCCATTGTAAATACGTGTGTATGGGTGTAACTGCTATAGTATCTATTCTGGTTTCTCCTTTGGTCTGAACCTTCCTTCTTCCTAAGTAATGGTAAATTCCTGTGTAAGGGAGTGACTTAGCTTTTACAATCTTGCTGAATTCTAAACCCTTGATCTTGGTCAAGGATGCCCTTGGACTGTTGGAACACTGGCGGAAGGCTTTAGCCATGTCAGAGCACTTATAGTAGGAAAATACTGAAAGAGAGCACGTGGATCCATACTCTAGACTAGCGCGGTAATGGAACTCTGGAATGAAAAATTAGTGTATGGGTAGAGAACACTAGACTCCAGGAGGAGAGCTTCCTTGAAACTCTTTTGCCTCATGAGTGACTTTTAAGCCTTTCGGCTTGTCCAGTTGACTCGACCGGAGAGCGTAGCAACTGAGGATGCTCTGAGAAAGAAAACAATATGATCAATAAAAAAATTAAAAATAAATAGAACAAAATGTGAAGTCACCAGTAGAGAGGATTTTGAGTGTTTCCAACAAAATGAAATGATAAATGTTTGAGCTGATGGATAATCAGTTAGTATGATTCATTGTATTCACTTATTGAAATATCAGAGTGCCTTATATATGCCCATATTTATAGTGTGTGAATTACAAAATGTTTAAGGTACAGAAACATGACAAAATGAAAATAAGTTAAAGGAAGCTCATGATAAAAAAACACAGCACACATTACATGGATGTGGGAAGAAGTTCAGTGAAGAATGGGGAATTACAGAATTGTTTCTGTAGCACCCACAGTAATGGATCTGTTCCTCTTAGCCCATGTAATGAGCTTATGGCCATAACATCCAGTCACTGAATTCCAGTGATGGCATCTAAGCACATTGGGATGAATAAAAGACATGGAAGAAACTAGAGGTTTTATGTGCTACCCTGCCTTTGGAACCCTGACTCCTGGAACAGTTTTTCGAGGAAAACCAAAGTAACTATGATTATATTGAGTATTCATATATATTTCCCGTCTAATCAACATCTCCTTATAAACTTACAGAATTCCACCTATAGTGGATATATAGTTTGGGTTTATTTTAATTCCTGTTACCTGATTTCTATGATCTCTCACAAAGGCCCTTCTTCTAGCAATGCCTGCCCTATGATGAAAGCTTAGTGATACTTAACATAGGAATATGATAGCCTTGGCAAATCTGGTTCATTCTGATCCAGAGATGGGAGCACTAGTGGTCAGAGCAAGAGAGTACAAAAGACAGAAGAGGCATCAAGACCAGCTTTTCTTGCCTATGAGATGGCCACACTTCATCTTTCTTTTCTGACATCAGGAATTCTCATTTTCTCTGTGTTCACATCAGATCTCCCAGGAACCAGATGAATTGTTGATGGCTACTTGCTTCCATCTTCCCAAAGTCGTCCAAGGAAATCAGTCCTGACATCACACCACCAGAACAGAGGTCAAGTTTAGGCTTGACATTAAGAAACTTCACTGGTCTTCCTTGGCTAGCTTTGAAAATGATTCCGCACTAAAATCTTTTGAATGTAGACATTAATTTTTCATAATTAGGACTGCCAATGCATTTACTATTTATTCAGCATCTTATATATTCTAGGCTTTGGGGCAAAAAAGATGAAAGGTAAAATATGTGATAGTCCGTTTTCTCTTGGAAGTTGGTAGCATTAGGAAGGACAACACTATAATTTGTCAAATACATATAGATTTAAAACTATGAGAGAATAATAAAATAACTGGTACATGTTTATAATACTAGCTGTTGAACAGTAGAGACAGAATGATTACCACTTTAAAGCCAGCTCGTAGATTGAGATATTTAAGACCCAATAGATACAAAGATACACACACACAGAGAGACACATACAGAGAGACACAGCACACAGACACACACACACAGACACACACAGACACACACACACACACACACAGTGAGTGAGAGAGAGAGAGAGAGAGAGAGAAAGAGAGAGAGAAGACAAAGACATCCACACATACACATGCATACACAAACAGATCCCTTTCTTAAAATATAACAACAACAAAAACAATGATTCTGTGAGAAGTAGCATTTGTTGGGAGAAATTAATCTAGTCTTGAGGCCAGAAAAGACTTCTTCATTAATAATATGAATATAATAAATAAACATTAAATTGACAAAAGAAGAAAGTATAATGGGGATGCCTGTGGAAGAAAGAGAACTAGAAAGGCCTTTATGGTCTTTGACCTAAGGCTATAAAAAAAATCATAACATCTAACATTTCAATTAAGTCAGTAGAAAACAACCAGAATGACTCCATTTGGCTAAACATAATTTCAGGTAGATAACATTTGATGAGCTTTATTAGAGAGTGGGAACCAAGGGATGTTCCCTCCATGCATTGCTGAGAAATTAGCACAGTTTTTCTAAGACCATTTCTTCTACTACCAAAAGCAGAAGAAGCATTAGAGATTCTGAAGATAAAATGAGGACATTTTAAAGTCCAAGATTGGTAATGCAATAGAATAATGGAAGATACTGGAAATATACTTGCATGATTTTGCCTAGAGTCAATATACCTGGTAGAAAAATCACAAAAATATCTCTGGGGGGAAAAAAACCCTTCAAAACTATTTTAAAACAGTTTCACAAATGTCCAATGCAGCTAAGTCACTTGTGCAGCTTGTGCATTGCCAAGTGTTCAAAGAGATGCACATCACCCAGGCAAAGATGAGACAGGAGCCAAACAGCATCAAATTATTGGAGACAAACAACATTCATGCAGTAGCAGTGAGCTTGGAAAGTGATACAAATGCATCATTTTACATATTTCTCACATATTCCTTGGGGGTAAAAGAATGAAACAATGTTTTTATTCTTCTAGTAAGAAGAAAAAAAATAAGGCACAGGAAGGTTAAATAACTTGTCCATAACAAATAACTAATAAAGAGCAGTGTAAAATGAAAGAGTTGGATCTTCTAACTCATAGTCTGATGTTCATTCCAAAAACAAGTTCACAGGATCAATTCAACTAACCTTTCCCTGGGGTACTTCATGTTTGTGAATTCATCAAAAAAGATTGTTATCAAACTAGCTGGTATACATAAGCTGTTGTGTTCTAACCCCCCACTAGTAAGGAATTTGGGATGTTTGGCCTGGAAACTAAATGAGTTCACTTACCAAGGGAATGGGGAAGGAAAAGTTACAATTGTGACTTGCTAGCACTCCTTGTAATACTCAGAAGAGCACTCTGGCTTTGCAAGGTAATAAATATAATGAAGAGAAGGATTAAAATTATCTTTGTTCCTGAGGCCCACAACTTTAATAATCATCAACCTATTATGGGCTGTTTGGGAGGTGCCAAAGTAAAATATAAATATTAACTTTACATGATAAAGCAGCTTGACAACTACCATGTGTCTATCAACCAAGTAAGCAAGCGAGCAAGTAAGCAAACAAACAAACAAGTTACATAAAACGAAAGAACTCCTTAGAATTCACTTTTTTTGGTCTTTTTTTAATTGGCTATTTTATTTATATTTCAAATGTTATCACCTTTCATGATTCCTCCCTGCCAGAAATCCCCTATCAAGTCCTCCCTCCCCCTGCTTTTATGAGGGTGTTAACCCACAGAACCACCCATTCCTGCTGGCGAGCCCTAGCATTCCCCTACACTAGGGCATCAAGTCTTCACAGGACCAAGTGCCTTTCCTCCCATCAATGCCCAGCAAGGTCATGCTCTGCTAAATATGGGGCTTGAGCCATGGGTCCCTCCATGTGTTCTTTTTGGTTGGTGGTTTAGTCCCTGGGAGCTCTGGGGGGTGTCTGGTTTATTGATATTGTAGTTCTTCCTATGGGGTTGCAAACCCCTTCAGCTCCTTCAGTCCTTTCTAACTCTTCCATTGAGGACCCCATGCTCAGTCCAATGGTTGACTCTGAGCATCTGCCACTGGATTTGTCAGGCTCTGGCAGAGCCTCTCAGGAGACAGCTATCTCAGGCTCCTGCCAGCATGCACTTCTTGGCATCCACTATAGTGTCTGCTTTTGGTGACTATAGATGGGATGGATTCCCAGGTGTGGCAGTCTCTCAATGGCCTTTCCTTTAGTCTCTGCTCCACACTTTGTTTCCATATTTGCTCCTGTGAGTATTTTGTTCCCCCTTCTAAGAAGGACTGAAGCATCCACACTTTGGTTTTCCTTCTTCTTGAGCTTCCTGTGGTCTGTGAATTTTATCTTAGGTATTCTGAGCTTTTGGGTTAATATCCAGTTGTAAGTGAATGCATACCATGTGTGTTCTTTTGTGGTTGTGTTACCTCACTCAGGATGATATTCTCTAGGTCCATCCATTTGTCTAAGAATTTCATGAAGCCATTGTTTTGAATAGCTGAGTGATACTCCATTGTATAAATGTACCACATTTTCTGTATCCATCCCTCTGTTGAAGGACATCTGGGTTCATTCCAGATTGGGCTATTATAAATAAGGCTTCTATGAGCATAGTGGAGCATGCGTCCTTGCTTTATATTGGAGAATCTTTTGGGTATATGCACAGGAGTGGTATAGCTGGGTCCTAAGATAATACTATGCCCAATTTTCTGAGGACATAGGCTGATTTCCAGACTGGTTGTTCCAGCTTGCAATCCCACCAACAATGGAGGAGTGTTCCTCTTTCTCCACATCCTCGCTAGCATCTGCTGTCACCTGAGTTTTTGAACTTAGCCATTCTGACTGGTGTGAGGTGGAATCTCAGGGTTGTTTTGATTTGCATTTCCCTAATGAGTAAGGACATTGAACATTTCTTTAAGTGCTTCTTGGCCATTCGATATTCCTTAGTTGATAATTTTTTGTTTAGCTCTGTACACCATTTTTAATAGGGTTATTTGGTTTGCTGGAGTCTAACTTCTTGAGTTCTTTGTATGAATTGGATATTAGTTCTCTATTGGATGGAGGGTTGGTGAAGATCTTTACCCAATCTGTTGATTGCTCTTCTGTCCTATTGACAGTGTCCTTTGCCTTACAGAAGCTTTGCAATTTTATGAGGTCCTATTTGTCTATTGTTGACCTTGAAACACAAGCCATTGGTGTTCTGTTCAGGAAAATTTCCCCTGTGCCCATGTGTTTGAGGCTCTTCCCCACTATCTCTTCTATTAGTTTCAGTGTATCTGGTTTTATGTGGAGGTCCTTGATCCATTTGGACTCGAGATTTGCACATGGAGATAAGAATGGATTGATGTGCTTTCATGCTGACTACCAGTTGAATCAACACCAGCTGTTGAAAATGCTGTCTTTTTTCCACTGGATGGTTTTAGCTCCTTCGTCAAAGATTACATAACCGTGGGTGCGTTGCTTCATTTCTGGGCTCTCAGTTCTATTCCACTGATCTTCCTGTCTGTATCTGTATGAATACCCTACAGTTTTTTATCATTATTTCTCTGTAATACAGCTTGAAGTCAGGGATGGAGATTCCCTAGAAGTTCTTTTATTGTTGTGAATAGTTTTCACTATCCTAGTTTTTTTTGTTATTCCAAATGAATTTGCAAGTTACTCTTCTAACTGTAGCACACATTCTTGTAGACATTGAAAGCAACTGAACACAAAACACTTAAAACATTTGGATATAGGAAATCAGGAACTACATAGCTTTACTTAATCAATATTGACACTAGATCAAGGAAAAGAATGTCTTTACATTACTTGTGCTTTTCACTGTTGAAGTATGGTATACGCAGTACACTCACTCTTTTAGGGTAGAATGGTCATAAAGCCATATATTCACACAAGATTCACAGGTCTTCTGCTAAGTTTTATGTTTGTGCATCAGCCTTTGTTGGGTTAAATTTCAAATGACCATCAATCACTGAGCAAAATGTCCCTGTCCATTTCCGAACAGCTATCAATTCCCATGAACTTCTCAACAAAGGGTGGGAATTATATCTCCTTCATTCTCCATGCTGAGATTTACTCTGGCTTGTATTTGCACAGATCTCATACAATTTCTGTTCCCAATTGCAATTGAGTTCATATGTGAAACTGCCCTCGTTTGCCTGGAAAACTGTTATGTTTTTATAGTCATCTACCATCTCGGGCTCTTAAACTCCTTTCTTCTTCTCCACCGTGATTATATCTGAGCCTAAGAAGATGTGATGTAGGTATCACACTGAGGGCTGAAGACTCTTCAGTAAATATTCTCTGTGTGTTTACCAGTAATGTATCTCTGTGTTAATGGGGATCTACTACTAGAAATTTCTTGATGAATGCTGTGAGATGCAACCACCTATGGGAATACTGATAACTCATTAAAAGTCTGTTTATTTCCATTTAGCATTCTCTCCTTTGGCCTATTATCTATCTAGCTACAAATTTGGTCCAAGTAATAGTGCTAGGTATGAGTTCCATCTTTTGAGGTGGTTCTTAGTTCCAATCATAAAGTGCTTGGTTACTCTCATAACATTTGTGCCAATATTGTACCTGTGAGCATACCTTATAAGGGTAGATGTAGCTTGTAAAATACAAGCAAAATTCACAGCTAGACATGATCAATGTTTATTTTTTGTCCTCCAGTCACATGCATGGCACCTCCTAGTATTACAAAAGGTAGTTGTTGGAATAATGGAGCCTCATGTTTTACAAAAACTTCTGTCAATTCTCAGCCAGGTGGCCTTCAGAGAAGATTTTAAGTGAGACAAAAACACCAATTCTTTTATATGTCCCACAGGGAAAAGCAATCTGCTCAGAGTGGAGTAAGATTGCAGAGGCCATACAGTGGAGTATACCTGTCATATAATATATGAGCAATGAGAAGATGGATATGGTTGGACAAAGTTGAGTCCATGGAACAGCAGGGAGGAAAGAAAATTGAGGATGCACCAGAGCCTTAGTGGCAGGATCAAAAGACTGTGGAGTCCTTAGGGTCATTGTACGGAATTTGACTTTTTCTCTCACTCAGTGAGATTAGATCATTAGGAAAATATTTAGTTGTTACAAAATGCAGATATCACTTGTGACTTCAGAACTTGATCCAGACAAAAACATCTTAAAATATAGACGACTTCTTTTAATGTTTTATTCTACACAGCATTTTCTTCTGGAATTTGTGTTTTATTCCAAAATTTAGTTTTAAAATATCTTAGGTGCTTCTGGAAGAAAAAGCTGTCATAGAAAAGATCACTGAGGTAAATAGATTTTAAGAAAGAAAGGATTTTTTTTTTTTTTTTACTGGTTATCTTTAGATTTTCCACTTAAATTTTCCTAAAACTAGATACAATCTATACTTTTTGTTTTGGTTTTAAGAGAAGATCAAAGAAACTTTAAAGATAATTTATATAGGCATGTTGTTAAAATTTTGTTATTTTTGATTATAATTTAATTTATATGTATAATTGACTTCAGCCAGGGAAGCAGGTAGGCTAGCTGAAGATTTCACCTCTTCCTGCTGACCTCTGAATCCAATGGCCCTAGTCTTATCCCCAGCTCTGTAGCAGACCACTTGATGCAGAGCCTTGCCCCATGCCATATATCCAGTGGATCACATATGTCTTCCTTTCCAAACATCCCCTACATTGCTATATTCCAACCTCCACTCGTGGAAGGCATTCCTGGTAACATGTAGGCCACTCCTGCCAGGAAAGCAGGTAGGCAAACTGCAGCTCTTCACCTATCACTACTCTTCTTAATATCCAATTGCCCAGTCTTATCCCCGACTCTTTGGCAGAACACCTGCTATGGCTTCCCGTCTTCACCCCTCCATCTCCAGTGTATCACACAGATCTTCCCTTCAACCTTTCTTCTCCAAACTTATCCACTTTCTCCCAGTCTCCAAATACAGCAACAAGTCCCTAGTAACTCACAAGGAAAGGCTACTGAAATTGGGGAGCTCTTGAGGGAGGGGTTAAGTAAAATCCTAGTACAGTAGAAACTACTTGAAACCTATGAAGGTGACCCTAACGAGGACTCCAAGTATTGAAGGATACAGAGCCTTAACCAACCATCTTATGTAATCAGACATGGCTTCTAATATTAGGACTGGCACACTAACCCATCTACAAAATATTCAACCTCCCACCTGTCGTGCTTGAAAGATGTGCGGGGAGGATAGGGGAATGGGACCAGAGGAACTGGAGTTGAGGGAGAAGAAGCTGTGATGATGAGAGAAAAATACAAAATGTTCAGCATCCTTCATCATTAGGGACGTGCAGAGCACTTACACCTGAGATTTCAGCTTACACCTGTCAGAATATCTGAGGTCAACAAAGGAAGGGAAAGCTCATGCTGGTGAGGATATGGAGTAAGGGTAAGGCTCACCCATTGCTAGCAGAGGTGCAAACCTGTACAACCACTATGGAAATCGGTGTGGTCATCCTAAGGATGTTGGGAATTGATTCACTTCAAGCTCCAGCTCTACCCCTCTTGGGTATATAGTCACAGATCACTCTATCCTCCTACTTGTTGAGTCATGTTCATTTGCTGATCTATTCATAATAGCCAGAAATTAGAAAAAGCCTAGATGTCTGTCAGTGGATGAAATGGTTTTTAAAATGTGGTGAATTTCTACAATGGAATATGGTATGTATTAGCTTGTATGTGGTTATTAATTGTTAAGTCAATGATAACCAAGCTACAAGTTGTAGAACCGTAGATACTAGGTATAGTATAAGGGACTGAGGTTTAGGGATTGTGAGTTGATAGATCTCCCTATGAAATGTAAATAGAATAGATATTTATAAATGCATGTCAGGGAAGGGTACTGAAATGGGATGATCAAGTGGAGAGGAGTTAGGGAGAGGGGACAATGGAATGAATACAAAGGGAGACAGCTAAAATTAAGGGACAGTTGAGTGTAGTATAGAAATCTAAACAATAGAAACTTCCTAAAATAGATACATATATGAAATCAATCTACATAAAATCAATAAATAATGGGGGAGGCAGATCCCCAGCTGGTCATCCCTGTCACCAATGAAACTTCTAGTACCAGGATTGGATTACAAGTAATTGGTTGGCCAAAGGGGTCTCATGGGAATCCCCAAACATCCCAAAGTCTATAGGATGCTTTTTATGAATTGAACACACTGCTTTGTTGCTGAAGACAATACCTACACATCTCGTTAAACATGAACATGTTTAGCTGGTGCTCACATAGAGCCTTTACTTCTGTATGGTAGTGTCTTTGAACTACCAGAGGAGAAATGTAAACACCAAGCCAGCCACAAATCCTTTGAACTTCAATGGTGTACTCCCTGCAACTTATTCTAGTACAATGATGGCACAAAGCCTGTGAGAGCAACCAACCAATATCTGATTTGATTTAAGGCCCACACCACAGATGGAACCCATACTCCCCGCTGTTTGGGCAACCAAAAATCAGAGAATAGATAGTCCAGGAACCAAGGGTAAAAGTAAATACGACTGTCTAAAGGGGAAAAAGCAATAAAAATCAATCCTAATGACATACTATGCTCCTACATTACTGCCTTGCTCAGCAATCACCAGAGAAGCTTCCTTCTGCAGTAGGTGGGAATGCATAAGAGACCTACAGCCAGACAATAAGCAGAGTATGACACCTTAGAACACTCAGCACTGAATGGAATGTCTCTAAGGGCTCAGGGAACCTGCTGGAAGAGGAGGCAGACAGAGCAAAAGAACCAGAGAAGAAAACAAGGTTCTCTAAACCAACAGGATCAGTGCACACAGGAACACAGAGACAGATGCCTCAGGCACTGGGCCTGCATGGATCTACACCTGTTGGGTTCACAGAGTTAATAAAAGGAGAAATGGACACATAGCCCCATTCCTAACCAAGAAGCTATCTACAATTGATAGGAATTTGTAAATGAAATTTAGTGTCTTCCAAGGGAGTCTCACTTGGCTGCATGCCCAGCAGTAGACAGCCAAGAAAAAATGAAGTCAAAGATATCTTTGGAAGGTTCTTGTCTCTTAATGTCATATCTCAGCTCTTCCTTTTTAAAAAAGTATTATTAATTATTATTTTTTTCTCTTTTTTTAACCCTACAGCTTCCTTGCTTATATATCCTGGCTTCCAGTTTAGTGTTTATATGGGAATCTTGAGTGAGTAGCTTTCTGTTTCTTGTATCTTCTCTTGGATTCTATTTCTTCTGTTTTGTTTTTTGTATTTGTTTTTTTTTTTGTCAAATTCCAATGTGTTGGAATATATATATTATATATTATTATTGTATCACAGAAGCCTGTGCTTTCTTATGAGAGACAGAAATGGGGTCGATCCAGATGGAATGTGAGGTGAAGAAAACCTGAGTGGTGTGAGGGAAGGGAAACTATAATCATGATACATTATAAGAGAAAAAAATCTATTTTATATAAAAGGAAAAAAGATGAAAAAATTTTATGCACACTTTGGTACAAGATAATTAATATCAAATTTCGTATGATCTCAAAATGCCATGTGACTTCATTGTTTTTATACTCTGAAAATGGGAATTGTGGTCAGTGATTTCCAAAGCTCTACTAATTTTCTGACTTCTAGAATTAACAGTATGAAATCCCCACCCTCCCCTCTCTCTTTCACACACACACACACATACACACATATTAAAATTTCTTAGAGTTGGAAGAGAACTACTGATCTAGATAAAATTTAAGGACTGAACAATATCAATGATTCCTAATATGCGCTACAAGCTTCCAAAGATTGAGGACAGAGATTCTTTGTCCTATACAGTTTGCTCCATCTCAGAGGAGCATCTCATCTGTCTTTTCTCCATGTTCTCAGCATGGAGGGGTGACAAGAAGAGAGCTGTGATATCATCGGGCTCTTTGCAGAGTGGATTTCATCTTCATTTCTTCCTCTTCCCATTAGGGCACCCACTCCTGTGGAAGCCAGTTCTTTTCTGTGCCCACTAAACTCGAATCAATTCTAGATATATATATATATATATTTTTTACATCTCACCCCCCCAAACAATTCTCCCCAGAACAATTTATATTTTTCGTATTGCTTCTGATAAAATCTGACTAATTTCTATGTGTATAATAACAAATGGGGTTGTCTGCCTCATTTACACTTCACTGCAGTTTCATCTCTGGTTTTATAAGGCCCCAAGTGGTAGCTTCCTGTGTTTTACCGTACAGCTGCCCATTTCCAAATGATCAGAAAGATGGCCTTCCAGGATTGAGTCTAATGGGGGTAATAGAAGATCACAAGGCCAGAGTTAGTACCAACAATCTTTCTTTTTAGATCTACATAGGTTTGGCTGCCTGCAGCAGACAGAAGGTGAACCTGGTCAGAGTCCAGCTGATCAAAGCCAGCAGATCTGTTTCATGCATGCAATCATTTTAATGCTATTAAAATTGGCAGGAAGGAGTTTGCTATTGCAAGCCTTTTGTATATTAGATCTGGTATTATTCACTGCCACTTGCTAACACACGTGGAATAAATTCCATGTGGCCAGAGAGATTCTCAGAGCCAGAAAGCTCTATCAATTTAAAAAAGAGGTAAGTGGCACCTAAAATGGTATGCTATGAAGCCTTCAGGGGGGCATGTTGTTTCAGAACATGATAAACTTTGAAACAGTTCTTCTTCTCAATCTCAAGTTACTTTTCTGTAAAAAAAATAAAATTAAATTAAAAAGAGTTGATAATATGTGAAAAAATGAATAGAATCAAGACCCATTTATATGATGTGTTATTTCTTACACACACACACACACACACACAAAACACACTATGAATATCATTTTTGACTTATCAACACAAAATAGCATGGGTTTCTTTTTTCCTCTTTACAGTCTGACAGGTAGGAGCTTCATTCCACTGTAGCTCTTATGAACCTCAGCATACTACCTCCTCCTTTTAAATTGAAAATCGCTTCTTCTTCTGACCACAGTTTCTCTTCCCTGACTCCTCTCAGCACCCACCATCCAGTTTCCTTTTCTCATGATCCACTCTCCCTCCAATTCTTCAGAAAAGAGCAGGCCTTCAAGAAGAGCTAACAGCCAAACAGTACGAAACAAGATACAATAAGACAAGACAAAAGGCCTTTATATAGAGTCTGGACACAACTAACTTATAGGAGAAAAGTCTTAAGCACTACAAAAGAGGTAGAGACAGACCTGTTTCTATTGTTCGAAGTCCCACACAAACACCAAGCTATCAGTCATAATTTATAAAGAAAGGATTGTTTTTCTTCTTCACAATCTCATAGGTAACATTTCATTCCACCGTAGACCTTATCAGCCTCAGCACAGTTTTTAAAAATTGAAAATAGATTCTTCTTTCATAATGCATCTTGACAACAGTTTCCCCTCCCTCCACCCCTCCCAGTACCCCCCCCCCACTTCCTTCTCCCCCAGAGCCACTCCCCTTGCAGGCCCATGCTTGCTGCTTTAGTCTCTGTGAGTTCATTTGAGCCTCAGGGGTCCATGTTCTTCTGGTGTCTTACATCCCCTCTGTCGTACAAGTTTCCCTCTCCCTTTTCACGGGATTTCCCAGTCTCTGGGAGGAGACGCTTGATAGATCCCTCCATTAAACGCTCTCTCCTCATAATGTCTGACTGTGGGCCTCTACCCCCACTCCCACCTACTGCCATAGGAAGCCTCTCAGATGACGATTAGACAAGGCACCAAGTACAGCAGAATATCATTAGGACTAATTTCATTGAGTTGTTTCCCCAGTGGTGTGGTTCTGCCCTAGGTCTTTGAGCTATCCAGTCTCTGGATCCTGGCCATCAGTCAATATAGGGCATGATTTCCCTCTCAAGCCTGGGCCTCAAGTTAAAGCAAACATTAGTTGGCTGCTCTCACAAGTTCTGTGCCGCCATTGCTCTAGCACATCTTTCATGAAGGACAGATGATAGGTTGAGGGTTTTGTGGCTGAGTTGGCATCTAGGTTGCTCTTTCCATTGCCTGTAGAGTACACTCTTGTGCCACAGTCCAGAATGTAGGGCTGAAGGCTCTAAGTAGGCACAAGCTCAACCTCTTTACATTCAATGAGCTGTGTGGATGAAGCATGCATACCTTTTCAATTATGGGAAGCACTCTGGGACTCCCATTGACAGTTTTGAGTTGCTGTCCTCACTGCCATTGTGTTTTGGTCCCCCGGCTGCAGCTGGGCAGTATGGGTAGCATTGGGGAACAGAGGAAGGGTTGGTTTCTGTTCTGTTTCAGATAGAACAGAACTGAGCAGGATCATGTGAAGTGTCATCACCCTATAGAAAAAAGTGTGCAACTTATTGTGTGTGTTTGAAATTCTCTATTTGAAATCTTTGAATTGCAAGTGAAAGCACAGAAATAAAAGTCACAGATAAGAGGAACCTGAGCTGCATAGCCTAAGGCGTGATGGACATTTAAGTACAATTTGTATTCCTTGAGTAATTGTTTTATAGATTTGCACTGAAGCTTGATGTAAGAAAGCTTTTGGCACTCAAAATCCATTTTTCTGATATAATAGACAGCCATTTATATATTTCTTAAGATTATGGAACCTTGCAGTTAAGAAGGGAGCCCATCTAACTTGCAGATGGAGAGCAAGATTCAGTACTTTCAGAAATCAGTAACCAACTTAGCCACCAGTGACATTTATGGTCTCAGTTTGGGTTTTTTTCCTATATTAGACACTTGCTACGTGCACTATAACAAATGTGGCATTGCCTATCTCTGTCCCATCCTTTTAATCCTGTTGCCATGAATCTTGATTAGACCTCTATTCTCTCCAGTCAGACAGTTATTTAATGGTCTTCCTTCTTGTATCACTTCTATTCTAATCTATTTTATTAATTAATTCCAAATTGATCTTTTACAACCCAAACCTAGGTTCTTGCTCAGTTATTTTCAATGATTCCTACCTACATGGACTTTGAGAAAACCTTCTTCTGGGAGCATTCAAGGAGGGTGAGAAACATCCTGGGAATCCTTTGAGTGTTAACATCAGAAGTTCAAATCTCAGATTTTATATCTCTGGAATCCTCTTCATTTATCTCTATATAGGCAATAATAACTAGTTTGTGAGACTTTTGGGGGGATTCAGTGAGGAAGGATATATGAAATATTAGGTGATCAGAGAATAACACTTCCATATCCTGAGCCCTATGCAATATGACTTCATTAATTTATTTTTTTAATATTTTTATTAGGTATTTTCCTCATTTACATTTCCAATGCTATCCAAAAAGTCCCCTACCCACCCACTCCCACTTTTTGGCCCTGGCATTCCCCTGTACTGGGGCATATAAAGTTTGCAAGTCCAATGGGCCTCTCTTTCCAGTGATGGCCAACTAGGCCATCTTTTGATACATATGCAGCTAGAGTCAAGAGCTCCGGGGTACTGGTTAGTTCATAATGTTGTTCCACCTATAGGATTGCAGACCCCTTTAGCTCCTTGGGTACTTTCTCTAGCTCCTCCATTGGGGACCCTGTGATCCATCCAATAGCTGACTGTGAGTATCCACTTCTGTGTTTGCTAGGCCCCGGCATAGTCTTACAAGAGACAGCTCTATCTGGGTCCTTTCAGCAAAATCTTGCTAGTGTGTGCAATGGTGTCAGTGTTTAGAAGCTGATTATGGGATGGATCCCCGGATATGGCAGTCTTTAGATGGTCCATCCTTTTGTCTCAGTTCCAAACTTTGTCTCTGTAACTCCTTCCATGGGTGTTTTGTTCCTGATTCTAAGAAGGGGCAAAGAGTCCACACTTTGGTCTTTGTTCTTCTTGAGTTTCATGTGTTTAGCAACTTGTATCTTATATCTTGGGTATCCTAAGTTTCTGGACTAATATTCACTTATCAGTGAGTACATATTGTGTGAGTTCTTTTGTGATTGTGTTACCTCACTCAGGATGATGCCCTCCAGTTCCATTCATTTGCCTAGGAATTTCATAAATTCATTCTTTTTAATAGCTGAGTAGTACTCCATTGTGTAAATGTACCACATTTTCTGTATCCATTCCTCTGTTGAGGGGCATCTGGGTTCTTTCCAGCTTCTAGTTATTATAAATAAGGCTGCTATGAACATAGTGGAGAATGTGTCCTTCTTACCAGTTGGGACATATTCTGGATATATATATATATATATATATATATATATATATATATATATATATATATATATATATGCCCAGGAGAGGTATTTCGGGATCCTCTGGTAGTACTTTGTCCAATTTTCTGAGGAACCACCAGACTGATTTCCAGAGTGGTTGTACAAGCTTGCAATCCCACCAACAATGGAGGAGTGTTCTTCTTTCTCCACATCCTCGCCAGCATCTGCTGTCACCTGAATTTTTGATCTTATCCATTCTGACTGGTGTGAGATGGAATCTCAGGGTTGTTTTGATTTGCATTTCCCTGATGATTAAGGATGTTGAACATTTTTTCAGGTGTCTCTGCCATTCGGTATTCCTCAGGAGAGAATTCTTTGTTCAGCTCTGAGCCCCATTTTTTAATGGGGTTATTTGATTTTCTGGAGTCCACCTTCTTGAGTTCTTTATATATATTGGATATTAGTCCCCTATATGATTTAGGATAGGCAAAGATCCTTTCCCAATCTGTTGGTGGTCTTTTTGTCTTGTTGACGGTGTCTTTTGCCTTGCAGAAGCTTTGCAACTTTACGAGGTCCCATTTATCGATTCTTGATCTTACAGCAGAAGCCATTGCTGTTCTATTCAGGAACTTTTCCCCTGTACCCATATCTTTGAGGCTTTTCCCTACTTTCTCCTCTATAAGTTTCAATGTCTCTGGTTTTATGTGGAGTTCCTTAATTTATTATCAATTATGAAGTTTTGAAGGATGTTGTATGTAGCCTAGGGTCCTCTTAATATAAGTCTTCCTGTTTCTACTTCCTGCATACAGATAACATAAGTATGTACCCACACTCTGCTGCTTCATTTCCTTTAGAAAAGGAACTAAAATGGAAATAGACCAATATTTGTCACCTTGCACAAAGCTCAAGTCCAAGTGGATCAAAGGCCTCAACATAAAACTAGATATACTGAATCTAAAAGAAGAGAAAGAGGGAAAGGCCTTGAACTCATTGGTGCAGGGGGAAATTTTCTAAACAGAATTCCATTGGCTCATGCCCTAAGATCAACAATTGATAAATTAGACCCCATGAAACTGGAAAGCTTCTATAAGGCAAAATACATATTCAATAAGACCAATCGGCAACCTATAGATTGGGAAAAAAAAAAAAAGCAAAACAAAAAACTTCATTAAGCCCATAGCTGATAGAAAGCTAATATCCAAAATATAAAGAACTCAAGAACCTACCACCAAAGAACAAAAACAAAAACAAAAATTTAAAAATGTGATATAAAACTAAACTGAGAATTCACAACAGAAGAATCTTGAATGGCTGAGAAACACCTAAAAAAATGTTCAAAGTCCTTAGTGATCAGAAAAATGCAAATCAAAACGATCCTGAGATTCTACCTTATACCAATCAGAATGGCTAAGATCAAAACCTCAGGCAACAGCACATGTTGGTGAAGATGTGGAGAAAGAGGAACACTACTCCACTGCTGGTAGGATTGCAAACTGGTACAACCACTCTGAAAATCAATCTAGAGCTTCCTCAGAAAATTGGAAATAGATCTACCTGAAGACCCAGTAATACCAGTCTTGGGAATATACCCAAAAGGTGCCCCACTATGCCACATGGGCACATATTCCACTACGTTCATAGCAGCCTTATTTATAATAGCCAGAAGCAGGAAACAACCCAAATGTCCTTCAACGGAGGAATGGATACAGAAAATGTCGTACATTTACACAATGGAGTACTACTCAGCTATTAAAAACAATGAATTCCTGAAATTCCTAGGCAAATGGATGGAACTAGAAAATAACATCATGTGTGAGGTAACTCAGACCCAAAAGGACATGCATGGTATATATTCACTAACATGTAGATATTAGCTAAACAACAACAAAATACAGAATACCCAAGATATAGTCCACAGAGCTCACAAAGGTCAACAAGCTGAATTGCCCAAGTGAGGATACCTCAGTCCTACTTGGGAGGGAGAAGAAAGCAATCACAAAGGGAGGGGCCTGGGAGGGAATGGAGATGGAGGAAGAGGGGAACATGGTCTGGTATTGGGTGGGGAAAAAGGACTGAAGCCTTGAGGGCCAGCAGAAAGAATGGAAACAGGCAACCTCTGGAGGTAGGAGAGTGGGATGACACTCCAGAAGATCTGGGAGGTAAGAGACTCTCAGGACTTAAAGGGAGGTACCTTAGATGAAATGTCCTACATTGGGGAGAGGGAACATGTAGAGCTCACATCCAGCAGAAAGAGAGGACATCAAATGAGAGAGGAGGTTGCCATCCCACAGTCAAAACTCTGATCCATACTGTTCCTGTCTGAGAGAACTGCAGGGATGTAAATGGAGAGGAGCCTGAGGAAAAGAAGGTCCAGTGACAGGCCCATAGTGGGATCCAGCTCAAGACCAGACACGATTACTGAGGCTATGGAGCACTCACAAAAAGGGACCTAATCATGACTGCCCTCTGAAAGCCCCAACAAGTAGCTGAAAGAGTCAGAAGCAGATATTTGTACCCAACCAATGGACAGAAACTGCTGACCCCTGTGGATGAGTTAGGGGAAAGCTGGAAGAAGCTGAGAAGGAGGGTAACTCTGTAGGACGACCACCAGTCTCAATTAACCTGGATCCCTGAGATCTCTCAGACACTAGACCAAATAGACAACATACACCAGTTGATATGAGGCCCCCAACACATATACAGCAGAGGACTGCCAGGTATTGGTCTGGGTTTAGTCATAGAAGATGCACTCCCTCAAAAGACTGGAGGCCGCAGGAAGTTTAGAGGTCTGGTGGGGTCAGGGGTGGGGATATCCTTGTGGAGACAAGAGGTTGAGGAGGTGGTATGGAATATGGAACAACCAGAAGGTAGACTGGGAGGGGAATAAAATCTGGAGTTTAAAATTAATTAATTAATTAATTAATTAATTAGTTAGTTAGTTAAAGATTAAAAAAAACAAACATTTTTTTTTCTCATGAATGTTTGGTACTCCTCCTCACCAGGTTTGGTCATTATCTTCCTAAAATTGAGGATGTTGTTTCTGCAGTTTTCATAAATGCTTTGTGAATAGGAGTAATCAATAAATGGATGCAGAATTTGTGATTCTCAGAATGTTTTGACCACCAGAACGAACCACTTCTATTTGGTCAAATTTTAATCTGTCTTTTAATCGACCTCATTGTACCTGGCAGGATGAGTCCATTTCCCTGCATGAGATGATCCATTTAGGAGTCTGTGACTGATGTTCTAGATGGAGATCGGCTTCTCTGTTCATTGTTAGACACTTCAATCTAGGATTTTACAGCCTGGGTTGACTGTAGACACTGGGCTCCCTGTAATGTTGCTTGCAGTTTTCCTTCAAGAGTCAGCAAGATGGTAAGGGACAGAACTTTCTTCTGATTGATTGGACAGTTGAGTGAATGTCAGTGGCTCCTTAGGTAGCTCTTTCTGCCAACTTCAAATGACAAGAAACTTCAAATACTGCTAAGAAGGGTCACTATTCAATGGGGAAGTCTTGACCCTACTCCCTCTTCCTCCCAAGTGTTAGAATGACAGGAAGATCTGACTAGGTCTGATTTGAGAACCAGTTCTTAAAAAACAACATAAGCAAAATAAAAAGGTTTTTTTTTAAACACCCTGATTGCAGCTTTCCCTCCCCCCCTCTCATTCCCTCCCTCTCCCCTCCTCTATTTCCTCCCTCATCCCTTTCTCCTCAGAGATGGGGAGGCCTCCTATGGATATCAATCTGTCTTGGCATATCAAGCTGCAGTTGGACTAGAATCATCTTCTCCTATTGTGCCTAGACAAGGTATCCCAGCTAGAGGAAAGGTATCCAAAGGTAAGCAACAGAGTCAGAGACAGCCCCTGCTCCAGTTGTTAAATATGTAGACCAAGCTACACATCTGTTACAAATGTGTAGGGGGGCTAGGTTTATTCCATGCATGGTGTTTTGTTGGCTGTTCAAGCCCCCAGAGGGTCAAGGTTAGTTGACTCTGTGGAGGTTTTTTTGTGGTATCCTTGACCTCTCTGGCTCCTCCAATCCTTCTTCCCCCTCTTCTACAAGATTTCCAAGTTCTGCCTAATGTTTGGCTGTAGGTCTCTGTATCTGCTTCTATCAGTTGCTGGGTGAAGTCTCTCAGAGAACAGTTACCCTAGGAACCTATCTGCAAGTGTACCAGGATATCATTAATAGTTTGAAGGATGATCTCTCTCTCATGGAATGAGTCTCACGTTGGACCAGTCATAGATTGGCCATTGTGTCAATTCCCATCTTTATCCATGCACATTTTGTAGGCAGGACAAGTTGTGGCTTGAAGGACTTGTGGGTGGGTTGGTGTTCCCATTTCTCCATTGGAAGTCTTGTCTGGCTGCAGGAGGTGGTCATTTGAGGTTCTTGTGTCAACTCTAAGGACCTGTGTCTGGGATTCTGGGCCTGCATTTTCAGGTTTTCTATTTGATTTCCTGCTTTCTCTTTGATGCTTGCTACCATGTTTCTTTCTTCCTAATGACTGGAAGTCTTTGTTTTCTGATGACTATTCCATATGCAGTTCCATGGCCTTGTTTAATATCAGAATACCACCTCTCCCCACTTTGGAATGTTCTGAGCACTTCCCTTTTCTAACTCAAATTTACTCTGTTTAAATTACCTTTTAATTTTCATCGATGTGGTGAAAATTTTACTCATAGCTCCCTTTAAAATGTAAAATATATTTTAAGGTAATATTATTATTAACTCTTTGAGAAATTCATACAACATATTTTGATCATATTCACTGAAGTCTCCATGCTAACTTCTATCAAATTCTGACCCCAACTTCCCAACTCCCCACCATTTTCTCCTCTTCTTCCTCTTCTTCTTTTCCCTACTCCCCCTTTTTCCTTCCCCTCCTTCTTTCTCCTTTTCTATTATCTATGAAGTCCAATTTGTATTGCCTATATACTCATATAGGTGTGGGAGCATTCCACTGAAGTGTTGTCATCTATCAGGGGCCACTTCCTTAAATAACACTGACTCCCTATTACCCCAGAAGCCACCAACTTTCATAGTTACTTTCATAGTATTTTCAAATGTACCAACTTTCAAAGCTGGCTACAGGTAGGGGCTCATGAGCTTCTTCCCATTACATGCTAGAATATTGACTGGCTTTATTTTGTAGAAGCAACCACAGCTAGCATAGGTCTACAAGTGTGGTCATTCTGTCATGTCTGTAGATCAATGTTTCATCCAGGACACCTCCCTACCCATTGGATCTTGCAGTTTTTCTGAGTCCTCTTCCCCAAATGGTCTCTGAGCCTTAGACATGTTAATATTGATTTTCTATCCTGCTTGTAACACTCTTTACTGTACAAGATTATATATATATTTACTGGCTTTTCCCAGTAAAGTGCAAAAAATACCCAAAATGCTCAGTCAATTACTAATTGAACTGTACGGTTATTTGCATGCTCCTGACAGAAGCATTTGGTGACCTCATTCATTATGTTCATCACCTTAGTTAAGGTTTTGTTTGATAGGAAATACATCTGTGTATTTCATCTGTGTAGCCACTCCAAAGGACAGTTAACACTAACTGGAGGATTGTTTTGACAATATTCCAAAGCATTTTTTCCTTTAAAAGCCAGGAATCTGTCATGCAATCATTCCCTGCTGCCAGGGATATGATATTGGTAATTAGGGTCAAGGCAAACCATGAATTTGCTGATCCTTAGCTTGGTAAGATTTGGAGAAAGTAATCTGTCATCTTCTAGGAAGAGCTTAGATTTTTAGCTTGATGAAGGGAGCAAATATGGATGATAAGCAGAATGAAGATATGACAAAGTCAAAATGATGGGCAGGTCAACACATCTCATTTGCCATTTATTTATTCTTTTGTTTTAGGCCGTAGTATCATGAAATATATTTCTTATTTAAATTTTTGGAACAGTTATTCTTTATGGTTCAGAAACAGATCTAAAAAGATATAAGATATAAGTTACCTGGAACTCTCATTTTTAGAAGTTTGCTCTTAAATGAGAGCCATATTAAAACACACACATTTTTCTCCACACAAAACTTGTGAGTAGGCAATTTTGTCTTGCATTGTTCCTGTTTTTGTATCTAGGAAAACAAAAAATTCTGGTTGCTAGAGAAAAGAAAAAGTTGGAGACTATTTCCATTCTGATAGTGTGTTGAGGCAAATGCTGCCCAACTTACGTGTAAGACGCTGTATTCATTGAAAGGACATTTGTTCACAATTGAGAGCAGAATTTGGTCTATCACACAATGAAAGGAGTGTTTCATTTGAGGAAATTGTGGATGAATGTGTTAATAAACAGAAAATGATTTCATTGTAAAAATCTGGTGTTTTCGTCTTAGCTGAAATTTGTCTCCTTGACATTTCTTGTGTGTTTTCCTTTGCTGATTTTGTTTTAAAACTCAATAAGAAGAGAGCAAGGTAAAACAAGGACATCAGGAGATTGGCTTGGAAATGTCTTATGAGCATTCTTCCTCTGCCTCTTCTGGTTTCCTGCTTTTCATTCTGAGTTCATAATAAAATTATCCAGCCTGAGCAGAAGGAACCAATCAACCCGATTATTTCTTGGGTGTTGGGTAATTCTGTTCACTGAGGTTAGGGAGTCTTTGTTTAGAATTCCAATGCAGTTCTCTGCTGAAATCATGATAAATAAAGACAAGCGCATCTGAACCTGGCTTGGAGCCTATGTGGGGAACCTGCCTATAATGTGGAGAAGAGACTCAGCTACAGTAGAGTCAAAGAAACTTCAGTGAGTTGCAAAATGAAACCATGACAACCTGGGTTGGCATAGGCAAATGAAAAGTGTTTCCATTTGTATCTCAGATGAGAGGTATAACAATTTCATTGCTATATCTTGAGAGACAAGAACAGGACCTTGAACGTGGTACTTGACTCTCAAATATGTAACTGAAGTGAATAAAGTATTAAAGGCATGCTTCCATTATGATAAACCCTAACAGAGTAGATGTCATTTAACCACCAAAATAATGACCAAAGCCACTTTCTGTCAACCTTCTAAAGACAGATTTTTCAATTTTAAAAAAGAAAGCTTTATGCATAAACAAGTTTAGTCTGCATGTATATTTGTGCATTGTGTACGTACCTAGTGCTTGCAGAGGTTAGAAGAGGGTGTCATGTCCCTTAGGTGTAGCACTACAGAGGGTTGTGATTCACTAAGAGAGGGCTAGGTAAGTAAGTATCCCTAGTCTTCTGGAAGAGTATCCAATACTCTTTATGGTCTATCCAGCCTTATGAAAAAAATTTTAAATAATAAATTTGGTAGTTTATGTTACAATGACTCTGTTTATTTTTAGACTTTTATTGAAAAACATTCATACATATTTATAAAAACATCTTATAGAACACTAATAAATCTTGAGCTTTACATATATAATTGTTTTAATTATGGTCTGTCCTCTAATGTGTCACCTGGTTTCTATCTCCCAGTACATGAAAGACATTACACTAATTTGCTAAACATTTTTGAAAGGTCCCTTCAACTTTTTTTTCTATAGTGAAAAAAAAATCTATATATCCAGGTGTGTCTCACTGCCTTTTCTTACAGGGAATTGGACTCAAAAGTGTGCTTCCTGGCTCCTGACACTGGTGAACCTAGGCTTTCTTTAGTCTTTCTAATTCAGTCTCCTATGCCATCTTGTCTTCTTGACTTAACGCCTTTAAGGAAAGGGCCTAGGAGCCCTGTGGTCCCAAACAGTGGTTCAGTGCACTGCCATTATTTATGAGCAGTAGCAAACTGTAATTGCTAATGGATAAAGTACCAAGGACTATAAATAATCCTCTTTAAGAAATAAAAATGAGAGAAATCTAAAAGTGAATGTAAACTTCAGACACAAAGAAGAAAATTTAATTTCTTATTAAAGATAAGGAAAACAGAATTCATAGCTCACCAACATAAGTCTTATTAGAATGATTTCAAAGTGCTGAGGTTAGTCATAATTTTGGAATTACACAAGCTAAATGGAGCACAGTGGTGTGTGTGATATCTTGGAAGTTTAAGGAGAGGAGAATGCAAATTGCCTCTTGGATGTTTGTCCTTCTTTCTTTGAATCCAAGAGCTACTGATGTTTAAAAGTATACGTTTTAGAAGTGACAGAGAAATGTTTTTTGAGGTTACTATACTTTTTCTCATGTGTATATGATGTGTGTAAATGTATGTGAGTCTACAAGTATATGTGTGTGAGTATGCATGGGTGTGTATGCATATGGAAGGGGTCTTCCTCTTGACTTTTCACATCACTCATTGAGGCAGGGTCTATCAGTAGAACTCGGAGCTCACTGATATGACGAATATGGGTAGCTAGCTTGCTGTAGGGAGCCCGTGTATTTCTCATCTGCTTATTGCCATTATTGGTGGGCCAAACACACCTGGATTTCATGCTGGGTTTGTGGTTCAAATCCTAGTACTTTCACTTGTGGACAAACGCTTTAACCACTAAGCCATCTCTCAGCCCTGAATATAGCTGGATTCTTAAAGTCAAGTTCATTTTCCATGAACAGAATTTTAATAGATAGAAGTAATACTTTTCTATAAAATAGAATATCTATTTTAAATTAATTTAATGGCTATATCTTACACAACATTAATATATTGATTGTAACCACCCTCTCAAAATTAGTTTTAATCAAACTGTTAACTAAGTGGAAAAATTTCAAAGTAGAAAAAATTCTAGAGTACTCATATAATAATAATTGTTATACTTACTCATTTTCTGGAATATTCTTTTGAGTGAATGAGTATGTAGTCATGTTGCAACTTAAATGTGTTTAATATGAACATGTTTATCAGAGTAATTATTTTAGACTGTATTTTAAAAAAATAACAAAAAATATGTTGAGAATATCCATTGCAGGAGTCTTTTAAAGTTGCACAACTCTGGGTTCCTCACTTCGCCATTGCTAGAGCCCTTCTCAACACCAGGCAGGAGTCTTCTTTGAACAGTATGTCTCCCAGGCTTCTACTTGGTGCTCTTGTAGCCAGTCTTATCACTCTGGGCTCTGGGAGTTCTCAGTCTCCAAGTGTTTTCTCCCCTCAGAGTTCTGGGAATAGCACTTACTTTGAAAAAAAAAAAAGTATCTCGTTTTGTAAAAAGTCAGAGAGGTCTGCATACTGCTCCAGCAAGGCTAGAAAGGAAGCCCACCAAAAAAAAAAAAATGCTCCTGATATTGCTGATCCGAGATTGTTCCACTCACAGAGGTAGAATGAATGACAAAGCAGTAGACACGTCTCTCCAAAGGCTCAATACTGGATGGGTAGGTAAATAGATAGAGAGATAAACAGGTAGATACATAGACTACAGATAAATAGATGGATGAATAAATAGGTAGGTTAGTAGGTAGATACAGGCATACAGACAGATAAATGGTAGCTATGAAGCTAGATAATTTATAGATGATAGAATGATAATCTCAGACAAATAAATGATATTAGCTAGTTATATGATAGATAAATAACAAAGATAATATGTATATATAGAGAGATGATAAATACACAGATGATAAATGATAATTAGAAGATGATAAATAGATAGATAGATAGATAGATAGATAGATAGATAGATAGATGATGATAGATAGGTACAGACAGGTCAATAGATGATAATAATAATAGACAGATGATAAATAATAGATTATGTATTATATATGGGTGATAGATACATAGATAATGATAGACAGATAAACAGACAGACAGACAGACAGACAGATGTTATATAGGTAGATAGCCAACCAGTCAACTAAACAGATATATAGAAAAAAATGAAATAAAAATCTGAATCCTTAACAAACTTGGGATCTCATACTTCAGTTACCCCAGATCTTGAGGGAGAGTGACCTTGAGGGAGAGTGACCTTGAGGGAGAGTGACCTTGAGGGAGAGTGACCTTGAGGGAGAGTGACTTAGCGCCTTCAGATCCTGTCATGCTGTCACCCTACTCTTGGTTAAGACAGGCTTCTAGAGAGTTACTCTGGCACTGCACAGGGGGAATGTCAGTCTCCTGCCACTAGTACTAATTCACTTAAGCTTAGTCTCCAGGCGTTTATGTAGAGCCTAGTTTCCAACAGTGTTTTTGAAAGTTATATTTTCAAACTGGCAGATTTAAAAAAAATTAAACCTTTAAAATGCAGAAATACTGTGCAGATTGAAGCACATGGCTTCCAAATGAAACAAGCCGGACCCAAACTTCTTTCCCTCCAAAAGACTTGTGTTGGACCCTGCCCAGTCATGCCAGCTCCTCTGTTGCATATTCTCTTGAAGCTTCCCCTACTCCAGGGTGAAATATACTAATTTCCCATGTTTCTTTGTAAATATTCCCATGCCAGTCCCCAGGTATGGATTCTGAGTTTAGATGAAAGCCCTTCAGGATGACGCACTTTGATACATCCCTTATTTTTATTTATCTCAGCACTTAATCTTCCATGTTGAGTAGATAGTCAAAAAATGCTTGTTAACCAGCACAGGCCCCTCTTGTGCACATCTGTGGAGTTTTGCTGGATAACTACTGGACTGTTGAGAACTATTATTCAGTCACATCTCACATTCGAACACCCTCACAGCCTGTGATTCTGTAGACTTGGAGCAAGCACAAACAACTCCGCACGTTTTAATACACGAAGAGTGGCTGAAACAGGCAATCTTGCAGATACAACTTGGCCATATTGGTCACTTTATAGGAATCATGAATTATTATCTTTTGAAACTTCAGGATGGTTTTATAAGAATTAAAAAAGAAATATCTCCAAGTCGGGCAAGCTGCCAGTCTCAGCAGCTGCCTGGAGGATAATGGAGAAGAGAAAGCCATACTGTATGAGTTAAGCCTATGTGGACCTTTGTCACATGGAGGAAAAGCAGCTGCTCTGCCATAAAGGGGGTACTTTCGAGACAGGGTAGAGAAGTACTGAGTGTTAGGGAAAGTAGTGAAACATGAATTATTTACTGTGAAATAGTAACAATAACCCAGTGGCAGACATAGAGTGAGGTTTTAACAAATGCATGTTTCTTATTGGCAGGATTCAGTATTTCTTTGTCCCTTTCCTCATATTTACAGTTGAATGTTTGCAAGTATCTAGTATGGAATTCCCAACGTACATTTTGGTTTTTGTCATGTTTATGGGAACTGGAACTGAGAGTGAATAATTCCATTGTACAGAGCCTGAATTTGTCTTAAAACTTAAAATATTTTTGCCTGTGATAGTAATTAGAATGTTAGTGTTATTGTAATATTTTCCTTCATTGTTTATTTTCTACTAACTTTATGATGAAGTAATTATGTGGTTTATATGACACCACTTAATAGTTTTACTGTGGTTCTTTTATTATTAATTTGGTAGATCAATGACATCGGTACGGTAGCATATACTCTGTATGTGTTGAGTCTGAACCTCTAAGCTTTCCATTCGGCTAACACACAATTCAGAAACTCCAGGAAAATATGCTTTTTATGGCCCTTAAAAGTCAGTTCTATATAATAGTATTTCAGAACAAGATATCTTGGTTGTAGGTTGATAGACTGCTTTCATAGGGTACATTCTCCCATCCTCCCAGACTGTGGAATCTCGGAGACGCTGGGACACTCTGCTGCCTTGGCCTGGAAAGCGCTCTCTGACTATTCAGTTCCTGCCACTGCCTTTGGCACCAAAAGCCTGCTTCCTCTTCTCCTCCTGAGTTTCTGTATAATAAGTGTGTCTGGGTTTCTGTTGCACGGAACGTCCCAGAGTGAGAGAGGCTCTGGGGCAGTCAAACAAAGGCAGGATTTCATTCACCTGGCACGCTGACCCCTTGGATCCTGGCTGGAAACTGGGCACTGAGGTCCAGGGCTGAGAACAGAAACTTACATAAGCCCTAGCCCTAGCAGCTGCTGCTTGCCTCATGGCAATAAGGGACCTATTCTCCTGCATGAGTTCTGTATGTTATATAACATGTTATTCTATAACCATACAAATGAATGGGTGCTCACGCATGCGTGCACACGCACACACACACACACACACACACACACACACACACACACACTTCTACAAATGTCACTCTCAGTTTCCTCAGACTGGCAGCCCAGCTCTAATGGGAAAGGACAGTGTCTGCATTAGAAGATTAAGTATTGACAAGATTCCCAGAATAACCTTCGTATAATTCCACTCTTTCTGTATGGAGTGATTAAAGGATCAACAGAGCAGGCTTCCTATGAGTGCCTGAGATTCCAGATTCTGCTGTGTCCACGTTCACAACACTGATGTGGTCTTGAGGAGTTGAGTGGGCCTGTGTGGAATTCACTACTAGCTTCCCATCTTGTAGTAGAGAAGAAAATGGGAGGTTCAAATAATTCTACAGATCAGTGATTCACAACTTGTGAGTTCCAGACCCTTTGGGAGGTAAAGGACAGGTTCACAGGAATTGCCTAAGACCACTGGAAAAAGATAGATATTAACAGCAGCAGTACAGTTAGGAATTAGCAACAAAATAATTTTGTGGTCAGGGTCACCACAACATAGAGAACTGTATTAAAGGACCACAGCATTAGGAAGGTTGAGAACCACTGCTCTATACTGTGTTACACGGCCCTGAAGTCCCCTTTGAAGCCCAGGATCTTCTAGCTCACCAGCGTCTAAAGCAGTTATCTAAGAAGTTCATTTCCATCTAGGTGTCTCTAGAAGGATACTGCCCACTCCCATGAGAACAGCTTTTTGTCCCAAGTCACCAAAAAAGTGGCAGCCAAAGGGCTTCTACCACCTGTGGCAGAAGTGGGCTGAGAGTCCAACCCTCCCTGTCGCTTTTCCCAGGCTCGAATCAGATGTTCTTTTCATCTTGGGAATATGAGGACAGCTGTTATTATCATCATTATCATTATTACTATAATTATTTGCTAATTTAGGATATGAGCTTTCAGCAAAGAGAGTAATAAGCCAACTTTTTTAGGGAACTGTTTTTTTTTCTTCTCCTTTCCTTTTTTTAGTGATTTATTAAAGGCAGGGATTCCTGTTGCTCAGGCTGTTCTCAGACTTGCTGTGGAATTGAGGCTGTCCTTGAACTCCTGACCCTACTTCCTCTTCCTCCAAAGTGTTGGAATGACAGGAAGGCCTTATATGAGAACCGGATCTTAAAAACAACAGAAGCAAACTGATTCCTTCCTTCCTTCCTTCCTTCCTTCCTTCCTTCCTTCCTTCCTTCCTTCCTTCCTTCCTTCCTTCCTTCCTCCCTCCCTCTTTCCCTCCCTCCCTCCCTCTCTCTCTCTTTCTCTCTCTCTCTCTCTCTCTCTCTCTCTCTCTTTCTTTCTTTCTTTCTTTCTTTCTTTCTTTTCTTTTTCATCTCATCAAACACTTTGAAATCCATAGCCAAAGGCTTATTTTTTTTTCCATTTTTTATTAGGTATTTCGCTCATTTACATTTGCAATGCTATACCAAAAGTCCCCCATAGCCACCCACCCCCTCTCCCCTACCCACCCACTCCCCTTTTATGGCCCTGGCGTTCCCCTGTACTGGGGCATATAAAGTTTGCGTGTCCAATGGGCCTCTCTTTCGAGTGATGGCCGACTAGGCCATCTTTTGATGCATATGCAGCTAGAGTCAAGAGCTCCGGGGTACTGGTTAGTTCATAATGTTGTTCCACCTATAGGGTTGCAGATCCCTTTAGCTTCTTTGGTACTTTCTCTAGCTCCTTCATTGGGGGCCATGTGATCCATCCAATAGCCGACTGTGAGCATCCACTTCTATGTTTGCTAGGCCCAGGCATACTCTGACAAGAGACAGCTATATCAGGGTCCTTTCAGCATAATCTTGCTAGTGTATGCAATGGTGTCAGCATTGGGAAGCTGATTATGGGATGGATCCCCGGATATGCTAGTGTCTACATGGTCCATCCTTTTATAGCAGCCTTATTTATAATAGCCAGAAGCTGGAAGGAACCCAGATGCCCCTCAACAGAGGAATGGATACAGAAAATGTGGTACATCTACACAATGGAGTACTACTCAGCTATTAAAAAGAATGAATTTATGAAATTCCTAGCCAAATGGATGGACCTGGAGGGCATCATCCTGAGTGAGGTAACACATTCACAAAGGAACTCACACAATATGTACTCACTGATAAGTGGATATTAGCCCAAAACCTAAGATACCCAAGATATAAGATACAATTTCCAAAGGCTTATTTTAATGAAGCATTTGCTACCTTTTACTTTGGCTCTGCTCCTTGCCAGCTCTTACAGTCTGCATATATGATTTTTAACATTTCAAACTTTATTTTTCAGGTAGATAAATATTATCTAGGTTTTTATCCTGTTATGGGTGAAATTTCTCATCTACATTTATTTTTTAAAAGCAATTCAGTTAGTTTAGAATGATTCTTTTAGTAGTTCAACGAGTTACTTTACCCTGATTTAAGTGATAACTTTGGCTTGACTGTGACAAATTTTGTTGTTGGTTTGGGAATAGACATTGAAGTCAGTGCTAGATCATCCAGTGGCTTATTGTCTAAGTCATGCTTCTTTCCTTCATATTGCAAACTTAAGATTGAAAACTAAAGGAAAAGCAAACCAAAAGTCTTCCAAACTGGAATTCTAGAGAGATTCAATAAGCTTGCCAGTGCTGGTACAGATGTGGACAGAACTGTATTGTGAATGCCTAGTCACATCTCATAAGGCTTCCATGTGTTCATGGGTTGGGAAGAAAGTCATGTATACAAATGATTCATTGATTGTCTCGTCTATTTTCACAAATGCGGTTAGTTCTGAAAGCATGTGACTTCATGATTACTATCTATAACTAATTCTGACTTGTGTACATGGAAGAGGCTGACTGAGACCCTAAGTCAGGGGACTATGTCCCTTTTGGACCCAGAATGAACATATTGTTTATAAATTCTGAATAAGAAAAATCTCTTCTCCTTTTTTGATAACTCACAGGGTAGAGTTTGGCAGGGGACTTGAATGAGGTTTGATCTAAATGAAGAAGACCAAGAGGAATGCTCTAATGGTTCCAAGACCCATAGGCACAAAATTTTATTTTTGCTGTTACCAAATGCCCTCTAGGAATCTTTTGTAATCAATATTAAGTATGATTGTGCCCCATCCTTTCCACAGTTCTGCACCTGACCTCATTTCTTACTTCTTCTTCATTGCTCTTGGAATGTCTGTTATCCCAAATTCTTGCTGTTCAAAAAGCAGTGGCTATCAGCTATTTATAATATTCACAATAGAGGAATCTCAAATGGCTGAGAAACACCTAAAAATGTTCAAAGTCCTTAGCGATCAGAGAAATGCAAATCAAAAGACCCTGAGATTCCACCTTACACCAATCAGAATGGCTAAGATCAAAACTTCAGGTGTCAACACATGTTGGAAAGGATGTGGAGAAAGAGGAACACTCCTCCTTTGCTGGTAGGATTGCAAACTGGTACAACCACTCTGGAAATCTGGAGCCCCAATCTGGAAATTTCCTCAGAAAATTGGAAATAGATCCCCCTGAAGACCCAGCTATGCCACTCTTGGGAATATACCCAAAAGATACCCCACCATGCCACAGGGACACATGCTCCACTATGTTCATAGTGACCTCATTTGTGATAGTCAGAAGCTGGAAACAACCTAGATATCCCACCATAGAAGAATGAATACAGAAAATGTGGCTCATTTACACAATGGAATACTACTCAGCTATTAAGATTGAGGACATCCTGAGTTTTGCAGGCAAATGGATGGAACTAGAAAATATCATCCTGAGTGAGGTAACTCAGACCCAAAAGGACATGCATGGTATATAATCACTAATAAGTGGATATTAGCAAAAAAATTTTTTATAGAATATTCACAGAACTCAAGAAGGTCAACAAGATGAAGTGCCCAAGTGAGGATGCCTCAGTCCCACTTGGGAGGGAGAGGAGAGCATTCACAACTGGGGAGAGAGGGAGGGACCTGGGAGAGAAAGTGGGTGGGGTAGGGAAGATTGGGGGTGGGGAGAGGGAAACCTGATCTGGTATTGGGTGAGAGAAAAGGACTGAGGCCCCAAAGGCTAGCAAAAAGAATGTTAACAGGCAACTTCAGGAAATAGGAGGTTGGGGGAAACCCTCCAGAATGCACCAGAGACCTGGGAAGTGAGAGACTCACAGGACTTAAAGGGAAGGACCTTAGATGAAATGCCTGGAAGTAGGGAGAGGAAAATTTTAGAGCCCATCTCCATCATAAAGAGAGGGCATCAAGTGAGAGAGGAGGTTGCCATGCCACAATCACATCTCTGACCCGTAATTGTTCCTGTCTGAAAAAATTACAAGGATGGAAATGGAGAGGAGCCTGAGGAAAAGCAGGTCCAGTGACAGGCCCAAAGTGGGATCCAGCTCAAGGGGAGGTCCCAAGCCCTGACACTATTACTGAGGCTATGGGGCACTTACAAAAAAAGGATCTATCATGACTGCCCTCTGAAAGACTCAGCAAGCAGCTGAAAGAGTCATATGTAGATGTTTGCACCCAACCAATGGACAGAAGCAGCTGAACCCTGTTTTTGAATTAGGGGAGGCTGAAAGAAGCTGAGAAGGGTGATCCTGTAGGAGGACCAGCAGTCTCAATTAATCTGGACTCCTACCCCCATATCTTTCAAACACTTGAACACCAAAAAGACAGCATACACCAACTGATATGAGACCCCCAACACACATACATTTAGAGGACTTGCCGATCTGTGTTCATTCAGAGATGATGCGCCTAACCCTCAAGAGACTGGAGACCCCAGGGAGTTTAGAGGTCAGGTGTGGTGGGGGTTGGGGACATCCACGTGGAGAGAGGGGCAGGTGTGGGAGGAGGTATGGGATGTGGAACAGTCTGAGGGTGGATGGGGGTAGGCATGGAATATGGAGTATAAAAATAAATTTAAAAAAATTAAATTAAAAAAAGAACAACATGAATTTTGCAGGTGAATGGATGAACCTTGAAAATATCATTTTAAGTGAGGTAACCCAGACCCAAAAGGACAGTCATGGTATGTACTCATAAGTGTATATTAGCCTTAAATACAGGATGACCACACTACAGTCCACAAACCTAAAGAAGCCAAATAACAAGGGAAGATACTTGAATCTTTCTCAGAGTGGAAATAAGATAGATATCAGAGGTAGATGGAGCAGGGTGGAGGGCAGAGGGATTAGAATCGAAATTGGCAGTGTTAGGCATCCCTAGGACATGCCAGCGATCTGGGCCTGGAGGAGGCCCCAGGATGACTTTAGCTGAAACTCCTAGCAGTGGAGAATATGGAGTCTGAAGTAGCCATATCTGGTAGCCAGGCAGGACTCCCATAGGAGGCATAAGGACAGTAACCCATCCACCAAACCTTCCACCCCAAACCTATCCTGACTATAAGATGTACAGGGACAACATAGAACAGAGACAGAGGGAATGGCCAAGCAACGACTGGCCCAACTTGAGATCTATCTCATAGGCAAGAACCAATCTCTGACACTATAAATGATACTGTTATGCGTGTAGATAGGAGCCTAATATAACTGTCCCCAGAGAGGCTCCACCAAAAACCTGACCTAAACAGATGCAGAGACCCACAGCCAAACATTAGACAGAGCTCAGAAGTCTTGTGGAAAAGTGGAGGGAAGGATTGAGGGATCAAAAGAAGATATGGACTCTACATGAAAAGCAACCAACCCATGGAGGCTCCTTGTTCTTCCTTTCCCTCCTATTTATTTCAAGGCTATGTAATTATGACTTAAGGTGTTCAAGTGACACAGACCATTGAAATACATGCACACCTCCAAAAAAATTGAAGATGTCAAGAGACATCTATAGAAGAGGGGTTTTTTTGTTTTTTGTTTTTGTTTGTTTGTTTGTTTGTTTGTTTGTTTTTCTTCCAGAATTCTTAAACTGCTTCTAAATAAAGAGACAGATAGACACTGGGAGGAATTAGTATGATGCAGCTTTGTGGGGATGCTCATCAAATCGATCTGTAATGTTGGCCGGAGACTCACAGGTGAAAGGGAAACTAATAAGGCAGATGATGCTCACTGTGCCCTGGGGGCCATTTACAGCTGCTGCTACTCTTTATGCCCAAGTATTGCATTCAAAGGGGAGTAAAAGGCAACAAAAAACTTGGGCAGAATTCCAGAGAAGTACAACAATTTTCAGAGGTTGTATGACCTGCAAGAGGGTTATGATCAGTAAATCATTAATCAAGTCCAGAAAAAATAAATAAACATGGTCATGTTCTGACCATTCATGGCTCTTGACCACTTGGGTGGTCTGTTCATACATTGCAATGCTTGCTCCAATGGCTGAAGTATTGATTTGCAATACTTTTTTTTTTTTTTGGATTTGCAATGACAGAAGAATTTTGCAATCTGTTACATGCTCTCTCATGCAATGTTCCATCTTTCTATCACCACTCACCAACCTTTGAAGATATCCACTAGTTGGTTTCATTTGCCTCAACTTCTTTAGAGGATGAGGTTAAAGTGTCCAGAAGTTAGTTCACCAGCTTACAGATTGGGAAGAGCAGGGTTAAGATAAGAATCCTGGTTTATTGGTTACTGGTCCAAAGTTTCCTATTGACTCTTAGGAGCAAGTTTGTAAGTGAGAAGAAAAGATATCTACATCTCCAGGGAACTAAAGAGCACAAGATTTTTCATATCTCCAATAACAGAAAACTGATCTCACCTACTTATAGGGGAAAGTAGTTCATTTGTCTGTATAACTGAAAAGTCTTGGAGGACTGGCTGGGATAGACTGATCTACATCTTCCACTCGCTTGTCTAAAATATTTTTCTCTTAAATCTGGGCATTCTTTTAGTCTGTGTATGTTTGCTCCTCAGCCAAGCTCTTCTCATATGGTATAAAGATAGACAACTAACTGTGGCTCTCAGCTTTATTGTCTAACAAGTCTAACAATACCAGTGAGAGCAAATTCTACCTTCCCCACAGAAATGTCAATAGTTTTGCTCCAAACCTTGGCATTAGTTTTTCATGGTGAATAATTTAGGCCTGTGTCAGGAAATGTGATGCTTTTATAGAATTGGCCTGCTTCATAAGACTAAGATTAAGGTGGAAGATGGGAAGAGCCTTGAGTGGCATCAACTAACGAATATGGATGTGGTTCTCAGAAGAAGGATGGACCCATGCTTGAAGTTAAAAAACAAAAAGTCTATCAAGTTGGTCAAGCAGAACTATTTTTATTCATGCATCTCACCTTGCTTTTGTATAATGAGTGAAAACCAGATGGGCAGCTGGGGCATGGATATATGAAGTAGCTCTGTGGGAAGCTCTTTTGCATGTTTCTTTGTCTTTCATCCTTTGGCCCACATTTGGCCATCAAAGTACACACTCATATTATAGTTTTATACTTGAATCACTTAATCACTTGTGTGGTGTGCTCTTGTTGTTGTTGTTGTTGTTGCTGTTGTTGTTGTTGTTGTTGTTGTTCTTCTTCTTCTTCTTCTTCTTCTTCTTCTTCTTCTTCTTCTTCTTCTTGTTCTTGTTCTTGTTCTTCTTGTTCTTGTTCTTCTTGTTCTTGTTCTTCTTGTTCTTGTTCTTCTTGTTCTTGTTCTTCTTGTTCTTGTTCTTCTTGTTCTTATTCTTCTTCTTGTTCTTCTTCTTCTTGTTCTTCTTCTTGTTCTTCTTCTTGTTCTTCTTCTTGTTCTTCTTCTTCTCCTTCTCCTCCTCCTCCTCCTCCTCCTCCTCCTCCTTCTTCTTCTTCTTCTCCTTCTTCTCCTTCTTCTTCTTCTTCTTCTTCTTCTTCTTCTTCTTCTTCTTCTTCTTCTTCTTCTTCTTCTTCTTCTTCTTCTTCTTCTTCTTCTGGAGTCTGCTTGCACACTCTCTCAACTCATACAGGTATCATTTCAGATAGGATCAGATAGGATGCTGTTATGACTTAGATGTGTGTCTCTACCTAATATGCATAGTGAAGCCCAAATGTGATAGCATTTAGAAGTTATGATCATTAGAAGGAAATTGGGTTTAGATGAAATCATAAGGATCAAGCTGTGCTATGAAGAGCAAGAGACATGAACTTTTCCTTACCACCATATGAGTGTTCAGGGAAAAGGCAGTAATTTACAACTCATAACAAAGACTCTCAATAGGACTTTCCCACAATGGTACACTGAGCTCAAACTTCCAACCTTCTTAATGATGAAGATAGTCATCTAGTCATAAGTCACTCATATGGCAGTCAAGCTGACCATATAAACAGGACTTACATTCCATGATCACATCCTCCAGTTTCTTATAATCTTTCTTGGGTTTCATATTAGTTCCACCTCATGTTGAAATATCACGACCAAAAACAACTTGAGGGTATTTTAGGTGTATCCCAGGTTATAGTCCATCACAGCAGGGAAGCCACAGTGGCAAGAACTTGGTCACATGGCCATATCACTTGTAATAGACCAGAGTGAAATGAATGCATATATATTCAATTACTTACTTGCTTGCTTGTTGCTTATTCTCAGCTTGCTTTTATTACATAGATAGAGTTCAAGATCTTCTCCCTAGGCAATGATGCTGCCCACAGTAGGCTAGTTTCCCATAACACCTATTAACTATGATAATTCTGTACAGCCGTGCCTGTATAGACAATCTTTCATTAAGACTGGCTTCCTAGGTGATTCTAGGTCATAACAAGGACAAAGCTAACCATTACAGGTAGGAAATCATACAAAAATTTATTTTTTCTAAGTAGATAATTCCTGATCATGATCATCACTGTCCTCACTGTTATAGACAACCATCCCTTTGTCACCCCTTAAAAATAAGAACAATTTAAGTAGTTTTAGTTCTGGATTTCCAGTGGAACTCAAGTTCTACTTAACTTACAAGTATTCCAATTCCTGTGTTTGAGGGCTATTGCCAATTGTCAACCTGACAGAATTTAGAATTCCTGGAAGATGGACCTCTGGGCATGGATGAGTGGAAATTATCTTGATTATGTTCATCCAAGTGGGAAGGCCTACTGTTCTGTGTCAGTATACCTTCTGTGTCAACTCGACAAGATAGACTCATCTCAGAAGAGGAAACCTCAATTGAGAAAATGTCCCTACCAGCCTGGCCTAAAGGCAAACCTGTGGGGTATTTTCTTGACTGATGATTGATGTGAGAGGCCATAGTTCACTGTGGGTAGTGCCATCCCTGGGCAGACAGATCCACCAAGCCATCCATAATTCATTTAATCTACAATAGTATTCTGCCTATCTGATATGCTAGGGCAATGGTAGTAAAAAGCTTGTGGAACTAACCTACCAATATTTTATTTGACTTAAGGCCAACTTCACAAATTGGAGCCCAGACCCAACAGTGCTTGAGTGATCCAAAACCAGATAGCTCAGATACCTAGAGGAAAACCAAATACTACTAGTCTTAAAAAAAAATAGTAGGAAAAAGATATTCTGCTATACTTATAGATCAATGTCTTCCTTAGCTATCATTAGAGAAGCTTTTATCTGCAGCAAATGGAAACAAACAGAGACCCACAGACAGACATTATGCAAGAAGTGAGAGACATTGGAATACTCAGCATTAAATGGGATGTCTCCATTACATCCTTCCCTTCAGGGCTCAAGGAACACATTAGAAAAGAGGCAGAAGGAGTATAAGAGCCAAAGGGAATGGAGAATCCCAACTTCCTTTAAATCTATACAATCAAAGCTCATATGAATTCCCAGAAACTGAGGGGGCATGTACAGGGCCTTCAGAGGTCTGTACCATGTCCTCTTTATAGTGAGCTTAATTTAGTTTCTTTCCAGCATCTCCTTTCCTTGATATACCTATTGGTAGACAATGACACATAGCACCACAGGCCCAGCAGGCTCATTCTTGGGGACTATAAACATCTACTGTTAAAGAGTAATGTGTTACTTCAGATTCATAGTCATATTTCCCCACATGTATTTCCTAAACACAGGATACTTTAAGATTATTATTAATAAAAGTCACAAAGAGACAGTTATTCCCTCCAAATAGCCTCTTGATGATATGCTTCTTGTTTAGTGACTAGAAAGAAGGTAGTAGCACTGTAGGGACACCCCTGATAGCTTGCAGAGAAAGCATTTAGGTGGGTAACTACCTGCTAACTTCTTTGTTGTTTCTTTGTTTGTGGTGGTAGAATGGCTATGAAGAGATGTGGATCTTGACTTAGATGAAACACTTGCTCAAAATTAGTTCCTGAAATGGTGTTCTATGCGGAAATAAATCTTAGAATGTGTGAGAGAGGCCAGGATGATATAGTACCATACCTTTATATCAGATGGTTCAATGAATGAACGTCCATATGCAACACTCACACGTGTATGTGTGTACACAAACAGTACGATTAAAACTTTAATTGATCCAGCAGAGTAATTTTAAAGAAGGGAGTTTTCAGTTATCCTAGACACTTTCCAAAAGTGTCATTGTGCTCCTCAAAGCTCATTTGTGCTTAGTGGCAGAATCATATGTCTCTGTATGTGACAGTCAGTGTGCTGGTTGCCATGTGTTACTGGTTCTGGCCATATTTTATACTTACTAAATAACAATGAAGAATGCATAGCAGAGAAGATTTTGAATGCCTCCACTCTTTCATAATTCTTTATATCACTATCAAGTATATGATTATTCCAAAATAAGGAAGAACAGAGATGGGAAGACCTACACAGATCATAGGAAGAAACAGCTAAAAAATACCAGTGAGACTCCCTGTTAAATATGCAACTCAACAGTATTCAAATAGGATTCATTCAATTGTGACAGGTCTACTGGTTTTGCATAGGAATGTAATAAACGAAGCAGTAGGAAGTTCAATGAGGAGGCACGTGTAATTAGGAAAGTTTGGCAGAGACTTGGGAGAAATGAACTGTATAGGTTAATCTCAGCTGTGTATATCACAGCGCTGTGCTTAGCTCATGTGTGCTTGGAGCCATAGCTCTGACTCTTGGCCAAATCCATGTAAAAGATAATAACTGGTGATTAACATAGCCCTGTACTATTGCTCAAGACCGACCAGGGGCAACCTGTTCATTGAATGTGTTCAGTTGGCTGGGTTTACCCATTTCTCATTATGTCTTCTAGCTTTTAGTGTTGGTCTGTCTCATCATGCAGCTCTTTTTGCATGGCCAAAGGCACAAAAAAGACCCCTTTTCTGGGTTATGCTCTGACTCATTCAAGTGCCTTACCATGCAATTGTGTTATAAATAAAATTGTTTTCATATTACTGCTGGTAGCCTGAAATCACACACACACACACACACACACACACACACTCACTTATGGGGTCTTATTTTAAAGCCATGGCTGTCTATATTTTTAACAATTGGTACTAAGTTAAATTATTTAGATTATCTTTCATAGTTGTGAATTGATATCAAAATAAAACTTTAAAAATTTCAATTTTTATTTGTTGATATTTGCTGAGACCATTCTGTAAGTTCTGCTAATGAAGACCTTCTCCCTTGTTATCTCTGCTGTTTACAAATCACCGTCTTGGCATTCATTTTTAATAGACAGAATCACATAACAAAACAGAAGTATCAATATCCAAAAAACAAAACAAAAACAAAAACAAACAAACAAAAAAACCCTTTCCTCTCTAAATGAGGAAATAGGCAGCTATTTCTTTTTAATAGAAAAACAAGATAATGTGTCACTGAACCCTGAATGGCATCTTAAGTATAAAACAAAGTAGATTTGTCTAAAAATTCCATAGGACATTAGATCCCAGATAACACCATCATATTTTAGATTTTCCTTGCCAGTTTAGGTAGACTAAATTATTGACTAGATATTCATTGGGTATTAGCAGAGCCATTTCAAACCAAATTATAGGACAGGAATGTAATTATTTTCCAATGGGACTTTGGCATTTGTACATTCTTCTGTCACTAATAAAATATGTTTATTTATGACACTATTTTTCTAGTAAGGAAATATGCCCCCAAAGAAGGATTTGACAAGCTTACACATAATATATCCTCAAGTCCTTGTTTACATGGTGATGCACATAGATCTCCCTCAATAGTTTTTCTAGGTCTTCAAGGAAATTGGAGATGTTTTGTATCTTCTGAAGACAGAAGTATTAAAGGCCAGTACGCCATCCAGAGAACCACAGTGCCCAATCTTTATTCTTGTTACCTGAGTAGAGTGGGAAAGAATGAGATTGCATTCATGTTAGACATAGATGACGTTTGTAGGAATCAATGCAAAAATGGCAGATGGACCGCTTGCCATCTGTCAGACAACACATAGTAGGGACTTCAGCTGCACATGTCAGCATGGCCCTGAAAGAACCTAGTGGGGAAACCCCCACCCAATTCCCAATTCAGTGTGCACCCAAAAAAAAATCACGAAGGATCTCTTGATGTAATTACATGAGGACGTTTAATTACGGAGCTCCGGACTGACATGTATCCCACACAGGAGATAAAGGATGTCGGCCTCAAGGCTTGAAAGTTAGGGGTTTTTATGGGGTAAGGGGCTCAGGGGTGTGGAATTCAGCACAGCGACACACTATTGGCTTATTCAAACATTAACAGAAAGAACACAGTGCATCAGAACTTTGTTCCTGTGGGCTGGGGGCTTATCTTTGTTCACATAGCAACCAGTTGATGTATGACTTTACCCGGCGCCAAGGGGCAGTAGACAGAGGGGAGATTCTGGCCAGATGGTGTTGACTTAGATAATATAGCCCTGCTTGTCCTTGTATACCTTTTTATCTCTACAGTCAAGATGTTCTTAGGAATGCCTTAACAACAGCCCGGCTCTGGCATGCCTGGGGGCTGTTCTGCTTTGTTCTCAGTCCCTGGCCGGGGACCGTGGTCTCTTAAACTCACAAGTTACAATATTTTATTTTCCTTCAGCCCCACATAACCCCATGCAATAACTGAGTGCTTACTCTGCTATAAATACTCTGTGTTGAACCATCCTAAGATTTAGAATCATTACCCCATGGAAGTTGAGACCAAGTAGATAAAACCATGAAACCATGATACCAGAAACACTCCCATACTGTATTAATTTTTAAGTTGAATATGACAAATCAATTTCAAGAATCAGTTATGATTGAAAGTTAAGTTTGATTCCATTAAGATAATTTATAGACAGGAATTTTATGGACTATTTAGTCAAGGAAGAGATGTTTCTATGAGTCTTAGTTAGGGTTTTATTGCTGTGAACAGATACCATGACCAAGGCAACTTGTGAAGAGCTTTTGGTGCGCTTATAGAAATTTGCTGCTTATAGCAATTTGTCAAGTACTTGTCACAGGGCTCTGGAGTAGGAAGTAGGATCAGATAAGGGTATTTGCATTTGGGCTAATGCAAGGATCTAAGGGATGTGTGACTTCCCTTTTGTCTTGGTAATCCTGATAAGCCCCCACCCCCCACCCTGCCCCCCAGACACAGTGCCTTTGTTTATTGCTTTATTTGATTACTAGCTGGTGTGATCTCTTTGTTCATTGCCTTGTTTAATCACTTTGTCTTTGATCAAAGAACTGACCCTATTCTCTGCTAGTACCTAGAATGGTTTAAAAGATGGCTGGGAAAAATTAAAGCTGCTTCAGCCTCAGTACTGGCTGGAGTCATGTTATAACGTTTATCTAATTGTCTTTTTTGTTTTCAATCCTTACTCCTGCCCTTGAGACCCTGTTGACTGACTGAGGTGGCTTGGTCAGCAGCTCTCATAAGCACAACATTTACTTGGGGCTGGCTTATAGGTTCAGAGCCTCAGTCCATTATTATCAAAGTGGGAACATGGCAGCATCCAGGCGGGCATGGTGCAGGAGGAGCTAGCTGAGAGTTCTACATCTTCATCTGAAGGCTGCTAGCAGAATACTGGCTTCCAGGCAACTAGGACTAGAGTCTTATAGCCCACGCCCACATTGACACACCTAATTGAACAAGGCCACACCTCCAAATAGTGCCACTCCCTGGGCCAAGCATATATAAACAATCACACTATCCTTCTAGAAAACAATGTTTACCGGAAATAGAAAAATAGATCAGGTTAGATGTTACACAGCCTATGCTCACAAGGTGTTTGAATTCTGGTATCACCTACAGAACAATGTTCTTAAGTGAAAGACAATATGATAAATCTGTTTCTCCCCCGACATACATTTCTTTTTTCAAGACAGGGTTTCTCCGTGTAGCCCAGGCTGTCCTGGAACTCTCTCTCTCTCTGTAGACCAGACTGGCCTCATACTCAGACATCTACTTGCCTCTGCCTCCTGAGTACTGGGATTAAAGACTTGTGTCACCACAGTATAGCTTTAAATCTGCTTCTTAAGTAGCATCTTGTAGCATGGATTGATGGAGAGCTGGCACATAGCATAAAATGTGAAGCATAAGAAGATGAGGAAGGCTTAGATCCTTTCTTTGCAAGTAGTGGGGAACCAGTGATGGGAAGATGCACAGGGACTTTGAGAACTCAGAAAACAAACGTTGAAGATGAGATGCAGACATGGTGGCTAGTAACTTTCTGTACACCAAGAACTATCTTAAGACAGTCTCTGGAAAAAGAAAATGTAGAAAATTGTCCATCTGTCTGCTACTGCTTTGTTTGAATGGGAGGAGCTATATGGAGTCCCAAAGAGCTCTCATCACTGTTTGCCAGTACAGTACCTAAATACTTTATACTAGAGATTTTTTTTTTTTTGAGGCAGGATCTTATGTAGCCCAGGATTGCCTCAAACTTATTATAATTTAGTCTCTTTAAGCTACAGATCCCCCTGCCTCTGTGGCCTGGATGCTAGGATTACAGGGTAGTTTTGCACAATGATCACGGTGTGTGTGTGTGTGTTGGGGGGGGGGATGGGGATGGGTGCTGGTGGTTGGTACTGGCCCATGCTAGGCAACCGAGCTATATCCCATCCCCTTAGAGATGTATATTTTGTTCCAAAGTTGCCTTATTCCAGAATTTATTTTAATGCATATATTATGTATGTGATACATCACCAAAATTTATCACATCTTAGTTAAATTAATTTTTGAAGGAAGCTATAAAAGAGGGTTAGAAGAGACAAGAATACATGGCTAAAACTATCTTCTTCAGAATTGTGTGGAATTCATTATGAGTAAATATTTATAATCATACCATAGAAACTAAGATATTCTGAGGGTCCTTTAAGATGTCTGAGACTTTAGCTAGCTTATTATTATTGTTGTTGTTCTTGTGATTAATGGATATTTTATTTATTTACATTTCAAATGTTATCCACTATCTCAATCCCCCCCCCCAAGAAATCCCCTAACCCATCCTCCCTCCTCCTGCTTCCATGAGGGTGTGCCCCCACCCACCTACCCATCCACATCTGACTCCCTGCTCTCGCATTCCCCTATACTGGGCATTGAGCCTTCACGGGACCAAGGGCCTCTTCTGCCATTGATGCCTGACAAGTCCATCCTCTACTATATATACTCGGCTGGAACCGTGGGTCCCTCCATGTGTACTCCTTGGTTGGTGGCTTAGACCCTGGGAGCTCTGGTTGATTGATATTGTTGTTCTTCCTATGGGGTTGCAAACCCCTTCAGCTCCTTCAGTCCTTTCTCTGACTCCTCCATTGAGCACCCCACGCTCAGTTCAATTGTTGGCTGCGAGTATCCACCTCTGTATTTGTCAGGCTCTGGCAGAGCCTCTCAGGAGACAGCTATATCAGGCTTCTGCCAGCATTCACTTCTTGGCATCCACTACAGTGTCTGCTTTTGGTGACTGTAGATGGGATGGATCCCCAGGTGGGGCAGTCTCTTAATGGCCTTTCCTTTAGTCTCTGCTCCATACTTTGTTTCCATATTTTCTCCTGTGAGTATTTTGTTACACCTTCTAAGGACTGAAGCACCCATACTTTGGTCTTCCCTCTTCTTGAGCTTCATGTGGTCTGTGAATTGTATCTTGGGTGTTCTGAGCTTTTGGGTCACACTGCAGATTTTATTCCCCTTTTAGTCCACCCTCCCACTGCTCTACATCCCATACCTCCTCCCCATCCCACTGTCTCCAAGAGGATGACCTCCCCCAGACTTATGCTACCTTTTTAAACTTGGGTGTTTCCATCCTTTGATATGGATCTTTATTTAGTGTCATCCCAGCCATTGGTCCAGGCCCCCTGTTTCTAAACCATCTTGTGTGCATACTATATGCATAGCATATTTGCCGATGACTTAAACTCCTCAACAAGCTCATTTTTAGACATGCCTAAAAATACAAAGGGTACTGATTATAAAATTCAGCGTGTCAGTAAAATCTTTGCTTTGCTAATCTGAGGAAAATGGTGCTTGAAAAGATCAGACACTGCACAATTTCTGAATTAGTTTACGATTTGTAAAACACAGAAAAGTGCATGTGTGTGATCAGGTGTGCTCATGTGGTTCCTCCTCCTCCTCCTCCTCCTCTCCCTCTCTTTCTCTCTCACTCTCCCAACTACTTTAAACAAGGTCTCTCAGTGTCTGTCATAGAATACATCATGTTAGCTGTGATAATGATTACCACAGAGTGGTAGGACTACAGTCCTGGGATTACCAATATCCTACCACTCCTGGCTTTTTATATGTGGAGTCTGGACTAGAACTAAGGCAAACAGTTTCTGGACAGAGCTATACCTCAGTTGCTTAAATAATTTCTTGATACAAACAAAATATATATTTAAAAAAAGCCCTCCATCCTCTCTTGCTTTTGTCAGCTATGAGTACTTGCTGATTTGTTCTCTGAGGTTCAGTTTTTAAACTTGTAAAATGAGGGTAATACAGTCAAATTTATACGGGTGGTTCAAATTTTATATAAAGGAAAAGGTCTCTTTCACAGTCTGCTTATTCCTTTGCATACCAGAAACCCTTGAACTGTGTGTTAGTAGTGCAGGCAGTGACTAGAGTCATGAGTCCCTGGCTTTCATTCCTGACCTAAGGTCTTTGAAATACACCTCATTTGTTTCAAATGTCACTGTGTTGAAGGGCAGAGCTCAAACTGCTGTGGAAAGAATGAGGCAGTTATGTGAGTAAGGCTATGCATTCAGGTCATCTCGGTCTCCACATTGGGTATTTATGATTCTACACAGGATCCCATGCTACTCAGCTCACCACACATATGATAAGACCCCACAGTGCCCAGGAAAGATGAGGCATTATGGTTGGGTTTTACGTGGAAATGTACTAGATCGCATGCTGTGAGAGGAGTGATGAGTTCAGGCAGTGGCTTCAGTTGTGCTCTGAGAATGAAGAAGTCCATGCTCACAGTGGTTTCCCTGGCAGAGCACATCATTTGTGGAACACATCATTGCATCTCGCCAAACAGAACAACATTGTCCAGTGGTGTTTTGGGAAGAACATAGGCATTGACTAATACCACAGGGAGAGGATATTGTCACTTTTGCTTGACTTGAAAGCAAATCATGGTTATTTTGATGTGTCTGGTTACCCACAAATTCAGCATAGCTAAGGAAAAGATCAATTTTCAAAGCACTCCTGCATTGACTCAATGAGGTATGACTGCAAAGAGAGTAATAAATTATGTTTTCCAGCATTGCTTGAAGAGATCAGTCACCACTGGGCTCGTGTGTGTGTGTGTGTGTGTGTGTGTGTGTGTGTGTGTGTGTGTGTGTGTGCACACGTGCTGTGTGCTGTATCCTTTACAAACACTACACCTACCACTTAACTCAATACTATAAAAAGGTTTTGTTTTGTTTTTTTTTGAAAACCCAACTCTAACACATTAGTGTTATGTTTTAAAACATCTTTCTGCTTGATTCTAAATTGTCCACAAATAATCATCTAGAAGAAAATGGTACCTTGAGGACAATAAATAGATGCATTTTCACACAGGCACAGGATATGCCATCTCCGCAGCATTATTGTAGGGATCTCACGCTGTCAGCATCTCCTCTGAGGAATGAACTACTGAAGCTTTCTGTTTTATGAAGGCTTCATATTCATAAGGCGATGGCTCCGCTTGCTCTTGGCAGGCCGTACACCCACTCTGTTAGACTGGAAGTCATTTATCTGAATTGAAGCCCACTATTGGAACAAGCTGAACAAGAACTCACAACGCACATAAAAGCTTTTGGAAGAGACCTGGGATTGGCTCTGGGGGTGGATATAATTCAAATGCAAATGTACTTCATCAGAGGTTTGCCTTCGATGCCAAATTTTGGGGCAAAAGAAGGACCAACTACTGATCATTTGCTCTTTTCTCCCCCCCCCCAAAAAAAAAAACAGAAAACCAACTGTACAGTCAATATTCCTTCTTTCAAAGTAATGTCATAAAAGGCTTGAAGAAAGCATTATGATGCCTAGTTCATCATTACAGAGGATACGACTACCTATGATGCCACTTTATCATTTCATGTTTGAGAGGGCTTTGAAAAGGGAGGAAGGAAGCTACCAATATCTGTATATCATGGGAAAAACATACAGAATTGAAAAGTAAGAGAAATAACCATATTTAAAAGACCATAGAGATGGTTCTGTGAGTATAGTGCTTGGATGCAACCAGGAGGCCATGAGTCTGAATCCCTAGCATCCACATAAGAGCAAGGCAGGATGGCATCTGTCTAGAACCCCAGCACTGGGCCAGGGAGGCAAAACAGGTAATTCCCAGTGCAGATGCCAACCCATCTGTTACCAGTAGGTGGAGGATGGGCCAGGTTATTTCTGTTCTACTTTGCTTATTCAAGAAATTGAAATAGAGGCCCGTGTACAGATTTATAAAGTATAAAGGTTACTTATCTACCTTTTGCTATTTTAATTTTATTAAAAATAGCTTTTTAATGCAATATAGTTCTACTATGGTTTTCCCTCCCCCCCCCCCAGCTCCCCATAGATCTTTCCCACCTCTCTCCCCTCTCATCTGGATCCAAACCATGTCTGTCTCTTGTTAGGAAACAAACACGCATCTAAAAACAAAATAAAATAATAAGGTAAGATAAAACATAACCAAACAAATCAGAACAGGACAAAACAAACAGAAGAGCTAAAGAAAGAGGAAGAGAAACACACATGAATGCAGAAACTCACATGTTCACAGACCCAGGTATCCCATAAAAACACAAAACTTGAAGCCACAATATGTAAACAAAAGTCCATCAAGATGTAAAAAAAAGAACGGGGAGCTGGAGGTCTTGGGAGGGTAGCAGAGTATAATCAGCCGCTGCCACTTTGGTTCTCCGGTGGCTGCTGTGTGGCACAGATAGATTGAGCTGGTGGGTCTGCGGAGCAGCAGGCTCAGCAAGGGATCTGCCTGAGTGCAGGGGCAGGCAAAGACGGTGCCATGAGGAGGAACACCCCTTACATTGACAGTAAGATCAGCCTCATCTCCTAGGCGGAGGTCTGCTATGAGGGCATCTTCTATACCGCTGACAACGAGAACTCCACGGTAGCCTTCTCCAAAGTTTGATTATTCAATAGAACAGATAGACCAACAGATTATCCCAAACTGCCTCCAGATGAAGTCTTTGACTATATTATATTCCAGGAGACTGATATTAAAGATTTCTGTCTATGAGCCACCGAAATCCCAATGTTCTTTGCCCAGCTATTGTTCAGTCTTGACTAGGTTCATCTTCTTCATTTCAGTCAGTGAGTTCCTACGGACCTTTCGGCAGGATGCCAGCATACAAGTCAGTTCAGCCCAAGGATATCAGTTGGGCATCAGTTTGGTGCTGTTGGTGTTGCTGGGAGCTCCTTGACGTCCTTTGGAAACAGAAGCATCAAATAGTGGTACCTTATTCCAGAGCAATGCATTTGGTTCTGCCTTCACACAGGACCCAAGATCTGTAAAACCACAGCTAGCCCAAGATCGATCAATCCCTCAGACTCTTTGAACAAAATTTCAACCATGGTACAAGCAGTATAGACCATCTCGGCCCACTTACCTGCTCCAGCACCTATTAGGAGGGGGAGCTCTTTTCCAGCCAGGTCTTTGCCCCCTACCTGCCAGAAAGCAGTAGCCAACCAAGAGCACAGGGAAGCTGAAGCACACCAAGTCCCAAGGTCAGACCAGAAAACAGGCAACTCAGAAATGATACCAAGAGTCAATTAGTTCCAGGAATTCCTTCTGCCCCAAGACAGGACTGGGGGTGAAGGTGAGGGAGTTCATGGAGGTAGCGGGGAAAGATTTGGTATCCATCGAGATGGTCCAATGAAATTTGAGAAAGAGTTCTGACTTTGAAAGTACAAATGCACAATCTAACAAGGAGGAAATCGACAGAGAACTTCATAATAATCTTAAATTAAAAGAAGATAAACTTGAGAAACAAGAGAAACCTGTACATGGTAAAGGAGACTCTGGAATCTACATACAAAACATCGAGGGAACGCTATGAGGAAGAGCTGTTTGGGTTCAACAGCAAAACCAAGTTCTTCTTCAGAAAGCATAAGTGTATGTTGAGTAGAAGATGGTTGTGATTCCTTGCCTAGAGTTGAACTAAAGCAAGCTAGATGGAACTGCTAAGTATTTCCTCATCACTGAAAGGAGTTTTCTTATCACTAATTAATTCTTTGGCAATTATTTCGAGTTGCCTGCAGATAGGTTGTGATACTGTGTTTGAGCCACAGAAAGTTTTTTTGTGTGTGTATTTGTGTGTGTGTGTGTGTGTGTGTGTGTGTGTGTGTGTGCATGTGCATACATGTGTGTAACTGTATCTCTTTGTTTTTTGGAGATCCTAGAATATGAGGTAGCATATTTTGACAATTAGGGTCCTGGATGGTAGATAATTTTGTCAGTCAACTACTGTACACACAGGTAGATACTGTTTCTTAGGCAAAGGCAACACTTTTATATAATTGTAAAATTCCATTATATCCCGTTGCCAAAGAAACATTGTGAACTTTGTGTAGTTGCATAAAGAGCAACTAATTTTTTAAAAGAATAAACATTTTAGTCAGCAAACATACCTGTTCTTGCAGAATAGGTTGTGGTGTCTCTCCACAGCAATAGAGCACCAACTAAGATACTTCCTGTGACAATCCCTCTCTTCATACCTCCGGTCATCTAGAGAGTAGGGCTAGAGACTCCTGCCACACGTTTTTCAATCTGCAATACCACTCTTTTTATTAAAGTCCTTCTGGTCTACAATATCATAATTTCTTCCATTATGGTTTCCAGGTAAGTCTTGGTTATTTTTAAATAGAGTATTTATCTACTCTTTGGGAATTTCATACGTGCATATAATATATTTTGATTGTATCTCACCCCCCCCCACTCTCTCCCAACAACTTCTTTCAAAATTACCTCCCTGAGTCTCCCTCCAACTTCATGGTTTTGTTGTTGTTATTTATAACTCACTATGCCCAATTAGTGTTTCTCAGTCAGGAATGTGGTCTGGAAAGCTCCTCTACCCTCCATGTGATAGGAGGTTGATAGGTTTGATCTTGTCCAGGTTCTCTGCAGCCAATCACTGCTGCTATGAGTTCATGAGTACAAAGAGAACAATGTTGGGTAAGAAAGGTGCCAAGTAAGATCTTCCAGAAGAAAGTGTCATTCCTCAGGAAGTACAGGCAGTTTAACAGGCAGCCAAGAAAATCTGCAGACACTGCTAAATGTTCTCAGAGGGGAAACATAGCCACCCCTTAAGAACTAACAGTGAACATAACCAAAATAAATTGCTCTTATGTGGTCCATAATAAATACATTCGATGAGTTTCTGAATTAATGATTTCAATTATAGTTATTTATTAATTTATTGTGAATATTAACTTTCCTTCTTCAAAACAATAACTTGCAAATTAAAATGCAACACATGAATTTAATTAAAAATTTAGTAATTAAAATCTATTGGATAATATAGGAATTTCTATGTTTACTAAGTAGTGAAACTATTCAGCAATCCTGTCAGAGATATATCCCTCAGGGACTTGCTAAAGTTCAAGAGTATAGAATAATTCATCCAAAATGGCAGACACCATCTATGAAGGACGTAAAGATGTCTTTTTTTTTTTCTTATTGGAGACACAGTCATCTTTACATTTTCTTTTTCTTCTACCCCTTTGCTGTCCTATAGAACAGTCCCATTGAGAAAGTATGGGACTTTCTCGTCTACTTGTATTTTCAAGGGTTTTATGCACAGTGCCTTCTAATAAATTTTCAATTGAGTGTGATTTAAATGAGTAAGGTAAACACGATAGATATAGAATCTAATTTCCTTTCTATGTGACATTGAAAGCCATCCTTTTCAACTATTTTAATTGCAGTCATCATTAACTAAAGTCTCCGTTCAGCCAAGGCTCTAGACTTTTGGCTCTGGGAGTCAGGGAGGTACAAGCCTCTGTCTGTGCTCCAGATGGTACTGGGTGAATTCTCCATAAAGTTGTTATTTAGAGTCCTGGCAGCATCTTTCATGAAGTAGGGAGTTGCAGTTGGCATTCCTCTTAGCATTCTTCTTCTTAATAGATAGCCTCACAGTGATCACACAGCATAGTCTAGGCAAGAATACTGAGGACCCATCTTGCCTTTATAGACTTTGGTGAGAATAATTGGCTGACAGATTGTTTTCTTGGATATTAAGGTCAATAAATATTAATTGGGGCTTCACTCTAAGTAAAACACTTGTCTAGGCACAGAAAGAGATACAGCCATGTTGTAACATCAATGAACATCAAAGAAGAGAAGTGTATACATTAACATAAATGAAAAGCATCTAATTAGCATTGTGAGACAGATACTAGTATGAACTTTCGAGACAGAGAAGGATCAAGAGAAGTTGAAGACTTAAGAAAGATGTGTAATGAAGGAGCTGGGGTTTTTGTTTGTTTTGACATTGAAGAATGATTGGGCTATGTAAGTAAGGAATTTAGGAAGCAATATAAATAAACGAATGCAAATTCAGATGCTCAGGGATTACATAAAATATAAAAATATAGTAATGGTGGAATATCTATTGTATTTTGGGATTTATCATTTTCATTTGTATCTAGTAAAACTTCTAATCTCTTATTTTGACAATAGAGCCAGGATCAACCTCTTTATTGAGTATTTAAGGTCCCAGAGGTTTTAGAGGAGTCATGAAAACATTTAAATTTCTTTTTTAAATCACAAGGAAAAAACCATTACAATCCAGGGTATTCACACTAACACAGCACAGTCCTATAGTGCTAATTACTATTTGCATGGAAGATTCATGAAGGTCGAAGTGTGGAGGTGGCATAAGAAACAAGCTGTGGTTTTGGATCGAGCCATCCTTCATATCCGTCATTCCCGTATGCTCTCTAAGCTACATCCCAAGTGGAGTACTTTCTTTTCATTTCCACTTTGTCAGAAAAAAAAAGCCAAGGCACCGGTGATCTTGAATGTTGATATAATTTGAGGTCTCGGCCTGATTCTAGCATCAGTTCTCATCATGTCTGCTTCACTTACTATCCAGTGAACTGTAGTTATCCGTCCTCAAAGTTTCCAGCAGCATCCTATTACACTGAACATGAAACATAAAATTTCATTGTCTTTCCTCAATGAAAGATTCCTGGCATCTGATGTCATATTATGCCAGTCACCAGGTTGGAATGGCCTAGTATTGTTAGCCATTTTTATATTTTGGAAATATCTACCTTGGGGTTCATTGCCTTCAAGTCCCTTACTTTCCTTAGCTTTACGTGATTTTGGTTTCCAAATATTTGGATGTGAGATGATTAGTAACTTCCTCAGAGAGTTCTTCAATGACCACATCAGCCCCTCCTATATACTCTGTATTTGTCTTTCAAAAATAGCACTTACCAATATATAAAATTCAAATATGTATTTATATGTAGATTTTTATTATAAAGGTGAGCTTCATAGGAATGACTGCTATCTCAGACTTTAGAAAATCCCAGGAAGATAGTGGACACATGTATCTGTTGCAAATGTGACAAAGTTCTGCATGCAGTGATATAAATTTGGTTTATTTCATGGATTTTTATGGCTTAGCAGGGCATGTATTTATTATCACAACAAATCATCTCAAGGTCTTGGTAGGAACTTCTACTCTTCCATTTTTCTAAAAGATGACATTGGGATTGTGAAGGTCGATAATTATACTCAGTTCCCATCTGAACCCTGTCAACTTATCTTTAAAGTTGATCTCTTTACCTTGTTTCTTTCAATGATTGTTTTGTCTTGAATTTGCGTGATGGCTACAGGTTTTAAGACATAGCAGATTGTTCTTAACTTGGTAAACAATGAAAAGTGATCTGCTTAAAGCAGGATAGTCTGGGAGTGGTGTAGGAAGTTGAGAAAATCAAGGAAGACTGGGTGTAGAAAACTTAAAAGACCATTGCTTTGGTCTGTTAAACATAGGCCATGTTTAGAGAATATTAACTCAAAATTGTATGTTGTTTGGAAGTATTTTCTTAATAACAACTATTTAAAGAAGGAGAGTTCATTTCATATCTTTATTGGAAGCAACCCTTGGACAGAACACCTTGGTCTTTCAGAAAAATCTATTTTAGATACTTGCTAATGAAAATTGTCAGTGGCCTTTGAGCACAAAGATAATTATAACTATTTTTTACAATAATTAAGTGTTTGCAGATATAAATGATGTTTATTCTAGACATGCTGTCTTTGAGTATTTTACAATTCAAGTTGGTTCTGATCCCTCACTATTTCTACCTTCCTTCCTTCCTTCCTTCCTTCCTTCCTTCCTTCCTTCCTTCCTTCCCCTTCCCTTCCCTCCTCTTTCTTTCTTTCTTTCTTTCTTTCTTTCTTTCTTTCTTTCTTTCTTTCTTTCTTTCTTTCTTTCTTTCTTTCTTTCTTTCTTTCTTCCTTCCTTCCTTCCTTCCCCTTCCCTTCCCTCCTCTTTCTTTCTTTCTTTCTTTCTTTCTTTCTTTCTTTCTTTCTTTCTTTCTTTCTTTCTTTCTTCCTTCCTTCCTTCCTTCCTTCCTTCCTTCCTTCCTTCCTTCCTTCCTTTCTTCATTCATCACAATTCTTTCGGTATATTATATGCTCAGGAATGCTTAATTCACAGTTTGGGGAATGAGAAAGACTTGTTTCCCCCCCCCATGGAGGTAAATCTTTCTATATTTAGGGATGTGCTATATGGATTTTCTTGGTCTTTTCTTACCTAATTTCTTCTAATGAAATTATAACTAATCTCTACTAATTTTTATAACTGTTCTCTATTAATTTATACAACTTTTAAAATCTAAACTCAGCAATTGTGTAAAATGTGAACAAGGTCATTACCATTCTTCTGCTCAATATCAAAAGTGGCTCTTATAGCTCCTAGTGTAGAGGTAGATCCTATGCTCTGTCTTCTAACATTATTTTGTTACTATAATATTTTATTAATTCTTTGAGATCTTCATACTTGTGCTGCTATTCTTGCCTCCTCTTAGATCCATATCCTATTTCCTTCCAACTTTATGGCCTCTTGAAAAAAAAAAAGCACAATAACCCCACTACATGCTTCTCATATACTTTTGGGTATGTGACACATCTACTAGATATTAACCTATGAGGAGGCCGCATATCTAAAGAAAACCGACTCTCCTTCCCCCCGTAGCCAACAATTATCAATAGTTCTTCAGGTAGAGGTGAAGGAAACTGTAAGTCCCTCCCCTTGGTGTGCCAGAATGTTGATTGGCTTATTATTGTACCAGTCTTGTGAGAGCAACCATAACAGCTGGAAGTTCATGAGATCAGTGGTCCTATCATGTCTGGAAGAAACTGCTTCACTTTGGTCCATTTCATCCTCTAAGTCTTACACATTTTTACCCTCTGCCACAATGTGCAGTCTTAAGGTACAGGGTGATTAACCCTGTTTATGGCTGAGCACTCCACAGATGCTAATTTTCTGCACTTTGACCAGTGGTGAGTTTTTGCATTGACCACTGTTAGCTTCATAAAATTTCCCTTATGAGGACCGAGAACTTCATGAATTTATGGGTATAGCAATATGAATTTAAAGATAAATTTTGTACTACGTCAATTTAACAGTAGTGGGTTCAAAGCCTCAAGGGCTATGAGCTTACTGAAAATGTATTCTTGATCAAATTTACAGTAGCTGCCATGCATTTCTTCCTGTGAAGCAAATCTTAAATCCATTTAGAAATCAGCTGGTTACATTTATAACATTCATAATGGCATTGTGCCCATGATCATAATTTGACATTTAAGCTGTTACTGAAGCTTTCAGGGCTTACAGCTTACAACTGATGCTTTTTCTCCTCCAGCAGCCTATCCAAAGCTTTCCTGGTCTTTTAAAGCTGATGAGCATCTCTTACAAGTCTTAGTTATCAAACCTACCCCATTCACTTTTCTCCAGGGAACTGAACTCTCTGGTAATCTCCAAATGTTCCATGGATGCATTAGTGCTGTCCTGTTTTCACTACTAACTTTTCTTAAGATCTACAAATTCCAACCATCTTATATAATTTACCTTTTTATAGTATCAATATTCTGAACATCTACGTATAAGCAACACGATGATGCCAAATAAATGTTTAAAAAGCATTTAAATAACAGACTCAACTAGCACTGGTAGAGAGATTTCTATGGAAAAATATCCACTTTAACTCAAATATACAATACTAGAGTTATTTATTTACATTTATTTATGTGTATATATGTTTTAGCTGAATGTATGTATGTATATATTATATATTATGTTTGTGTATATGTATGTATACAATCTATACCATGTGCATATCTAGTTAATGCAAAGATCAGAAAGAGGAGTCAGAACTAAAACAGGAATCATAGATAATCATCAACCATCATATGGGTGCTGAGAATCAAACTTTGCAAGAGCATCAGGCCCACAAACCTGTTCTAATTCATCAAGACACAATGGAATGCAAGAATGACCTTGGTTCTCATAAGATAGAAAATTGTCTGGATAGACAAATTTTCACACACCTCATACCATTGTTGTCTGATTAATCCTACATGTAATACATTTATATCTGACTCACTATAATGCTTCTTTCTTTTACTATTCAGTGAAGAATTACTTTGGTCCATGAATAAAATGGAAATTTGACTTATTGTCCTGGAGATTATTTACCTTCTTCAGTACTTATTCATGATATCTTGGGCCAAAAAGTTGGCCTACTGTATTGCACTGAATTTATTATGAAAAGCTGTAAAAGGTCCCTTCTTCCTTCAACCTTTTCTGCCTATCAACATTCTACAGTCTTAAAGCTTTATCAGAAGACTATCCAGTTCTTTTATTACTTTCTATTACAAATGGTAAATGTCCCTTACAAAATTAGTATTAATCTAGTAACCCTTTAAAGCAAATATTTTATTAAATATTTATAACCAAAGAGCCAGAAAGATGGTTTAGCAATTAAGAACACTTGCTTTCCAATCATGCATCTCAGCATCCACAGTAGGCCACTGAAGAATATCTGTATTCGGGCCTCAGCATTCTATTCTATACTTTATAGAAATGCATAAACAGGGCAACCTACATTCACACAGACACAAACAAACATGTGCACACATATAAAATCACACATAAGTCGAAAAAGAAACTTCTAAAGTTACTTTTAACCAGATTTTAGAAGGAAGGTACTAATCATCCAGAGAAGGTGCAATGAAAGGGAAATAAAGTACAGGGCAAAATAAGGGAAGGTTGACCCTCAAAGGGTACCTAAAAGTTGTCTGTGTGTTTGAGCGGCAATGATATAAAGCTGGACTAAAATGTCAGAGAGGTCAGGTGAGGGGAAAGCTCTCCCATGAGAGCAAAGGATTGGGGCAATGATACATCTACTGCGTAATTTGGCGTGGGTCCAGCCTTGACCAGGGCTTGGCACCCAGAGGGCATTACAGCATAATTGACAGAACACTGGAAATCCAAACTTTGTCCTCAGCTTCACCCCTTTCCATTCTGGTCCCCTGGGATTGGGAACTTCATCTCTGTAACAGAGATTCTTGTTCTTAACTGTTGGGATCAAATGCCATAACCACCCAAGGGAATATCTGTAAGGAACCCAGAGGCTTCAGGAAGCTTGCGCCTTAGAAGGAGAAAGATTGTGAGAGCAACTAAATAGGTGTTTTAGTTCTTTCCTCAAGTCAGTATCAATTGTTCCACCTTATCAGGTTGCACAAATACAAACTTTATTACATTTTAAACATATACAAGTAGAAAGAATTGGCTATAATAATTACCAAGATATTGGTAAATTACCAATATAATACTAAATTTGTTTAACCAGTATCCCCACCTTTACTTGTATCATGCTGGTTATAGATTTTACAGTTTTATAAAGTTAAATTGATATAACAATAATGCAATTAGTTAAATTATGCAGTTCCATAAGCCTTTGTATATGATTAAAAAGTACAGACCTAACAGCATAGATTTAGAGAATTTCCTTCATCCAAACAAGTTTTTCCTTGTCTGACTGTAGTTGATATTCCAGAAACCCTAAGATATTTATTAGGTTAAGAATATTCCATTCTATTATTAATTTTTTGACATTTATCATGATGTTAGTTGAACTTTGTCATATACATTTTGGCCTCTTTAGAGATGATTCCTTTTATGCTATTAATATTGATTTTTGAAGCTAGACCTTTTGTATAAAGGTATATCCTACCTTATTACATAGAATAATGTTATTGGACTCAAATTACTAATTTTGAAAGACTTTTTTTTATCTTTTCTCATAAGGGAATATTAATTCATTTTGTTGGAGTTTTTGTAAGCATTGGTATTATCAAAATTCTTTGTCCCATTAATTCTTTCCTTTATTTTCAGAAATATGTGTTTCTAAAACTCTTGTTATAGATCACCAAAGCTATCTGGATATGAGTTTTTCTTTGTGGGAATTTTTGTTGTTGTTGTTTTGTTTGTTTTTTCAATTGTATGTGTGTATAAGATGGCAGATGTACATATGATAAGTTCAGACGACAGCTTTGGTGAGTTATTCTCTTCTTCTGCTTGGGGTTCCATAGATAAAACTCAGATCATCAGGTTTATGTGGCACTTTCACTGTTTTTACCGCTGAGCTGTCTTCTGGGCCCAATGGAAGGTCAAGCTGCTAATTAATTTTCTTTCGTTATTGTTTTGTGCTTATTTAGACTTTTCTGGCTTTCATTGCTCCCGTTGTGGTTGTCTTGTCATTTTGTAACTTTTAGAGATGTTTATCTCAGATAACTAACTTCCATGACATTCTTTTTTAAAATCCTGTTAATAACTATAGGGTTGGTAGTGATGCTGCCTCTTTCATGTTGATTTTGTTAATACATGTCTTTGCTTTTTTTTTTTTTTTTTGACTAGTTTACCAGAAGTTTCGTCAGATCTGTTATCTTTTCAAGAAATACTTCAATCCAGTGTTCTCTAGGGAAATAAAATTAATAGGATGCAGATACATATATATTATATAAAATATTATATGTAACTTTATTAGAAACATATATTATACAAAACGTTATATATAATTTTATTATGAGAATTGGAACACATGACTTGAGGGGAAGGAACCTTACAAAGCACTATATGCAAACTAGAAAGCCAGGAATGCTGATAATGTAATTCACTCCAGGTGTGAAAGCCCATACAATAGAACTGATAGTTATGTATCTGACCAAAACATGTTCTAAATCCTGATTAGGAAGGTCTTCTGTGGAAAAAAAAAAATCTTTTGGTGCTGTTGTGGTCTTTTTTTTTTTTTTTTTCAGCTTATGCTGATAGAAACCTTTTTTAAAAAACCAGCATGTGCCTTTTTGTTGACTCTCAATGAGAATGCATAGCAAAAGCAGGTGGAATTTTTCCACCAGGGATAACCCAATCCAATAAGGCTTAGCTATCACAGATAAGTATTCTAGCCTACAGTACTTCAGAAGGTATTGAGGGGATCTGGAGATTCTAAAAGGATGAACTCCAGTTGCATAAGGCATCCTGGTATTCTGTGTTCCTCATTTCATTTCTGAGTCTTTCTTTCTTGGATTACTAAGTATAGTTCCATATTCAGATTCTACTTTCAGAGAAATCTAAACTACAGATATATTTATGATCCTTTATTTTAAACTCCAGTTTTATCACTTCCCAAACCTGTGTTCCCATTCCAGAGTCACTGTGTTCTATCTATTTTACTAGTTAAGATTTCGACAAGGGCAGTTATCTTTGTATTTACATGAATATTTCATCTTTATTTTTTCTTTCAAAATTCTAATTTAAATTACAATATTAAAATTAATTTCAAATTATAAAGGCCTTTTAGGAATGTCTGTATTATCTTCAAGAATTTCTGGTCTCATTGGTTACATTTCAACCATCTGTATTTTTCATATTTATATCTTCCTGAAAAACCTTGATACAAAACAAAGAAAAATGCTTAAACGTTTGATGAAAAATACACAATGTAGAAACAACTTAATAAGTTCCACTTAAGTGGAATTACTTCTATAGGCATATTTCAGTAGTCTTTCTGATAAACTTTATTTGAACTCTTTAATTTTCCCATGGTCTGTTTAAAATACACTACTACTCTGTAGGAATTCTGTAAGTGGAAGTTGATCTAGGATGAATTTCTTAATGAGTCAGTAAAGAAGTTAAGAAAGAAATAATTTCTTTGAGAAATTAACTTGAGAAGAGCATAACTGCCCAAAGTTCTCCAATTGACTATAATGAGCTCACTTTGAATTTCAAAACAAAAACAAAATCAATCAAATGAACAACAAGGCCCCAAGTTAATCTTCATTAGGTAACTGTGCTTAAGTATTCTCTGCTGTTTACTGTAGACTTTTCCCTCATATTTTGCTGGGATTATGATATATATATGATATATATGTATGTGTGTATACATATATGTATATGTACACATATATATATTACCTACATTACCTACATACATATAGTATTCTCTGCTGTGTTTACTATAGACTTTTCCCTCATATTTTGCTGGGTTTGTGATATATATATACATACATATACATGTATACACACACACATATATATGTATACACACACATATATATGTATACACACACATATATACACACACACACACACACACACACACATATACATATATATATACACACACACGCATTACCTACATACATATGAACATGTGTTTGTGTGAGTGCACTTGAGTATATCTGTGGAGAACGGAGTTGATTTCAAATCACTTCCTCTACCACTTTCCACTGTAGTTTCTGAGATAAGGCCTCTTTGTCATTGGTCATTAAACCCTTGTGGTCAGCCTATCTTCTTACATAACACAGTGCTGGAATTACAGGTGCCTGTGGAGATGTCTGGCATTTAATTATGGGTTTGAGATTCCAAACCTGGGTCTTCATGCCTTATGCTTCTAGAGCAAACGCTACCCATTGAACTATCTCACCAGACCTTATGTCTTGCTCTTAATATTGTGTTGTTACATATTAGGATTTCAACTTTTTTTTTTTTAATTTTACGAGTTGATATCCATCTTCCTTCCACACTATGGCCCTAGCACCTGAATCTTAAGAGAAATTTTTAACATTTTTCTCCTTTGTATTTGAGATGAAACAAACACTCAAAATTGTGGTTTTCCTCATTTACATATGTACCAATTAATTAAGAAAATAGGAACCAGTGAAGTTGATTTTCACATGTTCATTATGTTTTATGTGGATGTTAACCTGAAAAGCCTTCATGGTTACTCATTCTGACTCTCCCATTACTTTCACTTTTACTCACTGAAAAGTTTCTTTCCTGCTGAGTAAATCTGAAAGAATGAGGTAAATGTATTATCACTCCTTTAATCTTGCTAGTACCTCAGCTCGGTTTTTCTCTACTTACAGAGTGCATAAGATCTGCTTTTTCTTTGTCAAATCAGAGATGCATCGTGGGTCACTCTGCTGAGTGTACAGATTGAGAAAGTCAAGATATTTTAGGATGCCATACTTGAAACTTATTTACTCACAGTTATGACATGTTCTCTAAGCTTTAAGCAACTGGGATGTTTTCAGCCACAGGTGCTTGGCTCATTTTCTTACTGATAAATGCTCTCTAAAACTAGCAGACTTTCTAACAAAATAGAATCCAGAAAAGACCTTCATTAAGTTTTTTATCAGTATCATCAAAGCAATGTTTTTAGAAATAATTGATAATGATGGTATTAATAATAATAGTAATAATAACAGTAATAGCAACAACAAGAAGAACATTAAATGTTTTGTTGACTGGGAGTTTGGAAACTTAAAGTATTCTGTGGGCAAAATGCAACTATTAGCCAAATGTGGTTAAGAAGAGGAAGAGAAAAGTAATCCCTAAAACTCACTGTTAAAAGCTCCTATTGCAATAATAAATATTGAAATGTACCACAATGTGCAATTTAAAGCATTCATTTTCCAAAATATTGAAACTGCATTAAGAATCTTTTATTGTATTTTTATTAATATACAAAGGGCTCTTTTATTTTTACCACATTTCTCAGAAGAAATCTTGTTTCTTTAAAAAAAAAAAAAACCTTTGATTCAAAAAATTAACAAATGCACAATTTCTCAATGTTTCAACACAGCCCTTTGATTTCTGAAGCTTGTGTTGTAACATGAACCATAGCTGAAGCCTGGTCTCACAATTGTCAGGTTTATTAATTACACACACTGGTAGAAGGGAAGGTGACAAGTAGAGAGAGGATCGAGTGAGCTTAGCTTGCAGTTGATGTTCAAGTTGGTAGCCTCTCTGAGTGCACTTAAAAATTCTTACGTTCTACGTATTTGTTTCAGGAAGATGTCATATTTCTTATTAAATTATCAAATTGTACTCAGAGAAAACAATCTATAATATCACTTTTTCTTGAAGTGTATTAGACTTTATTTCTGGTTATTTTCACAAATAGTGCATAAGTACTTAAAATATTTTTTATTATATGCAGAATAATGTTAAAATATGTGTCATATTAATATTATTCAAATTAACTATACATATAATTTTGTCATTTTGTGTTCTAATTCCTGGGAGAAAGAGTTTAAATTCCCTACTTGACTGTGAACTTTGTAATTATGTCAACTTGGTTCTTTGCATTTTGATTCATATTGAAAACAGTATCTGGGGAATTCTGAGTGCTTCAAATATCATATCTCAATCACTTATTTAGACATTTATTTAAATTTCTATATTCTCTATCTCTCTTTGTGTGTGTGTGTATGTGTGTGTTTGTAAGTTGACCCTTTAAGCCAAATTCACCATTTTTATATATATTAATTGGCAGGGGCAATAGCAATCAGCAATACTGGCAACAGGCTAACATGATTTTGTTCCTACATGACAAGCTGGGTGAGTCCCCACCCACATCATTTTTTTTAGACAAGCTCACACTACAACCATAAAATTAACTAACAACAGTTTTTTTCTAAGTTATCTTATTTCTCTCATATTGAGAACAATCACTGACATTCCAGTGCTGGACTTCCATCCTAGCTACTGTGTGCCAGTCCCCAAATCTGAAATATTCACATTCCCAAACCTTCTGTAAACATTGTCTCAATTTCTTTTAATAAGATTCTCTCAATGAAATATATAAATGCATACAAATGACAAAGATCAGGAAAATAGCTAGTAATTAGAAAAAAAAATTAATGTAAGCAGACAACAAAATAAGATACCAGAAAATGATGTTTAAATAGATACTATGTACAAGAGGCCCAAAGAATTGAGGAACATATAAGCATCAAGATGAGAGACCTAGGAGATATAGTAGCATTAAAAGAATTGCCCAGTTTATGAAAAAAAAAATCTGAAATTAAGAAAAGCAATTTACTGGGAAGGATCCTCAGCAGGACAGACAGCACACTTGTAGAGCTGTAGAAATATATTATTGAGCATAGAAAAAAAAAACCAGACTAAAAGCACCAATAGAAAGTAAGTAGCATAATAAAATATTTCCTAATTCATCATATATTTGGAGAAACTTCACCACCAGTCCTGGCAATTAAATTTATGAAAAACTGGTTGTAGATCAACATTTTTTTTTTTAAAGTACAGTGGCAGGAGGTGGAGATAGCAACATCTAGTGAGCCAAAAGAAACAACTTACAGCAAGGTTTTTTGTTAAGAATTTGTTTTCCAGAGCACAAGTGAATAACCTTCTATAACATTACTGATAAGAGGATAAAATCAGCCCAAACATGATCATGAGAAAAAAGCTGGATGTCCAAACCTTGAGGGATCTCTCTGAAATAACAATGAGTGTTCAACAGGCTTCATGTGATTAAGACAAGAAAGGGACAGAAGGAAGATGAGAAGTATGGAGGGAAGGACTCTAAGAGATTTATTTGGGGGAGACAAAAGTTTGATAAAGTTGAGCACATGGTGTAAAATACCTTGGTTTGCTATAAAAGAAACGTTTTTAAAAACTTTGTTTGTTTTACAGCACTGTTGCCCCAATGTCATTTTCCTTCATGTAATTCTACTGTGTTTATGAAATGCATGTATTTGAGACTGAATAGACATGATTACTGTATTTTTTCAAATGGTTTATAAACAGTAAGGCTAATAAATAATACACTTATACAATAATGGAAATCATAAATCAAATCATTTAAAATGTTATCAATTGAGGAATGAGAATACAGAATATATTTGCAGTTATATAATTTTTCTGTAAGTTAAAACTATCTCCAAGTTAGCCCCATTAAATGGCTGTTGCTATGTGGAGAACCAATTTCTGCAACTCCCCCCTTCTCAAGATTAAGAAGCCTGCCTTTGTGACTTCAAACAGGCTAATGGTCTCACCCGTGGCTCTCACCTGGCACTAGGGTTCTGCCAAAGGTAGATCGTCCCTGTCTAATCCAGACTGCGTTGACCATAGACCCAGGCTCTTGACTTTCAGCCTCATTCATGAGCCTGGATTTTTTTTCCTTGATAATTACTTATTCAAGTTCTTACTGAACTATGTCTTTTGGCTTTTACCCCCATTTTGGTAGACTTTAAATGTCACTTCTAAATATTTTGAATCCTAAAACTATAAAACCATTTTGCCAATAAGTTTTATTAGATGGCTTTAACAAAAGCTATAATCACTTTCGTAACAATAGCAATAAATAGTTAAGTGTAGGCAGAATTCTCATATTTTAATATCTGTTTTTTTTTTTTAATCCAAGTGAGGTAAATATCCTGGTTCACTACTGTTGCAAATCTAACTAGGATGTTGTACTGTCTGTGATTCATTCCTACAGTGATAATGGGATGACTAATGTAAGAAAGGCACCTACAAAAAATAAAGTGAAATTAATTTATATATGCATGGTATTTGATTTGAGAAAAATCTCTATCTATGAAAACCACACATACACAAACACACACACACATATACACACACCACCAAACAAGTACTTTGCATGATTACTATGTATAAAGCAGTATCAGCACATAAAAAATGAATCAGACTTAATATAACTTTAGGAACTTACTGTCCACAATGGTTAGTATTGATTACCAACTCAATGTGATCTAGTTATTACCTGGGAGATAAGCCTCTGGCTATATCTATGGGTGTAGTTTTTAGATTGAGTTCATTGAAGTGGAAAGCCAGCTTAAATATGGTCTGTATCACTTTATGGGCTATATTCTGAATGAATAGGAACAAGAAAACCAGCTGAACACCAGCATCACACAGCTGTTGCCATCCCTTTTTGGAGATTGATTCTAATGCTTTGATTCAATCAGAAATCTGCATGTCCAAACTCTGCAGGTCCTTGTTCACAATTGGTTTTCGATCGATCAATAAAGATGCTAGCAGCCCATGGCCAGGCAAAGGAGACAGAGAAGGACCCTTAAAGTTGCACAGACTAAGACTAAAGAGGGAGGAGAAAGAATCATCCTAACTAGGGGAAGAATATGGATATAGCTGCAGAAGATTAAAGCTAACCAGCCATGTGCGATTTGGGGAAGTAGCCACTGGCCATTTCCCTAATTGGGCTTAGGGTAGTAGGCAGAGGAGGATTAGAAGTGCTCAGCCCTTGAGCTAGATGGCATATTAAAAATAAGCTAATGTGTGTGTGTGTTTGTCTTTCTTTCATGAATTCAAAGATTCTCTGGGAGGGTGGCTGGAAATGCGACCCAGCTGAAGCATAAACCAGAGTAGCTAAAAACCCCACGCAATGTATGGCTCACAATGTGGTAGGCAAGAACTCATTATTAAAAATAATTTAGGAATTATTGGATGGAACACATACATATGTGGTGGTGGTGGGGGGGGGGGGCGACTTGTTTAGCAGTTTGTATTTCCTGCATGCAAAACTGGAACAAAGGAACTCAGCCACTGCCAGAGCAAGTCTCAGCTCTGGGATGCTGGGAACCCCTGCTGTGCAAAGAGGCTGGTTGGTTCCCTGACCAAGTGCTAGGAGGAAGGCAAAGAAAAGGAGACAAGAAAAGCTGCCTGTCTCCAGCCAGCAATAGATCAAAGGACAACGATTTATAAATTTGATTTAATTGTGTTTAAGGCTTGAAGAGTGTGTAATTGTAATTGTTTATGTGCTCTTAAATACTCAGAGATATTAAGCTCCACAGAAGGGAGAAGGAAGTGAGAGTGAATGAGAAAATGCTTTAAGGAAATTTAAATATCTTGCCAGGGCAAATTCTCAAATGGGTTTTCTGGGACTGGCTAGCCTGGCATGACAGAAATAGAGCCTGGAAATAGCCTTGTACGGTAAGTAGAACGGAATTTAATTAAAGTTAAATACAGAGATGAATAATTATTGAGGTTTTCTATTCTTAAATTATAGGTCAAAAAGCAGGAAATGGTGAAGAAGCAGTCTCAACGGCTAGTTTTTTTTTTTTTTAGATTGCTTTAGTTGCTTTGAATTATTTTAATTATCAAAATACACAGGTGGTTTTGAGTTTGATGGTTATACTAAAATTCCTCTGGGAGAGAGGTCAAGCTATATTTGTAATGCTTTCCAGCTACTGGACCAAGGATGTGCTATTTTGGGAGAGAGGCTCTGCATTTGTGTTGACAGGAATGGAGAAAAGGCTTTGGACCCCTTCCAGAGTGATATGGATCAGATATGACAGGGGAAGACCCCCTGAAAGGCTAAAAAATTCGAAAAAAAATCAAACAGGACAGGGGAGTCGATCTGCTGATTCCTCAACATGGGAACACCCCAGTAACTGGCTAGTAATATTGTTATCTTAGATAGGCCCTGTGTCAATGCAACTCATTTAAGAATACAAAGCTTTGACCCAGTCCTTCTAATAGCTGCTATTACAAACTATTTAAGATGATTAAGTAACACAAGTTAAGGGCTAGATAGTAAAGTCATGGTTATGTTAGATTCTAATTTTATAATAATTTACTTTCAATTTAATTGCTTTCAATTTACTCAAATAGAAATGGTTATAAGTGGCTAAGGTTTAACAGTTCAAATATATTTTACATAGCTAGATCGTCTTCAAAAACATCAGAAATCCACAGAATATGACATTTAATGTTATTTCATTATTAAGGATCCTTTGACAATGAGCCATGTTTGCTCATGACAGCTTCTCCATTCTCCTTCAAAGAATTGAGCATCTTTACCTCCAGGTGACTTTGGTTATCATGGCAAGGTAGCTACAGGGCAGAAACTGTCCTATCCATCCACAGACAAAAACATAGTGTCCATAAAAAAACACACAATGCAGGAAACTTGACTCCTAAGCTCTGCCAAGGCAGGGTAAACTATTCCTTTATATTCTTTTTCAGCTGTGGGCCAAAAAGCTGAAGACAGATGTTCCGACATTATAAGAAGTTAAGGGACTGTCCAGGTAGTCAGCTGTCTCTGCAATTTGTTTAAGTTTTGCAAGTTATTTTTATGCTTCCTATATATTCAGGTAATTCATTCATTCTTGGATTTCTGATGGGGTTGAAGACTAGGTATAGTCTCATAAGCAAACTTATGTTGTTTAGCATTGAAAAATATAGTATAGAGTTGAAAGCACATTTTTCAGGTGATATAACAAGCTAAAATCAAAACATAATTCAGGTATAGAGTTGTAAACTCTTAAGTTAGGAATGATGGTAAAGTACATTATCTAATTGACAAATACAATGAACTGGATGTTAATTGTATATCATAACCTGTGATTTACATAATTGTTGTATTGTTGTGGTTGTACTCAATTTATGTCTGAGATAAGAGGTTTGTTTGTTATCTCTCTCTCTCTCTCTCTCTCTCTCTCTCTCTATATATATATATATATATATATATATATATATATCTGTATTTACAGAAAAGGTGAGGTGGTTCAAATGCTTTGATTCAGTTGGGAATCTAAATGTTCAAACTCTAAAGGTCCTTGTCCTCAATTAGTTTTTGATTAATAAAGATGCTAGTGCCTAAATATTGATGGTTGGGCAAAGGGAGACAGGATAAGACCCTTAGAGTTGCATGGTCTAGGACTAAGGGGGGAGGAGAAAGGAATCACCATGACTAGGGAGAGAGACATGGATGGACATAGGAGGTGCAGGAGATAAAGTCAATCAGCCATGTGTGATTTGGGGAAAGTGGCCACTGGCTACTTTCCTGATTGGACCTAGGGTAGCAGGCAGAGGATAAGAAGTGCCCAGCCATTGAGATAGATGGCATATTAAACATAAGTTAATGTGTGTGTGTGTGTGTGTGTGTGTGTGTCTTTCATTCGTGGATCCAAAGATTCCCTCGGTTGGTGGCTGGAAGTGTGACCTTCCAGGAGCATAAAGCAGAGTAACTAAAAACTCACACAACAATCTCTCTACAGCTGTGATAAATTATATACCCAAAGTACAAGGGCAATGGTCCTGTTCTCTCTTAGGTTACTTTTCCCAGTTATTTGACTATACCAGCAAGGAAAGTAATTAATACTCTATCTACTAAGAAATACTATGCCATCAATAAAAATATCATCATTGCAAAGCATAGTGGAGTACAAGTATAATCTCAGAACTCAAGAATCTAAGATAGGAAGATGGTTAGTTTGAGGATATACATATATATATGATATAAAACAAACAAATAAACAAAACAAGACAGATACAAACAAGTATTCCTTAAAGAGATAAATTGAGTGAGGTATGGTCTACAGCAAGAAGGATTAATAGGACTTGAGGATAGATATTTCTGTTGATGCTTCAAGAACGGATCTTTGTAGGTACTTACAGAGTAGATTAGAATAGAGTTCAGAAGCTTAACTTAATTGAAGACCAGCATGGAAAAGGTACATCCCCATTTCAAACAGGCGGTTTACAGTTTCCCAAGGAGGGTACACTTGGTTTAGTCATAAACGACCCATGTCTCCTCCCATCTACAGCTTCCTTTCCATTTCACCATGCATACATAATTTTCTAGCTATCCTGTAACTTTTTATCTGATTTACTTCAAATTACCATTTTGGTAACTTTTTTGTCAGTTATTGTTGGTTGTTTTTAAAAATTATTAGTCATCTCATACAAGCAAATCCCAGCCACCCTGAAGAAAAGAAGCAGTTTGTGATGACATCTCTAATGTTTAGAACACCTATTTTAATGAAAAGGAAAACTATGTTGACATTTTTATTGTCTCCTAAAAAAGACAATGTAAGGGTTGTTTGTTTGTTTTTCCATCTTCTTTTTAATTCACTATATTCTTTTCTGTAATTATCTTTTTTTACACCTCTGACAATGTGGCATAGAGAACACATATGTTGGAACACTGCTAATTAAGATTCCGATTTCATTGTTTACTGAATGTATGACTTTGAGGCATTCCCATAGGCTCATGACGCCTCAGTTGCAAAGTCTGTCATTGGAACATATTAAGGAAATCAAGGTGCCCAGGAGTTAATTTATATCTTTCTTCTTCTTTCTCACTGTACTTAACTATGCTCTCATGTCAGCTGTGTAGACCTCTTTTTCTTCCACATACTCAATGTTGATTAAAATCCCAGTCATCATTTGAGTTCAACACTTTCATCTATGGCTCCTCCCATCAATGCCCATTACAAATAATTATTTTACCTCTCTGTGCTCCAACCGCATGCACATTGAACATCCAATTACAGCGAAACATGAAAGTCACATGACTCGGTTAATCATTTGAACCCCTCCAATGCAAACTTCTTGGCAGAGGGACCATTGTGTTTTCTATACTCTTCAAGTAGCAACAGCAAGAAATCTGAACATTTCAGAAAACTATGTAAATCAAGTAAAGGATTCTCCATCACAGCTTGGGTGTGGTCCATATCACTAGGTGTTCACACAGGGTATTCATGATGTAACATTAAAAATGACTGTGAAAAAAATCAAGTTAGGCCTCAAACAATACTGGATAAAAAGAGTTAAAACCACATATGATATATATCTCCAAGATATTCCCGAAAACAATTCTGACCATAAACACAGTCTGCCTTGTGTGTTACCTTTAAAGGGAAATGTGAAACATGTTCTCTTTGTATTCGTTCTGACAGCTTTTCTCTTTGGTAAGCTACACTAGCCTCTTGAGGTGCTGCATTCTATTATACCTGGAACATAACACATGTATAATGAATATTTAACAAAATTAAAATTGAAATTGGATAAATGGAAATAAAACGGCAAGATGAATAAGGCAAGGAGAAGTCAGCAGGGATCTTGGAATGTGGTGGGCTCTTTGAGCAGCGACAGTCAATCTTTATTAAACACTTTCCACATGTTGTTACATTTAATCCTAGGTCCTGTCTGATGAGAACAGTTAGGACTTGCATCTTGCAAAAAAAGAGAAGAAACCAAGGTTGAGGGTAAATTTGAGTCATTTGCCTGAGGTTACCCCTGAGGCAAGAGACAGAGACAGCACTAACTGTCACCTTAAATTGCATCTAGATTGAAGGAGACTCTCCTACATCAGTTTCCAAAAGCTCTCTCTGCACCTTCATCTCCCTGCACAGTAGACAGGAGAGTTCTTCCTGTACAATGACATGACAATCAGCAATAGTTATTTTCTGTGTTCATTAAAGTAAATTAAGGAATGAAGACACTGGCCTATTGAAGCTTAACAATCAGTCCGGATGGGACACAATTACTCTCTTCACAAATGTAAGAAAAATAAATCAGTTTCCATAGGAATAAGCCACGTCCAAAGGCATGGATAGGACCCTGCTTAGGTTTGCCTGGCTTTGCCTGGCTCCCTTTGTTCTCAATAGAAAAAGCTTGGGAAGAATCCGTGAAGATCTTGCTCTATTTCCCCATGAAATCAAGTGGTTCTTTTCTTAAACACAACCTTCTCCCCACTTCCATTTTTTTTTTTTTCATAATTGACACACGTCAATGCTTAAAAGCAGGGAGACCTCAACAATGAATGTTTTTGACAATGACATTTCTAGTGGAATTGGCATGGTATTCAGCTTCCCATGACATCAGAACAGGTACAGAGAGTATTCCTTGCGAAGGGAACTAGGAGTGTCTTGCCCAGAGAAAGACATGAGAAGACTAAGAGAACCTGAACCTTTTGAAAATAACTTGTTAGACAGAGGGTTTTTTGCCCAGGAAATCGTTGGCCTGGGCTGCTCTCTAGTGGTAGGCAGTGTTCACTGTCAGAATTTCTTGTACAAAGGCTCCAAGCTGAGAGGCAAGAAGAAAAAAAAAATTCAAGCTTTTCTTGGACACCAGCAGATGAGCTACAAATGAATGTGTGTGTGTGTGTGTGTGTGTGTGTGTGTGTGTGTGTGTGTGTGTGTGCGCGCGCGCATGCACATGCATAGACACACATACACATACACACACAAACATGTAAATACATTGGCACATACCTGAGGCAAAGCACAGGGTGACAACTTTTAGGAAGAAATGAGAACAGAGGAAGAAGGATAGTGTCTTTTGTAGGATCTAGAGAAAAGTTGGAGGGGGTAAAAAGACTCTTTGTGAAGCCTCAGATATGAATCTGCTATGTGTTCATATTCCATAGGCATTGAGAGTAACCACAGGGAAGATGAATCTTCCTCATTGATGACTACTTGAAAACCAGTTTAAAAGCCCAGTGTGTGTGTGTGTGTGTGTGTGTGTGTGTGCATACCAGTTTATGTGTATTTTGGGGTACATGATCCATGTGCATGTGGTCAGGAGTAACTTTCAGGAGTTGGTTATTTCCTTCTACCATGTGGGTCCTTGGGAAGGGACTCAGGTCATCAAACTCAGTAACCAGTGCCTTTACCTGCTGAGCCACCTAACCAGCCCCCATCTACTTTTAGGTAACAGTCATTTTTATATCATAGGTATGTTGAATAAAGAGCTTCTCATGTTGCTTGTACATCCCTATAGGTAATGCAGAAGAAGAGAGAAGATGTCCATCTTGTGCTGACACTGTCTCTCTTTCTGTGAGGCCATCACTTCTCTGTCTTGGTCCTGATTTTTTCCTAGACTATGTGCATAATTTAACTTAAATTTTGAATTACATACACATTTCAATCAAAGATAAAACTAAAACGAGTTTAGGATTTTTCACTGTGTGGGCACCCTAGTTTATACCTTTTTGTGTGCACATAATAATTTTCTGTGAAAAATTATGTGGCATATTTGCTGTTCTGGGTCTTAGTTAATGTGTCTATAAAATTTTGACATCAATGTATGGAGTTTGCAAGACTGATTGATAATCTTTCTTTTTACTTCTGCTATACCCTGAGCCTTTTGATTCACCAGAGATTCATGAGAAAAAAAAAAAAAAAGAACAAATGTCCTGGGTTATGTTAGATAGCAGCTGAAGCTTGGACAGCTAAACAGCAATTCATACACAGAGAGAAGCTCAAAATAGAAGGACACCGGGCAAGTGGCATATTGGTGGCCAGCAGGTAGCTCCTCTCAGAAGGAGGCAGTAAGATCATCATCCTCTGCAGAGTAAAGTTCAGAGACTTGATGAGCCAGCGTAGGAGATACCCAGGGGCCTTCCACCCTCTCAGAATACAGGGGGAGGGGGAAGAATTATTGGATGGGGTGACCAGGAGGAGGAGCAGTGAGAAGTATGCAAAATGAAAAAAAATAAAACGAGAGAGGGGAAAGCCTCTTTATGCTCCATCTTCCAGATTTTCTTTTCTTAATAGCGTTCTCACGCCCGGCCAGGAAGAACACAACAGACCAGAATCTTCTGCGGCAAAACTTTATTGCTTACATCTTCAGGAGCTAGGAGCGCAAAACCCCCAGCCCCAAAAGCGAAAGCCCCTTCTATTTACATCTTTAGGAGCCAGAGCTCCGGCGCGCCAAAGCGCAGAGCGCGCTCTATTGTTTACATCTTTTGGCAGCGAGAGAGCGCAGGGGCGCAGAGCCAGAGAGATGCCAGCGAGAGAGAGAATGGCGGAAACCCCGTCCCCTTTAAGGAGGAGTTATCCTTCGCTTAGGATGCATCACTCCCTGATTGGCTGCAGCCCATGGCCGAGCTGACGTTCACGGGAAAGGCAGAGTACAAGTAGTCGTAAAATACCCTTGGCACATGCGCAGATTATTTGTTTACCACTTAGAACACAGGATGTCAGCGCCATCTTGTGACGGCGAATGTGGGGGCGGCTCCCAACATTCTTTCTTCATACTTACATCTCCATATGTAAAGAGTTAATTATATGGGTAATTGGAGCAGAACCCCACCGTCACCACCCCAGCACCTACACATGCCTCAGTTATCTTCTGCCTCAGGCAGAAGTAGAGCTCAAATTCAGATGATAAGATGAAGATGATAAGATGATAAGGGTCTGGGTTCTTCTGAGACCAACCGCAGGAAGCTTTCACTATGCTACCACAGCACTCTGCTGAGAGAGCACCATCGTGACTTGACATTCTAACGGGTCATCCATGGAGCAAAAATATTCCCTGTCATTTAAAAATGAGCAGGATAAAGAAAGGCAATGGGTGGCTCATGTCAAAAAGGGTTATGGAGTATAAGAGAAAAATGTTGATAAATATGCCCAGGGAGAAGAAGAGCAAGGAGAAATGAGAGCTGGTCATTACTGCGGGTGGATGTGGAACAGAGGGAACCAAAATGGCTGAGAGTGAGCACTTGTTCCTTGTTTAGTAGGAAAACTGAAGCAAATATGGCCAATTAGAATCTGTTAGAAACCTTGCCAAGTAGCTGCTAGCAAGGATCAGATGAGGGGACTGAGCATTTGGGAAACTGAACATTGTCACATCAGCCTGACAGGCACCTGAAATTATTAAGATAAGTGGCTGATATCAAGTACTTACTAAACAGGTCAGACTTTTGAAAACAATCATAATTTTGGGATGACAGTGGATATGCTTGAAACAGAGTATCACCAAATTCCTTTTTGAAAGACATAATGTGGGGTTTTCTGTTTTGTTTTTTTTGTTTTGTTTTTTTTTTTGTTTTTTTGTTTTTTTGTTTTTTTGTTTTTTGTTTTTGTTTTTGTTTTTTTGCTTTTGTTTTTGCTTTGCTTTGTTTTGTTTTTGGAAAACAGGTTCTACCATTCTGAGACTCTGAGACTCAAGCAGTAAACCAAAGGGAGCTGAGATATCCAGATATCCTCTATTCCTATCTAAATCTTACCCAGTAACTAACCTTGGCCACATATCAATATATAATTATGGTGAGGGTAAAAATTAATTGGCAAAGCAAAGCAAAACAGAACATGGATGACAAAATGTACGATAATCAAACATTAAAATTCAGGAGGGTAGCCCAGATCAGTGACATGCACCTATAACCCCAGTCCTTTGGACACTGAGGCAGGAGGACCACTTAATTGCAGAAATCCTATTTCCCTTATGGTGAGTATAGATATTCATCACTTCTGAGTATGCCATTAAAAAGAGATAATTAAAATTTATTTCTGGGTTAAATATTTTTAAATTACAGTTTTATAGTCTGGGCATATATACAAACACCTGCAGAAACACGGTCATAGTGGAGTTCTGCTCATCATCAAAACATCCCTAATGCTTTTGTATAATCTATACTCACTCTCACCCTCACCCTAAACCCTAAGCAACCAGTGACCTGATGGAATTTTATGAAAAAGAACGTTGATCAGGTTTCACCTGAATTAGTTGGTTAGGAGATCCCCCACTGTAGTAAATATCAAGAGTTTCTTTTGTTCCTGAATTGTAGTAGCAGACCTTAGTGTGGTTATAACACACATTTTTTATCCATTCACCTGGCCAATATTTCCAAGTTTGAGCTATTGGAAATAGAGAGGAAGGAGAAGGAGGAGGAGGAGGAGGAGGAGGAAGAGGAGGAGGAGGAGGAGGAAGAGGAAGGAAGGAAGGAAGGAAGGAAGGAAGGAAGGAGGGAGGGAGGGAGGGAGGGAAGGAGGAAGAAGGAAGGAAGAAGGAAGGAGGAAAGAGGAAGGAAGAAGGAGAAGAAGAAGAAGAAGAAGAAGAAGAAGAAGAAGAAGAAGAAGAAGAAGAAGAAGAAGAAGAAGAAGAAGAAGAAGAAGAAGAAGAAGAGATAAAGGGATAGGAAGGAAAAGTGAAAGAAAAGACAGGAAAGAAATCACATGATAGTCATTATATTTAGTTGTGTAAGAAACAGCCAGGCTTCTTCCTGAATCCCTTGTAACATTTTCCATTTTCTGTTGCTGAGTTGAGGCCTAGCTGCTCTGTATCCTGTATGGTCTGATTGGTCTCTTCAGTTATAGTAAGTATAATTGGTGGGTGATTATATCTCAATGTTTCAATTTTAGTTGCTCTAATAAAGAACAAGCTGAAGCTTTTTACATATACTTTTGGCTACATATTATGTTTTGTGAATTGCCTGGGAAAATCTTTATCCACATTTTTTATTAGATTGTATGAGTAATTATAAGTTACAGAAATTCCTTATGCATCCTTAATGTCTTTTTGCATGATATTTGTGCTGTAAGCATTTTCTTTCATTCTGTGATTTGCTGTGTTTTCTAAATCATGTCCTTAGAAGAGCCAATGATTTAGATTTTGATTAAGTTCATTGTTTGGTTTGTGCTTTTTGTTTCTGATACACCTTTACTTAACACCAGGTACAATTATTCCCTGCGTTTTCTTGTACAAGGTTAACAGTTGCAGATTCACAGTGCTAGAATCAAAGTAAATAATTTGTATAGAGTGTAAGGATCAATATTCACTTTTATCAGTCGAATGGTTAGTCTAGCATCATTTGTCATTTGTTAAAAAGTGATTTACATTCCTTTTCTCCCCCTTAACATACATGTGTGAGGCCACTTTATATTTCTGGTGCCATTTTTGGACTGTTCTGTTTCATGGATATGCGTCTTTTTTATTAATTGATACCGAAATTTCTTGATTACTATCTGTATTAGTCAGGGTTCTCTAGAGTCACAGAACTTATGGATAGTCTCTAGTTAGTAAAGGAATTTATTGATGACTTACAGTCGGCAGCCCAATTCCCAACAATGGTTCAGTCGCAGCTGTGAATGGAAGTCCAAGGATCTAGCAGTTACTCAGTCTCACGCAGCAAGCAGGTGAAGGAGCAAGAGCAAGAGCTAGACTCCCTTCTTCCAATGTCCTTATATTGTCTCCAGCAGAAGGTGTAGCCCAGATTAAAGGTGTGTCCCACCACACCTTTAATCCCAGATGAAAGGCGTAGCCCAGATTAAAGGTGTGTTCCTTAAACTCAGAGATTCAATCTTCTGGAATCCATAGCCACTATGGCTCAAGATCTTCAAACCAAGATCCAGATAAGGATCTCCAAGCCTCCAGATAAGGGTCACTGGTGAGCCTTCCAATTCCGGATTGTAGTTCATTCCAAATATTGTCAAGTTGACAACCAGGAATAGCCACTACACTATCTATATTAAATCTTTAGATCGGATGGTATAAGTTTATTAGCCATGTTATTTTTTAATTTTAAAATTTGATTTTCCTAGGTTCTTAAATCATCAAATCAAGTTTAAAAATACTGATGTGGTGATGTAGGGGAATATCTCTCTGAATTCAAGGCCAATCCTAGCCTACATTGAGAATTCTAGGCCAGTGAGGACTATGTAATGAAATTTTATATCAAAACTAGCACACAAGTAGAATATATCATAGATTATTTTGTTACTATTGTTGTGTCGTTGGAAATTCACTAAATTAATTTATCATTTGGGAGCAAAAAATATTTCCCATCTTATAATCCATAAAGACGAGAAAATTTTACATTATAAAAGGCAGTTATTAAAAGTATTTTTCAGTTTTTCCCTAATATTTAAGAGTACAAATTGATTTTTGTTTTTTAAACTTCTCTAATATTGCAATGTTTGCTTCAGAGAACTTATGGTTGTTTTGATATTTTTTTTTGTTTTTTTTATGCAAAAAAAAATACACTTTCCAGTAGATACAAAATTGCATTTGTTTTTTTGTATTTATTTGTAATATTGACATTTTTTATTTTAAACTTATCTTATTGCAGTGTACCGGCCTCATAGAAGAAAACACACACACACACACATACACAAACACACGGTCTTCATTGATCTTCATTGATAATACAACTGGATTTCGAGTCACCCAGGAGACACATTTTGTGAGTGTAAATGAGATCTTGCCATAAAGGTTTAACTGGGGAGGGAGGGTCCACCCTGAGTGTGCATAGCAACATTTCATTTGCTGAGGTCTCAGGCTAACTCAAAAGAGACAAATAGACTAAGCACCAGCATCCATCCATCCGCCTGTGCTTCCTGACAGTGGATGCAATGGGACCAGCTGCCCTATTCTGCCCCCACAGCTCCTTCAGCTCTTGCCTTCACAGCTTTCCCTTATGATAAACAGTACTCTCAAACTCTAAGCAAAAATAAACCCTTCCTTATCTGCTACTTTTGTCAGGTACTTTGTTGAAAGAACACAGCTAACTTAGATAGTTTTGTCCTCTTGCCTTGACTTGGGCTAAACCATTAGAAATTTTAGCCACTACAGATTCTGCACCACCAGCATAAAGGTTGATGTAATGAAATGTAAATAATGTTTTGCTATTTAATTTATTTTTTTTTGGAAATTAATTGTGACTTTACGCCTTCCAGAGACACCTCCAGGGGTCTGCACTCCACATGTTGAGAACTGTTGTCAAGTTTCTCCCATCATGAAGGCTCTTTATGAAATATCATGCATCTTCATTGAGGGTTTGCTATCTCGTGACATCAAACGTTGACCACCATCACCTGCTATGAGAGTTCAGTGAAATACATTGTATATGATGAGTTTAAATAAGAGTTTAAAGTAGAGCTCAGGATGTTTTGGTTTTTTTCCCCGTGACCGCTCCACTCACTATTCTACATAGCTCTCTTATTTCTTAAGGTCGTAGAACAATACTATTTTAATCTTTTAGCTAGACTTTAAATCCATTTTTCATAAAGACTCTACAACTTTACATCCAAACAACAGTCTATCAGGGTATCATTTTCTATACATCCTCATTACTATTTAGTTGTCATCTGTCTTTTTTTTTTTTTGTGATAGCAGTTGACATATCACTGTAGCTTTTATTTATAGTTTTTCCTTCCTTCCTTCCTTCCTTCCTTCCTTCCTTCCTTCCTTCCTTCCTTCCTTCCTTCCTCCCTCCCTCCCTCCCTCCCTCCCTCCCTCCCTCCCTCCCTTCCTTCCTTCCTTCCTTCCTTCCTTCCTTCCATTACTGTTTTTTACTTCTATTTATTAATTTTTATTTTATATCTATGAAGTGCTAGCAAAGCTCAGAAGAGGGTGTGAACACCCTGGAACTGGAGTTACAAACAGTTATGAGCTGCCATATGGGTGCTGTGAACCAACCTCTGTCTGTTGCAAAGGCAATTTTCTTAATCATTGAATCATCTCTTTAGCCCCATGGTTTGAATGTTCTTAGTGATTAATGACCCTGAATGCTTTCTTTCTTTTTTTTTAATTTATTTTTTTATTAGGTATTTTCCTCGTTTACATTTTCAATGCTATCCCAAAAGTCCCTCATACCCACCCCCCCAATCCCCTACCCACCCACTCCCCCTTTTTGGCCCTGGCATTCCCCTGTACTGGGGCATATAAAGTTTGCGTGTCCAATGGGCCTCTCTTTCCAGTGATGGCCGATTAGGCCATCTTTTGATACATATGCAGCTAGAGTCAAGAGCTCCGGAGTACTGGTTAGTTCATAATGTTGTTCCACCTATAGGGTTGCAGTTCCCTTTAGCTCCTTGGGTACTTTCTCTAGCTCCTCCATTGGGGGCCGTGTGATTCATCCACTAGCTGACTGTGAGCATCCACTTCTGGACCATGAACTTCTTAAAGGCAGAGGATGATATTAAGCTTCTGATCCTCCGTCTCCATCTCCCAAATGCTGGGATTAAGGGCAGTGCCACCACTAACTCCCAGTTTATTCAGTGCTGGGGACCAAACACAGGCTCCCAAGTATAACAAGCAAGCACTCTACCGACTGAGAGACATCCCAACCTTTTCCCCATTTTAAAAATCAGGCAGTTTTATTACACTGGAATCTGAACTCTTTATATATTTTGTGTCCTAGCCCATTTTTAGACTTGTAGCTTGCAAGTGTTTTCTCGTTCTATCGGCTTTCTTCATTCTGGTAACTCTCCTCCTGTGAAGAAGCCTTCTCCATTGCTTATGCTTTTGCATCATAGTCTCCAAAACCCCTTTTCATAGTAATTTATGAAGGGTTTCTTATGTTTTGTTATAGTAGTCTTACAAAGTCTTAAATCCACTTTCACTATGTTTTTCTGTGTTTATAATATACATCTGATAAAAGATCATCAAATATGTAAAAATTAAACTGAAGAAGTAGATGGAGTATTATTTCTCACTTCGTACAGTTCCATATCCCACTTTTTCTCTTTTTAGCTTTTAGTCATATATTTATATTTTTCTTTTTATTGAATATAGGTTTTTATACATTTAGAATATAGTTTCCTCCTCTCCAATTCCCCACCCACCCGAATCTATACCTCTCTTTCTTGCTCTCATTAGACTACAAAACTGGCATCTAGCTAAAAAATAAAATAATTAAATTAAAATAAACGTGAACAAACTAGAATAGGACAAGACAAACTAATAGAACAAAAGGAGCTAAAGAAAATTCACAAGGAACCTATGTAGACACAGAGACACATAAGTTCAAGCACACAGACATACTATAAAAGCACAACACTGGAAGCTATATTATATATGCAAAAATCCTGTAAAGGAAAAATTAAAATAATCCCCTTACGAAGAATTATAAGATGAAGATTGTCTAAAAATACCATCAAGTTTATTTTGTGTTGGCTATTTAATGCTGGACATGAGGGGCGGGGGTCTGTCCTTGAGAGTAGTTTGTATACCCAGTGAGACTTGGTGACTTGCTCATACATCATTAAGAAGCCTTCCCCTGCAGGGGATGGGAAACAATACAGACCCACAACTGCACAATATGCAGAGTTTTCACCATGGAATGCTTAGTCCTGAGTGGTATCTCTCCATTAAACCACTTTCCTTAGAGATGGAAGAACCTTATGAAAGAAGAGGCAGAAAAATTATAAGAACTGGTGAGAATGGAGGACACCAAACAAACAAGGCCTTTCAAACATAGCAAGGTTAACACATGTATGAACTCACAGAGACTGTGGCAACATGCACAGGGCCTGAATGGGTCTATGCCTAATTGGTTCCACTGCTGAGAGGGGAAGTAGACATACCCCACTTTCAATAGTAAAAAAAACAATAACTATAAGATGAGTAAGAAAATTGAGGTCCTAAATAGCACTATAAACTAACTAGGTACAGAAGAAAACAGAATACTTTATTTCATACTAATAATGCACACATTATTCCCAAGTGCATGAGACATTTTCCAGGATATATTATATGTTAAGTGACAAAAATATAATAGATGATTTTGAAAGATGGTATAGAAAATATCATCCCTTACCTGAGGGACAGAGTTAGAAATTAGTGACAAGGGGGGGGGGGCCCAAACCATAAAACAGTGGATGTCAATATTGAGGACAACAAAAGGAATAATTAAGGTTATACATTGGATAAACAATATAAAGAATAAAGTATACAAGTAGCAGTGAACCCTAAACTTGGTTCTATGAAATTTCTGACAAAATTGACAAGCTATTATGTATATAGGATAAGAAGGACATTTTACCCTACATTCCTAGGCTTTTTAGTCTCAGATTCCTGGTCACTCAAGCAGTGCCCAGGTATGGATTTCCATCTTGTGGAGTGGGTTTTAAATTAAATCAGTTATTGGTTAGTTACTTCCACAAGCTTTGTGCCACCATTACCCTTGCATATCTTTGATGTAGTTCATCATTGTAGATAAAGTGTTTATGCTTGGCTTGGTGTTTACCCTTTTCTTTTGAAAGCTCTGGGGGGAGGGGGGAGCGGGCTGAAAGGTGGCTCAGTGATTAAGAGCACTGACTGCTCTTCCAGAGGTCCTGAGTTCAAATCCCAGCAACCACACAGTGGTTCACAACCATCTGTAATGAGATCTGACACCCTCTTCTGGTGTGTCTGAAGACAGCTACAGTGTAAGTACATATAATAATAAATAAATATTAAAGAAAGAAAACTCTATAGGTACCAGTTTGATATTTCCATATTCAATGAGTTGTGTAAGTTAGGGCTTCAGCAATGGGGCCTTGCTGTCAGTTTGTGGAGAATAACCTATTGTCTTGACAACACCCTGGATTTGGGGTTTTCTTGGGTTTCCTCTGGCTAAAAACGTAATTACATATAACCTAATCCAGGTAATGGAAACTTCATTTTGTGAGAAGAGATGGCAGTTGGGACTTGGTCTTCCTTCATATTTGGTGATTTTACTTAGATTGCCTACATATATGTAGATATTCATATATGTATATGTATGTATTCATATATATTTTGTATATGTACATGATGTATATGTATATGATGTATATGATGTATTTATATGTATATGTATAGGCAGCTTCTGCTGAATTAGGTTACCATACTACCCCTAAATGGCTATTATTTTAGCTGTCTCTCCCCATGCACCTGCTTATATTTTTCTTTCCTATCTACCTCCTCACTTGATACTCCCATATCTATATCTACTTACAGCCATATCTATATCTATCTATTTTATTTCCCTTTCCTAATGAGATTTATCTGTTCTCTCTAGTTTCTTTCTCTATACCTATTCTCTAGGTTTCTATGAATTATAGCTTGGCTATCATAGACTTATCAGCTAATATCAACATATAAGTAAACACATACCAGTTTTGTATTTCTGGGTATGATATACCTCACTCAGAATGACTGTTTTCTAGTTCTACCCATTTGCCTACAAATTTCATGATGTAATTTTTTAAAAGACTGGGTAATAATTCGTTGTGTAAATGTACCACATTTTCTTCATCCATTCTTTTTTTAAGGAACATCTAGACTATTTCTGATTTTTGTATATTATGAATAGAGTAGCTTTGAATATGGTTGAGCAAGTGTCTTTGTAGTGGTACAAAGCATTCTTTGGGTATATGCCCAAGAATGGCATAGCTGAGTCTTGAGGTAGATCAATTCTCATTTTAGAGAAATTGCCACAATAATTTCCACAGTAGCTATATGCGTTTGCATTCCCATCAACAGTATATGTGTTCCTCTCATTCTGTATCCTTGCCAGCATGAGCTGTCACTTGGTTTTTGATCTTAGTCATTTTTAAAGATATAAGATGAAGTATCAAATTAATTTTTATTTGCATTTCCTGATGGCTAAGGATGTTGAAAATTTCTTTTATTGTTTTTGTTTATTTATTTTGTGTATAGTATTCTGCCTACATGTATGCCTGCAGCCCATCAGATAACATTATAGATGGTTATGAGCCACCATGATGGTCTTTCTGGGAATTGAACTCTGGACCTTTGGAAAAGTGGCCGGTTTTTTTAACCATTGAGCCATCTCTCCAGCCCCTGAACATTTCTTTAAGTGTTTCTCGGGCATTTGAGTTTTCTCTATTGAAAATTCTCTGTTTAGATCTGTGCCCCCAATATATAATTGGCTTGTTTATTTTCTTGATATATAGTTTCTTTATTTCTTTATATATTTTAGAAATTTACTCTTTGTTGGATATGGCATTGGTAGAAATCTTTTCCCATTCTATAGGGTGTTTCTTTGTCCTAGTGATGGTATCCTTAGAAACTTCTCAGATTCACGAGGTCTCATTTATTAATTGTGGATCTTAGTGCCTGTGCTAACAGTGTTCTATTCAGAAAGTCTTTTTCTATGCTAACGAGTTCAAGACTATTCCTCACTTTCTCTTCTATCAGCTTCAGTGCATCTGGTTTTATGTTGAAGTCTTTGATCCATTTGGAGTTGAATTTGTGCAGGGTGATTTGCATGGATCTATTTGCATTCTTATACACCCAGCCATCCAGTTTGACCAGTAACATTTCTTGAAGATGCTGTCATTTTCCCGCTGATCAACATGCCTGTTTTTGTGCCAATACCACACTGTTTCATTTACTACAGTTTTGTAGTGCAATTTGAAATTTGGGTTGATGAGACTTCTAGGAGTTCTTTGATTATTCAGGATTTTGTTCAATTATCCTGGGTTTTGTTGTATTGCCATATAAAGTTTTGTCTTTCAGAATCTGTGAAAAATGGTTGGAATTTTGATGGGAATTGCATTGAGCATGTTCATTGCTTTTGATAGGGTGGCCATTCTTGTTATGCTAATCTTACCCATCTATGAACATGGGAGCCCTGTCCATCTTCTTATATTTTCTTCAATTTCTTTCTTTAATGATTTGAAGTTTTATCATATACCATTTTCACTTGGTTAGAGCTATCACAGATATTTGTATTATTTGAGACTCTTGTGAAAGTTGATGTTTCCCTAATTTCTTTCTTGGTCCATTTGTCATTTCTGTATAGGTGAGTCACTGATTTTGTGAGTTAATTTTGCATTCAGACACTTTACTCAAAGTGTTTATAAGCTGTAGGAGTTCCCTGTTGCAGATTTTCTGGTCACTTATGTATAGTATTACATCATCTGCAAATCAAGTTACTTTGATTCCTTCCTCTCCTGTTTGTATCCCCTTGACCTTCTTTAGGTTTCTCATTGCTCTTGCTAGGACTTCAAGTACTATATTGAATACATATGGATAGAGTGGACCTTTCTTTAGTGGAATTGCTTTGACTTTCTCTCTATTTAAGTTGATGTTGGCAATGGGCTTGCTGTAAACTTCCTTTTTTTATGTTGGGATATGTCACTTGTATCTCTAATCTCTCCAGGATTTTTATCATGAAGAGATGTTAGACTCTTTTAAATGGCCTTTCTACATCTAATATTATGATCATGGGGTGTTTTGTCTTTCTGTTTGTTTATATGGTGGATAACATTTATCTATTTATGTATGTTGAATCATCCCTGTGTCTCTGGGATGAGGCCCAACCACAAGAACCTTTAAGAGAAGATGAAATCTTCTGAAGATAAGGAATTTACAAATGGGAAATATAACTAAACCAATAAAGATGAAACAATAACTGTGTGAACTGAATAACTGACTATGAGTTTGCAGGGCATCTAGTTATATAGAGAGATCAAAGGACATGAGATTTGGGTTATTTGGTATCAAAAGCCTTCCCAGACCCACAATTTTAGCGACCTGAGCTGATATTATGCAAGTGTTAATTATATTTTGCTTCTTATGACACACATGAGATATGTCTATACTGCCTTGAGTAATGTTGAATGCCCCACTCCTTTCTTAAGACCAGAAAGTTCCATTCTCACTGCAGCATACCAGGCTGGGTGGTCAGGCTGTCTGCCTCAGCTATGAGATCAGCTCAGGAGGCCATCACTGTGAGCCCTCTGACAGTGACTAGATACCAGAACTCTGCACATTCTGCTCTCTCTGCTTATGATTCCCGCCCAACTGTACTGCGATGTGCTTTCAAGGAGACAAGCACAATGAAGACCTAACCTGGTCACTTATTATGTCTACCCAACTCTTCAGACCAAGTCTAAATCCAGTATCAGACCATGAAGTGCCATTGATGAGCTATAAAGAAGAAAAGGGGTAAAAAGGCGGTAGGACATTCTTCCTTCTCCAACAGTGTACATAGACTACTTCTCTTCATCCATTAATTAAAGACAACAGAGGCCAAGCTCTGGGCACTTCAGATAAAGTCTGATTTCATGGTTCTTTGTTTTGATTGCCATATATTCAAATATAGATTGAAATATAGATACCTAGCTTTTATCACAACTCTGCTGCTTCTGCTAATAAAGGGAACAAAACAAGATACACTTTCCATTTCAAAAGTACAGGTCAGTGACCGTGCATGGGACCTTCTGGAATTGACTACCTGAGAAATCTATAACAGGTATTTTACAGAAGCAGTGGTTGGAATAGGCTTTATGGTGATAGAGCAATCTGATATTCAGTTCATAAAAGTTTGAAAATCAAAGGCCTGACTTAAAATGTGACATCTTAGAACAAGACGCTCTGGGATATGACTAAGTGGTCTGAGCCTGAGAGAATCAGGCAAACATCTATAGCCCATGAATAATAGGACCTGAATTAGAGAAGAGATATGAGAAAAGATAAAGCCATATCAAGGACACTTTAATTGAGGGAAGTAGAAAGATTCTCAGGATCCAGTATTTATCTTTTTCTTAAATATAACTAGTGTAATATATTTGTACGCTGTATATAAATAACTCCAGACTTCCATTGGGCAGGTGGACAGCTCCTAAACGACCCAAGCAAGAGAGCCTCATCAAGTTAGCATTATACATGAGACACTGCACTATTATTATACAAATGATTACTTAATTAATTGTGTGATATTTGTTGAATATATTTAAGTGCTTCATATATTCTATGAGTTTTATATGAATTTGAAAGTTAAAAAACTAAAAAAAGTTTTCAGAGTTACACATAGATGGAAGATTGAGAAGGTGGTCTATTAATCAACATATCACCTATCTCCCTATTATCTATCTTTTCATCATCTATCATTTGTCTATTTATTTATCATCTCTTTATCCATCAATCTATCAATAAGTATTACGTACAGATTAAAGAGAAAGTTATCTTAGCGGTTATCTTAAAAATTGACTTATTTGCTAGTTCAGGTTGAGATTCACTCTATTAATTCAATCAAGTGTTAAAACATTACGTGAGTCTAGAGAGATACATACACTTGTTTATTTGTTCTCCCTCCCAATAACTACTCATGAAGTGTGAGGTTTATTGAACACAGTTGTATTCCCTGTCTCGTGTGAGCTAACACTTCCAGAGAGAAGAAGGAGAGTGGATAGAGGTTAGGGGAAGAGAGGAGGAAGGTACTGGGAGGGTATAGACAATGTGAAAAAAGGGAAAAATAATCTCAACGAAGTGAGATGATAAGTATTTATTAGCACAGCCATTTCTGTATTTTAGATGAGAATATGGCAATGGTGCTTTGCCTTATTTTTTCTCCACTCTCCCATCAAGCCCTCAATTAGGCCTTGAGAAAGGAGTCAGTGAACCTCTAAAACTTTCCGCTTAATCACCTATAGCGAATGCTCATTTAATGACCGCCTTTTCGTACCAGACAAGAAGTAGCAATGCTTTTAGCAAAGGGAATGGAATGAGAAAGAAATTGCCTAATCATCCCAGCTCATGCAGTGCTTTGTGAGAAAGATTATTGAATTTTCAGTCTCTGCAGAATTTTAATGAAGCTCCATCTTGCTAGAAAACCCAGCCTTTTGTCAATAGAGTTCAATAACTCGACCACCCATGTAATAAGATGGACCAGTTGAAATCTTTCACTCGTTCAAGGCCAAAGGTGTGCATGGAAATGTAGAAACACTTTCCTCTGTGTCTACTGCAATGGGTTACACCTATGCAGGTCATGAATAATAAGCTATGATATGAACAGCATATACTTGTTTATTTCTTAGCCTTTGTTAAGTAACATTTGACATAACACATCTTGTTAGCACCAGTTGTGTGCCAGACACTCAGCTAAAGCATTTCACATACAATCACTCTTCTTTTAAAATGTATTTATGATATATTTTTGTATATGTGTATATGAGCATTGGATAAATGTACCTGCTGATGCCAGAAAATGGTATCAGATTCCTAGAGGGACCATTTGAGATAATCATAAGCCACCCAACAAGGGTGATGAGAAACTGGACTAAACTCTAGTCTGCCACTCCCACACTTGACTGCTGAGCATCTCCTCAGCGCCTATTTGAACAACTCTAAAAGGTCATTTCACTGCTTTCACTCCGTACATGATAAAGCTAAAGTAAATGGTAGATAGAACAATGATTCGCCTCATTCCCAAAGATGGGAATACACTAATCTTTGATTCATAAAAACATGTTACCCAGTGTTGCAAAACAGACTTTGAAAATGTCCTAAAAAAAGCTTGAGATTGAATGAATATCTTTTGGGGTACAGTGTTATTTTATTTATTGATCGATTATGTTATTGATTGATGGGATTGATGAGTGTCTTAGTTGGTGTTCTATTGCTATGAAGACACACCATGACCATGGAAACTTTCATAAGGGAAAGCATTCTTTTATTCTAATAATTTTTATTGTTATTATTTTACTTATTCACTTTACATCTCACTCACTGCCCCTCCCAGTCACCCCCTCCCACAATTCTTTTCCCCTAACCCCCTTCCCCTCCTTCTCTGCAAATTATGAAGCCTTCTGGGTATACCCCCACCCTGGCACAAGAAGTCTCTGTGAGGCTAGGTGCATCTTCTCCCACTAAAGCCAGGCAAGGCAGCCCAAGTAGAACATATTGCATGCACAGGCAACAGCTTTTGGGATAGCCCCCACTCCAGTTGTTTGGGACCCAAGCTATTGTTCTACTACACATGTGAGAGGAGACCTAAGTCCGGCCCATGTATATTCTTTGGTTGATGCTTCCAGTCTCTGAGAGCCCCAGAAGTCCAGGTTAGTTGACTCTGTTGGTCCTCCTGTGAAGTTCCTATCCCCTTAGGGCCTGCAATCTTCCCTTCTGTTTTTCCATAAGTGTCCCCAAGCTCAATCCACTACTAGACTATGGGTGTCTGCATCTGTCTGAGTCAGCAGCTGGGTAGAGCCTCTCAGAGAACAGCTATGCTAGACTCCTGTCTGTGGGACTTGCTTTTAGTTTCAGAGGTTTAGTCATTCTCATCATGGCAGGAAACATGGTTGACAGGCAGTCAGACATGGTGCTGAGGAAGTAGTTGAGCATTCTACATCCAAATCCACTGGTAGCAGGAAGAGAGTGAGCCTCTAGGCCTGGTATGGGTTTCCAAAATCTCAAACCTCACATTCAGGGACATACTTCCTCCGAAACGGTCATAGTTCTTTATCCATCCTAAGTACTGCCATTCCCTGATGACCAATCATTCACATATATGAGGATCATTCTTATTCAAACACCACAATGAGATATGAAACAGTAGGTTTCAGTCTAAGGGCACACATACAGGTTGCAGATTTTCCTTGACTTCCCTGTTCTTTCCCTTCCTTTATTCTATATGCTCCCACCCACAATAATACTTTCTCCTCTACTTTCATGTAATATATAATATACATATATTACCTATAATATGTATTTTGCATATGACAGAAAGCATGAAATATTTGTCTTTCTGGCTTATTTTGTTTAGTATGATGATATCCCATTTCATCCATTTTCCTGAAAATGATAGAACTTCATCCTTTGTGTCTGAATGAAGCTGAATTCCATATACACACCCTGTTTTACTTATTTATTCATCCTTTGATAGATATGTCTGCTGACTCCATAACCTGGGTACTGCTATCAATGCAGCATAAGCAATGGATGTGCAGGCATCTTGTGCTGTGCTCATTAACCAGGTAAGTTGATAGATCACGGTGCCTTCTCAGAGAGAAGCCCAGGATGGTAAACAATTGGGGGATGTGGGGATGGAAGCTGAGGTTTGGAAAAGGCAGAGAAGGATCATGATAAGGCCACCTCTAGAAGCCTGAACAGGTACTAAGGTGAATGTTACCTACATACTCCAAGAGGAAGTATCCTTATTAATACCTGATTTTAGCCAAGTGAAATTATTTAAACTTGGGCTTCCTTAAAGTTTAAAGAATATATCTATGATTTTGTTTTTTATTATTTAATTTTTTCAGACAATATTTTAATGATATTCTTTTCCCTTCCCTAAGTCTTCCAGATCCTACCCATTCAGCTTCACATTTTCTCTCTCATTTTCTCTCTCTCTCCCCCCCAAGAAGAAAACAACCAAAACAACCAATCAATCAGATAAACAAACAACAACAAACAAACATGAAACCAATAACATAAAAACAAAGCAAAAGTCAAAAGCACACACACACACACACACACACACACACACACACACACACACAGAAACCATGGAGTCCATTCCATGTTAGAAAACTGGGCCTAGAACCTCCATACAGTGTGGTTGATATACCCAGGGACACTCTGATGGATAAAACTGATTTTCCCTTCCCAAGCAAGGATCAATCACGAATAACTTCTTTATTTAGGGATAGAACTTTGTGTTCACTTGCCCTTCTCTGTACTAGGATTTTCTTTGTCTTATTTGAACCTGTGCAGGTCTGGTGTGTACTGTCATGGTTTCTGTGAGTTCATTTGTATATCAGCTCAGAGTGTCTGCAAGATGATATTTCCTGGAAGTCATATATCACCTCTGGCTCGTACAATCCTTCTGTTTACCCTTAAGTATAGATCCCCGAGCCTTGAGGAAAAGGTTTGATAAACATATCCTATTTAGGCCCGAGTACTACAAAGTCTCTCAGTCTCTGAACGCTGTCTCTGTGTTAGTTACCATCTACTGCAAGAAGCTTCTATGATAAAGGCTGATCTATGCCCTGATCTGTGGTAAAGCAAGATGTGACTAGGAGTCATTTTATTTCATTGTTCATTGAACAGAATAATAAGAGTAGTATTCCCTCTAAGGCTTATGGTCTGTCTGCCTCGTCTTGGATTTTTGGTCATTTTACCAGTGTGAGGTCTGAGTTTCATCTCAGTAGGCCTTAAATTTGAAGAAAAGTTTCTCATTATTGTCATAATATTTGTGTCATCATTGCACCAATCTATCATGCAAGCAGGCCATGGTTATAGACTCAAGAGTTTATAGCTGGATAGCACTGATGATCACTTCTTTTCTGCTACAGTCCAGCACCATGGACACTAGCTAGGAGGGGTGAAACTTCTTGTTGGACATCAGATCAACTTTTCCTCGTACAATGACATACAGAAGTGGTGCCTTCCGTAATAAGGCCTTGTCGACAGATTATGGAAAGTAACAGATGGATTTGGCAACAGCTTTTGATGTTTGGGGGTGCCTATGGAACCCATAAGGCCAATACCTCAACAAAACCCGTTCTTAGTGCTGTAGATTTTATTTGGTGGCATAAGATTTCGAATGGCGGCATTGGCTTCATTACATGATGACTTCATATAAATGTCTTTCGCATGTGTATAAGTTTTAGGAAGATTCAACAACAGTAGGTTTCCGAATAGCTTTTAGAAAGCCTTTTAGCTTTTGGCTAATTGTCCTTCCCCATATTTCTTCTTTCCCCTATCATCCTATTCTCCTCCCCCACTTAATCCTCCCATTCTAGTTTCCCCCCTTTCTCTTTATTACAACATATTCTATTTCCCTTTCTTTCAGAGACTTTATCCTTCCTCTCTTCTGTTATGAGTTTCCTAACCTCTGTAGGCATTTAGATTGTAGCACACATATCAAATGACTGAAAGCTAACATCCATACATAAGAGATAACATTCAATGTTTGTCTTTCTGGATCTGTTTTCCCTTACTGAGGATGATGGTTTCTAGCTCCATAAATTTACCTGCCAACCTCATAGTTTCTTTTTTCGTAAGAGCTGAATAATAATACACTGTGAAGATCTATCACATTTTCACTACCCACTTACCGCTTCCTTTCTTCTCTTTTTTTCCATTTTGTTTTAACTTTATTTATTTTATATACTCACTGCAGTTTCCTGTCTGTCCTCTCCTCCTAGTCTCCCCCTCTTCCATTTATTTGTTCTTTGTTTCTCTTCCTAAAAGGACTGTCCCTGATGGATATACACAAGCCATATCAAGTTACAGTAAGACTAGGATCCTCCTCTATTAAGACTAGAAAAGGCAACTTAGTTGGGGGTTGAGGGGAAAGGACTTCAAGGCAGACAACAGAGTCAGAGACAGCTAGCTTCTGCTCCCATTATTAGGAGTCCCATAAGAAGATCAAGCTATACAACTGTATCATATGTCTGGACAGCCTGGTTCTGTCCCATGAAGGCTCCCTGGTTGGTGGTTCAGTCTCTGTGAACCCTGATGGGCTCAGATTGATTAATTTTGGGGGGGTTTGCATGTGTGTGTGTGTATGTGTGTGTTGTGTGTTCACACATGTCTGCATGTGCATGTCTTTGCCTTGTGTTTAGCTAAATTGCTTTTCTTAGGTCTACTACAATGGGGTTGCTGGCTTCTGCAAGAGTCATATTGTCTTAGATATTCATGTTTACATTTTGTGCTGGAATCTAAGCATCTAAAGATCTGATGTTGTTTGTTTTTCTTATCTATGAGATTGTTCACCTAAAAATGTCAGAGAAGCTACACTGTTAATTCTCAGCAACATGGCTGCCTAAACAAAGCCTGAACAAGGATGACAACAGTAGGCGGATGACAACAGTAGGCGGTAACATGCATGGAAAGACTCTTATGAGATTTAACCACAGGAAAAGATCTGCAGGCAACTAATGCATGCTGAGAGCAAGGGGAAAAAGTATTTTTAAAGTAGAGCTCTCCAAGTGGCCAGATCTGAAATCATGTACATACATGCAATTAACATTTTATACACACACACACACACACACACACACACACACACACACACACACCAATTAATGAAATAGAGACTATGAATTTAGGACAAGAGTAAGACAGAAGATACATGGGAAGTGTTGGAAAGAGCAAAGGGAAGGAAAGATATAGGTAATTCTATTTCAATTAAAAAGATCTTTTTGAAATAGAACTTTACACTAAATTTGCCCCAAAATTGGTCCATCTGGCCAAGATTCTATGTCAATGCTTACTCAGTTCATCAAATATTAACTGCATGGGAAGGTCATGGTTTTGGACAAGGAGCCGTCTCATAAATGAAGCTAGGCACCAAAGTGCTTACAGCTGAGTGGAAATTCCATCTTGAGAGGACCACTTTTCTACATTTACCAATATGTATCTGCTGCAGTGCTCAGTGGGCACACATTTTGGATGGAAGATTTTCCAGGATGTTCCCTTTCCTCTTATGGGAAGGAGTAGAAGAAATAGCATAGGTAGATTCACTTCCACTCCTGTTGTTGAGCCCAAGTTTAAAGATAACATATATTACTCCCTTCATATCCATCTCATTTCTGCTGCACTTAGTTTCCTGATGACATGACCCCAATAATTATCTCCATGAATTCTAAAATAAATTATCATATTCTTTTCTGAGCCCCATGCTAGTATACTAGACAAATTAAATTAATAATTGGGCAAGAAACAATCAGGATACAGTCATGTGTATCTCATGTTCCAACTGGGTAGCAGCAGGATTACCCCAATGATTTGTGCCCATTGGCCTTGTCAGGACAGCTACTCTGCTTCTTACCTGATGGGGCCAAGGAGCTCATAGACATCAGCAGTGTATGTGGTCGGATGGTTTAAAAAGGTACGTTTTGGGGTCAGAGTCTTTAAGGAATAGAGAATAAGCATAATGTTCCTCAAAGCATACAGTTGAAAGTAAGTAGAAGTCAGACGATACATGATACTCAGCTTTGGTTATTGATCTTATTTATTTTGTTATTAGTGACACAAAACTACATGGATCTTTGATATAATGCATGAGGGATGTGCCTTAAAGGGTGTTTCTGTGTCCTCTCTGAGTATTACTCCTGAGCTAGAGCTCTGGATGTGCTTATGGTAAGTCAGTGTGCCATCTGCCAGGAAGTTAAACTCCCACAATATTTTCCACTGTAGTTTTGGTGACTGAGCAAAGTGGAGGAATAAACTGGGCATCATTTTTCATATAATACATGCCTACAGCTAAACTTCCTTGGTTGTTAGTATTCATATTTATTTAAGGTCTTCAAGTGGTATTAATGTTTTCAAATATTTACTTTCATGGCTAGATTTTGTGACAAACACTCTCATATGGTGTTGCCTTTTTATTAGGCAATTTCTTAAATAAATTTAAACAGCTTTTTTTTTTCCAAGTGAAGAAAAGCACATGGAAAAAATTAAGACTGTGTGCTGGGCTTGTTCATTAGATTAGCATCTGTAGAGTTTTGTATTTACAAAATAGGAGAATTATCCTGGGAGCTCAGAGCCATTACTACCAGTTTGTTGTTCCCTGTAGATCAAAATGAACCACATGGTGCTATTTTCTTTTAGAAATGTCCAGCATCCAAGAACAAAACTTCTCTATAGGACATACATCAACACTCCCAACTCTTGTGTGAGTAATGGCTTGCAGATAGAATTCTTGCAAAAATACAGTTTTGATAATTGAAATATTTTAGGGATTATAGTTATTTTATATGTGTTACATAATTTTATACAGCACTCAGATGAGAATCCTGAGTGTTTTTGGCAGGCATAGTAGTACATGCTTTTAATCTTTGGAGTCTCTGAGAGTTTAAGGCTAGCCTGATCTACACAGAAAACCCAGGACAGTCAGATCAAAACAGAAAGACTCTGGCTAAAAAAAATTTCATGAGCAAGTATTAGTATGGTGATGATGTCATAATGAATTACAGAGTTAATAAGTAAGAGAATATCCCCATACAGGAGATGACTGAAGTGGTCCAGGGTGAAACTAAAAAGGGCTTGAAACAAAATATTAGCAGCAAAGAAATTCCCATAGGCACTTTAAAAGTGGTGATATGTTGACAAGGGACATGAGTTAAAGCAAACTTCCAATTTTCAATCCTGTATAAATGGAGGAATGATAGTGTGTTTTGTTTTTGGTTTTGTTTCTTTCTTTTCTTTTCTTTTCTTTTTTTTTTTTGGAAATTAAGGAGTGTCAAAAAAGATGTAGAATGGCTGGTTGACTCAGTCTTCCATTTTCTGGTACTCCCTCTTATCCATGTCCCTCTTACAATCTCAGATCCCCAACTCTGGCTTCTTTCAAGGGCCTGTCTGCCCCCTTGGACAGATTGGGGGTTGGGGGAGGTTGCCAGAAAACAGCCCATCCCACTTCCTTTATTGGGGGGGGTGGGGCAAGATAGCACAGTGTTAACACGCAGAACCAGAACTGGCCTCAGGGTAGGGGATGGCAGGGAGGGCCCAGGGCTTTTAGTTTGCATCTTAGGTGGGAGTGGGCAGGGCAACCCTCAGCAGCAGTTATTACCTGTCTTTACACAGTAATTTTTAATGAGTCTGCAGGAGCAGGAGGGAAGCAATAAGCGTGGGGAACCAGTTGGATGGGGGGTCTGCCTCTGTTATTTTCCTTGTATCATATGTACATATCGACAGAAACTTCAATAAACTTTATTCCCCTCTCTGTCTCTGTCTCTGTCTCTGTGTCTGTCTCTGTCTCTGTCTGTCTCTCTGCCTCTGTCTCTGTCTGTCTGTCTGTCTGTCTGTCTGTCTGTCTGTCTCTCTCTCTCTCTCACACACACACACACACACACACACACGCACACACAGAGAATTGCTGGGTGAGGGACCACTGCTCTTATCACCACGAAGTGATGGATGGCTTGTCTGTACACATCTAAAGGTGTTTCAGTAGCACAGTAGGGAGTGCCCCAGTTTCATTATGCACACCTGAATGTCTTTCAACATTTTTTTTTTAAATTCAAGATTGTCACATGGGCATATGCCAATATTCAGCAATCATCTGACAAACACCCAATATTTACTGTCTTTGACCTGATCTAATACATACAAATAACTAACAAAACATTACTTAAAATTACCAATAGTTTACTTAAGGAAAATTAATGACCTATACATTTTAGTGTTCAAAATTTTGGAGATTCTCATTTTATAAGGTTTTTCTATCAAAAACCCAATGCCGTGTCAAGGTTATCATGTTATCACTGTGCATATGACAGGACGTGTTTTCTAATGAAAATGGAAACACACATCTTCACCTTCTACATGGTCCAGCACTTCCAGATTTTAAAAATCTACAATTTTAAAATATGGCAGATAAATGCTGAAAAATAAAAGATGGAGATCATGGAAGCTTGGTATTAAACATGTAAAAAAGTATTTAAAATACTATGGGCATGGATAAATAATATTCTGGGAGTGGAAAGTTAGGAGAACATGCTCAGTTATGTCTGATGGTTGAAAGAAATGCTTCCATACTCCACTCTTCTCAAGCCAATAGCATTAGGCTGTCATAGTAAGCTTCCATTTACAAATACCACGGGTTTCCCACATAAAGGGAGGAAACAAATCACGCTTGCAATAAATACTTTATTCAAAGGACGTTGGCCATCTGCTTGGGGCCAAGAGGATTCTGGGCTTCTGATCCTCACAGCTAAAAACTGGAAATCCTTCTGAATGATTCAGGAGAGAACAATTCAAACAATTCAAAGGACTTTAAGTTCCAGGAGCCACATGCATGGTCTTGGCTGCCACAAGCGCCTTCATTCTGGAATTGTTCTTGTGGTTTCTGGCTAACAGATGCAGGCGAGCAATGGGTCCTCACTCTCTCTGTAGCTGTGATGATCCTGAAGAATTCAGATATTTCCTCCTTAATTGTTTTCTGGGTTTGATAATCTGAGATATAGTTCCATAAAGTAGTTCAAATATGTGCTAAACTTTGGCAAATTGATATTTAGTTCTGTATAGTTTTGATTCCTTAAGCATTGGACTAGGCATCAATGAGCAGAAAAAAGCTTTGTATATACTGTAGCCATAGAAGACCAACTTTGGCTATTATAAATAAGGCTGCTATGAACATTGTGGAGCATGTGTCCTTCTTACCGGTTGGGACATCTTCTGGATATATGCCCAGGAGAGGTATTGTGGGATCCTCCGGTAGTACTATGTCCAATTTTCTGAGGAACCGCCAGACTGATTTCCAGAGTGGTTGTACAAGCTTGCAATCCCACCAACAATGGAGGAGTGTTCCTCTTTCTCCACATCCACGCCAGCATCTGCTGTCACCTGAATTTTTGATCTTAGCCATTCTGACTAGAGTGAAGTGGAATCTCAGGGTTGTTTTGATTTGCATTTCCCTGATGATTAAGGATGTTGAACATTTTTTTCAGGTGCTTCTCTGCCATTCGATATTCCTCAGGTGAGAATTCTTTGTTCAGCTCTGAGCCCCATTTTTAATGGGGTTATTTGATTTTCTGGAGTCCACCTTCTTGAGTTCTTTATATATATTGGATATTAGTCCCCTATCTGATTTGGGATAGGTAAAGATCCTTTCCCAATCTGTTGGTGGTCTTTTTGTCTTATTGACAGTGTCTTTTGCTTTGCAGAAGCTTTGCAATTTTATGAGGTCCCATTTATCGATTCTCGATCTTACAGCACAAGCCATTGCTGTTCTATTCAGGAATTTTTCCCCTGTACCCATATCTTCGAGGCTTTTCCCTACTTTCTCCTGCTTCCAAATGCTGACACCATTGCACACACTAGCAAGATCTTGCTGAAAGGACCCAGATATAGCTCTCTCTTGTGAGACTATGCTGGGGCCTAGCAAACACAGAAGTGGATGATCACAGTCAGCTATTGGATGGGTCACACGGCCCCCAATGGAGGAGCTAGAGAAAGTACCCAAGGAGCTAAAGGGAACTGCAACCCTATAGATGGAACAACATTATGAACTAACCAGTACTCCGGAGCTCTTGTCTCTAGCTGCATATGTATCATAAGATGGCCTAGTCGGCCATCACTGCAAAGAGAGGCTCATTGGACTTGCAAACTTTATATGCCCCAGTACAGGGGAACGCCAGGGCCAAAAAGGGGGAGTGGGTGGATAGGGGATTGTGAGGGTGGGTATGGGGGACTTTTGGGATAGCATTGGAAATGTAAACGAGGAAAATACCTAATTAAAAAAAAAAGAAGAAGACCAACTTTGGCTGTCTAGGAGAAAGGAAAGTTTGTCTGGCAGATTATTATGGTACTCCATCTAACCAAAAAGTTAGTGTAGTTGTACTTCATGGACAACCTCCATTCTGATGCTAGAATTTCTCCTCTACTCATTGCACACAACTCTATACATCAGACTCCATCATATAATAGGAATATGGGTAGTGGGAGCCTTGAAATTCGGTTCCTTGAAATTCTTAGAACAACATCAGAAATATATGTCTGGTCTCAAGGTAACAAACCAAAAACCTAGGCAAATTCTTTGATTATAAAGTCTGAGGTAAGCCTGTCCATTTGTGTAAATAGTCCATGGTTGCCACCTGAGTAGTCATGTTGCTGCTATGTGAACTGCACGGGTAGAGTGCCTAGAAAGGAGTTCACAAAGAGAGGAGCTGTCAAGAGCCAAGTATGTCTATAGAGATTTAAGAGATATGAGTATGGCAAACATTCCACCCATCCTCTTTACTCAGAAAAGTGTTTTATGAAGTGTGCTGTCATACCAGCAGTATCAACATCACCAGGGCATATGTTAGATATCCTTGTTCTCACTCTTCTTTAACTCCTGATTAGGAGTTCCTAGGATGACGCCCCAGTTCAGAGGGTAGGGACTGGCTGGAATGAAGCCCTTCCAGTGACTCCAGCCCACATCAAATTTCATCAACCATCATCTTGGAGTATAGGGGAGATGCTTGTGCATCACTGTCTTTGTTACTGTTCTATTGCTGTGAGGAAAAACTATAACCAGGGAAACTTGATAAAACAAACAAACAAACAAACAAACAAACAAAAATAGGAATTTAAAGCCTCAGAGAACTAGTCCACAATCATCCTGGTGGGAAACAGGCAGGTATGACCCTAGATGATAGCTGAGAGTTACATCCAGCAAGCAGCAGGCAGAGAGAGACAGGGCTGGCTGAGGGATTTTAAAGCCTCAAAGTCTACCCCTAGTGACACACCTCCTCCAAGGCCACACCTCCTAATCCTTCCTAAGCAGTTCACTGACCAGGGACTAAGCATTCAAACATATGAATCTATGGCAGCCACTCTCACTGAAACTAACACAGTAACCCAAATCATTTGGGAGACTTTTGAGAGCCTCTCAGAAGGAATATAAGACATCACTCACCAGAACCACTCTCACCATCCCTCTAGTCAGACAGGAGCTGCTTTAAAGACTTGATAGGATTAGGATGCCATTCTTCTAGTTTCTCACTGTCCCTTAGAGACTGACAACAAACTCAGCATTGTCAGAAACACATAAGAAACACATTCATCCTCCTGAGTGGATTTTCTGGAAAACGAAGGGTTAAGTAACAACAGCAAACAGAGGACAAAAACAGAAACTATGACAAAATACAAATTAGATTTTAAACAGGCCTCAAACAAATGTGTTTGATTGTGTTTGTTTGTTCACTTTAATGCCTCAGGTGCGGGAAAGGAACCTAAGCGAACCTCTTTTGGATAACAGGTGCTGTTAGTAAGCTCAGAATATTATTCCAAATATTACCGATTGTTTTATGGTAACAGAAAAACATTTCCTAACAGGATTGTGTTTTAATAAAATCTGTTCTCGTTTTCCTCTTGTTTAAATCCAAGCACAGAAAACAATACTCATTATCTCAATGTTCTATTTAAGATAAGTTATATTTTCTCCAACCATATGGAAACAAGATCAATCAGGTACTCTTTCTTGGTATGACAATGGTTATTATTTTATGTGTGTGATCTGTCCTTTAGATCACTAAATATATATATATATATATATATATATATATATAAAATATAAATTTATTACATTTCTATTTACCAGTAACTTGAGAGTTTTTCTTAGATGTTGTAATGTCTCCTCTCTCTTCTCTCCCTCTCTCCTCTCCTCTACCCTTCTTTCTATTACCTTCTATTTCTCTACTTCCTTACTTCTTTTTACCACAGGACACTGAGATGTTGTAATATTCAGAGTGTTCTCAATATTTGTATTAGAATTTCAGGATCAGGTTACCTGTCATTTACCTTTTGAGTTTTCCACTTTCTGAGTGTGCTGCTCTGCAAGTTGCTTACCTTGGAAAACCTGGTTCTTCTTATTAAACTGAGGCTGTCAAGGTTACTTTACAGAGTTACTATAACAGTTGAAGAGAATTTCATAGTCACACCCTTCCCATACAGTCCGGCACATGGTGAGGTTCTCATGAATGCTAGTTATCAGTAACTCTCCCTTTTGAAAGACATGGCTTCACTTTCCTTGAGCTGATATCGTTGGCCACTGAGACTGTTCACTTTCATTTGCAACATCATATAATTTAGAAAATAAGCAAAAAGAAGAAAAGATAAATGTTAATGATTTCCTTCACATTACTTTTCTTAATTATTTGCTAATGGTAGAATATACAAAAGGTTTCTGGTTTTAATATAACATTGATAAACTTTACTTGCAAGAAATGAAGCACAGTGATGAAATTAAGAACCTCCAGAAATAGGCACCATGATTTTTTTCATGTTTTATGTTTATGACCATAAATCTAAGAATTGCATCATCATAGGGTGTACATTTCTTTGGCTATGGTTAAAACTAAAAGATCTTTGTAAGAATATTTTATTATTGATGATAGGAATGATGAAAAACAAATGCCTAAACATGCCCACATCAGGCAGCCATCGGTCTGCAGAGTTGAGATTATATGACACTGGAATGCCCGGACCAAAAGGAAGCAGAATTAATATCTAGGTCTTATCTGCCTAGGTTCTCAGCCATAGCATTTTGTAGAGGAATGTCTAGGTGCCCAATCTGGATGATGTCGCATTAACATTGAGCTAAGCCGGAGACAAATCCCAATGTAGCTCTTGTTGCACTGAGAATTTCAGGTAGACGAATTGTAATTACTTTCCTTGGAGTTAAGCCAAGGTGTCTGGGTTATGAGCTTCTCATTTTGGACAATTTGTGCTGTGGGATCATTAATGGCAAAACGTGCTCACAGCCCCAATTCTTGATGTTTCACAGCAGCAAGAAAGAGAGAAACTTAAGATTTCTTACTCATCACTCCATTTCCAACTGGAACGGGGTACAGCTCAGAGTGTCCTCAGTGGGTATCTATCTAATCTGTGCAACTTTAGAACCACTTAGTGAGTATTCGCAGATGAAATCATTAATATTCATTATTCCCCATACCTATGTTCAAAGGGAAACATGACAGACTATAGACATAAGTAGAGAAAATTAGACATTGAAGGATGAAATATCATTGGAAGTATAGTTAATTGTGGACATTAGAGTTAAATAGACTACATTATCTCGAAAAGAGCAATAAATGCTTTCAATCACTAGGTCATCTTTCCAGCTCTCCAGCTAAAAGGATTTAGTCTTCTGTTCTGTAGCAGCTGAACCACACCAGAGTGTGGGGCTTTCTTTTTCTACTTAGAACCCAGTACATAGACAGTCCTTTTAATAAAGAATAGAGAATATATGCATCCACAATGATTTTTCTAGCTATAGAAATCAAACCAGACCTAACGAGTGGTGCTGTTTTCACATTCTCATATAACCTTAGGTTATGTTTCTTTCTTTCTTTTTTTTAAAGATTTATTTATTTATTTATTTATTTATTACATGTAAGTACACTGTAGCTGTCTTCAGACTCACCATAAGAGGACGTCAGATCTCGTTACAGATGGTTGTGAGCCACCATGTGGTTACTGGGATTTGAACTCTGGACCTTTGGAAGAGCAGTCAGGTGCTCTTACCCACTGAGCCATCTCACCAGCCCTTAGGTTATGTTTCTACATGAGAAGTTTAAGGTATTTCATTCAGCCATTATATCTTAACTGCTGTGTTCTTTACAAAGTGTTATGAGCCTATAAATCAGAGTACTTTTTAAAAAATCAAAAATCAGGGATGATGGCTCGCACAGCAAAAGGTCAGATGTGTGAGCTCAAGTTTCAAGGCATTCATGAACAGTTCCTCCTGAGATTATTGCAGCTCTAGGGAAGTAAAGACATAAAGATGGCTGGACCATGCTTATCAGCCCATTCTAGCAGAATCAGAGTGCTAAGTTCACTGAGAGACCCTGTCTCAAAACATAAGGAGAGTGACTGAAGAAGAGAATGAAGACACCAGATGTTAGCTTCTGACCTTCAAAGTCACACACACACACACACACACACACACATACATACATGCACAGACATGTACATGCACATACATAAACACACAATCACAATCACACACACAGACACAAGCTCTAGAAATTACCATCAATGAAGCAACATCTATATATATTTAAGACTGGTGTTCTAATGGTTTGTAAGATACAGTTGTTGTCATGAAAACTTACAATTTCCCTATGCACCAAAAGCCAAATCAAAGCATATAAATGAAAAACAAATAAGAAAGAAAGACCCAAATATGAGGCACGCCCTTCAAGTATGAAGAAGGTCATAAAAAGTCTAACGTGCTTTGAAAGGAAAGGAAGTAGGTAGTGTGGTGTGATGGGGGAGAGTTCATCTGGACAAGGTGATGGTTAGGACAGATGAGTTTAGTGCTTGGATTTCCTCTATAATAGGCAAGAGAAAGGTATCATTCTAAGCAGAATCAAGAACAAAGTTACCCAACAATTTTGGGTACAAAACTTTGTTCTTGTCTTCAGAGAGGAGAAAAAGAACCTCATATGAGTGATTATGATCTTATTTTGCTAGCATTTTTCAAAAAACTGTATTTATTGTGATTAAAATTATTTTACTCATATAAAGAGACAATGCTCTTATGATGGGGTGTATCCATCTGTCTCATTCTAATTTATCTTCACCGTTGCTGTAGGTTGCGAGCCATTCTGTGTGAATGCTTATGATTTCTGGCATTAACAAACTCTCCAGTCAACAAGGCAGTGTGGTTGGTACAAGAGACATCAGTTTCACAAGTAATAAGACCTTGGGATGAACAGGGAAAAGGTTTACTCTAAGAACCCTAAGTAATAATTATCCTCATTTTCAGCAAAATGTTAAACAGTACTCACAATTTAAATTCACACTTCTCAAAATTCTACTCAGCTGTGGGCTTGGTGTTCTAGAGGTGGGCACACCATGGTAAACAATTAAGTAGAAATGACAGAGTTAAGACCCAAGCATGCATCCCTTAAAAAAATGGCTGTATCTGAGACCATAGCTGCCACACTATGATTAAATGGAGGTTGGCAACCTGGCTTGCTTTAAAAATAGCCATGCCTATCTGAAGCTACAGATTTGCAAAATATATTTTCATATTTTTATTTGGAACCCAAAACAAAGAGAGTGTCTTCTACCTGGGTGCATTATTTAGTTGAAACAGTGTTTTGTCAGGCTAGTTAGGAGTTCTTTTATGCAAAGCAATGTTGCCATAATTGAAGCACCCTGAAAAGGTGCTTACTGGACTAAAGGCCTTATGGATATCATTTCATTTCATCTTCTTTAGAGTTTTAGGAGGTATTGTAAAAGTTTATTGGGATAGGCTGGCAAGATTGCTCAGTGGGTTACGGCACTTGCCACCAAGCTTGATGACTTGGGTTCAATCTTCTGGGCTCACACGGTAGAAGAGAATTGACTTTTGCAGACCATCCTCTAATCTCCACATGTGTGCCATGGCACATGCAATGCCACACATTTACACACACACACACACACACACACACACACACACACACTGTACAAATAATTAATTAAAGAAATGTTATAAAATTAAAAACTTTTTGGATAAAGTAGAAATGTTTCTTTTTTTGTTTTGAAATTTAATAACATTTCATTAAATGTTTCATTGAAAAACCTAAAACCATTTGTACTTCTAATTTTCAACAAAAGACGTCTATAGATAAATGACTTGGTACTTCGTATATGCCATGTGACCAGACAGTGTCATGAGCCATGTCACAAAGTAGTTAGATGTTACTTCACCTCAGGAAAGAGTCAGCACTACAACTGAAGTCTGACTATTGTTTGCTGTGCTCATGACTTTGGGCTGTTATTCATATCTTCTTTCTCATCTTTTTGAGAAGTGTTATCAGGTTGACTTTACAGATGAAGAAATTAGTTCTGTGAGGTTTAATTAACTTGCTAAAGATCATAGATTAAATCTCATCCAAGTGCCGGGTTTGGGCAAAGGTATGAATGGAAGGCTTCATGCTAGACTGTGACATAGTAATTACATTTCCAGCTAGAGTAGCAGCACAGAAGTACCCCCATTCCTTCCTCTGACACATGTGCTTTCACAAGAGGAAATTGGACAGCTAATGCAATCTGTTTTTATAACATTAGAAATTGTCATACCTTTAAGACAAACATGAGATCTTTTTATATCTTCGTCTTTTGTCTGTCTAGAAGAAAATATTTAATGTGTACTACTAATATGATAAAATGTTATCTACACAAGACTGCCATATATATTTAGTACATACATATATATATATATATGTGTATATATATATATATTCTTCTATAAATGTCAACATACCTAATAAAGATATTGTTATAAATGTATTTTATACTTTAGATTCTATCAATTATAATCATCTAAAAACTTAAAGCATAATTATATTCTAAGTATGCACATTTAAATAAATTCTATCAAAATTTGGGTATTATACAAGAAATGCATTTAACAATAACATAGAAATTACATAAGCATTCAAATTACTGTGCTTCAAAACTATTTCAAATTTCTTTCCTTCTAAAATCCTTTAATTTATTAAAATTAAAGAGCCAAATGTATGTACCATATTTAAATATTATTAAGGTAGTTTAAATAAGCATACAATTTGTTTTACTTTTGAAACTTTAATAAAATCTGTTCAGTATTTTATGTAAAACCTTCTCCCTTTGGGCTTTATTCACTGAAAGGCTGATGTTAGATGACACCATGCTCTCCAGATGTACACAAGCTGAGCATAATGCTGATTCTCTAATGCTTACTATTGCAGAATGCTCCTCAGGCACCATATCCAGCCGTTGCAGAAAATGCTGAAATTAGTAGATGCCTTTGGATCTGCTTGTTTCAGTACAACTTGGAAATGACAGTTCATTATGTGAGAATTTATTGCATTTATGCTATCTGAGAGGGTAGTTTGACAAGTTAATTAATTTGTCTTTTATCTAGGCTCCTATGCAAAAGGCTCCAGTCCTTCCTACTCCAACATAAGGCACCCCTCCCACTACCATAGTCCCTAATAGCAATGGGCACATATGCATGGCATGAAATGGAGATGGCTTCCCTTCTGAAGATAGAGCAAGAGGTGCAAGGATGCTCTCCCTGCACATCTTCTTTGTGAAGATGGGTACTGAGTATTAAGTGCTGGTGCTGATCATAGGGCCCAGGGCACAGAGCCAGCAAAATAGCTATCATTTATTTGCTTATTTGTTCATTTGTTTCTTATTTACTTATTTATTTGAGACAGAGTCTCACTCTGTAGACCAGTCTGGCTCAAAACTCACAGTGTACATACCCCCTGAATGCTGGTGATAGAGATATGCACCATCATGACAGTGAGCTTTTGTATCTATGGACAATCCTAGGATAAAGAGTCCCAGGTTTTAATCCTGTTTTCTAGGGACAGATTTAGTTGATAGAACAACTGACCTTCAAATACAGACTGATTTATAGTTTCTATCTCCATTGTATTAGTGTCTTCTTTACTGTTTTTCAAATTAGGCACACAGCTTGAATGGAAGAGAGGGAATGTGGGGCAAGTGGAACTGTGTCACCAGACAGAAAAACTGGTAAGGCTGAACAGATTAAGGAACCACAGCATAATTGAGAATGAACAATAGACTCTGCTCCTGTCCTGGTTCCTATCCTGGAACACATGACCACAACATTCCACTAAGAAGACCATGACAACTAGTAGCATCAAGACCAGAGTTCTCCATACTAGTGAAGTACCGAGATGGGCTGGTCCTAAGGGTTTAACCAATAAGCTTCTCTTCTCAGACATGCCTTCCTGCAAAAGGTATTTAATTTCTGGTCTGTGCTGAGTAAGTTGTATTCATTCATGTTTCAATTATGAATAAACAGTTTGAACAAGCAAGGACTCTCTCATCAAGAACCTCCATGGGGGGGGGGGAGACTTCATTATCAAGCAGCACAGCCCAAGTCTCCCACAGAAGGCCCCTCTGCAAGTTCCTGACACTCACCCTGAACTATTCCTAATTCCTGCCCTCCTGCCTCCCTGCCCCAGGCTCATCTCAGGACCACAGCCTATTCTTAACTCCTCACAGCTCCCAGCACATCTGGGTACTCAAGAATTAGAGAACTACAATCCTCAGCCCCCAGCCCTGCCATTTCTCACATGGAGGAAGAATGGCTGGGATCTTAGACTGCATTCTTCTTCTCTTGAACTGGCAAGGGTGCAAGCCAGTCACCTCTAGAGCCCTTACCTTTCATCTGCTGGAGCAGCATTCACACACTCCAGGATTGAGATTAAATACACCCCCAAGGGAGGGAGGAGAACACAATAGGCCATTAACACCCTGGCAGCCTTCTTTCTAGGTCTACTTCAAGAAAAAAAGGGCTAGCATGCGCAGATGCGCTACATCGCTGCAAGTATATTCCATTTCTTTTTTAGCATAAATTTATTTTTAAGAACCATACATAGAAATAAAAATACTAACTACTTAAGACTTCAGGTTAGCCAAGAATAGATTCTAGTTTCCCTAATTAAGTAGAGGAGTTCCATGAGAGATGTCATGGGATTGCTTTCTGACATTTGGCAAGGGAAGCCTTTCCTATTGGTGTGACACCTGCCTGTGTGATGAACTGTATAGGAAATGAAGACAGACTACAAAACATTCTCTTGTGGCTGGAGAGACAAGTGAAGTTCAAGTACACACCAAAGAGATGAGTTCAAAGAAACTTGCTGGTATCTCAGAACAGAGTATCTTTTAGCTTTAGTAATTTCTACCTTTTACAACTGTCAAATTCCTGGAGCTGATGTGGTATTGGAGTGACAGTGAAGATATCAATTAGATATGACGTTTCTTATCTTTTCTTATGCTCTTAATGTCTGTGTAGCATTTGGAACTGTTCCCAGGCACATTCCTGCAATATTAGAAATATTACAAATCAAATATGGTAGATAAATTTCTTAGGAGAGACCGAGAAGAGGCGGCAGCTGAGTTTATGATGCGTGTTCTCTATAGGTTTTTTTACTCATTTGGAATATCAAGAGTGTGTTTATTTTCACCTGATGTTTGAATGCAGTGGTCCTAACCCTTCTTAGTGCTGCAAAGCTTTAATACAGTTCTTCATGCTGTGGTGAACCCCCCAAACACAAAATTATTTTCGTCACTATTTTATAACTCCAATTTTGCGATTGTTATGAATTGTAATGTAAATATCTGTGTTTTCCAATGGTCTTAGGTGACCTCTGGGAAAATGTTGTTTGGCCCCCGAAAAGGGTCATGACTCATAGGTTGAGAGCCACTGCTCTAATGAATTCAACTGAGGAATCTCAGGTCTGAAAAATCCTTGTAATAACAAACAAACATGCTATTCACATGCAACTCTTTTAATGCCCCTGGAAACTTCTCATTTTAATGGAAACGTTGCTTACAGCATAGTGTTATCCATAAACATTCTCAACACCTTGTGGTATGCTTTTAGTTCCTATGAAACTTGCTTGAAGTCTTGTTGCAGGGGTATTACCTTGCTGCTTATGCATCTGGACATAAGCAGGAAGTATTCCTAGGGGACCTTTGCTTGCAGAAACATTTGCCCTTGCCTCCATCTTCTTCTGTTGAGTACGTGAGAGAAGGCAGATTTTTATGAAGCCCAGTACTGTCATCCGGCAGTGATGAGCTGGAGACAAGTGGTATTAAGTGCCCTTCTGAGTATGTACTGAGCTAGGTTATTTAGAGAAAAAAAAAAAGTTAAGTCTATAGCTCTGACACACATGTGAAGGCTTATGCCTCCCATAAACCTTTTAAAGTTTTTCTCTTCTACTCTAGGATATTCCTTTTCTTCCTAGATCTTTATGCATCTCAGAAATTGCAAATGTTATATCATTTACCTGCTCAAATCTCAGCAACACATTTGTAATACAGACATAAGAGCTAATAACTGCCAGAAAGTTTTAAAAATCCTGTTAGGTATTTGCATTTTAATAGAATATCAAAGGGGATTCTAGGATGCACTCTTAAAATATGACACCATAGCCCTAGTGACATGTAGTTTTGAATTTATACATAACTGACCATCAAATTTTATGCAGTTACTTTGGGTATAATGATTTAATAACTCCTGATAAGGGCTTTTTGTAGGATTTAAATGTATCGGTGAGGTAAACCAGGTCAGGTAAACAACCCTGAGCATGCAGTCTGGACAGCCTTGGTTCCATGTCACAGTGGAGAATTCCAACATGGAAAGCACCTATCAGATAAGGTGAGGACTGGCAGGTGCTCTTGCATTGCTATGTATACTGAGATCATATGCATTTGTGAAGATAGAAGTGATATGAATTCTTCACTCTATTTTAGGATTAACTTCCATTTAATGCCTCTAACAATAATTCTAGTGCCTCACTTTCCCTGGGAAAATGATTCCAGAGCTGGTTATTGTCCTAGTCCGTTCAATTGTATTCCAAAGTAGATTTCAGTATAAGAATGAGAAACTCATACATGGTTCACTTACTATAATCATTTTATGTCAAAAACACATAGTATGTAATAAATGGTGTTTTTTCCCTCCAGTGTGAGAACTGGTCTCTTGCAAACAGAAGAAGCAATAGAGAAGAAACTGTAGGAAGCTTAGCCCTGCCATTTCTGTAATGCTCAATTTATACTAATGAGACTTCTACCAGGATGAAAAGAAAAAAAAATTCAGTAGACTATTACTTAGGTTCTTTTCTTTCTCTCCTTCTCCTTCTCCTTCTCCTTCTCCTTCTCCTTCTCCTTCTCCTTCTCCTTCTCCTTCTCCTTCTCCTTCTCCTTCTCCTTCTCCTTCTCCTCCTCCTCCTCCTCCTCCTCCTCCTCCTCCTCCTCTTCTTCTTCTTCTTCTTCTTCTTCTTCTTCTTCTTCTTCTTCTTCTTCTTCTTCTTTTGTGGGAGGGGTGTGTTGTTGAGATAGGGTCTAACTATGTACTTCTGCCTGCGAGTGAATTTTAATTCACTGTGTAGACAAGGCTGGCCTCAAAATCATAGAGATCCACCTGTCTCTGCCTCTTGAGTGGGGTTAAAGGCATGTCTGGCTTAAATCTTAACACTATTTTACTTAGCCTTTGCTGTTCAGTTATGATTTTAGTTTCTGAAGGAGCTGAAATTGGTTGTAATCAAAGTTGTTTGAGCAAGCACTACTCAATCCCACATGAAAACATGCTTAAGCCTCTAATCTACTCAACAAAGGGCTTTGGATTAAAACCTCCTTGGTTTTAATATACATGCCTCATGAACTGATGGGAGGTGATACTCTATGTGAAACAAAGTTGGAACTGCTCACATGCATCAGTTTCTTAAGAGAAAATTTAAAAGACTTAATTTCTCCAGAAGTACACTTTGCTAGGTAATGCTCTTCTTGCAGTGACTATTCAACCTATTTCTTGTCTATATTAGAAAAATTACAGCCTTTTCAAAACTTCCCAGACAGGAGATTATTCATATACTGAGTCTACTTTACCTCAACTTTGCTATATTGTAAAGGCCAGGGTCCTAGATCCTAAAATGTTGTACACACATACTGAGATCTCCAATGATAGACACTGGCAGGCATTTGAGGTACATTATCTTATTCAGCTGATGTTGTCATCTTAGGAGAAAGAATTGACACTCCACACCTGGCATTTAATGAGTGTCTGAGTAAAAGATATGGCTGAGATGAAAATCAGAGTTGATTGTTACTCTGACATACTGTTCAGTAGAGCACATTCCTTTCTTTGTGTCAGTTTGTACCATTTGAGTCAACAATGAATATTTGGTACGTATATGTACAAATTATGACTGTGTTCAATTCTCTTAATGCAGGTAAAGGATTGTGAAGTCAGGCCAGAGGCAAGTAGGAGTGTTGCTTACAATTCTGACAGGCGAGAGAGATTAACTCAGAGTAAATGGGAGAAAGGGACTATGTATCTGTGATTCTAGAACACTTGCATAAGTAGTTTCCTATGGGTCCCTAATTTATCCTATGTCTATTAGCCTCCAAGTCTCTTTTCCTTTCCTTTCCTTTCCTTTCCTTTCCTTTCCTTTCCTTTCCTTTCCTTTCCTTTCCTTTCCTTTCCTTTTTCCTTTCCTTTCCTTTCCTTTCCTTTCCTTTCCTTTCCTTTCCTTTCCTTTCCTTTCCTTTCCTTTCCTTTCCTTTCCTTTCCTTTCCTTTCCTTTCCTTTTTCCTTTCCTTTCCTTTCCTTTCCTTTCCTTTCCTTTCCTTTCCTTTTTCCTTTCCTTTTTCCTTTCCTTTTTCCTTTCCTTCCCTTCTTCCCTTCCCTTCCCTTCCCTTCCCTTCCCTTCCCTTTCCTTTCCTTTCCTTTCCTTTCTTTTTCCCCTTTCCCTTTTTCCCTTTCCCTTTTCCCCTTTCCCTTCCCCTTTCCCTTTCCTTTCCCTTTCCTTTTCCCTTCCTTTTCCCTTCCCTTCCCTTTCCTTTCCCTTCCCTTTTCCCTTCCCTCCTCTCCCCTCCCCTCTCCTCTCCTCTCGTCTCCTCTCCTCTCCTTTTCTTTTCTTTCCTTTCCCTTGCTTTCTTTTCTTTTCTTTTCTTTTCTTTTCTTTTCTGTAATATCATTTTGATAGAGATAGTAAGAATAAGAATGTAAGATTTGTAGCTCCATAGGAATGTTGACTATCCTGGAAGTAAAGGTAGAGTGGAAGCTGTCAAAGCTTCCTCTCCCTCATACAGTACCCAGTGAATAATACTGTTGCTTACCATTACACATTCCCCAATGCGCAAACTCTGTAGAAACCAGAAGGACCCATTAAACTGTAGTCTTTGTTACCCTATAACCTCATATGCATATGACCTTACCTGTTATGTCCATACTCTCTAGAATCATCAGTCCCTTCATATTTTCTCAAAGTCGATGAATCTTTCACACACACACACACACACACACACACACACACACACACACACACAGAGAGAGAGAGAGAGAGAGAGAGAGAGAGAGAGAGAGAGAGAGACAGAGACAGAGACAGAGACAGAGACAGAGGCATGCACTCCCACATGTACAGGTATGTATCACTTCTTTCATGACTGGCCTATGTGACTAGCTCCTAAACATCTCTTATGCCTTGAATTTAAAAATCTCCTCAGACAGACCTGTGACTGTCTTAGCTCACTAAATCGTTCATCTTTAAACTTTGTTCCTAGCCTTGTACATCATGTGACTCTATGGCGGATGTTATAAATTGCAATTATTTTTCCTCAGTCCTATGGGCTCATTATGGGATGAAAATATATCACTCTGGTCTACCAATGTATTGTTGTGGTCACAGCCCAGAACATGTTAAGTGGTCACTGCGTTTTTGTTATTGATTTAATGAATGGGAACCCACAACTCAGTTCACCTTGCTCTGTCCCAGTTATCCTACATGTCCTTATCCTTTGCCCCTGTCTTTTGCAGGCAGTCATTTTTTCACTATTGTCTACTAAATTGTCGACTATAGTTCCTTTGTGGGCACTGGATTGTTAGATAAATACATTTTTTTTTGTGATTTACAATTTTAGAAGTGGTTATGCCTAACTCAACTGAAATAAAACCAAGGAAACACTTCAAGGAAATATTAATAGAGTTGTACAGTCCATATATTTATCAAGATATTTCATCTCTCTGTTACAAATGAATTTATGAACATAAATGGGTGACTTGGTTTTGTGCAATGCAATTCTATACAACCCATTTTCCCCATATTACACTACACAGGGGAATAAATATCTAGAGCACATGAGCATAAAGTATATTCACAGTACAATTTGAGCCTTAAAACCTATGAGGGACTGGAGAAATGTGTCAACAGGAAAGGACTGGCTGAGCAAGTGTGGGGAATGGAATCTAGTTCCCCCAGCACTCACATTAAATTTGAGTAATCTTAGTATATAGGAAGGAGAGACAAGGGAATCTCTGGAACAAACTGGCTAGCTGGACTAGCAAAATTGGTAGGCTCTGAGTTTAAATGAGAGATCTTGCCTTAATTTAGAGAGTAGCCAAGAAACCATAAGCTACCACTCACATGTGTACACATCTTACATGTGACCACACACACACACACACACAATTTATGCAAGGCATACACACATATGCATGTATAAATAAATAAATAAAAGTAAAATAAAAAGTAAAAAAAAATAAACCAAATAAATAAAAACCAAAACAGAAAGTAAACACCTGAGTGTAGTGACTCACATATAGAATTTTAGCTCTTGGGATACTGGAACAAGAACATCAGAATCAATTCTAGGCCAGCATCAGCTGCAGAACAAAATCTTGAAGATCAAACAGACATACCACCATTACTACCACCTCTGCCACCACCACTACTGCAGGGCTGTGGGTGTAGGAGAAAGAGGGAAGTGGGAGAGAAACTGTGACCCACTAGAGTTCTGATGCTCTGGCCAGGCAGATGTTCGAGGACTGACAGACGCTTTCCACGCGGCCCTGGGTGGGCATCTGGATGTGTTAAGCCACTGACCCCACACGGCTGGTCGTGGACAAGGGGCAGCCCCAGGTTCTCAGTCTATGGCATCCCATACTGGATACGGTAGAGGAGCTGAGAACAGAATAGGGGCCCTGGGGCAGCACTCAGCCCAGAGATAAGTGAAGGGGGCAGGAGGAGAGGTGGGGGAGCTGGGTGGTTCCCACGCAGGCTTAGTCTGCCCGTGGCTGCAGCATAGAAAGGCCTTCTGTTGGGAGGTTAGACAAGGCTCATTCAAGCACAGTGGGCCTTGATGGTCAGAGACAGTCTATGGTTTTAGAACTTTATTGTAGAAAGTCAGAGGGAAAGAGAGAAGGTAGAAAGAGAGGGAGAGGCTGGGCATGGCCACGTGGAGAAAAAGGGGGAAGAGAGAGAGAGAAGGAAGGGTAGAGAGTAAGAGAAGTAAAAGCTTAAAAAAGAGGTGGGAAGGGAAAGAGGGAGAGAGACAGAGGACTAGAGAGTAAGAAAGCTTAAAGAAAGTGAGGAGGGGCCAAGCAACCCCTCTTATAATGGGCTATGCTATCTTGCTGTTGCTAGGTAACTGTGGGGAGGAGTCCAGCCAGAATGCCAGAAGCTTGGGACACTGTCTACATGATTGCTAGCTACATGCCTCTCCTGTGGGGGCTGTGGGGGCCATAACTTTGACAGGAACTAAGGGTCCAGAAGACATGATTGAATGCCTTCTGTCCCATGTAGGTGGAAATTACCACCCATCGGGTCTCACGAGGTTCAAGACCTCAGCTCGATTGGAGACTGGGCTGTCTATGCATAGCCCATTGCCCCCCACACTACCACTGTCACCTCCACCACTGCTGTTTCTGCTGCTGTTACCTCCTCCTCCTCTGCCTCCTCTGCCACTACCACCTCCTCCTCCACCACCACCAAAACTAAACTATCACCTCTCCCTCCTCCTTCTCCTCCTCCTTCTCCCCCCCTCCTCTTCCTCCTCCTCCACCATCATCACCACCAACAAAAAAATCTGAGTGCTGCATATGACACTGCACTCAAGAAAGTACCATAGATACTCTTACAGGGCTGAAGAGTTGAGGAAGCCAGCTTGGAAGGTGCTTTTTTCTTTGTGTCTCTCCACTCATACTGAGAGACACTGAGTACAGAGAAACCAAAACTGCTCTTGGTTAGAGTCAACAACAGCAGGGGTACTGCTGGTTTCACTAAAGAATAGATCTCCTTCAATGCCTTTATCACTGAGCTCTGCAGCAGCTGGAAGAATCCAGGATGAAGAGAACCTATTTGATCCTCATGGAGTAGTTATACTGTATATCCAGGACCTTGTATTATATAAAGGAGCTAAAGGGATCTGCAAATCTATAGGTAGAACAACATTATGAACTAACCAGTACCCCGGAGCTCTTGACTCTAGCTGCATATGTATAAAAAGATGGCCTAGTAGGCCATCACTGGAAAGAGAGGCCCATTGGACTTGCAAACTTTATATGCCCCAGTACAGGGGAATGCCAGGACCAAAAAGTGGAAGAGGGTGGGTACGGGAGTGGGTGGGAGGGTATGGGGGACTTTTGGGATAGCATTGGAAATGTAAATGAGGAAAATACCTAATAAAAAGTATAAAAAAATATAAAGGAATTCTTGAGCTTGCCACTGTAATTGTTCACCATCCAGACTAATGGATTATAAAGCTCCAATCAGGTGGGGATTATGCTAAATAGGAAGAAAGGAGGGAAGTTTTAACCCTTCCAAGAAGTTTTTCCCCTAATGAATTTGGTCCAAGCTCTGTGCCTTATTGTGGAAGGACTGTAAGTTAACAATAGACCAGAGCTGTGATTTGTAATTCTATTTATTAGACTTTGAAACCTATTCCATGGTGTTGGGTAAAACACCTTTGAGAGTGAACAATTTATTATGTTTATTGATTCTAAACCTTATTGTTTATTGATTCTAAACCCTCATCATTGAATCTGAGAATATAAGGATATTCATTTGTATAGATAAGGCTATGTATTCCTATGTAGCGCTTTAGCAAATTATGCTGGCTGGATAATAATTTAAGAGTAAATGTGAGAGTAAAAGTAGATTCTTAATAATAAATGTGGGTTGGGAAAAATCTTTCTTAGCATGATATTAAACACAAAACCAAAAGGGGGCAGAGAGTGACATATTATATAAGGATTGTTTTGTAATATAAAAGACTAGATACTAAATTTAAAATAACTTTATTAGAAACCAAGAAGATTATTTAAATGTATTAGTTATTTATCTTGTTGCTATGATGAAAGCAACATAAGGAAGGGGCTTGTTTGACTCCCAGTTCACACAATTTGTTTTCTCAGAGTGGGACAGGCACCTAACAACACATAACAACAGAAGTCTGAGATAGCTATTCAAGCTCCACAGTGATGTGAATGCTGGTGTTCATCTTTCTTGCTTGCTTTTATTCTTTCCTTGGCTACAGCCCCTTGAACAGTGCCACCCACATCAGGATGAATCTTCCCACTTTAATTAATTCAATCTAGGAACTCTACCATAGATGTTCTCAGAGGTTTGTCACATAGGTGATTTTGGATGAGGTTAAGTTGGCCATTAGTGGTGACCACCACAGTATTATTTGCAGAGAACTTAATATTATTATTAGTGTATTAGTATTAATAGTAATTGTCACCATAATAACTAAGTGATTACTATGTGTCAGTCACTCTAATAGCATATGGTAATTCATTTCCCTAACAATTTTCTAAGGTACATACTAACATTTGTCTCATTTTGTAAGTGAGAAGAGTCAGATGTTGAGAAATTGAAAATTATATTCAAGCATCCATTTGTAAGTGACATACATGGGATCTAAGTAAGCTTTACAAATAAAAACAAAGGTCAAACACGCAACTGGTCCCCTCCAGTTCTCAGGCTGAACTTAAATTGTTGTTGTGATACTGAGGTGATCTTCCATGCCTCTGACTGTTTCACTCTATATTCCATTTGACAGCTGCCCCCATGGGACAACCTTTGCTAGATACCAACACAATGCTCTCGGATTTTCTGGCTTCTAAAATTTCTAGCCACAAACTTCTTTATGAACTATCCTGGCAGTGGTATTTTGTTATTAGAGCAGAAAGAGAAGAAATTGGGAGAATTTTTTTTTTGTAATGAGAGAACAACAAAAGTAAATAAAAGTGTACAATACTTTTATCTTCACCATAGAGGAGAACTGATTTTCTCTTAAGGGAGCCCCTTGATATACCTTATAGCCTGAAGAAAAGCCCTCTGAGTTGAGCCTCATTGAAAAGTTCAGGTGTATGATCATGGCTGCCTTATATCCAAGCTAACAGAAACTGAGAGGGGAAAATTTGGAATTGTGAGAAAAGCCAGACTAAGGAATGAGATGCTGAAGAGAGAATGAGTGTATCCATGGATAGGATGCTGAGCCAGCATTCTGCTGTTGGCATGGGTAGGGAGCTTGGAGCAACAAAGGTTCAACAGGGTCCAAGTTTGATGTAGTAAGCCCATATCATCTCCAAGTTGGTTAGATGTTAAAGCTGTTGGCCAAGAAAAAGTGGTGTCTGGTACAGTGGTAAGTGGTATTGAATAAAGACAGCAACCATAAGGAATGAGTCAGAGGTCATAACCAAGCTTAGCATGTGAGAGTTCTCATAAGGTATAAGCTGTAAAGAGCATAGGAAGCATATAGGTCAAAAACTTAGAAATCAGAAAATTTGCAAAAGTGTCATCCTTGGGAAAATACCTGAGAAATTTGAACAAAAAGCTCCTTATTAGGAAAAATATAGAGACCAATTCACACATCAGTTAAAAACAGAAGTATAAAAATGAGAAAATCTTAAAAAGATTGAAGGTGTCTATATGCGCGCACACACACACACATACACACACACACACACACACACACACACACACACACACACACACTACTTTTTTGTTTGTGCTTTTAGAATAGTAGCATTTGTTTTTGCCCCAGGTCTCTGGGCTAGCTAGTCTCAGATTTTTGGTTATCCAAGTCCTGTTGGGTAGGGCTTCTATCTTGTGTCTGGGCCTCAAGTCAAATGAGATACTGTTTGGTTGCTGCCACAAGAATTGTGCCACCATTGCCCTGGCATAGCTTGAAGGCAGGACACCATAGTAGATCAAATGGATTGTGGCCCAGTTGGTGTTTATGTTACTTCTTTGGTAGCATGCAGAGTATTTTCCTGTACCAAAGATTGTAGCATGTAGGGGTCAGGGCTCTATGTAGGCATTTCTTTGAGGGAAATTAGCTAAGATAGCCAATGCTGTGTGGAGAAACCTTTTCTCTAAATACCAAAAATAAAATAAATAAAGTAAAATGCAAAGAATACATGAACAAAGGAAAATGTGTTCATTTCCTCTTTAAGGACCTCTATTGAATTTATAAAGGGAATTTTAAGGTCTTGTGCTCCAGTTGTATTGCATACTCGAATCTAAGGTTGCTGGGCTTTACTGGAGCCTATTGTCCTAGCTGTCAATAATTGTGTCTTTTGTGTTTTCACAATTAGGTTTGGGAAGATTGTAATTCTAGGTGGTAATATGTAATCTTGTCTCTGTTCAGTGGGTGTTTTATTTTCTGTTCTATTGCCCTCTCTGGTTTTTTGGAGAGTGTGGTGTCTGTACGTTGCTTGGTAGAACATTCTCCTGGGAACCGAGATAGATGTGGCCACTGAAGGTTCCAAGTGAAATGTGATTTTTAGGAATTGAGAGCTCAAACCTAAGGAAGGGGTTGGGCTAGGAAGGGGTCACCAAGGGGGACCAAAGGAATTCACAGGAGGGAGGAAAGCAGGGTAGCCCACCAGGGACTGTTATGTCCCATAGAAATGTGGGCAGAGAGTGTGAGTTAAGAGAGGCCACACAATATGTAACCTGCTACAGAGCTGGGTTGAGAATGGTGGGTTGGGTTTGGAGAAAAGGAGAAGGAGTGAAGATCAGAAGCTTTTGTAAGGGTCTATCATTCACTGAAGAATGATACCCTGGACTCAAAATAATATGCAAATGCAAAGAGTGTTTTATTCTGCAGAAGTGCAGCATGTTGGGTCCACCTTACAAACCATTACCAAAGGGAGCTCAAAGACCCAATTTAAAGCACACTAGGGGAATTCCAGGGAGGGGTGGGTGACTTCTGTCTTAATCTGTTGGCTCTATGTCTATTCCAGAACCATGGTTGGGGTGTGAGGGGCTGAAGATTGTTCCTCAGGAAGTCAGGAAACTGCTGTTGACCCATTGTGCTTGCCTCAGGCTAGGTGGTAGGGCAGCTTCTGAGACCTAAACTTGCCTGGACTTGCCCAGTCCTTGGAAACAGATATTTAAGCCTAGTGTCCTGAACTGTCAATTTGAAGCCTGTCATAGTGTCAACCTAGTCTGTCTCATTTTCTGATCTTACGTTGCTGGCCTACTTGTTGCTCTGTCAGGCTTGACTATCTGGTTTCTAGAAAGAACCTGCTGGAGTTGAGGGCTAGGATATCAGGATGAATGGAAAGGAAGATTAGAGAAGATCTACAAGATCTGCAGGAGATAGGAACTGGAGGGGCAGGGGAGCAAAGGAGAAGAGGAGGATCAGAGGAAAGGGGAAGGTCACAACAGGTGTCCTGCTACAGAGGTGGGGTGAGAGTAGGGAATAGATTTGAAGGAGAGGATAGAGAGATAAAGATCCAGTTAGGCTAACTACTTCCATGGTTGGAGTGGACTGTTGATGCCTAGGGAACACTTGCTGGAGTTGGATCTGGGATGGCAATGAATGGGTGATAGGAGTTTAAAGGAATAGACCTGATTGATACACTGGAGATTGGGGGGAGAGGGTGAAGGGGCAGATGAAGAGGAGGCTGCACAGGTGGTCTGCTACAGAGCTGGAGACAGGACTTATGACTTGGACTAGTGGAGAAGAGGTGAAGACCTACAGTTAGCCTACCTACCTGCTTCCTTGGCCTGACTGGCCTACACTCTCATATGCTTTAACTTGCCACTAGGTTACTTTTAATATTTGGTACAATTCATATGGTATATAAATAATTACTTAAATGTGTGTTTAGACAATGCTAAGAAAATGCATATTCAGTCCAGATGCAATTATTTTCAATCCATAGCTAATGGGTTGAATCTGTGGATGGAGAACCCATAGGTACAGAGCTTCTATGAATCCATTGTCAATGGGCTTAATCTATACAATTGTTAGAAGAGAACAATCTGATTGCATAGAAAGGAACACATGAGCTGGGTGTGGTGGTGGCACACCTTAAATCTCAGCACTTGGGAGGCAGAGGCAGGGAGATCTCTGTGAGTTCAAGACCAGCCTCATCTGTGGAGTGAATTCTAAGACAGACAGTACTACACAGAGAAACTCTGACTCAAAAAAACAAAAAATGAAAAACAAACAATCAAACAAACAAACAAAACCCCAAAATGGAACACAAGGCCAAAGGAAAAGTGAATTGACAAGGCTTCTTTGCTGTGCACAAAGAATGTACAGAATCAAAATGGGGCTAGCAAGCAGTATACTTGGCCAAATGGCCTCTGTTTTTTTATTCTCTGATAGAAGTGGTAATGGCATCTCATCCCATTGGTGGGAATTTGACGTCACAATTTGACGTGATTGATAAATCACTGTCAAGGGGAATGTGAATGTTCCTGAGAATGTGCTAACTACCTTTGATAGAAAAAGAAAATTATTTCCCACACATCTATCCCTGGAGGGACTGCTATGAGCCTTGTTTTTAATAGTCCTTCTCCTGCTAATTTATGAAACTCACTGCCAGGTACATTTTGACCTATAGACTTCTGGCCACTTTGGAACTGCACATGGTTCTTCTAGATGCCTGCCATAGCTATTTTTGGGGGATCCTGAGTACAATCTCCTATTTTAGCTCAGCTCATCTGCTTAGATATCTGTGATGAGATGCCAGGATAGAAGCTGCTTCCTCGGAGTTCAACCATCACCATCACAACAGACAGCTACCGGAAGATCTAATGGGAAACATACTTTAGTATCTGCAGGTACGACCAACACTCTTACAACCATTGCTGTTTGTAGTCTAGGAAAAGGGTTGGCAAAATAAAATGCTTAATTCCATCAAAGCAAACAGCAAGTAGGATTTTGTCTTAGTTAGGATTTTACTGCTATCAACAGACACCATGACCAATGTAAGTCTTATAAAGGATAACATTTAATTGGGGCCGACTTACAGGTCAGAGATTCAGTCCATTATCATCAAGGAGCATGACAGCATCCAGCAAGGAATGGTGCAGGCAGAGCTGAGAGTTTTCCATCTTCATCTGAAGGTTGTTAACAGAATACTGGCTTCCAGGCACCTAAGAGTAGGGTCTTAAAGCTCAAGTCTACAATGACACATCTACTCCAACAAGGCCACACCTACTCCAACAAGGCCACACTTCCAAATAGTATTACTCCCTGGACCAAGCCCTATGCAAACCATCACAGATTTGTAGGAGAAAAAAAATCCACCCTAAGTAAATCTTGATTTCAGCATGGGCCTCAATCAGGCCTTTGAATCCGCCTTATTCAGAATAGTCAAGTGAAATAGGGGGAAAACCCTGTCTTCACATCTTCCTGACTGATGGCTCAATATATAACTATATGACTTATTTGGGAATGATGAAGGTTTGTTACATGAGAATTATTGTTCAATGATTAAAACATGAGAGGTTTGCCAACTCATTTCACTCATTGTCGTATGGAAAGACATTCAGGACACATGTTTTTTTTTTTTTGTTTGTTTTGTTTTTGTTTTTTTTTTTTGGTTTTTCGAGACAGGGTTTCTCTGTGTAGCCCTGGCCATCCTGGAACTCATTTTGTAGACCAGGCCGGCCTCGAACTCAGAAATCTGCCTGCCTCTGCCTCCCAAGTGCTAGGATTAAAGGCGTTCGCCACCACCGCCCCGGCAGGACACATGTTTTTTTTTTTGTTTGTTTTTTTTTTTTTCCTTTTTCATAAATGATTTATGGGAAAACGGGCTGTTGGCTTAGAGTTCCAGAAGGATAGAGCACAGCAAGCCTGGAAAGACATGGGTAGCAGGTAATAAAGGCATGGTGACAAGAGATACTGGACAGGAAGTGGGGCTTCCTGTCATAAGGCCAGAACCCAGTAATTCACTTCCTCTTGTGAGGCTCCACCTCCTAAAACCTTCAAAACCTTCCCACATGGTGCCAGTAGCCGAGAGCCAAGTGTCTGAGCAAGTGACATGTTACCATACCCCCAACCCCTACCCCCATGGACTCACAGCCACCTGTTGATGTAAAATGCATTCCAACTTAAGGAGTCCCCACAGGTTTTAATAGTCCCAACATTACTCAAAAGTCCAACATCCCAAGTCTCTTCTGAGATTCACAGAAAACGCTTAACTGTGACACTTGTTTACAGAAAATAAAATAAAAAAATAAAAAAATCATATTCTTCTAATATATAGTACCATAGAGTATGTTTATATTACCATACAAAAAGGGAAGAATGGGGCATAACGAGGAAAGAAAAGAACAATGCTAGACAGAAAATGCCTAGCATAGTATAAAAATTGTAGATATCTTTGGTACCCTGCCACTCCAGCCCTGCTGCATTTAAGACACATGGCCTCTCTCTTGGACTGACTCCACTCTGCATCTGCAGCTTTCATCCATGGAAATTCAATAGTTCTCACCTTTGCAACATCCTGGAGGCTCCATTTCAATTTAGGCATCACCTTCCCAGTTTCTTGCAACCCTCCCAGGGCTTCCTTAAACGGATTCTTCCTTTGCTTGCTTTCAATTATATCTGAGATCACAGTATAAGACTCCATGACTCCATTCATCTGATATCTTTTATGTCTGCAAAACCAGTGCTAATGGATGATATCTGCTTTTTAGAGATCTCCGTTTATACAGTCCTGGATCCCATCGGAGAATTGGTTCCACTCACCACAGTCAGGTCTTCCCATCCTATCTATTGCAATAAAGGTAATTTCTTATAGGCATGCTTAGAGGCTCCTCTTCTAGGTGAATCTGGATTCTGTCAAGTTCATAATACTATCATGACACCTTTCTGCCTTAAATATTTAATATAATTTTCGCATATTAGTATCACTATTGCTTTGATTAGATTTTTAAAGGAATCTGTATATCTTCATATATTTATTATAATGTGCTTTCTTGGAAAATATTTGTAGATTTCATCATATTTCCTAAAGCTTTTAAGACAAACAGAAATAAAAAAAAATACACATACAAACAAAAAGCTGCCGCCTAAAACACAATTAGAAACATCCTAAAAGAATAATAAATAACTACTTATCCATATAGGGAATATTTATACTTCTTAACGTGTCTATTTTGTTCGATAACTAATGTCTAATTTAGATAGATTGTAGATGATTAATAGATAGATGATAGATAAATAGATAATAAACAGATGAATGGAAGTAGATAAAGTAGATATAAGAATTAAATATTATATATGTTACATGGTACATGTAATGTATACTATATGCTATGTAGTTATATTTTTTAAGACCTATGTATATTACATGTAATCTCCTGATTTTTGGAAGACAGTTGATTAACTGTCTTTGCTCCTTAGAGGTCATCAGTGTTTAGGAAAGAAGTCAGAAAAAAAATGAACTTCTCCTCCCTACTTTATCTCTACTGTACAAATTTAACCTGTATTAGAAGCCCCAGGGCTACACTGAAGTAATATATAATACAAAGATATAATACACAGAAACGCGTTGCCTTTGCCTCATCTGTTATCATGGTCACATAATTTACAACCTTTTTCTGCTTTCTAGAGGGAAACACATACAGCCATTTAAGGTGCACTTAATTAGCATAGAGAAATGAGAATTTTAAGTTGTTTCTGTGCTCTTTTCTCCACTACAGCAAGAGTCAAAATGACAATGTGAATATATCCTTTCTCTTTTCTACATTATCCCTTCCTTAGGTATTGAGAAAAACATTACAGAAATATTTTTTAATAAACAGAATAATTTAGATTATTTTTGATTAAGGAAGCGACAACAGTTTTATAGCATCAGAACAATGGACAGCTATTATTCAGTGCAATTATCTTTTTAATCAGAAAAAAATTTTTTTTTTCTCATTGAAACCAACTCATTTCCTTGGTGTGTTCTCAGACTCATCTACATCTTAGCAAGCCTAAAGACTTGATAAGGCCACCATCAAAGCCTCAGTAACACCATTCTTCCTTGTCTACCATTACTACTAAAGTGTCTTTGGGAATTAACCTTCACTGTCACATAGTTTCAGTCTTTATATTATACTATACTATATTATATCATATCTTTGGTCTTGTACCATTACTACTAAAGTGTCTTTGGGAATTAACCTTCACTGTCACATAGTTTCAGTCTTTATATTATACTATACTATATTATATCATATCTTTGGTCTTGTACCATTACTACTAAAGTGTCTTTGGGAATTAACCTTCACTGTCACATAGTTTCAGTCTTTATATTATACTATATTATATTATATCATATCTTTGGTCTTGTACCATTACTACTAAAGTGTCTTTGGGAATTAACCTTCACTATCACATAGTTTTGGTCATTATATTATATTATGTTATATTATGTCATATCTTTGGTCGTGTGCCACCCTTGTAGTATCTATATTTCAGTATAAATAACATTCAAATGGCCCAGAAAGAGTCACAGCCCTACTTTCTACACATATTTCTTTATTCTTTTGGTTTTTAGGACAGGATCTCACTATATAGCTCTGGCTATCCTGGCCCTCACTCTGTAGACCAGGCTGGCCTCAAACTCAGAGATCTGCTTAACTCTGCCTCCTGAGTGTTGGGATTAAAGTTTTGTGCCTCTACACCTGTCCTACCCACATTTCTTATAGTTTCTTCATGAGAGAATGTAAGTCTCTGGGTTCGGCATTCGATGTTTCCCATTCATTTTTAAGGAAACTTCTTAATTTTGCCTCTTTTAGATATGATTTCTATGGCCTTGAGATTTTACATCTGTCTTTCTATTCAAAGTTGACAGAATGTTGGCAGTATATATCTCTGGTCCATCCCAAGGGGAAAATAACAAATCTTTTCTGTCCTTTAACTCCTATAGCCAACCTCCTATTAAAGATTATTGCCTTTAGTACTTTGTGGTCCAAAGAAAGCTTTGATCAGACTTTCTCAAGTCCAGGGTGAGATGCTTATCTTTACGAGTGGACAACATGGCTAGAAAACACAGTTTTTTCCTAAATTTCAAAAACTTCTTTGGCATGTCAAGAAATAAAACTAAATTGTAGCACATGGAGAAAGAGAGAGAAAGAAAAGTAACAGGAAAAGAGTCAGAGTCTAACAGAGGGTGGCAGAGAGACAGAGACAGAATTTATCAATATTGAAAATCATAGGTTTCAAAGTCCTCATCAAGAAATTTTAACTTTTAAAAGTCTATGGAAGCCGGGCGGTGGTGGCACACGCCTTTAATCCCAGCACTTGGGAGGCAGAGACAGGCGGATTTCTGAGTTCGAGGCAAGCCTGGTCTACAAAGTGAGTTCCAGGACAGCCAAGACTATACAGAGAAACCCTGTCTCGAAAAACCAAAAAAAAAAAAAAAAAAAAAAAAAAAAAACACCAAAAGTCTATGGAGAGTAGATTTTAAATTAGACATCTGAGGATGAGAAATATATATGTATCCTACTACTCAACAGCAAAAGACAAACCAAAACCAATTAAGAGATGATCAAAATTTTGAAAATATTTCATCACAGAAGAATCACAAGTGACAATAAGCAGATTATACCACACTCAACATCATTTGTCAAGAGGAAAATGCAAACTAAAAGTACAATGAGCCACTACTTTATACACAAGAGGAGAGCTACAAGCAAAAAGATGTATCATTCCAGCTGTTGATAAGGGCAGAGAGAACTAAAATCTCACATACTGCCAATTAAAATATATACTTGTTTGCATTCCAAATTCCACTTGGAATGCAGTCTGGCAGTTGATGAAGAAGTTATACATGCAAATACCATATAAACCCAGCAATTCTGCACCTGAGAATCCATGTAAGAGAACTGAAATCTGTAACTATACAAAAATCCATTCACAGTAGCAATGCTCACACCATTTGTTTTTATAATAGAAATTTAGGAATGACACAAATTGCCATCAATTTAGGAAAGACAAACAAATTGTGGTATATCCACATATGATAATATCATTCAGTAGTAAAAATGAACGCATGATATGTGCATATTAAAATATGGATGGGTTTTGAAAATACTTTAAGTGAAAGAGACTCAAAAGTCTTTATGTTGTATGATGACATTTATATGAAATGCCCAGCATAGTTAAATAGAGGAAGAAAGAAATTTGAGTCATGACTGCTAGTGTTGAGGAGAAGGAGTATAATGGAGAATTGCTAATATCATGGGTTATTTTTTAGGAGAATGACAGACTTTAATATTTAATAAAGTCTAATCATGGTTATAGTTGTTGAAGCCAATAAATATATTTATACTCATTGAATTTTTAACTCTCTAATACAGAACTTTATTGTATATGAATTTTGTATTTGTGAGACCATTAAAAATTTTTATTAGAAACAATTGAGATTTAAAAAAAAGATCATTTTACAAGAGACTCAGGCCATAGATTTTTACTAAAATAATAAACCAGAACAAGTAAAGGGAATGCCAGAAAAACTTTGTAGCAATTTGAGGAAAAATAAACTTTTAAGCAATGAGAATCTAAGAGAGGAGTCTCCCCAGCAAATATGTTCAAACAAAATGAAGGAAATACTGATACAAAACCAAAAGGCAGCGGAATGTGGGCTGCACTCCTACAGTTCTAACACACAGGGGCAACAGGATCACAAGTTTAAGGCCAGCCTGGGCTTTAGAGTGAGCTTGGCCATTCTTAGGCCTAGCTTGGGCCACATAGTAAAGTCCTGTGGGAGGAAGGAAAAACCCACTTGGCATTGACAAAAATTTGATCGCCCTCACACAAGGTGATCCTTCTTCTTCAAATGTTTTGAGCTATTCCCTGTAATGACTGAATTCCCAGATTCCCTAGTTAACTTGTCCCAGCCTCCTTTATTTCCGTAACAATCTACTCTTCAGAAATTCCTGATTTCTGAGCTGTGTGAATTGTTCAGCGCTTGTTGGCTTCCCCCCCTGCTACCATAAAGAAGTCAAATACATGGAAGAAAGCTAGAATGTGAAATGGAAAATTACAGTACCCAGAAGGGCTCTCGCATGGGACAGTCACATTTTATAAGCTATCATGCTTGCATATTAAACATTCTGATATGTTCTTTGATCCTCAGCCAGGGACTAAGGGAGAATATTTGAAAGGACATAAGACAAAGAGCATCAAGGAGGAAGATTTGGGATACGCTGGGGACAGTCAGCAGACACAGATGCAGTCTCTCCCTGCTCTCACAAACTAGAGACAAAATGAACTGCCCCCTGGAGTCTGAAGATGAGAAGACAAATAGCGTTATTGAGTCCAAGGTCAGGAGGGTTTCACTTTTCCTTTCAGGCCAATGTAACCAGAATCAGAAATGTATGAAGATTTCTAATATATGAAGATATTTATGTAGATATTTAAGTAATTGACTAAGCAGTCAAATTATCTCCTTTGTATTATCTCTTTTACTGATTGCACATAGAAGACAGTAGTGACAGGTAAGAAGATAAATAGTTGATGCATGATAGACAAAGGATAGATAAAGAGATGATATTTAGATATAGAAAACTTAGAAAGAAATTGATAAATATTAATAAGATTCTGGATATTATTGAAATATAAGAAGATACTGCCATGAGACCAAAGCTTTGGAAGAGTTGTAACTTATCTCTGTGTGCCTCTGTCTCTTTCCCCACATGAAAGAGAAAAGCTTCTATTATTCCAAAACTGAAAGTTACTACATGACCATTTTATTCCCTTTTCTAAGTGAGACTCAAGCATCCTAGCTTGGGCCTTCCTTTCTTTTTATTTAATTTCTTTAGGTACTTGGGATATATCTTTGGTATCCTGTACTTTATAGCTAATATCCACTTATCAGGCTCAATCCTGGCTTACCTCACTCAGGATTATATTTTCTAGTTCCATCCAAGTGAGGGACTTGGGTGAGCTAGAGGAGAGGGAGGGGAAAAGAGACAGGATCAGGTATCCAGAGAGACAGGAGAGAAGCCCAGAAGGACAGGAGAATGAATGGACATCTGCAGCTCTTTGGGGTAGGGAGAATCTCTAGGAACTCCCAGAACCCTGGGATGGGGGAGACTCCTAGGAGTCAATGCTGGTAACCTTAGCCAAGATGCCTAACAGTGGGAATATGGAGCCTGAAGCGACCACCTCCTGTAGCCAGACAGGACCCTCAGTGGAGGGATAAGGACACCAACCCACTCACCATACTTTCAACTCCAATTTTTTTCTGTCATAAAAAAAAGATGCAGGTACAAAGATGAAACAGAGACTGAAGGAATGGTGAACCAATAACTAGCCCAACTTGAGAGCCATCCCATGCGGAAGCACCAATCCCTGACACTATTAACGATACTCTGTTATGTTTGCACACAGCAGCCTAGCATAACTGTCCTCTGAGAAGCTCTACACAGCAGCTGAAAACAGACGCACAGCTACTCACAGCCAAACATTGGATGGAAGCAAAGAACAGAGATTTTTATAGAAGAGTTGGGGGAAAGATTAAAGGCCCTGAAAGGGATAGGAACCCCACAAGAAGACCAACAGAGGCAACTAACATGGACCTCTGGAAACTCTCAGAGACCGAACCACCAACAAAAGAGCATATACAGGCTAGACTGTGGCTCCCAGCACATATGGAACAGACATGCAGCTCAGTCTCCATGGCTGCCTTGTGGGAGAGGACGTTTCATGGTAGAGGGATACCCAGGGGGCCCCACCCTCTCAGAGGAGAAGGGGATGGGGGATGGAAGGAGGAACTCTATAAGGGGGGAGGGGTAAATAGGAGGGCAGTGTTTTAGATATAAATAAATAAAGTTATTATAGGTAGGACAACTTTGATGATGGCAATAATGACTGGTGGTAAAAGTTAACTCAGTTAACAAAGGAAGCAGGTTGAGACTCTGAGAGGTAAAATAAATAAAAGGTGATTCAGGAACCCTGGGATTACTGGAGGTAATTAGCTGGGGGTGAGGTATGGAATGCCTACCCACAACAGACCTCCGCAAGAAGGATGAGAGGTTTCTTCTATCTTGTTTACTGGTATTCTGCAAAGTAGCCCTACATTCTAGTAAGCTCTCTGCCATTCCCCAGATGAGTGCTCTGCCTTTAAGGCACCATGACTGGACCATGTTGATCCTGTCATTTATAATGCCATCCACTCAAGCTACCTGGCAAAGTATCACTTAGTAAGTAAATGAATACATGCAATATGTGTGCAATTTGTGCTGGGTACATAGAAAGTGCTCAAGGAATATTTTAAATAATAATAATAATAATAATAATAATAATAATAATAATAATAATAATAATAAAAGTTATTGCTCAAAAACAGACTTAGCTATATATATGTATATACATTATACACATAACATATGTGCATTTACCTTCACACATATGTACATAACTGACAGAGTCAAAGAAAACAAGGCTATCAACTTGAATATGGAGGAGCAGGAGGAGACTTTGGGGGATGCTAATGGGAGGTGCTAAAAGGAAGAAAGGGCTCAGGGAGCGATATAGTCCTGTTTCACTTAAAAACAAAATTAAATTTAGAACTGCTATTATTATTATAACATCATTTCAGCCTCAGTATAGAAGTCAACTCATTCTTTTACATGACCCTTCCAAAGTAGAATTGAGGTCTTCCAAAAGAGTCTTATCATTTTCTTGTTTTGAGGGTAATAAAGCATTGTATTAAACCACCTTTGTCTCATCCCTATGGCAGATGGGCTATTAACTTTTTAAACTCTATATATGTCACACTTATCTCCTATGTAAACATGAACACATTAAACAGTGCTTTTGAGTGAGTGAACAAATAAATTCAATTAGAAAAGCGAGCAGCGCCTTAGTCTGTCCTGGAGGCATGGGTCCCACCAGCAGATGATTAAATGATCTTTCGTTATTGTACCCCTGCAACTTGAAGTTGGCATTGTATAAACTAAATTTTCTGTTGATATGAGTATATTTTATTTGTAAGGGATGTGACTTGCTGATATTCTTCATATATAAGACAAAATCACTGTTTTGTTAACTCTCTACTGTGTGTCACATTCCTGTGGTCATAATTTTGAAGAAGGTTGTTTGAAAAAAAATCTTCACTTTGAAAGCTGTTTCATATGAAGGAAGACAGAATTGAAAGATAAGGGACTCAGACCATGGACTTGCTATTCCCTGTGGCTACAGTGAATGTTATGGTTAGTTTTATGTGCCAACTTGGCCTGCCCACCAATCCAAGTCACTGGGTCCAATGTGGTTTTAAATATCTGGGGGGACATGTCTTTAAATTAAATCAGCATTTAAATAAGTGGAAATTGAACAAAACAGATTATCCTTCACAAAATAGTGCTGATTAATGCAAATAGTTGATGATCTTATTTTTTTTTACAAGGTTGACTTCCTAGAGGAAGAAGGAATTCTGCCAGAAATTGTTAATTTGAAGACCCTTACATGACTCTCCAGGTTTCTCCGTAATCCTTGAACAGTTTTATAGGTCAATTTATGAAAATACATCTATCCTTCTCTTTGTTTTCTGTATCTCCTTTCTCTTTTCCCAATTCATTTCTTTGTTCTCTCTTTTCTCCTCATCCATTTCTTCATTCTCTCTTTTGTCTCTGTCTCTGTCTATCTCCATCTCTGTGTCTGTCTCTGCATCTTTGCCTCTGTGTATCTGTCTCTGTGTGTCTGTCTCTACTTCTCTGTCTCTGTCCCTCTCTTTCTGTCTCTCTCTCTTCTCTACTCATACTCCCATAACATATATACTTCTATTGTTACCTTCTTATAGAACTATAGCTGTAAACTGTATTGATTACTTTTCATTGCTAATATCAAATCCTTAATGATGAACAAAAGTAAACTTTCCTTGGTGTATGATTTTACAGCATTCAGCCCATGGTGTCCTAGGCATATATATATTTGGGCAGAACATCAGGATGTCCAGGGCTATGGTGGTGGAGATCTGTTCATTTCATAGCCAAACACTAAGTGCCTGTGACTTTCTTTTCTTTTTTTTCTTTCTTTCTTTTTTTTTTTTTAATTCTTGTCTTGGTGCCACTGACATTCAGGCTCAGTGTTTCTATTAGAGTTAATCTTCTCAGAAAAATCCTACACAGAAACACCTAGAGGTATGTCTCTCCATCAGGCTTCTAAATCCAATGAACAATGAAAATCAGCCATCATCCTGACTAATAATGGAGTTGGAGAATAGAGAGAAAGTACCCAAAGTGATATCACACTCTAGAACTTTAATTTTTCTCTATCTCCTGGGGAATGAGTAGGAGGCGCCCATGGAAAAGCTGTAGATACTGTTTATGATGAGATCTTGTCCTGACAAACCGATAGCAGGATGACAGAACCTTTATCACCACTAATCCGATGAACATCTTAGCATGGCACACTCAGAGTGCTTGTGTGAAGAGCTGTGGCTCATTGCAGCTGGTGAAGCACTTTGAGGGAATATCTCACCATATATTATTATCCTATAAATGATGGTGTTTGCAAATCAGAAGTGTAGCTTCTACTGAATGTGAGTCAGTGTTTAAGCAAGCAAGCAAGCAAGCAAGCAAGCAAGCAAGCAAGCAAGCAAGCAAGCAAACAAGCAAAAAAACAAAAAACCCACAAAAAACCCCACAAAGCCCCACAATAAGTCAGGGAGCATCTGTACTGTAATGAGCAGTTCATCTTTAGGTCCATCTTTTCTTCCTTCCATTCCTGCTTTTAACCTGTACTGTCATTTGCCCTTGCTCACACAGAGGGCTTCATACTCTGATGCCCTCAAGGTACCCCATTATGTAACCTGTGTAGAAATATAAAATGCCAGGGGTTCCCTCTCTAGCACACATAATTGAGAAAGAATCGAGTGTGCTCTTTTCCTAGGCATTGATGTGAGTTAAAAACCTCACTCTGAGACATTTGCTTTGCATGGTAGTTTCCCTTAGTGTGATCATGAAGAACCAGGCCCACAGCATCCCTTTTATGTGATTATAGGTAAGGGACATTTTGGGGCAGTGGCGATGGGCTTAAACAATAGACTCATGCTAAAGATGCAGTCAAAGATAGTTATGTTAAGTTTGAGAATATGCAGCTACACATACAGGAAGCTGTTCTAAGAAGCTGTAGGAAGGATTAAAGACATGGTTCTGAAAAACAAAACAAAACAAAACAAAACAAAACAAAACAAAAAAACACTTGATGGCCTTCCATATTTCCCATATGTTCCCAGAGTTCAGTCTCTGGCATCCACATCTGAGGCTCACTCACACATCCATATTTGTAAATAAAAGTAAAAATTGTAATGGTCACAAATGTAGTCTTTTACCAGTAAAATCTTGTCTTCTTTTCTAAAATAGTAACAAATGTAGTTAGTCTTTCACCAGCAAAATCTTGTAATTTTTTTTATATTTTTGTACTTTTATTGAAAATAGTCTTTTTCCTCACATAATATATTTTAGTTAATGTCTCCCCTCTCTCTATTCTTCCAAGTTCATCCCCACCTCCCCTCCCACCAGGCTCACCCTTTTCTATCTATCATTAGAAAATAAACAGGCTTCCAAGAGTCTAAGATAAAATAATATAAAGCAAAACTAGCACATCACACATCAGAACAGAAAATAAAGAGAAAGAAAAGAAAAAAAGAGGAAAAAGAGCTCCCCCTGCCCCAGGCACAAGAATCAGATATAGACAAAGAAAGACAGTCTTCTGCACATTTAAAATTCTCATAAAACACTACACCGGAAGCCAAATATATGCAATGGAATAGTAGGTAAAAAGAGAACAAAAACTACATAAATAAAATAAAAAAATATAACAAGAGAGAAAGAAAGAAAGAAAGAAGAAAGAAAGGTAGAAAGAAAGAAAAAAAGAAAGAAAGAAAGAAAGAAAGAAAGAAAGAAAGAAAGAAAGAAAGAAAGGAAGGAAGGAAGGAAGAAAGAGGGAGGGAGGGAGGGAGGGAGGGAGGGAGGGAGGGAGGGAGGGAGGGAGGGAGGGAGGGAAGGAAATCCTGACATGGCATTATGAGGCAAGGAACCTCCAAAGATGCCATTGTTTTCTGTCGGCCATCAATTGCTGGGCATGCAGCCTACATTTTAGAGTGGTTTGTTTCCTGAGTAAGACTTCCTTGGAGATAATTAAAATTTCATTTGGTAGTTATTAATTGAAAATTGCTTCTGGGTTAGAGATAGGGAATGTATCCCCTTTTCCTTTCAGGTCTAAAACCTCCTCTTGCGCGGACCCATGCAGCTCCAATGCATGTTATGTCAGTCTCAGTCTCAAGTTTCTATGTGTGTCCGTCATTTTGATTCAGAGCACCTTTCTTTCTTGGTATCTTCCATTTCATTGCTGTGCTTTTTTAAATAAAAAGAATAGAATTATTTGATTTCACACTAGATCACTGCACTGTCTAGTCTCAGGTTCTTGGTCACGATCAGTTTCAGATATGGGTTCCATCTCATAAAGTGAGCCATAAGTCAAATACCATATTGGTTGGTTACTCCCACAAGCATTGTGCCACCATTGCCCTAGCATATCTTGTAGAGTATCATTACGAATCAAAGGGTATGTGTCAGGACTGATGTTTATGATTTTCCTTTGGTAGCAAGAAGAGAGTGGTTTTGTACTAAAAACGCAAGCAGGTAGAGATGAAAGCCCATTTTAGGTACAAGCTTGACTTTTCCATGCTCAATTAGTCGTGTAAGTGTTGTCTTTAGGAACAGGGCTTTGATGTCAGTTTGTGGAGAGCAACCTGTAGTCTTGGCAACAGCCTGGGTTGTTTGGGGGTTCCCATGGTACCCCTTTGGCCAAGAACTCAATTACATTAACCTGATTCAGGCACTGGGAGCTTCATTTAGTGACAAGAGATGGCCAGTAAGGGCTGTTTTTCTCCCCTGTTATTTGGTATTTTCATTTAGATCACACATATACATATATATTGTTAATATGCATTAATATAATGTGTACTCATTATATATATAATACATATTAGGAAGCATCTGCTGTATTATATTTTCATAGTACCCCTCAAATGGCCCTTAATGTTAGCAGTCCTTCCCTCTGTTTTCTCTTCCTGTGCTCTCCCCACTTGATCTTCCCATCCCAGCCTTCTCCTATCCATCTATAACTGTTTATTCTATTTCCCTTCCCTAGGGAGTTTTATCTGTCACCCCTAGACCCTTACTCTATACCTAATCTCCGTGGTTCAACAGATTATAGCTTGGTTATCATAGGCGTAATAGATAATATATACATATAAGTAAATACATTCATATTTATCTTTCTTAGTCTGATTGTTATCTCACTTGGGATGATTGTTTTTCTGATTCTATCCTGTATCATGACTTAATTTTTTTAACAGTTGAATAATACTTCATTTTGAAAACTTGCCACGTTTTCTTTCTTTATTTATTTGTTGATGGACATATAGGTTGTCTCCAGTTTCTCACTATTATGAAAAGAACACCAATGAACATGGCTAAGCAGACATCTTTGCAGTAAGATTAGGAATTCTTTGGGTCTATGCCCACGAGTAGTATACTGAGGTATACATTTCTTCTTTTATGTCTTCAATATCTGAGATTCTCTTTTCCATCTCTTGTATTTCGTTGACAAGACTTGCTTCTGAGATTCTTTTTTGAGTTTTGTTCCTTGGTTTCTGTTGCCCCCTCTGGTTCTTTAAGAAAATGCATTTTCTGATAAGAATTTCTGAGATCCTGATAGATGTGGCCACTGGGAGTTGGGGGTGTGTGCAGGGGGTAAAATGTGTTTCTCTTTTGGGAACTGACACTTAGAAGTAGGGATGGGCTGATGGCAGACTAAGGAGGTCCACAGCAGGAAGGAAAATAGGCTATTCCCTCAGAGTCTCCTTAGTCCTTTAGGAATGGGGGCAGAGAATGATGTTACAGAACTGGGAATGAGACTGGGAGATTGGATTTGGAAGAGAGGAGGTAGGGATGCCGTAGTGACCTGTGGGTTTTTAGGGAATGCTTGGGGGCTGGAGTAATGGGAAGACCATGGGAAGGAAACTTGGTGAAGAACTTTATGATTCACTGGAGCTGGAAAAGAGGGAGGCTGCAGCAGGAGGTCAGCTACAGAGTTGGGGCAGGGAGACTGAGAGATTGGATTGGAGAAATGAATGGAAGGGTAAAGATCAGTAGTTAGCCTACCTGTTTCCTTGGCTGCAGTGGCCTATGAGGTCCGAGAGAAAGCCTGCTGGAGTTGAGGACAGAAAAAAGTGATGAGTTAGAGGAATTGAATCAAGGTATATATAGTTTTGGGGGAAAGGGTAGAGATTTCCAGGGTAGGTATCACTGACTAGAACTTAGGGTAACAAAGAATGCCTCATTTGCATCAAAAGGCATCCCAGGAATTCCAGGTACTCCTTAGACAGAGTCTTCTGGATGAAAGGAAGCTGTCCCTGTAATCTCACCAAGGCTAAGTGATATTCTGCAGATAGAGGATATGAGGTAGGGCTCCCCAGATCAGGCAGAAAAGAGAAAACCCTGCTAAGAAAAGGGAGTCCTCCATCTTGCAGGACTTCTTGGAGGACTGTGACCTTAAAATAGCTGGAGCAAACAGAGGGGAAGACCTATGTGACCCATTGGAGACAGGGGCAGGGTTAGGCTAGGTTGCAGTTAGATCTAGGGATGAGACTATGTGAATGATTTGGAGGAGAGGTGAAGATCTGCAGTTAGCTTAACCTGCTTCCCTGGCTAGAATGAATAGTAATAAAAATTTGAAGGTGGGGGCCATTGTAGGAGTCAGAGGAGTCAAAGACATCACAAGAAATGCAACAAAAATCAACTAATCAGAGCTCATAGGGGACTCACAAAGAGTGAACCAACAACTAGGGTGTTTGCATGGGTCTGTCTGACCTAGACCCTTGGCATATATGTTAGAGTTGCATTGTTGGTTCTTCTTGTGAGATTCCTAACAGTGGGAGCAGAGATTGTCTCTGGCCCTTTTGCATACTTTTTTTAGACCCTATTTCTCCTACTGGGTTGCCTCTTCTAGCTTTTCTAAGAGAGGAGCTCCTAGTCTTACTGTAAATTGATATGACTTGTTTGATTGATATCCATTGGAAACCTCCTGAAGACCTTCTGAAGAGAAAGGGAGTTGTGGATGGGGACAGGAGAGGGGGAAGACTAAGAGGAGAGGAGGGAAAAGAATTGTGGTTGGGGTGTAATATAAGAGGGGAAAATATATACAACATTATTTTTAAAAAATGCAGCAGCTGTATGAACTGATGTGACTGATTGTGAATGATGCAGATGATTAGGTCCCACCAGGAAGTTTTTATTCATACTTGGTGTTGTCTCCATGGGCACTTGTTATTGGTTTTGTAGAAGGAGATTTGAGGAGCACCAGTGCAGCTCAGTGTTTTACTTCAGCCTTCATTTTTTATTTGTTTGTTTGTGGGATGCTGTAGTGGTTTGAATAAGAATGCTGACTCCCTTCCCAAGTAGGCTCTTATATTTCAATGCTTGGTCACCAGAGAGTTGCACTATTAGAAAGGATTAGGAAGTCTGGCTTTGCTAGAGGATTTCTATCACTTCGAGTGGGCTTTGAGGCTTACAAAAGCCCAAGCCAGGCCCACCGATGCTCTTCCTGCTACAGATGGATCTAGATGTAGAACTTTCAACTACTTCTTCAGCATCACATCTGCCTGTGTGCCACCATGCTCTCTGTGATGACAATGGACTAAACCTTTGAAACTGTACTCGAGCCCCAATTCAATGCTGCCTTTTCTAAGCCTTGCCATGGGCGTGATGTTTTTTCACTGTGACAGCACAGATCAAGACATATGCTTCACACGTGCATTTTCCCTTCTGTCATTCAGGTGAACAGATGCTACAAACAGTGGTTATTGAAAGATCCATGACTGCCAAGAATTCTCTGCTGCGGAGAACCACTGTTTTGGATAGTGAAGGGTTAACAGGTCCTAATGTTTATGAATGTTGGGGAAAATTGTGACCTTCTACCACCAAATTGTATAAATATAAGGGAATATATGCTGCAGAAAACAAAAACTGTACTTTCCATTTAAAAATCTGTGTGTAGCAGAATGTCTGTCTGTCTCTGTGTGTAGTATCTGTGTATATGTGTGTGTAGATATATGACGTTTATGTGCCTGCTGAGGGTAGAAGAGGACATCAAACATCCTGATTTATTACTCTCTGCCTTGTTCCTTTGAGGCAGAGCATCTCACTAAATCCCAAGCTCATGCTTCTCACCTAAATGAGCAGCCAATTAACTCAAAAATCCTGTTTTATGCTTGCAGAGGATGCTTTTAGCCACTGAGCCAGCTCTCCAGCCTCTGTATTTTCAGTATTTTTTTTTTAAGTTGAAAGAAGTTAATGTGCTTATGATTATGTCTAAGCACAAAATTTTAGGTATTGTTGTCTATGTAATTTTAGAATGACAGTTTCTGGGGTGGAGGTCTCAAGGCATAGTTTTTTTTTTAAAACTCAGACTTGCTTTCATCATTTTATGTGTTCTGGTGTCTTGTATTTGAATATGATTCCTGGCCATAAGCATCATGATCAACCCTGAGCACTGAGTGCATGGTTATATGTGATGCTATGGTGAAAAACTTCCTATAGGCTAAGATACGTTGATGTATTGTGCATGAGAATCATATAGTAGTAAACATTACTTGTGTGCTTCATTAACATCAACTCCAACTTCACTCTTTACCACAACCAGTCTTTTCTTATTTGAAATGGTCTGTTCTTCCATTCTCAATTTATGTGGCCCATATCAGTGTTCATGCAGTCCTAGGGATGAATGTTGGGACCCAGTGCTAAGCAAATCAGTATTTAAAAATGACAGAAAGTTGTCACCAAAATTGGCACCATCTGAAAAGCTACAAGGAGAGTGTCTCTGAGATTAAATCAATAGAACAAAAGATGAAACTGGAAATGAAAAAAAGAGAACTTTTAGTTATTACTTGAGTAATAACTCATTATTTCCATGATACTATTTGATCTTCTTTTCTTTCTTCCTTTTTCTTTTTTTTCCCCCTTGCTAGAGAGAAGCTCTCCTTCATTTAGATTCTTTTGACCTGGTTCACCAGTTTTGGGAAACACCAAAATCATAACAGGGCACACAGTTGGCCTCATGAAAAGTCCTAGAGAAGGAGATCTAAGATTTTACCACCACTACATTACCTTACCAGCTTTTGATTGAAGTGTGTGGGGAGCAGAGCCTTTGGGTTGCAGGCATTTCGTCAGGTATGTGCTGTTCTATCTCATAGCTCTATTATGAGAGAACCCGAAACATCAACACGTTAATGAATCTTCCCTAAATCTATGACCCACAGAAATCATGAGGATAAGGACTTTTTGTCTTTATTTGTCACTATGATATAGGGGGTAGACTGATTATATGTACAGGGTCTGACAACTACTATACATTTAGGAAAAGAATCATAACATTTCAATTAATAAAGCCAAAACAAAATCAGCAAACACCCCAAATCACGTTAGTATTATTTTGAGTATTTCATTGCTTCACTCTCTCTATGGCCAATGATTATATTGCAAAGAGCAGATCAGGTGCCAGCTATATCCTAGTAGAGCAAAATTCAAAATATGTAAACAGAAAACATGAAATAACAAAAGGACAAAGAAATTTTAAGTAGCAAGTCCTTCCTAAATATGACACCCAAAGCACTACTCCATGTAGGAAAGATTAACCCAGGTTGCTTACATGACCAGTAATATTTAAAATAAATATATACTATATAGTTAACATGCACAGACACACGTGTGCACACACAGAGATATCTCTTCATAACCCAAAGATCCATTTCTGAATGACAAACATTTCAATAAGATAAACAAATGGGCAATTCATGGGAGAAAATATTAACTAACAGACATGTGGAAAAATTTCCATTCCTAATCAACAAAAAGAAACTCAACAGGAACCAACAATAGAAATTTACCTTTCCAATTGATTTTAAAGATTGACAGAGTTCAAAATTAGAAAGTGTTTGAAGAATTGGACATTCCTGAAGAAATGAAAGTTAATGGACTCATGAATTATCTTTTTATTTACTCCTTTCAAATTAAAGTGAGCTTTCTTTCTGTCCTTTGTGATAGGATGAATTCAAAACTTTCAACATCAGATTTTTTCTTTCATTTCTTACCAGTTTTTGAAATAGCTTTGTTTAACAAAATGAAAATGTATTATCCTTGTATGTGTAAAAATTTCAATCAAAATATTTTAAATCTACTGAACAGGGAAATTGTGAAAGGTCTCAGTTTCACTTTTCCATAGCTTTCTGTTAACTAGTATTTATCTCCTGTGCTCACTAGCTTTGGAGAAGTTTGATAGCTCAGTTTTGTCTGATTTGTGATGGATTTCACAGAAGGAGATATGCTTTGTTTAACAGAACTCCAAAATTAAAAACACAAAAACAAAAAACCCCAAAGTTTAAACATAAGAATTAAATCTGAAAACATTTTATTTTTAACAAATGTCTTTCTCTTAAAAGGGATTTCTATAAGATCCATTTATGTAACATTTTCCCTTAGAGGAGCTCTGATGTCACTCAATTTACAAATACCTCCAGAAATAGTCACATATATCAGGCTAGGTACTGTTATCATGTCATACATACAGTAGCTCAACCTTCTTCACTGTTGAATTAACATGCAGAAAACATCAGCAGGCCCTAAAGTGATATCAAACAAGGGTGCAAAAAATTTCTAGTAACTTCTGAGCATCATTTTACTAACACTCAGAGATAATCCTGACTTTAAATAATGTTTCTCATCCTCGATTTGGTATAGTTTCTGTCCTATGGGGGAAAATATTTATTGTATGATTGTGTGTCACTGTAATTAGAAAAAAAATACCTACAGAATGCAATGTTAAAGAAAACAATCCAAGCTTATAGCCTGGTTATACTGAATATAGCCTGAATTACTTCTCTATATCGTTGTAAATGTAGAGACCTCAAGAGCTAGGAAAGTTTCAATTTATAAACTTTGTAAAATTGTGAAGAACTTTGAATATTTTCTTGAATGTATTAATACCCTAATTACTGTCAGGCATAAGGTTACCTGTTCTCCAAGACCACTAGCTGATTGTGTTTATAATGAATTATTTTGGTTGAAGAGCACAACTATAAGTAATATAAAAAGCCAAAAAAGAGTATAAATAATCATCATGCTGTAGTTGAGAAAAACAACCTTCTTAGAAATGTAAAAATTAACACTTATAGCTTGTTAGTCCCACTTATAGAAAAGAACCACTGCTGGTTCTGTTTATTAACAAGGAACTACCCGTGCACAGGATTCTGTATACTTGTGGGAGGTTTGAAGATGGTGGCAGGTGGAGAACGTCATCCCAATAATTGTATTAATTATGTGGCACTCCCACCAGGACCCATGAGAGTAGCTCTAGGAAACTCATGAAAATGAAGTCATCATGTATAAAAGGATAGGAAGCGGAGGTTAAGAGTACAGAAAGGACAGCTATATCAAGGTCCTTTCAGCAAAATCTTGCTAGTGTATGCAATGGTGTCATTGTTTGGAGGCTAATTATGGGATGGATCTCTGGATATGGCAGTCTCTAGATGGTCCATCCTTTTGTCTCAGCTCCAAACATTGTCTCTGTAACTCGTTCCATGGGTGATTGTTTCCAATTCTAAGAAGGGGCAAAGTGTCCACACTTTGGTCTTCGTTCTTCTTCAGTTTCATGTGTTTTGCATATTGTATCTTATATCTTGGGTATACTAAGTTTCTGGGCTAATATCCACTTATCAACACACAAGTAGATGCTCACAGTCAGCTATTGGATGGAGCACAGGGCCCCCAATGGAGGAGCTAGAGAAAGTACCCAAGGAGCTAAAGGGGTCTGCAACCCTATAGGTGGAACAACAATATGAACTAACCAGTACCCCGGAGCTCTTGACTCTAGCTGCATATGTATCAAAAGATGGCCTAGTCGGCCATCACTGGAAAGAGAGGCCCACTGGACACGCAAAATTTATATGCCCCAGTACAGGGGAATGCCAGGGCCAAAAAATGGGAATGGGTGGGTAGGGAAGTGGGGGGGAGGGTATGGGGGACTTTTGGGATAGCATTCTAAATGTAATTGAGGAAAATACGTAATAATAAAAAATATTTTAAAAAAAGAAAAAAAGAGTACAGAAAGGAGAATGTAAACACTTTATAGAAGGCTGAGAGTCATGAAGATAACGAGGAAAACAATAGAGATTTCAGTGACAAGAAGCAACAGACCTGAATAAGAGAACACATTAGACATTAGAGGAAACACTCTCAGATCCTGAACATATTTCATGACTCAAGCCTTGCAAAGGAAAGTGCATTTTCTATAAGATGCATAATTTCATTTGCTAACTTGCTCTGGCAATGGGAAAACCAGAAATTTGATAAACATTGTAAGGATGTCTGTGAGGCTTCTTTTGAAGGAGATTAACCTTTCGTTGGTAGACTAAATTTCTTAAAATTCCTAAAATAGATTTCCTAAATAATGTAGATGGACCTCCCCTAATAAGTTGAAGACTTGACTAGAAGGAACAAAAAGGCTGACCCTTCCCAAAAGAAAAGGAACTACCTCTCTTTCCCAACTCTGAGCTAGAACATCTATTTCCTGCCTTTGTGATCAACTGAAAAAGTCTGCTTTTGGTCCTTGAGGTTTTTTGAGACAGGGTTTCTCTGTATTGCCTCTGTCCTGGAACTCACTCTGTAGACCAGGCTGGCCTTGAACTCAGAAATCTGTCTGCCTCTGCCTCTGCCTCTGCCTTCCAAGTGCTGGGATTAAAAGCATTTGTCACCACTGCCCAGTTTAGTTATTTCCTTTTCATGATGTTCAGGAGTTGGATGTAAAATGAAACTACACTGTTGACTCTCATACTATCTTGGAACATCTAGTCTCGGTAATTCCCTGAAGCAAGTTCTTATATGCTCTCTCTCTGTCTCTCTCACTGTCTCTCTCTCTCTCTCTCTCTCTCTTTCTCTCTCTCTCTGTATGTGTGAACATTCAATTCTATTCTGTTGATTTATTTGAATATTCTAATATACTTTTCATTTCTGTTTTGTTTTGCTTTATCCATGCTCCAGTCCCCTCATCTTTGCTTTATTCTTTATTTGATGGGAAAACAAACAAACAAACAAGCAAGCAAGCTAACTAACTAGCTAGCTAACTAACTAACTAACTAACTAACTAACTTTTAATCATGAATTAAAGATTCATACTTTCAGGGTTAAATTCAAAAGTCAAAGACAAAACAAAGCAAACAAACGAACAAAAACAAACAAGGAATGAATGAGGCCCAAGAAGTATGCCTCTTCTCCTGAAATAAGAGAGAAATTCAAATTGTGCTTTAACTCATTTTTTACTGGCCTGACCCAATAGTGTGGAAAGACAATGGAATCTCTTAATGGACTGGGTCTGAAACACATACTCATCCTGTGAAGAAGTTATGAAATTAGATCCACTCAAAATACTAAGAATAGTAGTGTATGGATTGAAGTGTACCCCAAAAAGAAAAAAAAAAGCTAGAGTCTAGCTTATAACATAAAGATATATGATTTTATTTGGACATAATGTCATGGAGGGTGTAATTTAATGAGATGAATTTATATTGACAAAGAAGAAATTTCTGGTCTGTTTGATTTTTTTTTCCTAATAAGAAAATAATGTGGAAGAAAAAGTGGGAGATAACCCCATGTAAAGATGAAGACAGGTTTGAAACAAATATGGCCAAGTCAAGGAGAAACTAGGCTTCTGGAAAACATCTGTGATTAAGATGAATTCTTAAAGAAGGATTCTTCACCCATGTTTGCATAGATCATATTTTTGCTGATTCCTTAGTCTTGAGTTTCTAGCTTCCCAAACCCCGAAAAAGTAAATTCTATTGCTGTAAGCTGCCCAATTTGTGGTATCTTGTTACAGAAACACCAGGAAACTCGTAAGTATAGAAGAAAATCACTATGAAGGAATTGTAAGTTAAGGTTAAGAGTGCCAGAAGGGGCATGCAAATAAATCAGAATAGGCTTTACAAATAATTTTCATAATTTTAACAAGAAAACAAAAATTGTATATTGATCTTGGGAAATGTCAGCAGCATAATTAAAACTCAATTGCTTTATATTTGGCTTCAATCTTTTCTATTTAGCTGTTATTGTTCCCTGGGTAGGAACCCTTTTTGTCAATTTCGTCTGGTTTTCTTATTAAGTCAGAAGGAAATTGCTACTTGGAACTAAACCTATCTAATCATGGAGTGTTGGAGGTGTCAGAAATAATACCGGAATCTTTTATATGAAGAAATTTAACTTTTGGCATTATATATAGACACAGTGAGAGTATTAATGCAATCTAGCAGTCTGAAACAGTAGTGTGAGTAACACATGATCAGAACCCACTCAGTACTGTAAAGAATTGCTTATCCTGAACATTTCTCATTGTATGCCTATGAATGGAGTCAAGAGCACATAACAGTTAGTGTAAACTCATGTACTTAAGCGAACAATAGAGTGAATGATGTGAAAATACTATTGATGTAATAGAATGGATCTGAGATCCATTTGTCAAATACTCAATAAGGTAAGCACTTGGCGGGGTATTTAACAATTTATTTGGATGATTGCATGAATTTTCTAATTTACTGGATGCTTGCTTCTTTCATGAAGGTAAATTATATGTCATTAATCTTTCCAGGATGCTGTTGTCTTAAAGTTAATTTAGTGATGATCTCCCCCTCCTCTTTTTGTTTTGTTTTTGCATCAACTACCAGCGATGGCAGTATATATACAATCAATATTGGGCAGCAATTGGGTGAGGAAAAGAATATACTTGTTTCTGTTTTGCAATTACAGAAAAAGCAGAGATTGAACACAAACTTCAATAGCAGAGTGTCTAATTTTAAGTTTATCCTTGGTTTTTCTGAGCTGTTATTGAAAGTGGTTGTCTTCACTCCTTATGTTATAACCAGATCTCATCCCAAATTCTGTATTCTTGATATTTTACTATACTAAGAAATTTTTATTCTCTGCTTGTTAAAATACCTTTTATCCCACTGGGCCCTGGGATTAACATTTATATAAACAAACAGACCATTAAGTGTTTTCCCAAGTGCTTTTTGTTTGTGTGAAATTCTATCTTCTTATCAACATGTTCTAATTATATACATTTTGTTTTTTAATAGTTAAGTTTATTCCTTAACAGTTTCACACACACACATATTATGCATTGTGTTCCCTGTCCTCTCTTATCTTCTTCCTACCCATGACAACTGCCTCCCTTTTTATTTTTCTTTTTTAAAGAAAGCCCTTTCTGATGCCCTTGTCTTTTGGTTTTGTTTGGAGACCTGCTGAATTTAACTAGAGACTTCTGTTGAGAATGAATTTGGAGTTCCTCTCTCTCTCTCTCTCTCTCTCTCTCTCTCTCTCTCTCTCTCTCTCTCTCTCTCTCTCTCGCCTGATAAGCTCACAATTAAAGACAATGCCTCTTCCTCTTCCCAAAATCTGTATGGAGCTAAAAGGTCAGCTGAGAGGAAAAGGGAACTGTGGGCCTCACGTGATTGACTGTGAAGAAGCCAGCCTTGTACAGGACCAGTGCAAGCAGTCGTCTGTGCTGTGAGGTCTAGATTGCAATGGCTCCACTGTACCCTAAAGATAGCATTTCTTAGATCTTCTCCTTTTCACCTCTTAAATTCTTCTACTTTCTTTTCTATGATGTCCCCTGGATTTGGAGAGTAGGGATACAAGACATGCTTAGGGCTATTTTCAGTTGTAATTTATTCCCAACACCTTATATGTAGACCTGAGTCTGCATTTGCTGTTGTTCTTCATGGCAAAGACAGGCTTCTCTTGTTAAAACTAAAAGTCACATTTGCGTATAGGTAAATATATAGATATGTGTAAGGCAGTTTAAAACTGTTACTTTAGCTAAACAAAAATAGATTCTCCTTTGGAGGTATGGCCTCTCAAAGCATATTTATGACCACATGTATAGTACCTGATTGATTCCCACCAATCAGGCCCCTATTGCACATGTAGACATATCTGGTTGTACTCTTTTGGCTTAGCAGCTAGGTAAGACTACAGGTGTCTCTTTTCCCCCAGCAGCCAATACAACACCTTAGAGTACTAGAAAAGCTAGCCAGCAGGGAGAGTTTCCAAATCAGTCCCCATTGATTTCACTATGTCATACAAGTAAGGCATATGGTGTCTTCAGCAATAGGGTTTTATCATCTAGCTGTAAACGGTAATAAAAAAGAATAGTAGGCACTATATCGTTATGGGGGCTCTGATGCTCCATGGCCAACAACTTATTAGGAGATGTTCTATACCTGGCACTGGAATTTGGTTTGGTTTGGTAACCTACTCCTTCTAGAAGCATCATTGTCTAACCAGACAGGATAAAACCCCCAACTCCTTTTAAATATTGTATTTTTAATTCAATATCTAAGATAGGGTTTCCTTTTTACATACATCTTTCATATTGGTTAGCCCCTGCCCAGCTGCCTCCTTTCCTTGGCCAACCTTTTGCCTGATGAAACCTTTCAACTCCTACTATTCTTCAGTTCTTTCACTTTAACTATCCTCTATTATCTCCTCCCCATACCCTTCACACATACATCAAGACACCTGTGTCGCTCACTCCTAGCATCTTAGCCTCCAATATAACCACACAAAAACTAAAGATTCACTAGGAACCATGTATGAGAGAATATGCAACATTTATGTTTCTGGGCCTAGGTTATCTCACTCTGCATAGTTATTTTCTCCATTTAATCCATTAATCTACAAATTTCATTATTTTGTTATTCTTCACATGTTAAAAAAATCTTCATTGTGTATGTACAGTATATTTTCATCAGTTAGTAGTCTATCTTGGTGAGTCTACTTTGTAGGTATTGTGAATAGAGCAGCAATACAAATAGACATTTACATTTATCTGTGATAGGATATAGAGCCTTTAGGGGATATGCCCAGGAATGGGTTAGCTGAATCATATGGTACTTCTATTATTAATTCTCTTTCTAGTTGTGAATTCTCAGACAGACATCCAAACTGGCTGTAACTTCCACTACTAACATTAACGTTAAAGTATTCCCCTTTCCCTACATCTATGCCAGCATTTGTTGGCATTTGAATTCTTGGTGATAGTCATCCTCAGTAGGTTAAGATAGAATCTTAAAGTAGCTCCACTCTGCACCTCTGATAGCTAGGGATGTTGAAAACTTTTTAAGTATTTCCTAGCCATTTGCATTTCTTAGTTTGAGAACTTTCTGCTTATTGTTTAATTGGATAGTTTGTTTTCTTAATGGTTATCATTTTAGCTTCTTTGTGTATTAGAGACATGATTCTTCCTTTAAATGGCTTTTCTCCTATCCTATGGGATGCTTCTTAATTCAGTTAACAGTTTGTTTTGTTGTACGGGGTCTTTTTAGTTTCATAAGCTCCCATTGGTCAATAGCTGGTCCTATTTTCTGTAATATCAGTGCCCTATCTATAAGCAAGGAAGTCCCTACCTATGCCTCTATGAAGTATACTCGCTACTTTTTCTTCTAGTAATTTTATAGTATCGACTCTTATGTAGAGACCCTTGATCCATTTGGAGCTGAATTTTGTCATGCTGAAACATAAGGGTATAACTTCATTCTTCTGGATGTTGATACCTAGGCTTCTCAGAACCATCATAGAAGATGCCAGTTTTCTTTTCAATGAATGTTTTGGGATCTTTGTCAAAAAATCAGGTAACTGTCTTTGCATGGGTTTGCGTCTGGAGTCTATTCTTGTACATTGATCTTAATGGCTTATTTTGTTGCAGAACCAGGCTGTATTTATCGCTATGACTTTGTAATATAACTTGATATCAGATATATTGTGATAACCCCTGTAGTATTATTTTTGTTCAGGATTTATTTGGCTTTCCTTGCTCTTTAGTACTTCCATATTGATACTTGATAGCTAAGAGACTTTACCAAAATAACTATATATAATTATGAATTAGCTATGCCATTACACTGCATGTTGAAAGGAACACTGAAAACAAGTATACAAAATAACCGATTACTAATTTTGTATTGAAATCAGGAAAAAGGATCCATTGCACCAAATAAACCAGTTGTCTTGTTTCCCCAAGGTCAATGAATAGCTCCAGCCTCTTCAGTGTTTATCAAAATACAAAGAAAAGGTACATGCTATTGTTTGATGGCAAACGACCCTTGCAGGCTGGTGGAGGAAGCTACTTCACATATGTGAGTATTCTGAGACATGGATCTAGACTGGACAGACCCTCTCAGCTTGAACCTACTCTCACCAATGATACCCTGGCCTCTGGCCAATGTGTCTAAGTAGGCCCTGGGGGTAAACTGAGTATTCAGAATGTCATTTTAGCTGGCCACATACCAACAAAGTACAAGGCTGGGCCTTGTTCTTTATTATGACCCCCGTCCTGTCCCTTAGTAACCACTTGCGCAAACACGGAGGCAACGATGCTATGGGATGCAGATGATCAAAGTCAAGCAAGTCACATTGACTCTCCTGTGAGCATGCAATGCATGGTGGTTTGTTTTCCAAGGTCTCTCCTCTTTCTCCCAGAGAATGGCTGAGCTGATGGCATTCAGGTCCTTACTGCAATAGGAAGAGGTTCTTTTCTGTGTGTTTAAGTGTGCTTGTCTTATATTTTTAACTAGTGTTTTGTCTTTTCAAATGTACAGTTTCAATTAAAACCAACCACCAGATGGATCCCAACAGTAGCCTCGAACCCGACCGATGATTCCTGGAGGGCAGGGTCTCTGAGAATCAAATCCATTCTCAATACTGAGTCAGTTGATTATATTTTTATAATAATAATGTGAAAATAAATAATACTGAATAAGAATATTACTGCATAGAGAAATTGCCTCTGTGGAAATAGAGACTATTTACATTAAAACAAATAATAACCTGGCTTCAGTCTCTGTCTCTGTCTCTGTCTCTCTCTGTCTCTCTCTCTCTCTCTGTGTCTCTGACACACACCACACACACACACACACACACACACACACACACACACACACACTGTGACAAACCCACGAAGACAGCTTTTGTCTGGCACTTAGGGGCCACAGAGCTGCATGTAACTGCCAGAAAGGAAAGCAGGAAAGAGAAAGTGAGGTTTAGGGAAGAGTCTGGGTTTAGGGAATAGTCTGGTTCCCTTCTGATTCTGGAGCTTTAGGCCAGCCAGTCTAGTCCTTTGGAGAACTGGTCCCCTGAGGGCACAGATGGTGTAAAAGTACCACTTCCTACGGTGCACAGAGGACAGCCACAGCTTGTCTGTGGTCTCAAGTTGCATTCATGGCATTGGTGAGGTCCTGCATGGACCAGGGGGACAGCATCACAGAATTCATCTTCAGAAAACATTCTCATGGGCGTTTTCACCAGCCTTGTTCCCACAGTCTCTCATTGCTGTCCACTTTGAAGATCAAACCTAGGCTGTTCTGGTGATAGGGGCACCCCAGTGGCTACTCATATCCACACTACACATGGTGAGGCTGGTGTTCTTTTATTCAGCAGTCATCGCATTGAGATTGGTGGTATGTATGATGGTCAATGGTTTCCCCAGCTTCAGTTTGTATAGAATTATTATCGTCCATGCAACTTCTAGGCCCACTATAAGCCTGTACATTTCTTTTTAACAATAATTTTAAAAACTCACTTGACAATGTTTACAAACATACTGCCAATGCATGTGAACATATAGAGGCAATGCTAGCCAGGGGCTTCAGTGGTGGTCTGCACAGTGTTGCCTCCCAGCAAGTGTTGCTCTTCTATAGGAGTTTTAAGGAAGAAAATTCTGCCTGAGGAAAATAGCATTGGAATTCTGATTTTGAAAGTTCATTGAACCTGTACATTAGTCTTGGTGGGATGGCCATCTTCACAATATTTATCGTTCTATCGACGAGTGTGGGAGGTCTTGCCATCTTCTCCCATATAAATCTATTTTAAATGTTCTGTTTCTCCCTGCTTCTTTTGAGGCCAGGAAAGTTCCTACCTAGTTTGTCCTCCCCTAAATAACAGTTACAAACTGGGCACAGCATAACAAAGCTCCTAAAAAGTAGTAAACACTTAGCATTAAAGTATTAGAGAGGGAAGTTGACTCTTGTGAGGAGCAAAAGGCACTGCCTGGTTTTCTGTAACTCCTCTTTTCGTACTTTGTTATTCTTTCAGCACGTCTCCCTGAGGCTCATATCCTTGATGCACAGTCCACACTGCAGTGATGTGGAACATGGTGAAACCTTTCAGAGTTGGGGCCTAGTGGAAAGTAATTAAGTCAGTAGGGGGAGCTAGCCTTTTAAGCAATGAGCATAGTTTTTTTAGGGCCCTGATTAGTTTCCATAAGCAATTCCCAGCTGCTCCCTGGCTTCTTATCTTACCACATGATTGCTCTCATATGTGTCCTTCCATGATACCATCTGCCATTCTTGCCATTCTATGATCTTATCAAGGACAAATACTCCTGAAGCCTTTTAATCTTGGACTTCCACTCTTTATACCTATACTCTAATGACCCTTTTTCTATATACATTAACCAGCTCTAGATATTTAGTTATGGCTATTAGGAATGGACTAATATATTCCTGTAAAGGTATCTTTTAATTCTCCTGATGTAATGGCCATCTTGGAGGCTTGCTGCCTCTATCTGCTAACCCAGGCCTTCTCCTGGAAGCTTCTAGCCTCTGTACAGTCTGATCTAGGTTGAGAATGTTTTCAAACTCCGAGGCTTGCTATTGAATAAGCACACTCCTTCATAGTTCTTTCTCAGCTCTGGCTGGCTGATTCAACTCGGCTTTTCTGGATCAAAACTCCTCTCAAAGCTGCGTGATTCGATCTGGCTTCTCTCAGTCTCTCACTGAATTGCTCTGCTTGGCCTTGTATGAACTTTGGCAATATATTCTAGCCTTCTGGGTCCTTCTCATTCTCTGGCTCATTCTGTCTTCATCTGTCTCAGCTTGTTCTCTTTGCAACCTGTGTCTAGACTCTTCTGATAAAACTGCTTCCTCCTCCCTCCCTGTCTCTTCACTTCCCCTCAAGCAGCTCCCCTCTCCTCGCTCCTCTAGTGGGGAGCTGGGCATATCCTATTATGTCAAATCTTTCTTTGATTCATCACTTTTTCTACTACTGAATTCGCATCACTTGCAGACAGGGGTGCTTCCTTCTGCAAACTAACTTTACCTTCATTGTTTGGGATTCAAGGTATGTACCAAGATCATCATGTCTACATTCCATCCTGAGAGATTAAAGGTGTGTGCTAAGAATGAGCCACACCAAAGCTAGAAACAGTTTTTTTCCTTCTTCTTCAGTAAATAACAATCTTAGTGTGATCAAATATTCTGTAACATATTCTTGTGAGTTTTAGCCTTTGAGTTGCTGTCAAGTAGAGCAGATCATAGCAGGAAATAGTCTAATAGAAAGCTAAAAGTCTGTCAGGCCTAAACTCAAGAGGTCAGAGGTAAGAGTATGGGATCCCAGAGAGAAAAGCATCTAAACTGCACCTCCACCTCTAAATGTTAGAAAATGAACTTAGCAGACAGACACAAAGGAGAGTTGAAAATAAACACCTGAACTGAGGTTTGAATTGCCCTCCTGAAAGGACTGCCACTGTAGGTTCACTAAGGCCAAATCTGCTGTCTATAAAAACAAAGCTGTTAAATTTCTAAGAAGGATACAAAAATGCAAATCCTCTGCAATATAACTTGAATGTTGTTCAGGAAAGAATCCAAATCTATTGGCTTAAAGATTGAATGGCTCCAAGAAGGCTGAACCAGATATTACCAAGCATTGGCAAGTACTGGAAGTCATGCCTTTATAGTCTCAATAAAGGGAAATAAACTCATAGTCAATGAAAATAAAAATGAAATTCAAACCTAGGAGAGAAAACATGGAAATTTTAGATTAGACAAATGCAGTATTAGAAATTACAAAGCCAGTTGCTGGAGAGATGTCTCAGGTTGTGAGCACTCACTATCATCCCAGCAGGTGTGAGTTCAAGTCCCAGGTCCCACATGGAGACTCACAACTCTCCACAACTCTAGTTATCTGGCATTGAATACCTTCATGTGACATATTAGGACATCAGGCATTCATGTGGTGCACAGACAACATGCAGGCAAAACACTTGTACACGTAAAGCTAAAAAAAAAAAAAATCATGAAATAACATGCATTGCAGAATGGAAAACCCATGTTGTTTATAGGCGCTTTCTTCCCACCTACCTATAGATTCCATAAAATGACAATCATAATTTGAGACACTCTTTTTCTTTTTTTAGAAGCTGGTAATCACATCCTAACCTTTGTGCAGAAAGACAGAGGGTTTGGAAAAGTAGAATGCTCATTCTGAAAAGAAGCACTGTGCAGAATTTATTACATAGCTAGGGTGATCAAGACATTGTGGTCTTAGAGGAGACATCTAGTAAGTGTAACAGAATAAGAAGCCCATGAAGAAACGCATACATATATGGTCAATTAATTTTCAATATGGTGCCAGAATAATTCAATGAAGGGGAAAGGAGGAATCATTCTTTCAATAACCAGTTGTGAAAAACTAGATCTATTTTTATGGGAAATTAACTTTTGCCCTTTCTCTGAAACATAACAAAACTGACTCAAAAGAGACCATAGACATAAACATCCAAGCAAAGATTAATCAAAGTAAACAAGATGATATGTTTACAAAATGCATATTGCTCCTAGTAGTTTTAATTTTAATAACCCCAAAATATAAGCTGATGTAGATTGGTGAGATTGCTCAGTGGGAAAAGGCACTTACAGAAAGCTTGATCCTTACTTCATTTTCTGGGAACCACATGGTAGGAAAAGAGAACTATGTCATGAAAATTCTCTGCTTCTACATGCACACAGTGGCAAGTCCATGTTTTGTCTCACATGGCCCCTCCCTGACACCCACAAAATAAGTAAATATAACTTTAAAAAGGGAAGGTACCATGTCCATAAATAGGATAGTGGCTAAGTAACTTGTGATATTTTCACATGATGTCATGAATTAGAATAGTGCCCAGGCAAGAAGACCGCTAACACATGAAACATGTAAGAGCCTCAACACTATTGGGCTCAGTTGAAATTTTAGAAAACTGCATATGAAGAAATTACATGATTTCTTTTCTTTTGTGATAAACCAATTTCGTGATAGAAAAGACAGGACTGTGGTGGAGAAGGTCTCTTTGTCTGGATGGACCCATGAGCAGCAGCATCTATTTTGGTACTACTGGAACAGAAAAGGATACTGCCCTATAATTCTCTTGGGAGAAAACTGGATCTGTTTGTAGCACAATACAGACGGTGTGCAATAAACCTGTGTTGAGTAAATGAATAAGTATCGTTTATGTGACATTCTTGAAGGAAAATGAGATAACAAGTGCACAGGTAGGGGGAATTTTAAGTGATATAATTATAATAAGGAGTAATCTGTTGTCTCTCATATTGTCTTTTAAGACAGTCAATACTTCAGTGGAAAAAAATCATTAGGAAAAAAAAAATGAGCCCTAGCATGGGGGAGTACTTAGAATGAAGGGAATTCTTTGTGGTTTGGATTAATTTTAATTTCTAGGCTAAGGAAAAGTATCCTTTCTTAATTGACTTGCATTTCAGAATGCAAAATGACATCCAGATGTGATTATAGGACCAACAATTTCACACTATATAAAAAAGACCATGAAAATGTCAGGTGGATACCTAAGGGAAGATTATGTGTCTTTTAACTTTCAAGAGAAGATAAAATAGAATCAAGAAGTCTGTATTAGGCAGTTTTCTAAACTGAGTGTGTGTGTCTGTGTGTGTGTGTGTGTGTGTGTGTGTGTGTGTGTGTGTGCGTGTGCACAAGATGGGGATTATTAGATTGTTTTTATGCTGGCTTTTAGGCTGCAGTTCAGGCAGTCCAACAATGGCGGCTTCATTCTGGAAAGAGAAAATCTAGTACTTGTTTTGTCTATGAAGCTGGATGTCTCATCAGGACCAATATGACACTGGAATTCTAGAGGATTTCAGGAGAGCTGATGAGTTTCAGTCTATGTTGGAATCCTGAAGACTTTAGTTCAATGTAAGCAAAAGAGTGTTACAGCAACAAGATAGATGAGCTAGCCAGCAAGACTAAGAGAAAGCAGGTAAAAAGCAAAATTCCTTTCCTCCATATCTTTTTAATTTGGATAGCAATATTTAACACTAATATAGTGCTTGTAAGCCAAGTGCTGTTCAAACCAATCTGCATTGATTAACTATTTTAATCCTCATAGGAACCCTTTAGAAATGTGCTGCTACTACAAATATATCTTTTTGTAGAAGACAAAATAAAAAAGAAACTTGCTTGGGTTGATATAGCTGAAAGTGACAGACATTGATGATGAAATCCAGATATATTGACTTCGGAGACTGTCTTGTCAATCATTATTACAGTTTCTGTCAGCAGGGAGTATGCTGTAATCATCAGCAGGGTTGTTTAAAATAGATTTTTTTACTCCATTACCAGATTTTCTGATTGTGTGGACTTGGGATAGGTTCTGAAAATGTTTATCCATAAGTTCTCAAGTGGTATTAGTGTGGTTGGAACTGGGATCATGCTTAGAACCATGATACAATGCCATACAAACTATCAGCAGTAATTCATCAGAAAACCACCCATTTAAGATGATCTAAATGTACCCATTTAAACTTATCCCAATTGTTTGCAAGTTCATTAAGTTGCATGCAGAAAGAAAAGAGTTAAAAATATCAGAGAAAATAATTGATACATCAAGCTAGAGATAGTATCTAAGAATAGTCTCAGAGTACACTTTTTGTGATGGAAAATATCGATATTTACATTTTTAAAATATAAAATGTGTTCAGTAAACTGAGTGTAGTGGCATATATCTGTAATTCCATGGCTTAGAGGCTGAGGCAGGAGAATCAAGGAGTTAAATACAACCTCACTTATGTAAAAAGTTCAAGGCAAGCCCAACCTACCTCCAATCTTTTCTCATTAAAATGAGGAGGAGGAGGGGTGAGAAAAGGCAAAGGCAAAGAGGAAGACAGTGAAGAAGAAGAACCCACTATATGGTGCAGCACCCCTTTAATCCCAGCACTTGGGAAGCAGAGGCAGGCAGATCTCTGAGTTCAAGTCCAACCTGATCTACAGAGTTTCAAATAGCTCAGCCAGAGCTAAACAGAGAAATCCTGTTATGAAAAATCAAAATAGATAGATAGATAGATAGATAGATAGATAGATAGATAGATAGATAGATAGATAGATGGATGGATGGATGGATGGATGGATGGATGGATGGATGGATAGATAGATAGATAGATAGATAGATAGATAGATAGATAGATAGTTAGGTAGATAAAGTGTAGTGGGTTGAATACCAGTTTCTCAGATTTCACATCTATACAGAGCCAAAGAAGGTGACTGTAATTAAAAATGGCATCCTAGAAAATACAATTACTTAAGATAAAGTCACTCCAGACTAACACAATCTCTGCATTCAATGACTGGTGCTTTTTAAATGAGAGAATACATAGAAATACACGGAGACACCAGAAGGGGCAGGAAATTCCTTCTCACAGGGTAAGGGAATACCTTAGGCTTGGGATGACAGAACAAGCAGCTATCTTTGTTTGAGGTTAATCATATTAAAAGACTTTGTTCTGATAGTCCTGGGAAGTTATCTCTGTGGAAGAAATGGAACATTACCAAAACATTTGGGAATCACCAGGAAATTCCCACTATCCTCACTGTGCCCACAAAGATCCAGGAAGAGCAAGGAAGGTTTTCTCAGAGAGTAAAAGGACTGTCACTCAAGTTTCTTCTGTAAAATACCTTTCCAATTATTATTTGAGGACATTTTCTTTATAACTTACTTTGTATTTATGTGTAGAATATTTTTACAAGCATGTATGTCTGTATACCATGAGCATACCTGGTGCCAGCAGAGACCAGAAAAGTATGTCATATCTTCTGATTTTGTTTTGTTTCTCATTTTTTCTTTCATTTTAAATCTTTTTTATTAATCATTTTATTCATTTACATTTCAAATGATATCCCCCTTCCTGGTTACCCCCACACAAACCCCTTTTCCCATCCCACCTCTCTCCCCTCCCTTTTGCCTCTCTGAGGGTGCTCCTCCAGACACTCATCCACTCCTCTAGCATCCCCCTACACTGAGACATCAAGCCTCCACACAACCAAGTGTCACTCCTCCCATTGATGTCAGATAAGGCCATCCTCTGCTACAATGTATCTGGAGCCAAGGCTCTTCCATGTATACTTTTTGGTTGGTGGTTTAATCCCTGGGAGCTTTGGTTGGTTCAGTTGGTTGATATTGTTCTGCCTATGGGGTTGCAATCCCTTTTAGCTACTTCAGTCCTTCCCCTAGCTCTTCAACTGGGGTCCCAGGGCTCACGCCAATGGTTGGCTATGAATGTCTGCATCTGTATTGGTCAGGAGCTGGTAGAAACTCTCAAGGAACAGCCATACCGGACTCTTGACAGTAAGTGCTTCTTGGCATCTGCAATAGTGTGGGGTTTGGTGTCTGCAAATGGGATGGATCCCTAGGTGGGAGGTCTCTGGATACCCTTTCCTTCAGTCTCTGTTCCATTGTTTTGTCCCTGTCTTTCTACTGGACAGGAACATTTCTGAGTTAAAAATTTTGAGATGCATGAGTGGCCCTCAACTGGGGTCCTTGCCTATCCACTGGAGGTGGTCTCTACAGGTTCTATCTCCCCTTTGTAGGGTATTTAAGCTAAAGCTATCACCACTGGGTCCAGGGAGCCTCTCACTTTCCTGGAGTCTGGGACTTCCTAGTCCTACTCCCAGTTCCCCATCCCCCATTGCTACATTTATATTCAATTTCCCGATTCTCTATATTTCTCTCCTGTCCCTTCCAATACCAGATCCTACTCCCCCTTTTTCCCTACCCCACTTCTCTCCCTCCCACCTCCATCCCTCTCTCTACCTCCTGTGATTGCTTTGTTCAGCACTCTAAGTAGGATTGAGGAGACTACAGTTTGTTTATCCTTCTTCTGAAGCTCCATATGGCTTGTGTGTTATATCATGGCTATTCTGAGATTTTGGGCTAACATCCAGTTATCAATGAGGACATACCACCTGTGTTCTTTTGTGATTGGGGTACCTCACTCAGGATAATATTTTCTAGTTCCATTCATTCGCCTATGAATTTCATGAAGTCATTGTTTTTAATAGCTAAGTAGTATGCCATTGTATAAATGTACCATATTTTCTGTATCCATTCTTCTGTTGAGGGACATCTGGTTTGTTTCCAGTTTCTGGCTATTATAAATAAGGCTGCTATAATCATAGTGGAACATGTGTCCTTGTTATATGTTGGAGCACCTTTTGGGTATATGCCCAGTAGTGGTATAGCTGGATCTTCAGATAGAACTATTTCCAATTTTTGAGGAATCACCAGATTGATTTCCAAAGTGGTTGTACCAGAGTAGAGTCTCACCAGCAATAGAGGAGTGTTCCTCTTTATTCAGGTAGAAATAAATTGAAGAAGACCTCAGAAGATGGAAAGATCTCCCATGCTCATGGATCAGCAGGATTAGCATAGTAAAAATTACCATCTTATGAAAAGCGATCTACAGATTCAATGCAATCCCCATCAAAATTCCAACTCAATTCTTCACAGATATAGAAAGAGAAATTCTCAGTTTCTTCTGGAAAAGCAAAAAACCCAGGATAGCAAAAACCATTCTCAACAATAAAAGAACTTCTGGGGGAAACCATCCCTGATTTCAGGGTATACTACAAAGCAATAGTGATAAAAACCATATGGTATTGGTACAGAGACAGGCAGGTAGATCAATGAAATAGAATTGAAGACACATGAATAAACCCGCATACCTATGGTCACTTGATCTTTGACAAAGAAGCCAAAACCATCCAGTCAAAAAAGACAGCATTTTCAACAAATGCTGCTGGCTCAACTGGCAGTTATCATGTAGAAGAATGCAAATTGATCCATTCTTATCTCCTTGTACAAAGCTAAAGTCCAAGTGGACCAAGGACCTCTACATAAAACCAGATATGCTGAATGTAATAGAAGAGAAAGTGGGAAAGGACCTCAAACATATTGGTTTGCTCTATATTGCTTTTATTATGTTTAAGTATGGACCTTGAATTCCTGATCTCTCCAGTACTTTTAATATGAAAAGGTATTGTATCTTGTCAAAAGCTTTCTCAGCATCTAATGAGATGATCATGTGGATTTTTAATTGAATTTGTTTATATAGTGGATTACATTGATGGATTTTCATATATTGAACCATTCTGCATCACTGGGAGGAAACCTACTTGATCATGGTGAATGACCATTTCAGTGTGTTCTTTTTTTTTCAATTTTTTATTAGGTATTTAGCTCATTTACATTTCCAATGCTATAACAAAAGTCCCCCATACCCACCCACCCCCACTCCCCTACCCACCCACTCCCCCTTTTTGGCCCTGGGGTTCCCCTGTACTGGGACATATAAAGTTTGCAAGTCCAATGGGCCTCTCTTTCCAGTGATGGCTGCCTAGGCCATCTTTTGATACATATGGAGCTAGAGTCAAGAGCTCCGGGGTACTGTTAGTTCATAATGTTGTTCCACCTATAGAGTTGCAGATCCCTTTAGCTCCTTGGGTACTTTCTCTAGCTCCTCCATTGGGAGCCCTGTGATCCATCCATTAGCTGACTGTGAGCATCCACTTCTGTGTTTGCTAGGCCCCGGCATATTCTCACAAGAGACAGCTACATCTGGGTCCTTTCAATAAAATCTTGCTAGTGTATGCAATGGTGTCAGCGTTTGGATGCTGATTATGGGGTGGATCCCTAGATATGGCAGTCTCTACATGGTCCATCCTTTCATCTCAGCTCCAAACTTTGTCTCTGTAACTCCTTCCATGGCTGTTTTGTTCCCAATTCTAAGGAGGGGCATAGTGTCCACACTTCAGTCTTCATTCTTCTTGAGTTTCATGTGTTTAGCAAATTGTATCTTATATCTTGGGAATCCTAGGTTTGGGGCTAATATCCACTTATCAGTGAGTACATATTGTGTGAGTTCCTTTGTGAATGTGTTACCTCACTCAGGATGATGCCCTCCAGGTCCATCCATTTGGCTAGGAATTTCATAAATTCATTCTTTTTAATAGCTGAGTAGTACTCCATTGTGTAGTACATTCCTCTGTTGAGGGGCATCTGGGTTCTTTCCAGCTTCTGGCTATTATAAATAAGGCTGCTATGAACATAGTGGAGAATGTGTCCTTCTTACCAGTTGGGGCATCTTCTGGATATATGCCCAGGAGAGGTATGGCTGGATCCTCCGGTAGTACTATGTCCAATTTTCTGAGGAACCGCCAGACGGATTTCCAGAGTGGTTGTACAAGCCTGCAATCCCACCAACAATGGAGGAGTGTTCCTCTTTCTCCACATCCTCGCCAGCATCTGCTGTCACCTGAATTTTTGATCTTAGCCATTCTGACTGGTGTGAGGTGGAATCTCAGGGTTGTTTTGATTTGCATTTCCCTGATGATTAAGGATGTTGAACATTTTTTCAGGTGCTTCTCTGCCATTCGGTATTCCTCAGGTGAGAATTCTTTGTTCAGTTCTGAGCCCCATTTTTTTTATGGGGTTATTTGATTTTCTGAAGTCCACCTTCGTGAGTTCTTTATATATGTTGGAAATTAGTCCCCTATCTGATTTAGGATAGGTAAAGATCCTTTCCCAATCTGTTGGTGGTCTTTTTGTCTTATTGATGGTGTCTTTTGCCTTGCAGAAACTTTGGAGTTTCATTAGGTCCCATTTGTCAATTCTCGATCTTACAGCACAAGCCATTGCTGTTCTGTTCAGGAATTTTTCCCCTGTGCCCATATCTTCAAGGCTTTTCCCCACTTTCTCCTCTATAAGTTTCAGTGTCTCTGGTTTTATGTGAAGTTCCTTGATCCACTTAGATTTGACCTTAGTACAAAGAGATAAGTATGGATCGATTCACATTCTTCTACATGATAACAACCAGTTGTGCCAGCACTGTTTGTTGAAAATGCTGTCTTTCTTCCACTGGATGGTTTTAGCTCCCTTGTCGAAGATCACGTGACCATAGGTGTGTGGGTTCATTTCTGGGTCTTCAATTCTATTCCATTGGTCTACTTGTCTGTCTCTATACCAGTACCATGCAGTTTTGATCACAATTGCTCTGTAGTAAAGCTTTAGGTCAGGCATAGTGATTCCACCACAGGTTCTTTTATCCTTGAGAAGAGTTTTTGCTATCCTAGGTTTTTTGTTATTCCAGATGAATTTGCAAATTGCTCCTTCTAATTCGTTGAAGAATTGAGTTGGAATTTTGATGGGGATTGCATTGAATCTGTAGATTGCTTTTGGCAAGATAGCCATTTTTACAATGTTGATCCTGCCAATCCATGAGCATGGGAGATCTTTCCATCTTCTGAGATCTTCTTTAATTTCTATCTTCAGAGATTTGAAGTTTTTATCATATAGATCTTTCACCTCCTTAGTTAGAGTCACGCCAAGATATTTTATATTATTTGTGACTATTGAGAAGGGTGTTGTTTCCCTAATTTCTTTCTCAGCCTGTTTATTCTTTGTATAGAGAAAGGCCATTGACTTGTTTGAGTTTATTTTATATCCAGCTACTTCACCGAAGCTGTTTATCAGGTTTAGGAGTTCTCTGGTGGAATTTTTAGGGTCACTTATATATACTATCATATCATCTGCAAAAAGTGATATTTTGACTTCTTCCTTTCCAATTTGTATCCCCTTGATCTCCTTTTGTAGTCGAATTGCTCTGGCTAATACTTCAAGTACTATGTTGAAAAGGTAGGGAGAAAGTGGGCAGCCTTGTCTAGTCCCTGATTTTAGTGGGATTGCTTCCAGCTTCTCTCCATTTACTTTGATGTTGGCTACTGGTTTGCTGTAGATTGCTTTTATCATGTTTAGGTATGGGCCTTGAATTCCTGATCTTTCCAAAACTTTTATCATGAATGGGTGTTGAATCTTGTCAAATGCTTTTTCTGCATCTAACGAGATAATCATGTGGTTTTTGTCTTTGAGTTTGTTTATATAATGGATTACATTGATGGATTTTCGTATATTAAACCATCCCTGCATTCCTGGAATAAAACCTACTTGGTCAGGATGGATGATTGCTTTAATGTGTTCTTGGATTCGGTTAGCAAGAATTTTATTGAGGACTTTTCCATCGATATTCATAAGAGAAATTGGTCTGAAGTTCTCTATCTTTGTTGGGTCTTTCTGTGGTTTAGGTATCAGAGTAATAGTGGCTTCATAAAATGAGTTGGGTAGAGTACCTTCTACTTCTATTTTGTGAAATAGTTTGTGCAGAACTGGAATTAGATCTTCTTTGAAGGTCTGATAGAACTCTGCAGTAAACCCGTCTGGTCCTGGGATTTTTTTGGCTGGGAGACTATTAATAACTGCTTCTATTTCTTTAGGGGATATGGGACTGTTTAGATGGTCAACTTGATCCTGATTCAACTTTGGTACCTGGTATCTGTCCAGAAAGTTGTCCATTTCGTCCAGGTTTTCCAGTTTTGTTGAGTATAACCTTTTGTAGAAGGATCTGATGGTGTTTTGGATTTCTTCAGGATCTGTTGTTATGTCTCCCTTTTCATTTCTGATTTTGTTAATTAGGATTTTGTCCCTGTGCCCTTTAGTGAGTCTAGCTAAGGGTTTATCTATCTTGTTGATTTTCTCAAAGAACCAACTCCTCGTTTGGTTAATTCTTTGAATAGTTCTTCTTGTTTCCACTTGGTTGATTTCACCCCTGAGTTTGATTATTTCCTGCCGTCTACTCCTCTTGGGTGAATTTGCTTCCTTTTTTTCTAGAGCTTTTAGATGTGTTGTCAAGCTGCTAGTATGTGCTCTCTCCCGTTTCTTCTTGGAGGCACTCAGAGCTATGAGTTTCCCTCTTAGAAATGCTTTCATTGTGTCCCAAAAATTTGGGTACGTTGTGGCTTCATTTTCATTAAACTCTAAAAAGTTTTTAATTTCTTTCTTTATTCCTTCCTTGACCAAGGTATCATTGAGAAGAGTGTTGTTCAGTTTCCACGTGAATGTTGGCTTTCCATTATTTATGTTGTTATTGAAGATCAGTCTTAGGTCATGGTGATCTGATAGGATACATGGGACAATTTCAATATTTTTGTATCTGTTGAGGCCTGTTTTGTGACCAATTATATGGTCAATTTTGGAGAAGGTCCCGTGAGGTGCTGAGAAGAAGGTATATCCTTTTGTTTTAGGATAAAATGTTCTGTAGATATCTGTCAGGTCCATTTGTTTCATAACTTCTGTTAGTTTCACTGTGTCCCTGTTTAGTTTCTGTTTCCATGATCTGTCCATTGATGAAAGTGGTGTGTTGAAGTCTCCCACTATTATTGTGTGAGGTGCAATGTGTGCTCTGAGCTTTACTAAAGTGGCTTTAATGAATGTGGCTGCCCTTGCATTTGGAGCGTAGATATTCAGAATTGAGAGTTCCTCTTGGAGGATTTTACCTTTGATGAGTATGAAGTGTCCCTCCTTGTCTTTTTTGATAACTTTGGGTTGGAAGTCGATTTTATCCGATATTAGAATGGCTACTCCAGCTTGTTTCTTCAGACCATTTGCTTGGAAAATTGTTTTCCAGCCTTTCACTCTGAGGTAGTGTCTGTCTTTTTCCCTGAGATGGGTTTCCTGTAAGCAGCAGAATGTTGGGTCCTGTTTGTGTAGCCAGTCTGTTAGTCTATGTCTTTTTATTGGGGAATTGAGTCCATTGATATTAAGAGATATTAAGGAAAAGTAATTGTTGCTTCCTTTTATTTTTGTTAGAGTTGGCATTCTGTTCTTGTGGCTGTCTTCCTTTTGGTTTGTTGAGGGATTACTTTCTTGCTTGTTCTAGGGCGTGATTTCCGTCCTTGTATTGCTTCTTTTCTGTTATTATCCTTTGAAGGGCTGGATTCGTGGAAAGATATTGTGTGAATTTGGATTTGTCGTGGAATACTTTGGTTTCTCCATCTATGGTAATTGGGAGTTTGGCCGGGTATATTAGCCTGGGCTGGCATTTGTGTTCTCTTAGTGTCTGTATAACATCTGTCCAGGCTCTTCTGGCTTTCATAGTCTCTGGTGAAAAGTCTGGTGTAATTCTGATAGGCCTTCCTTTATATGTTACTTGACCTTTCTCCCTTACTGCTTTTAATATTCTATCTTTATTTAGTGCATTTGTTGTTCTGATTATTATGTGTCGGGAGGAATTTCTTTTCTGGTCCAGTCTATTTGGAGTTCTGTAGGCTTCTTGTATGATCATGGGCATCTATTTCTTCATGTTTGGGAAGTTTTTTTCTATTATTTTGTTGAAGATATTAGCTGGCCCTTTAAGTTGAAAATCTTCATTCTCATCAATTCCTATTATCCGTAGGTTTGGTCTTCTCATTGTGTCCTGGATTTCCTGGATGTTTTGAGTTAGGATCCTTTTGCATTTTGTATTTTCTTTGATTGTTGTGTCGATGTTATCTATGGAATCTTCTGCACCTGAGATTCTCTCTTCCATTTCTTGTATTCTGTTGCTGATGCTTGCATCTATGTTTCCAGATCTCTTTCCTAGGGTTTCTATCTCCAGTGTTGCCTCGCTTTGGGTTTTCTTTACTGTGTCTACTTCCATTTTTAGTTCTAGTATGGTTTTGTTCATTTCCATTACCTGTTTGGATGTGTTTTCCTGTTTTTCTTTAAGGACTTCTACTTGTTTGGCTGTGTTTTCCTGCTTTTCTTTAAGGGCCTGTAACTTTTTAGCAGTGCTCTCCTGTAATTCTTTAAGTGACTTATGAAAGTCCTTCTTGATGTCCTCTATCATCATAATGAGAAATGTTTTTAAATCTGGGTCTAGATTTTCGGTTGTGTTGGGTTGCCCAGGACTAGGTGGGGTGGGAGTGCTGCGTTCTGATGATGGTGAGTGGTCTTGATTTTTGTTAGTAGGATTCTTACGTTTGCCTTTTGCCATCTGGTAATCTCTGAAGCTAGCTGTTATAGTTGTCTCTGTTAGGAGCTTGTTCTTCAGGTGACTCTGTTAGCCTCTATAAGCAGACCTGGGAGGGTAGCACTCTCCTTAGTTTCAGTGGGCAGAGTATTCTCTGCAGGAAAGCTCTCTTCTTGCAGGGAAGGTACCCAGATATCTGGTGTTTGAACCGGACTCCTGGCAGAAGTTGTGTTCCACTCACTAGAGGTCTTAGGATCCCTTGTGGAATCCTGTGTGGGCCCTTGCGGTTGTCTGGCGCCTCCGCTGGCAAGGTAGCCCGGGGCTCGAGTGGAGCGGAAGGGGCTTGTGCCCCAGGTCAGGCCCGGGTAGTCTGCTTCCCTATGTACCGCAGTCTCAGGTTCCACGAGGTTGGATTGGGGCCGGCGCTGTGTTCCACTCGCCAGAGGTCTTAGGATCCCGTGGGGAATCCTGTGTGGGCCCTTGCGGGTGTCAGGGACTCCACTGGCAAGGTAGCCAGGGGCTCGAGTGGAGCGGAAGGCTTCAGTGTGTTCTTATGTTTGGTTTGTAAGAATTTTCTTGAGTATTTTTATATTGTTATTCATAAGGGAAATTGATCTGAAATTCTACTTTTGTTGTTGTTGGGTCTTTGTGTGGTTTAGGTATAACTGTATCTTCATAGAATGAATTGGGTAGTGTTCCTAATGTTGCCATTTTGTGGGATATTTTGAAGAGCATTTTTATTAAGTCTTCTTTGAAGGTCTGATAGAATTCTGAATTAAATCCATCTGGTCCTGGGCTTTTTTTGGTTGGGAGACTTTTAATAACTGCTTCTATTTCCTTAGGGGTTATAGAACAGCTTATATGGTTTATTTAATTCTGGTTTAATTTTGGTATCTGGTATCTGTAAATAAAATCCCCCATTTCATTTAGATTTTCCAGTCTTTTTGAGTATGGGCTTTTGTAGTAGGATCTGAAGTTTTTTGAATTCCCTTTGTTACTGTTGTTATGTCTCCCTTTTTATCCCTGATTTTGTTTGTTTGGATAATGTTTCTGTGCCCTCTAGTTAGTTTGGCTCCGGTTTGTCTATCTTGTTGATTTTCTTAAAGAGCCAGCTCCTGGTTTTGTTGATTCTTTGTATAGTTCTATTTTTTTCTACTTGGTTGACTTCAGTACTAAGTTTGATTGTTTCCTGCCATCTACTCCTCTTAGATGTATTTGCTTCTTTTTGTTCTAGAGCTTTTAGGTGTGCTGATAAGCTAATAGTATATGACCTCTCCATTTTCTTTATAGAGGCACTCAGAGCTATGAGTTTTCCTCTTAATGCTGCTTTCATTGTTCCTTGTTTTCACTAAATTCTAAAAAGTCTTTCATTTTTTAATTTTGTTCTTGACCAAGTTATAGTTGAGTAGAGAGTTGTTCAGCTTCCATGTGTATGTGGGCTTTCTGTTGTTTTTGTTATTATGAAAGACCAGCCTTAGTCCATAATGGTTCAATAAATTGCATGGGATTAATTCAATGTTCTTGTATCTGTTGAGGCCCGCCGTTTTGTGTCTAATTATATGGTCAATTTTGGAGAAAGTAAATGAGGTGTTGAGGAGGTATATTGTTTTGTTTTAGGGTGAAATGTTCTATAGATATCTGTTAAACCCATTTGGTTCATAACTTCTGTTAGGTTCACTGTGTCTCTGTTTAGTTTCTGTTTCTATGATCTGTCCATTGGTAAGAGTGGGGTGCTGAAGTTTCTCACTACTATTGTATGAGGTCACAATAGTCAATGTGTGCTTTGAGTTTTAGTAGTGTTTCTTTTACAAATGTAGGTACTCTTGCATTTGGGGCATAGGTATTCAGAAATGAGAGTTCATCTTGGTGGATCTTTCCTTTAATGAGTATGTAGTGTTCTTCCCCATCTTTTTTTTTTTTTTTTTTAAATAACTCTTGGTTGAAAGTCTATTTTATTGGATATTAGAATTGCTACTCCAGCTTGTTTCTTGGGACCATTTGCTAGGAAAATTTTTTTCAGCATTTCTTTGAAATAGTGTCTGTTTTTGTCACTGAAGTGTGTTTTTCTTTTATGCAGTAAAAGGTTGGGTCCTGTTTATGTATCCAGTCTGTTAGACTATGTGTTTTTATTGGGGGAATTGAATCCATTGATACTAAGAGATATTACAGAAAAGTAATTGCTGCTTGTATCTGTGACTCCTGCTCTCATTCCTAGGTTTTCCTTCTCCAGGGTTGTCTCCCTTTGTGTTTTGTTTAATGTTTCTATTTCCATTTTTAGATCCTGGATGGTTTTGTTCAATTCCTTCACCTGTTCGATTGTCCTTTCCTGTATTTCATTAAGAGATTCATGTGTTGCCTCTTTAAAGGCTTCTGGTTGTTTACCTCTGTTCTCCTGTATTTCTTTAAGGGAGTTATTTATGTCTTTCTTAAAGTCCTCTATTATCTTCATGACATGGGATTTTAGATCTGAGTCTTTCTTGTCACATGTGTTAGGTTATCCAGGATTTGCTGTGGTGGGAGAACTGGATTCTGATGATGTCAAGTCCCATTGGTTGATTATATTCTTGTGCTTGCCTCTTGCAGTCTGGTTATTTCTGGTGCTAGCTGGCCTTGCTGTATCTGACTGGAGCCCATTCCTCCTATGAACCTGTGATCCTATGGGTCCAGCTGTCTTTGTGATCCTGTGATCTTGAGATCCTGGGTTTGTAAGAGCTCTTGGAGTCAAGCTGCCTCTGGGTGTGGGCTGAGTGGATGGAGAGCCAGAGCCCAAACTCCACTCTCAGGAACAGGTGCAAACCAGAAGTTATATGTGCTTCTGTCATATATGCTTGTGCCATATCTTTTAGAACTGGAGTTACCCACAGTTGTGAGTCACAGTGTGAGTGTGATGAACTGAACCTAGGTCTTCACAACAGCATGCTTCTAACCTTGGAAACTCTTTTATTTTTTTACTCGTTTCTTTTTCTTTGACTTAAAGATTCTTTACTGAGCCTGACTTCTAGTGCTTTGTCAGTCATAATATGCTTTCAAATTTCTCCGCTAAATTGTGTCTTATTACCTCTACAGTGTATAATGACTAGAAGTGTTACATTTTACTGTAATTAATTTAATTTGCTTCTCATTGGCTTCCTGTTTTGTTTCTAATTAAGAGATTCTCCCCCTCCCCCTCGCCTGCCTGATTCTAACACTATGGTGTCATTCTAAATATCATCTACCAAAGTGTAGTTCTTCTTGTCTACAAAAATTCACTTTTGCCCTAGGAAGACCAACAATATGAACTAACCTGTAATCCCAGAGCTCACTGGGACTAAACCACCAATCAAAGAAAACACATGGAGGAACTCGTGGCTCTAGTTGCATATGACTAGTCTGTCATCACTGGGAGAAGAGGCCCTTGGTCCTGTGAAGGTTCTATGCCCCAGTACAGGGGAATGCCTGAGTCAGGAAGCAGGAGTGGGTGGGTTGGGGAGCAGGGGGAGGGAGGAGAGGATAGGGGATTTTTGGAGGGGAAACTAGGAAAGGGGATAACATTTGAAATGTAAATAAAGAAAATATCTAATAAAAAATTCACTTTTATCTTTAAGTGAACCAGGAATCTACATTTGACCTATGAGGTGAAGTCAGTATTGTACCTCATTGATTTAATATGTATATTCATTTTTCTATTTGTACAAATGATTGTCCACATATCTATTAAAATTCTCTCCTTTTGGATTTTCACTGATCCTTTATACTATATTCACCATAAGTTAAGTTTCTATATGTGTAGTTATTGCCTTCTGGGCCTTGTGTTCCATTTCATTGACTTTCTTGTCTACATCTGTACCAGTACCATAACAGCTTATTTTTAGAGAGCTACCAGTTTCTATTGAGATACGTTCTCCACATGATTGATCTTTCAAAATATTTTGTTTGTCCTTTTTTGTTTTTGTTTTTAATTTCATATAAAATTTGAGTCCGTTTTTTAAGTTTTATGTCCATATTAGTACCCAAAATTACCCTGGAGAAACTTGGTTTCAGAATTTTTTTGTCAACTTATATAAAGGCATCTAATACTGATACAAATTAATGATGATGTAACTCAATAAAACTGCTCAATAAGAAAATGTAAAAATATCTAGAAAATATCTATTTTAAGTCTAACGGTATCTCTCAATTCAGAAGTTTCAGGTTATGAGAAATTGTGACTTGGGGAGTTTACAGTCACAGAAGTCCAAATTGGGGTTCTACTGATAAGGGGTTAATGTTCCAAAGAATCCCAAGGAAAGAAAAGATGGCAAGACTTGTTCTCCAGGTATTCTCATGTACACACACACACACACACACACACACACACACACACACACGACACTCACTACAAACGTAAGCTGGAAAATTAATGGCAACTACAAAAATTAAAGGGAGACAGTATTACATCAATGCTCTAAAGAAAACCACAGTGCACATTTAGTTTTGTTACTTATTTGCTAGCTTGTTTTAAATAACCCTGCAACACAGGGGAAGTTTCTTTATAATTTAAATATAAAAGCTGAAATGGGAAAGTGATAAATTCAACTATATGGAAAATTAAATTCTTGTCAAATAAAAGCCATCACAAGCAATTTCAAAAATCAGATGATAAATTGGAACTCTTGAAGTCCATATTACAGAAGCAGAATTAATTCCTTAACATATATAATAGATAAAAATCTCCTGCAAACCAATAAGAAAAGAACCCATAATTTACTATAAAAACAAAATGTTATGAACAGGCATATCACCAAAAAGGAAAATGAATTATTTTTTAAAACATACGAAAAGACGATTAATCTAAATGATAAGGGAAATCTCAACATAAATCTTAGTAAGGCTCTGTATTTTACCATTATATTATCAGAGATAAAGAGTGATGATTTTTACAGAAAAAGAGAGAAGGTATTCTCATTCCTGTGATTCTCTACGGTCACTGGAGCCTCTGGAGCTTTCTTAGGCAGGTCTAGAAGAGAGGTCATCCTCACACCGCTGCCTGTTTCCTGCATCTTTTCTTTTACTCTCTGATGGCAGCCTATGGAAGACTTGATTCCCCAGCATGGGGTTGGATCATTGGGTTAACATAACTGTGGTTAATATCAGTTTTATTTCTATGCAAAGGCTATTGAACATCTGTCCTACAAGGACATTTTCTTTCTCTCTCTTTCTCTTTTTTATTGATTATTTTATTTATTTACGTGTCTAATATTGTCCCCTTTCCCAGTCACCCCTCTGCAATCTCCCCCATTCCATTCCCCCCCCTTTGCCTCTAAGAGGGTGCTTTCCAACCCACCCACTCATTCCTGCCTCACCCCTCTAGCATCCCCCTTCACCGGGGCAACAAACTTCCACAAGACCAATTGATGCCAGATAAGGCAATACTGTACTACATATATGGTGGGAGCCGTGGACCCATCCATGTCCTCTTTGATTGGTTGTTTAGTCCCTGGGAACTCTGAGGTATCCGATTAATTCATATAGTTGTTTTTCCTATGAGTCACAGTACCCTTCAGCTCCTCCAGCTCTTCCCAAACTTTTCTACTTAGGTCCCTGGGCTCAGTCCAGTGGTTGGCTGTGTGTGTCCGCATCTGTCTTAGGTGCTGGTAAAGCTTCTCAGAGGACAGGCATACTAGGCTCTTGTCTTCAAGCACTTCTTGCCACCATAAATAGTGTCAGGGTTTGGTGTCTGCAGACAGGATGGATTCCAAGGTGGGGTGGTCTCTGGATAGCCTTTCCTTCAGTGTCTGCTCCATTTTTGTCTTTGTGTTTCCTTTAGAGAGAAATAATTTTGGGTTAAAAATTTTGAGATGGGTGAGTGGCCTTTTCCCTCAACAGGGGGCCATGCCTAACTCATAGAGGTGGTCTCTACAGGTTCTATCTCCCTGCTGTTGAGTATTTCAGCTAATGTCATCCCCACTGGTCCTGGGAACTTCTCAGATCCCTGGAATCTGGGACTTTCTGGTGATTCCTCTTGTTCCCTGGCCCCTACTGCTACACACTTGTATTTATTCTTCTGACTCTTTGGGCTTCTGTCTCTTCCCATACCTGAACCTGCACCCTGCTTCTTCTCTTCTCCTCCCCTCTCCTACCCAGAACCCTTCCTTCTTCTATCTCCCATGATTATTTTGTTTCCCTTTCTAAATGGGATTAAAGCACCCAGACTTTGGGCTTTCTTCTTAAGCTTCATATGGTCTTCGAGTATTGTGGATATTCTGAGCTTTGGGGCTAATATCCCACATATTATTGAGTACATACCATGTATGTCCTTTGGGGTTTGGGTTACCTTACTCAGAATATTTTCTGGTTCAATTAATTTTCCTGCTAAATTCTTGAAGTAGTTGTTTACAAGAGCTGAGTAGTATTCTATTGTGTAAATGTAACACATTTCTGTATGCATTTGGTTCAATGAAACAAATTTGTGCAGCTGAAAAGAATGAAGATGAAGAAGTTCTTCAGATATAGACAAGAAACAATGTCTAAAGCTTTTAGGTTGAGGACCTATTACATCTTATCTGTAAGTTGTATAATAGGCAAGAGTATTTATATACTCAGTGTTTCAATTCTTTATTTCAATATATGCATATTAAACAGACAACATTAGTTCTTCCTGGTAAGAGCCATTGGTTGGCTGTGAATGTGGGTAAGAGAAACATTCCACTTCATATTATTTTATGCTTTTAATTTTTTGAAACAAGTAAATGTATGATAGCTCCAAAGAGACCATTAAGTAAAAGAAACATTTAGGAAGCCAAGCCAAATACATACTCATTGAGGGAGTTCTTCACAGAATACAAGAACAAAGGACCTGCTTCTAATGGAGATGGCCTCTGTAAGAGCCTGTAGCACAAACAAATCTCTACACATCTAGTTAGAAAATAATAGCTGCTGTATATGTTTCTCACTCTGAAATGTCAGTATTTCATATTTTGAGTAATATTATTCATTCCGATTTAGTTTTAATGAGCTTGCTTTTATTCTGGTCTTTGAAGACAAAGAAAATACCTGAAGTTGATAATCTAAAGCTCCTAAAATGAGTGGCTTTCAATTTCCAAGACGGTTCAGCTTAATGTTGACTGTTCCATCTGCACCTTAAGAAAGACACCTGACAGCCTCCCTTACAAAACAATAGACAAAAGTTGAAAATCCTAGTATGGCATGTACCTTCTGCAACTACAATTTCAGTAAAATCATTCTCTAAGAAACATTGGGTGAGAAATCTCTCTGTTTTCCTACAAGTCTTCCAAAAATCCCACAGCATTCCTACCAAAACTGCAGGGGAAGATTTATTGGGTAGGGAACTGTGGAGATGCCAAAATAATCACTTTCTGTTTACTCAGGTTTTGCCTCCAGTTTTCAACTGGGTGTAGTACATCCCATTTTCCATCCTGTACTGCTTCAGAATCATGGGAAGGACTGTACTCTTTTCCTTCAGCAAAGAATTACAAGTCTATAACCTGATTCTCGGTTTAATGAGTAGCAGGGAAGTTAGTAATAGCTTTTGGTGCATAGGAAACTCTTGGGGCAAAGAAAATAAAAGATTAATCGTGACTGCTTGATAAATAATTAATAATAATAATAGCTATCATTTATAAAGCATTATCTATGAAAGCAACAGCACTAACAGCTGACCTATGTGATATTATTTATCTCTTACACGAATTTAATGATGTATATAAAATATACCCCTAGTTTCCCAAGAAGAAAGCTTGGAATGGCTAGGTCATTTACCCAATTTCATACAGTTTATGTGAGATATAGCTAATGTTTGATTTAAGATTCTTCTTCATAAGTGGTGCCTTTAATTTTATATTATACTGGTAAAATGACTATGTTATTTTAGGGTCAAGATATGTAATAACTCTTAAAAGATCTGTGTGAAATTATTTTTCCTGGGTATTGAGTAACACCCTGGAAAATCTCCTTATACTTAGCAGTGGCTCTTATCTAATGAGAACATTTTCCCATGCTTCTCCACACAATACCTAACTGGTCCTAGAGTTGTCATAATGACTCTGCAGTAATAATCCGGGCTTCAATGTTTGCTCACGTTCCTATTTTGTTCTTCTAAAACAAATTGCCCCAACACTTGAGTTTGAAAGTGGCTTCAGATCAGGATCAAAAGATGAAGAAGAAGAAGAAGAAGAAGAAGAAGGAGGAGGAGGAGGAGGAGGAGGAGGAGGAGGAGGAGGAGGAGGAGGAGGAGACCTTAGGGTCAGAAATGATTTAAAATGGCTACTACTATCTTAATCCTGACCTCATGTTCATCTCTAGGTTTGGCAGATGTTCAATGCTGACTCATTATCTCTTGGGGGAGTTTTCATTGTATTTTCCAAATATTTCTCCACAGTGAAACTCCAGCCATAACTTGTAGGGCTGAGGCAAAACTTTTTTTCTAGAAGGCAGCTTATAATTTCTCTCATGACTCTTATCAAGGTGACAACTGATTCCTCTCCTGGCATCCCTCCATTTCACTGGGTAGATTCCACTCTCTTCATTGGAATCTATATTGGATCCCAGTCAATTTCTACAGTTCAGTATTGGAACTCTATACCAAAGCAACCACTATTACTTCCTACATTGGAGCTTTTCTTGAAATGAGGAAGCTTTTATTCCATGTATCACAGAGATCTTAAGGAACAAAGATCAAATTCTATGAATAACGTTTTCATCTTCTCTTAATTGGGATTGAAGTACAAGAAGGTGAAAGAATAAGCATACCTTGCTAGCCTCTTTCAAGAGATTGGATATGTACATTTGAGCTAAGTTGGTAATGAATTCTGAAGTATTCCAATAACTCTATGTAAAGACTCTCTCTATAAAAGGTCTTTTGTTGTTGTTGGCTTCCCCAGTCTTTTAAATATCCTTGAGGCAACTAATCTTACAAGTTTTTCCAAAACATGTTTCCAGAGTAATGATTATTTCTAGGTTCTGCATATACAGTATGCCTTCTCATACACCATACCTTACAGCATGGTGGTATTTGGCATCCATTGTTTTTTCTTATTCTTTCTGATCATAGCTGAAACAGACAGGGAAATCCCATTTTAATATCCTGTTTGCTCTACCTTACTTTCTAGTAGTTGTGTTTAAAATACCAGATACAAACAACTTAGGGGAGAAAGGATTTATTCCATTTACAGTTCTATGTTAGAGTCTATCACAGCAACTAAGGTGCCATGAAGGGAACTGGAAGTAGCTGGTGAAATCACATCCACAATCAAAAGCAGAGAGAAATAAGCCCATGCAAACTGGCTTCCATTCAGCTCTGTTTCTCTTCTGTTATACAGGGCAGAACTCCCTGCCAACTAGAGTAAGGTGGGTCTTCCCACATCAATTAATTTGTTTAAGCAAGTCCCTTCCAGTTGTGTGTGCATCCCAATTCCATGTAGAAAATCACCAATGAGACTTTCTTCAAGGTTATGTCAACTTGCCCATTAGAGCTAACCATCACATTACCATAAATGCCATTCTATGCAGAATAAATTATTCTTACAGGAAATAGACAGTTGAAACAGATACAGTTGTCCAATACTTTTCAAATATGGAGTATTTCTGCTTTTATGGTGCTATTTTCTTCAGGCAGAGCAAGAAGTTAAAGAGGGACAATTTGGATACTAAATCATCAGTCCTTTTCAGTTTTAAGCCCGAAAATTTCCTTCCATATTTGGAAATAAACTTATCCACTACCATTTTCAATCCAAATCGTGGAGCTCCTGAGCCCTCAATTAAGTCTAGCCAACTTAATTATCTTAGCTAAGCGCTTCTCTCTCATTCAGCTTGTAGTTCATTTATCCTTCCTGGGATATGAATCATTATGATACCACTATTGAAACGATATACTTGTTGTCTGGAACTCATTTTAATGTTTTTTAAAAGATTGAATTATCACAGCTTATCTGACTGTCACATAAACAGAAGGAAAGAAGTTGCTTTGAGACCAATAAAACAATCCTTTCTGGTTTACCTCTGTTTTGATGGCTCTGCATTTACTCTCAATCAACATTCTCGCACATAGCCTTCCCATTTGGGATGCCTATGGATCTCTCGGTGCAGGTGTGACTTTCTGGAAACTTCTTGCTTAATTTCTGTGACTGGTTTAATCCATTCTGTTGACCATTCCTCAGATACAGTTTTGTGAGCATTTCTCATGAGTATCTTTGTCTTCTTTCTTTCCCTTAGAAGTGTATACTAAGCCTTAGGTTAATGACCATCTATTCACATTTGATTGTCTTGATGTCAACTTTACATTCTTCTTTATTTCCTTATATCTACATACATGGTTGCCTTTGTTGTGGGATTTTCCACATTGAAGTGTTCTATAATAATTGCCATTGTGAAAAAAATTTGTTTTTATTAGGCCTGCTATATAATATTTGTTTGTCTGGATAGTCCCGCAGACATGATTTAGAGAAATGACACCATTATTTGCTACCAACTTGTCTATATAATTTTTCATTTTTGTTTAACAAGGAACCTTTTTATTCTTTCAAAGACAAAAGGCCATATCTACTCCACTGTGTCATCTCATCTCCTTTATTCTAGCTGTGTAATATTTTCTGCATATAGTTGAAATTTCATTCCTACTTCAAAAGTCTTGACTACCTTTCAATTGGACACTTGTATAACTTTGTAGTTCTCTTCTTGCTGCAGAGAATATGTGAATTTTGAAGCCACTCAGATCTAGGTTCAAATCTTGAGCGATTCAGTTTATAAAGAGTACTTAAAAAAAATCTTTTAAAACTTCAGTTTCCAATATTTGGTTTGAGCTATAACCACTGATTAATTACAACCCTACCTGCAAACCCCATCATGGAGCTACATCCAACTTAGAATCAAAAGGACTTCAGATGAATCAAGACTTTTAAAAGTAGGGCATTTTTATCCTCAGACTCAATCATAGGTTTTTATGCACAGCTTTACTGATGCTATTTTCTGAAGAAGAGAATAAATAAATGCCATAATATCTATCTTACAGAGATAAAATAAGAAACAAGTGAAATGTGATAAGATCATGTCAAGTAGCCCCCTAATTGTGGAGGTACTCATGTAGAAGATAATAGGTAGGGGGATTTTAAATGAAAGCATCCAATGAGTAGGTGGTACCAGTTTCTACTCACATTTTGACTTCTCACTTATCCTAGCTACCACCAATACAGGGACAGACCCTCAAGAATCAATTGATACTATCTTGATACACACACATTTTTACAGTTTAAAGATGCTTAGTTGGTGGGTAATAGGGAGATGAAACAGAACCCTGTGGTAAACCTAAAACACATAGCATTGGCTTAGAAGGGGCTGGATGGTGGGCAGAGGTACCAAGACCAACAAGGCTACTCGGCAGTGTTCAAAAAGACAAGGAGAACATTGATAATGGAGACTGGAGCACTGACACCCAGTGTCCTATGGTGAATGGAGATTTGCCAGTGATTTATCCTGCATTGGCACTGAACATAGACAAATAAAACCAGTGAATGGTAGATTTGGCAAAAGTTCCCAGGCAGAATGTTGAAAGTGTCAATTGGCTTCTTTTAACTGCTGATAATAAAGCGATGAGAAAGAGAACTCTGAAGAAGCAATTTGGATTTCAATCAGAATGCAGAGGGAAAAAAATTTCAATCTAAAAGTTTCAAAGTTGGAAAATAAAACAGTTTCTCAGTCCAAGCCTCTCCAGATGGCAAACACTGGCAAGGCAAGAAATGGTTCAGAGGGAAGATCAAACCCAGGGTGATACTAGTATACTGTGCTTTCAAGGTCAAGTCAAGGATGTGTCTGTAAGATACTTTGTTAAGACCTTGTAAAGATAAAAAGACTGTGCCTCCTAGACTCTCTCATCTAGAAATCTTAAAAGCCTTTTAAAACTTAAGAGTGTTTTTTTTTTTTAATAGACTCCCTTAGGTAGAAAACAGAACTTGCAAAAATTTAAGGGCAATACTCTACAGCTCTCAAGCCTTTGCCTTGAGATTGAAGGTCACATGTTTTGAAAAACCAATAATTTAAAGTGTCTATTGCTTAACTCCTCTAAGTGTCACTTTTGTGTAGGGATGCAACCTCACAAGTGAGTGAGTCTCATGAATGATGACAATAACTGCAGTGAGAGCCAGAGGAATCTTCCCAGACTCCAGAAGCATCTTCAGAAAAAGAGCCATCAACTGTCAGTAAAAAGGACTTAGTTCAAAATGAGAAGAGGCTCTGAATCCTACCTATTATTGTGTGGTCAGGAAGCAGGGTGAGTGACATTTCTTCACCACAAACAAGTAGCTACTTCTTAAGGAAAAGAAAACATAACTGACTAGCCTAGAATCTAAAAAATTTACCTTAATGATAAGAGTCATTCCCAGGGAGCAAGAACAGACCCCCAACTAAAGTACTTTCTTTGATACTGGTTCAGGGAGGATTGCCAACAGATGCCTGGCTAGGTATCAGAATTTCTATAACCAAGTGATGGCTATGTACTGTAAACTTCCCATCTTGTAATGTGAATGCACATTATAGGTCTTTTATCTTCACCTCTCCTCTCACAAGGTTTGGTTCATCTAAGTGCAGAATAACTAGTTCATATACCTCTATAGACAAGACTTCTCAAATGATTCTTAATTGCATAAAATGAAACAAGATCTTACTCTGAGTTTGGTTTTAATATAAGGTTAGAGTTAAGGTCTGGAGATAGAAAAATTATTTTTCATGTGACAAGAAAATGATATTTTCCATCTGGGCAAGGGCAAAGATCATGTTTACACGGTGATTAAGATGATTTCTTTCATTTTGCATTCTTCCATCCATCCACAGGCATTGCCAATTCTTACAACTGATGTGGTTTAGTGGCCTATTTGGAACAGAATGAAGGCAGGCACTGAGCTGTGTGGTTTCTAAAGCTCATCCTTGAGAGGGTCCAGAACCTCTACTTTCCTGACTTGGAACAATTCTGAGATCCTGGCTGCCATGATGGGAGGAATCAGTGAGTAGATACTGGGGAGTGTGGTTGAAAGCTTCGGCTGAGCTCCCACTTAGAGTCAGTGCAGAAACTGTGGGAAGCCATATGTGCCATTGCAGGGTGGTGCTGGCTACCACTGGCCACCACGCATACATAGGCAGTAAAGTTTTTATTGCCAAGATGAGGTTTTGAGAATTAGCCAATCAGATGAGAGCCAAGTTAACCAATCAGATGAGAGCTAAGTTAACCAATTAGATGAGAGAGAAGTTAACCAATCATATGTGAGACATGCAAATGAGGTGGTAAGCATAACCCATGCATAACCAATCCGGTTGTGAGACACGCCTCTCCTAGGCCTATATAAGCAGCACCAGTTCTGGGCTTGGGGTCTCTTCACCTCTGCAATCAAGCTCTCCCAATAAACGTGTGCAGAAGGATCCTGTTGCAGCGTCGTTCTTGCTGGTGAGTCGGGCGTGCTGAGCCCATTTTGGAAATGCCAGTCTTTAGACATGCAATAAAAGTCATGTAAATCAGAAATTCCGTTAGAGATTTTAAATTGCTGTTGATTCAGACTACCTATGGGGGTAGTTATTTATAGAGTAATAGTTTACAGAAAATATAGGTGTGTTTAAAACCAAGATGAAAACACACCAAACATTACTAATCAGAATCTAGTGGAATGGTTAGAGCCTTAAGTTGTAGTTTCTTCATCTTCACACAGTTGAGCTTATGGGATTGATTGAAAATCTTCCATGATATTTATATGCCTGGTGGTGACTCAATCATTTGGGATTTGGAATTCACAAAAACTAAATTAGTAGCTAGCCTATGAAAGATTTGTTAAAGGCAAATGCATCTTAATGTATATAATTAGGAATCTTTAAGTCTTAGTTACCTTTTTATTTTGTTTTTTGCTTTGTTTTAATTTTGTTTTTATTCTCTTTTGTTTTGTTGAGTCATGTAGATGGTGGAGAGATTCTTATATTATGGACTTGAGCTATCCTCCTGCCTCAGCCTTCTAAGTAGCTGAGGCAATAACCATTCCTGAATAATGTAATTTTTAAAAATAAAACTCAGAAATAGAAGTTATTATATTTATTATGCACCTAGAGTTTTTCACAATTGACTTTGGTAGGAATTTCCCACTAGTTTCCTAGGTATGGTTCCAGTCTACCCATCTTCCAAAAATAATTTTTCCTTTAGATTCCATTTTCTTTGTGTCACAAATTCATTCTGTTATTATGCACAATATTTTGTAGATTAAAGGAGACTACAAACTTTCATTACTTTGCACTGAAGATATTTCTCTACAAAACTATAAACTCGTTAATGACAATGAATGACAATTTTATTTTATCCTGCATGGTAAAATAATATCCACCATAGCATATTGTGCTTTCATTTATTTCATCTTTCTCTAATTTGAGTCCAAAAGAAAGCAAACCTAATCTATAAAATTCAACTTTGACCCAATGAATATAGCCCTTCTAACAGTTCTCTTTCCTCTCTCTAGCTTCATCTCTGGCTTCTCAACTACTCTTACTAGGGTTCTGCTGTGATGGTAACTGACAAACAAAAAGTCTAGTAGGAAGCTAGATCAAAAGACTTGGAATAGCTGTAAGTGACAGATGGCTACTATTAAAAAATAGAAGCTATGACAAAGGCAGCTATCAACTTTTCAACAATCACCCTTCCCCCTTTAACAACCATTCAAATATGGACTGTATTTCCCAGACTCTCTTGAATCTCATAGTGGCAATATAAGCAATTCCTGTTAAATGAGACATGAACAAAAATGTCTGGGGAAATGATGGCTCAGTGGTAAAGAGCACTGCTGCTCTTCAAGAAGAGTGGATTGACACCTTTCTCTGGCCTCCTAAGATATTGTATTCATGTATATGCATGTACACACACACACACACACACACACACACACACACACACACACAGAAAGAGAGAGAGAGACAGAGAGACAGAGATACCGAGAGACTGAGACAGAGACAGGCAGGGACAAAGAAGAAAATTTAAAATGCCATATACAACTTCTAAATGTGTCTAAAATGATTGCTAATAGAGATAGACATTTTTCTCTTAGTTGTGACTCATATGTAGGTATATCAGAGCCTAGAAAGCTTCTGTAGACCATAACATAAAGCCAAGATGAAGATGGTAGACTTATGTATAGAATTTATGGTAGAAGATGTTGTAAGGAAACCATGTTGCTAGTGAGTGGAAGAATGCTAAATAAGCTTTGTAGAGTATATGTTGTTCTGGAAAAGCAAATTGGGTATTTTTATCAGTCACAGTGAAACCTAACCTTTTCTAATATCTGCCTGTATTGTGAGAGAATTGTAACTATAAAATTTTACAAATACTTGGGTATTTTTATGGCAACAAGATCCGTATTTCAGTTAAAGTCTTTGGCGGTGGATATTGGATCTACCTAGCCCTTGTCAACAGAGAAAAAAAACAATCACTTTCATAAAGGATAAGATTTGTATTCCCTCTCAGACTTTATTTTGCTTTTCATTTTTTTTCTGGTTGAACCTGCCTTTGTGTGAGTTTTTGACAACAGCATTACTTCTCTAATGCCTATTTCAAGCCAAGAATCACTGAGATGTGACATGCAATCTCAGAGAAGAGAGAGGGAGAGCTGGATTTCTTTCTGTGAAGGGATAGTGTGGGGCTGATCACAAGTTGTTTTGTCCATACGTTTATGTGAGGTTCTTCTCTATTAAACAACCTCTATTTTCATCGAGAGTCGGTTGAAGACTTGTCTTTTTAATAAAACAGGTTCAAAATCAACCAAGTTGTGAGGCCTCAGAGTAGCTGGAGGCCACACTAGACAGGTGGAGATTAATGGAGTGAAGACTGTCTGTGATGAGAATGAGGCTGCTTTATAAAACAATATATTATTATTTCTTTGATAATTTTCTACAATGTTTTCATCACTTCAACATGCTCTTCTAACTCTGCCAAGATCTACCCATACATTCCTACCTGCCTGCCATTACTGGGGCCAAGAGTCTGTGGCTTGATGGGTCATAGACCCTACGGAAGAAACTACTACTGTTATTGTGCTCAGTGGGCATAATATTAAAAAGATTCCTAGTGTCTTACTGCTATAAGCAAAGATCAGTACACACACCAGTTGTTATCAGAGAAGCTTCTTGCAGTAGATGATTCTATGCAAGAGACCCACAACTGGTGGATAAAGCAGGGTAAGGTTACAATGAAACTCTAGTTTGGAAATTGTTATGAATCTGACATTACTTCAATCTTAGTGTTTCTACTGCTACAATGAATTACCATCAGCAAAAAAGCAATTTTGGGAGGAGAGAGTTTATTCAGCTTATGATGCTTCCACATCATTGTTCCTCATCAAAGGAAGTCAGGACAGGAACTCAAACAGGGCAGGGATCTGGAGGCAGAAGCTGATGCAGAGGCCATGGAGGGATGCTGCTTCCCCCTCATAGCCTGTTATGCCTGCTTTCTTAGAGCACCCAGGACCACCTGCTCAGGGATGGTGCCACCCATAATGCGCTGAGTCCTCTTTCACCAATGATTAATTAAGAAAATGTCCTACAGCTGGATCTTAGAAGGCATTTTTCTCAATTGAGGTTCTCTCCTCTCAGATAATTCTACCTTATGTCAAGTTGACATAAAACTAGCCAGTACAATTTCAAAACAACAAAATATTTAAAAATAAAATGAAATATCCACATGTGATTCTTTTCATTGAGGGTGTAGGAATTCAGCCATCCATGTGGGAGCCCTGGAATCAAGGAATAGGATGTGGCTTATACCTCACGACTACTTGCTGCTTTTAATGCTTGCCCCTGCCTCATCCCACTGCTTTAATATGGCTCTGTATTTTGCTTTTGTCTCCATCTGACTAAAAACGTGGGCAAGATGATATTTCTATGTTGTAAGTTCTCTGCATTCATGATACCAAACCAGTATAAATCTGAAATTTTCTGGTTCTGGCTCTAAACCTTCTGGGAAAAGACTAATGTACTGTAGCTTGATATGAGTCATCCACCCATGCCTAATAGAATCACTGCCAGAGAAACTGACTCTTGCAGTGCCAAAGATGTGGGTTTTCTAGGAAGAAGAGAATGCCTGTGGCTAGATACACACACTGAACTTGGTACTATAGATCTGTAAAAATGTCTATTGAACACTCAAAGTATTCATATGGCCGTCATTCTTGGAAGCTATCTTAATTATAGTCAAAGTTGTGAGCAAGCCAATTTTCAAGGATACCTCACTGGTGTGAAGATTCTACTGTAATGGATAGAAGAGACTCTACAGGGGGAAAAAAACCTTTATATTTACAATCACAAGTGACTTGTTAGTAGTATAATTTTAAATCTTTGGGTACTTTAGGAATTCCTAATCACAAAAGGTTAAAGGGATGGGTGACTAGTGAAATAACATCTGTCTGTATATGGGATTGGCTAAGAACCCAGGAGATACTCAGTTCATTATGCTGGATGCCTTATCAGACTCAGTCATCAATGTCTACAGGATTACTGGAGAACCCCAAGTCTTCAACCCATGTTGGAAGGCTGAAAAAGCTGAGCTATGATGTGAGCAGAAAGTGACCATGGCAGAGGGATGAACAGAGCAAGTGCACTCACCAGCAAGGAATAAAGTCAAGAAGGAAAAGAACAACAGCTGTTCTCTGGGACCTCCTTGTGTCTGGGTTGCTGCCAGAAGGTGCTGCTCTATCTAGGGGCAAGATGATCTGCCTCTCAGTTTATCCTTTCATGAACCATGCTTATAGACATGTCCCGGGGTGTGTCTCTTAAATGACTCCAGATCTAAGAATAACAGCAACCAAGATTATCTGTCAGACAAATAAGCTCAGAAAGCCTTACAGAAAAACAACAACAAGAACAACAACAACAACAAAAAACCCCAAACCAAACCAAACCAAACCAACCAAACAAACAAAACAATCAAGTTAACTCCAGTGACTAATGAAATCTGCTCAGAAAGGGACTGAAAAGAGCCTAGAGTTTATGACCTTGTGGCAAATAACAGGATTTTTTAAAAAAGCATTAAACAAATGTGTGCCTTCTATCTCAATGACAACATGGGACAGTCAGTTTAGGGATGAAGAAGGTGAAAGGCTTTAAGAAGAGATGGTTCTGAAAGGCAAGTGGGAGTGCAGTGAAGTCAGGTAATTACATTTAACAGCAGTTCTTATATATTAGGATTAACAAAGACTCAAAGCAGACTGCCTACTTCATCATCTTATCTCTGCTGATCCTTATAGAATTTTTTTTTTCTTTCAAGCACTTTAGTGTCTGCAGCATCATGGATTTTAGAAAAGCTACAGCCTGTCTTCCTCCTTATCATGCTGGGCTTCCCTCCACAGGGTACTTTATATTACTCAGGCCAGTGGCAGAAGGAGAGACTGGATAATCTGAAGAATTGATTACCACGGAGAGAATGATTAGAGAACATTTGCAAATTCATTAGATTAAAGACTATTGTTTTCATTTATGTGGCTGGTTTTGGCATTTGCTTCCCTGTTTGCAAAATTGATCTCTAATTTACTATAAACAATTTTCAAATAGTATATCACTCCATAACATATGGGATATAGCCCTTACAATAATATATTCTCCTCTCTCTCTCTCTCTCTCTCTCTCTCTCTCTCTCTTGTTATACGGTTGTAAAACATTTTAGTTCACATATGATAAAAGTAATATTTCATTATTTTTTTCTTCAAAAGCCAATTAACTTGTAAGGAAAGTTTAAAGTCAGATTTCAGAAGCCTTGTTATTTGGCATATATATATATATATATATATATATATATATATATATATATATATATAATATTCCCAGTACTTTTTCTTTTTCTGTTTATATCCAAGGGCCAATAGAGTATCATCTTCTCTCAGTGTGAAATCTTGCAGATAGCTGGCAATACAATTCTCTCACCTTTTGTTTACCTGAAACTTTCATGTTGATAGTTCATATCTTAGGCCTGACAACTTTAAAGTGATTATTTTCATTTGCCTCACCTATGTTGCTATATTTATATTAATCTTTTTCTCCTTCCTTCCCCATTTGTGCCCTGAATGACTACATCCCACCAAAATGCATGTTTTATTTATCATATCTTCTTGAAATTATTTATAATGTCCCTTTATCTGATGTGGATGGTGATATTTGTGTTTATGTGCAGTATTTATGGGGAGATGAAAGCAAACATCTACTCACCCTAGGTAGGGAACCCATAATAGACAAAATTAATGATCCCATCAAAGTCCAACTTGGTGGACGAATTAATTTATTGGGGTTAGTTATAGGAATAGTTATGGGTGAGATGTTGCAGGAACAAAAATGAGTCAAAGAAACCTGTTCACCAAAGTTCACAAAAGCTGGACATGGAACATATTGAAAAACCTGCAGGCAACTCAGCAGGTTTTCAAGCATCCTCTTCAAGTAGCTTGGATGGTCTGAGCATGGCTCTCATGCTTGGAATATAGTGAATCTGATCAACTTCAAGGACTTCCTGAAGACTTTGAGTTAACTTTCTGAGTTTAATGAGCTTCTGTGAAGCATGGAGTGTTCCACCTCCTTTTGAATATCCAATGTCTTAACAAGCATCCCTCTTAGGTAGAAGTTTATCCAGTTGGAGTTATTGCTACATGAGAGCACATATTTGTGCTTTGTGTTTGTGTCTGTTTCCTGGTTTGGACCAAATGGGAATTGGAACATAAATTTAGTAACCTCATCAAAGTTAGAAGATTTTGGATTATTGTTGTCTTCCGTATTGAAATATTTTTTGGAAAGATTTCATTCCTTCTGCAACAAACTAAATAAGTAAGACTCTTCTCTCCAATGTAGGGACAATCATTTATCATCTTGAGTTTCTAAAAGATACGTCAACGTTTCTGGACCTTATTTTGGTATATGGCGGTTTCTTAAAAGGGATTCTGAGTCAGATGTGGTGGCACATGTCTTTAATCAGAAAGATCTGGCATCTCGTATTTGAATTTAATTCCTGGTCATCATCCTCAAGCACTGAGTGCATACTGGTACTTGATGCTGTGGTTAAAACTTCCTATAGGCTAAGATACGTTGATATATTGTGCATGAGAATCATATAGTAAACATTGCTTGTTTGCTTCATCACCACCAACTCCAACTTCGCTCTTCACCACAATCACTCTTTTCTTTTTTTGAAATGGTCTGTTTTTCCATTCTCAAATTATGTGGCCTGTGTCAGTGTTCATGCAGTCCTAGGGATGAAAGTTGGGACCCAGTGCTAAGCAAATAAGTATTTTAAAATGACAGAAAGTTGTCACCAAAGCTGGCACCATCTAAAAAGCTACAAGGAGAGCCTCTCTGAGATTGAATCAATAGAACAAAAGAACTCTGAGTTTAAGACCAGTTGAGTGTACATATGGAGTCCCAGGCCAATGGGGGCTCCACCATGAGACCCTCTCTCTTTACTATTTTCTTTAATTATAATTTAATGAAAGATAAAAAGCTAAAGTACACTTGTAACTGAAAAAGTCACTCTAATGGTATTATATTAAATATGTGATTAAATATGTATTATAATAATTCACATGGGATTAAAGCAGACATTATAAAATTTGCCATATTAACCAAGGTTGTTTGTTTGTTTGTTTGTTTTGGGTTTATAATATAATGCATCATTCCTTTCTTCCCTTTCCTCTTCCCAAACCCTCACCCCTCATATATTTTCTCCTTGTTTTGCTTTCAAATTCATGGCCTTATTTTTTGTTGGTAGCTGTTAAATGTGTGTGTGTATATATACATATACACACACATTCCTGTGACAGCTTATATATGCTTGGCTCAGGGAGTGACACTATTAAGAGTTGTGGCTTTGTTGGAGTAGGTGTGTTACTGTGGGTATGGGCTTTAAGACCCTCATTCTAACTGTCTGGAAGCCAGACTTCTCCTAGTAGCCTTCAGATGGAGATATAAAACTCTCAGCTCTTACTGTACCATGCCTGCCTGGACTCTGCCATGCTCCCACCTTGATGGTAATGGACTTATCCTCTGAACCTGTAGGCCAGCCTTAATTAAATGTCAATCTCATAAAAGTTGCCTTGGTCATGGTGTCTGTTCACAACAGTAAAACTCAAACTGTGACATCTCTTAAATATAACCTACTCAGGCTGTATATTGTTACTTGTTTATATGTTTCCAAGACTGGCCCTTTGTATTAGATAACCATTTCTCCCACTCTGAGAAACTTGCACTTACCACATCCCAACGCAAAGAAGATTTATTTGATATAGCCTTTGTCTAGTTGGCATTTTTTCCCTCATTTTCAGTAGCTCGCCTTATCAATCTGTGCCCAGGAGTAGCAGAAGCAGTTTATATACTGCTCATAGTTCTTTATGTAGGGTTGAGGCTGCTTGGTCCCCCTCAACCCTACGCTGCTATGCACTTCTGCAATGTCTACTGCCGTTGTTCCTACTCAGTTCATGTTTAGGCAGTCAGGTTGGTTAGACTTCATGGTGTAGATTTTGGCATGATTAGGAGACACAGTCCCAAACCAAACTCCCTGAGCATCTGGCTCTTATACTCTTCCTGCCTCCTCCTCTGGAATATTCCCTGAGGCTTAGGGAGGAAAGTGTTATTACATGTATCCATGTGGACTGAGCTCCTCAACTTTCCATGTTCATTGGTTGTGGTTCTTTGTTGTCTTAGTGTCTCTCTCTCTCTCTCTCTCTCTCTCTCTCTCTCTCTCTCTCTCTCTCTCTCTTTCTCTCTCTCTCATGTTGTTTATAGATAAATGTTATTTTAAGTAGTCCCCACTCTTCTATTTGAAACTTGCACTTACCACATCCCAACGCAAAGAAGATTTATTTGATATAGCCTTTGTCTAGTTGGCATTTTTTCCCTCATTTTCAGTAGCTCGCCTTATCAATCTGTGCCCAGGAGTAGCAGAAGCAGTTTATATACTGCACATTGTGACTAACTTATGTAATTTATGTTTAATTTTAAAATTCAATAGGTATTTGCCATATGAGACACTCTATAAATCACCCAAATAAATAATGAATGTCTCTTCCAATGTGGGCTCTGGGCATAGAGAATTTCAGTCAAAATAATAGTGGAAAGGAGAGAAAGTAGAAAGAGGGAAACAAAGAAAAATACAATTCAGCAAAACTACATGTATATTTGTTTTCAGAGCCCTGCTTTGCATAGAAGTGTATGACGGTACTTACAAATCTGTAGAGTCTTTTACACTACCACTTACCAGCAGGAGATATTTCTTCATTCTTTTTTTTCCTGCAAAAAAATGATCACCCTAGTATTCTGCCCTTCTCAATCTTAAAGGTAATTTCAAAATAATTTCTGTGAACATATATAATTATGTATGTCAAATATAAATTGAGAGATTTCCACAGAATAATCACTGACAAGTACCGGTGGGCAACAGAGAATGGAGAATGGTGGGAGAGGACAGAAATTGATATGAAGAAGAGTGTTATCCTGCTCAGTGGGAGGCCACTGAGATGCAACCAATGAGACTGTAAACGGTGGGCTTTTCTTCTCTTCTCTTCTCTTCTCTTCTCTTCTCTTCTCTTCTCTTCTCTTCTCTTCTCTTTTCTTTTCTTTTTTAAAGATCATATATTATAATTTATTTCTTCTTTGGATTTTCTTGTTGGATATTTTATTTACATTTCAATTGTTTTCCCCTTTCCAGGTCTCCACTTCAGAAACCCCCTATCCTATCCTCCCCACCTGCCTCTATGAGGGTGCCCCCCCACCCATTCACCTACCCACTCCCATCTTCCTGCCCTGACATTCCCCTACACTGGGGCATCAAACACCCTTGGGGCCAAGGACCACGCCTCCCAGTGACATCCAACAAGGGCATCCTCTGACACATATGCAGCTGGAGTCATGGGACACTCCATGTGTACACTTTGGTTGGTGGTCCAGTCCTCAGGAGCTCCGGGGTGGGGAGGGGCAGTCTGTGAACTTTTCTAAACTAGTTGTTTGCAAGAGGATTTGTAAATGTTGAAGTGAAATCCTTTTAGTCTGTAAAATAAGCACACCAGAAAGGAGAAAAGAAAAACTATTACAAAGTCTAGAAAAGGACAGAAAATATAAATCAAAAATGCTACAGAGACACATAGGTAGCATCAGATGATAAAAGAGACTACAAAACATCAGCCAATAAGATTAGAACTACATTACATTGGCCGTGAAGGTTTTCAATCATTTAGTCAACTTTTTTACTTCAAGGATATTTACTTGCTTGGCTTTCATAATGGCAGGTGACTTATCTATTAAAAGGAACAGAAACGAGTACTTATCTATGTGTGTGTGTTTCAGTTCTTCACATTTAAATTTAGAATTTGCTTATAGGATAAACTTTCTTGGGAAACTACTTTACCTATTTAAGCCAAAATTTCACTAGGCTAATCCAATCACCTGACTTTCCCCTGAGAGCTTTGTCATCTTGCCTCCCTTTCTGCTCAACTCATCACTGGGTGTTATGACTGGCTAGATCCTCTGTAAATGCACGGCATTCATATAGTATGAAATTACTTTTAAGCTGTCCAGTCTTTTATGATTCTAAAATACAGCATGTCCTATCAAAGTTTATTATGCAATTTGAATTACAAGATCCTTAAGGGTAGCAAGCTCTCTTTTCATACTGTTCTCTTCCTGCCAATGGTGCCTTGGCTGCAAACCCTCTCATGACCAAACTTGAGGAGAAATTCTACCTTTAAGAAATAACTCCCATTGGTGTCCATGCTACCTTAGTATCTTCTGTGATACAGCATCTGTTTCCTGAACTTAGATTTATAGTAGGCACTGAGGGCTGTGAAAAAACTTCAAACCAGAACCAAACAGCTTCTAAGAATAAGCACACGAGTCTATGACAGAGGAGTGAAGAATGTGTACAGCCCTGAAAGCTTTAAATCTCTTACTCAAGTAAATATGAGTTTTGTGAATGAGAGCTCTTGTAGAGAAGCTGTGACTGGAGAGACCAGATAACTGATTAAGAACTCTAAGATTGTGGAGAGATTAGAAAGTTGCAGGTTCAGAGACCAATTGCCTTATCCTGTGATAATGTAACCTACATCCCCACAACAGTTATTCCTTACCACTGCTGTGTTAGAACTAACATTCTGGGACAAAACCCTTTTGGAATATATTAACCAAACAGACCACTAGCTTCCACCAGTCTAAAATCTAAGGATGCAACCAGAAAGCATTGTAGGCATATCAAAAAGCTTTCCCCATCTTGGCTGTAACCACATCTCCAGTGTACCCACCAATGGATTTTAACCTTGTCTTGATTTATGACTTTTTTTTGTTTTATAAAACCACAAAAGCTTCATGAATTCACTTCTTTGTTGGAACATGGAATTTGGTTTGACCTAAATCTGTATTTCTGGTCCATAGATACTCAGAATGGTTTCAGAATAAACTATTATTTCTTATTCCCTTTAAGATTAGAAATGTGGGGTTTTGTTGTTATTGGTTGGTTGATTGGTTAGTTGTTTGGTTTTTGGTTTTACTTTTTGTGCACTGACAGTTTATTAATTATGATTCTTTATAATCTGGTGAACCAGAAGCTTAAAATGAATAAGTGCCTTACTTAAGGTCACAGAGATTGAAGGGTTGACCTCAGATTCAGTCCAGGCTACACAGTAACAAACCCTATTCTATGAACTGACAGAGTGCAATATGGAATCTTACACAGCAAGAGGTCTAGCAAAAAACTAATGTTGCAGAAAGAAAAGATCCCAACTTTTATAATCAGTTTGGGCAGTCAAGGGAATATAAAAAGAGGTGGCCCTCCATCAAAGCTAGGCAAGAACGAGCAGGAGCAAGTAGAGAGAGATCTACCAGCTGTAGGACTGTCGGTCTTAATGAGTAGAAACTGTCTACATAATAGGACAAAGAAAAGACTGGACGTACTCAGAAATATCTCGAGCTAGTGGTGAACTCTAAAAGTATTATGGAAAAGTTCAAAGAAATTACCAAGAATACAATAGGGTAATTGATGCACACACAAGAAATTGTGTACTTAGAAATGACTGTGACGTCCAGGAAAAAAAAAAAGTCTAGCAATCAAATGTTTTGACTCCTCAAAGTATGGAGATTTTTTCAGGCATTGAGGAAGAGTGAATCATGTTAGTCTCTCCGCTGAGAACGATGGGAACTATGTTTGAAGTGCAGTAGTTTCTTCCATTTCTAAGAGTGCCCCTCAAGTTTTTGATGGTAAGCATAGGCCTAGTCTGACATTTTCCTAGCTATTAAAATTGTATGTGTCTCTGTGTTTGTGGGGGGTATATGATGATATTGATCCCACTATAAATAAGTGATTAGGTTAAAAATGGTATGGATGGCAGGTTCTACAGACCAGCTTCAAAGTTGCATTGCGGTGTCAATCTCATAGGTGAGGGGGAAAACTTAATTAATAGGTGCTATATCTATCTCTATCTCTATCTCTATATCTATATATCTATATATATCTGTGTGTATATATAATTTTAATTATATATATAAAAAATTTTAAGTATGTGTGTGGTATATGATGATATTGATCCCACTATGAATAAGTGATTAGATTAAAATGGTATAAATGACAGATTCTTTTAATATATATTAATTTTAGTATATATAAAATTTTAAGAGTGTGTGTGTGTGTGTGTGTGTGTGTGTGTGTGCCTGCTAGCTTGCTAGCTTGGATCCTAAGAACCTAGTTTAGGGATGGCAACCGTTACATAGGAAATGGCTTTCAAATCTGAGGAGCTTTGTAACTTCTTTTCAACAAAACACGTATTGGAGTTAATAGGGTTGCATTGATAATTGTGACTAGATATGATACAATCCCTTGTCTAGTCATCCCTAAGTGTTTTTTCAAGTACTTGTGAATATTAAGAACACAACGATGTGAAGAGAGTCTGGTCCCCAGTTGGTGTAGTGTAGAGGCTCTGATGTTTGTGTGCTTTGATAGAATGGGTAAAGCCATGTCAGAATCCTCAAAGTATCCAGGCTGAGTGAGTGTTCATAAGCTATGTAGTCATTGGAATGATTCTATGTTCTTACAGGTATCAAGCAAGGAATGGAGAAGTGGCCAAACTGTTGTGAAATTAACACACCGGTTTGATGGAGAAAAGGTTTTCTACCCTAGTTACCAGCCAGCTGTCTGTGGTCAGAACTGATCACATTCCCATGCTTTCTTTTTTGCTCCCTCTCCTGATTCTTGGCTAAATAACATACTCCTTTAATCATAACCCACGTTTTAATCATTCTGTATACTTGAGTCAGTTCCTCTGTTTAAATAGCATTGTATCCCTATCAGAGCTGAGTTTTGAATCCTGACCATACTTCATGTTTCTTAGACATGGAAAGCATTTGAGCTTGGTTTTGTAAACTTTCCTTATCCTACTTCCCAGTTTACCTTATACCTTCAGTTACCTCCTTCATTTGATTAATCATGCAGCTACCATGCAATCCACAAGACTTATGACCTCTGCTAGTGATGGGCCTGAGCATCATCAGTCCTCTTTACAAATTGATTGTTTATTTATTTTAAAATAAATAGTTATTTTCTTGCCTGCTAGACACAGGGAGTTGAACAGACTCTCCTTTTTCAAAGAGCCCATGGCCTGACAAAAGAAGGCAGATGTGACTAAATTATAGCTACAAAAAAGCACATCCAAGTCAGAGGTCAATCTAGGGAAACTAAGGGTTTAAAGGTAATCCATTATCTGTAGACAAATATTTGTGGAAAGTACTGAAGTCATTGCATGGAATATGTAAATGTAAATGATTCTACTTACTGAAAACATTTATTGCTGGTTTGCTTTGTTAGTTACATTAATTCAAAGAACATGCTTAACCTTAGTGTGCTTTGTGATAACATTATGCTTGAAAATTGTTGCTAAGCTAAGGTGATTTTCCTCTCATTTCTTCTGGGTACCGAGATAGCAAACGAATCCAGCATTATACTGGCGTGTGAGAAGTTTTAAGAAAGAGGAGAGTAGTAGGAGACTCTGATATACATGAGTAGACAGACAGACAACCTTCTTGAGACATTACCAAAGTTCCCAAGGAAGGGTTTTCAGTTTCTGGATTAGGTTTTATGCAAGTGGAGAAGAAGGGTATGTGCAAGAGTCAAAACAGGCCATGACCCTTGGTGGTGTTCTGAATATACATGTGTGCTTGTGCACGTGAAGACGGAAGGTCAATCTATGCTATCATTCTCCGGGAACCCATCACCTTATTTGGTGGGTTAGCCCACAAGCCCCAGTCATCTACCTGTCTCCTGATTCCCTAACACCAAGTCTGTAACCATGTACCATTATGCCCAGCCTTTTATGTACGTAAGAGGGACTCATCTTCATGCTTTTGTGGCAGGTAGTGTACTAACTGAGCTATCTTTCCCACCCAAGGGATAACAACAATAAACCTAAACTAATAATATTATCTAATAGATTTTTGGAATCATCTTATAATTTCAGACCAACTTCTTATGTTTTATAGTACTTAATCTGCATTTTAATTGGAAACATATATGATAAAGCACCAATCAGGGGAAGCAAGAGAAACCTGCAGTCATGGTGAATTGTCTTCCTCTGAGCTCCATTGACATATCCACACAAGGATAGAGTTGCTGCAAAGGAGTGTTTCCCCCACTTTGTCAGGGCTGGATTTACCCTATGAGAGATGAGTGTGTTCCCTTTGTATCTAGTAAAATGGTAACAAGTTGTTATTTTGGGGTTTATCACCCTGGAACATTTTCTCTTATAGGATTTCAAACTAACTATTAGCACCTTGGAATCTCATCCAGAAACCAAAATGTATGTACATGCTCAAAGAACAGTTACTTGGAGACTATAGTAGAATCAGCCTAGGTAATCTTACAAGATGTGAATGATGACAGAGAGAGAAGGGGAGAGAGAGAGAGAGAGAGAGAGAGAGAGAGAGAGAGAGAGAGAGAGAGAGAGAGAGAGAAATATTAAAAATTTAAAATGGTCCCATTAATGCTGTCTCAGCAGCAGTGATACACTTGCTTCCATCCAGAGAAGCAGGAATATCTGAAAATGAAGAAAAATATGTAACTGTTCTTGACACCAAGGAAGACATGAGAAGAATAAAGGCATGTGCCACCATGTCCGGCAAGTTTTGTCTTTCGGCAGGCCCCTTATTCTATTTTAGGAATGCTGTTATAGCAAGAAGTATTCAGTAAATATTTTTCCTGTTATTGAACTGAATCAAGTATCATTTATTTATTTTTTAGGACTGGGAAACTGAAGTTCAGCTAGACAAGCAGAATGACCTTTTTGCACTTGGCTTTCAAGGTCTAATGTAGGAAGTATATTTTGGGCATCCTCCCTCTATATCTTACTCTCACTACTAGGGTATGCTCCCTGCTGTATTTGGATTAATTAAGTCACTACTGGAAATTCTCTTTGGTTTTCCTCTGCTAATTGAAAAAGGGTTCCAATTCCCAAGTTTCCCTGCAGGCTTCGTGCAGATATTATCATGAAAGTCAATACTGAAGAGAGAGAATTGCTTTTGTTTCTTGTGCTTTAACCCCTAACCCCCCCCCCCCCCCCACACACACACACCTAAAATTGACAAAAATATTGACCAATAAAACCACAGGCCAACTTTTAGTCCTGGATATTCTACCAAGTGATATATGCAGGGCTAATGTATTAAACAATTATCCCAGTGCTGAGCTAACAAAACTATGGGAGGCCACGACCTTTCTTCTAAAGGAGAAATCCAGCCGTGGTGAGTTCTGTTCTGTCTTCAGACCTCCAGGACACACAGGACACATGTTGATTTTTATTTGCTTATGCATGATGCCTGAGTTTATTTTTGCTAGGAAAAGTTGATTCATATTTTTGAGATCTACTTCTACTTAACTATGTCTCCCTTCTCTTGTTTTCTTTTATGTTTGTTCTTTAAAAATATTTATTCATTTTTTTGGGGGGGTGGGTGGGTTGGTCTGTATGGTCTGCATGTGGAGTTCAGAGGAAATCGTGTGGGAGTAGATTCTCTCCCTCTACCATGTGGACCCAGGGATTAAGCTCAGGTCTTCAACTTGGCTTTAGCAAGTGCTTTTTCCCACTGAGTCATATTGCCATCCTCTTTGTACTTATTTTAAGAACTCTGATTTAAAAAACAAACTAAGAACATTTAAGTATTTAAAAAAAACAATCCTTTTAACATCTAGTGAGATGGCTCCATCAGTAAAGTGCTGGTCACATATGCACAGAGTTTGCTCATTTCCTGGAAGCATGTAAAAAGTTGTATAAAGTCAAGGTGGCCTGCAATCGCAGTGCTGGGTAAATGGCGAACAGAGGATTTATGGAACTTACTGGCCAGCCAGTCTAGCCCAACCAGTGAGCCTCAGGCTCAGTGAAAGACGGTAAAAAACTAAGGTGGAAAGCAATAGAGGAACTTCTAGCCTCCACACTTGCCCCTTCATAAACATGCCCAATCATACAACACACACACACATTCATTGTACAGGCTGGTTTTGTGTGTCACCTTGACACAGGCTGGAGTTATCACAGAGAAAGGAGCTTCAGTTGGGGAAATGCCTCCACGAGATCCAGCTGTAAGGCATTTTCTCAATTAGTGATCAAGGGGGAAAGGCCACTTGTGGGTGGGACCATCTCTGGGCTGGTAGTCTTGGGTTCTGTAAGAGAGCAGGCTAAGCAAGTCAGGGAAAGCAAGCCAGTAAATAACATCCCTACTTGGCCTGTGTATCAGCTCCTGCTTTCTGACCTGCTTGAGTTCCAGTCCTCACTTCCCTTGGTGATGAACAGCAGCATGGAAGTGTAAGCTGAATAAAGCCTTTCTTCCCCAAGTTGCTTCTTGGTCAAGATGTTTTGTCCAGGAATAGAAACCCTGACTAAGACATTCATCTTATTAATGTTATTTGTATCAGATTATCTGATGAATTTCCCATGAATACTCACACAAGCCACCTTAAGGCTGATTGATCAGTGTTGATGTGGATGTCCACCATGACAGAATCTGTAAAACTGATTTGCATTCCAGAAAACACAAGAAATATTGACATTCAAATTCCTTTTGAACTAGTATGCCTTCTCTTGTCTTCTTGCTTTACATCTTAAATCCTGGAACAGACCAAGTTACCAACTCCCATCCAGAGAATATTGGATCCTTGAATGAAAATACAGACTCTCACAGTTGTTCAATTTCAACTTACCTTTTGGCACAATTGCTGGGCTCTACTATCTCTAGCCTAGACAAGCATGTCCTTATCAATATTCTTATCTCCATACCCCTCCACCAGTCCTAAACTCTTGTTATTCAGTTACAACTAAACCTTGCTAGACACCCCTGACTACCTGCCTATAGGAGTGGCCTGTTTGTCCACTCCATTTTGAGATCTCACATGACTGGTCAACTTTTCTCCATCAAAAACATGACAAACCCATGTCTCCTTTCCTTGCAATCTCTCTCCTGCCTCCAGAGACTCAGAAGTCCCATTTATTCCTTCTAATCAGCAATTGGCCCATGACTTCTTCACTAACAAATCAAAAACCAATTGGAGAACAAAACCTTAACATCCAAACCAACCATACAATTGAATGGAAAAGCAAATGAAGAGATGAAAGACTGAATTAGTCATTCATTTACCGGTCACCCAAAGTTCATCCAAAGTCACCCAGAGGTGACTGCTGTAAGGACTGAACTGCAGATGTTTCTACACAGTTGTCATGAAATTAATTTTCTACCTAGCACATTCACTTCTCAGTCTATTAACCATGCTTATGGAAAAAGAGTGACATTTGGCATAGGATATGAAATGTTTTGGTGATGGAGGAAGCATCCTGGGATATCAATATGCTTCAACAAAATGTAACACCTCTCTGACTTAGGCAGAAGTAGTGCATGGTGTTATCGGTGTGACAGCAAGAGTTAGCAAACTGGAGTGCTCAGAGGATAAGGGGCCTGAGAAGCCATCTTTTAACTCTTTCAAATTTGCCAATTACTGATCATAAAGAGAAATCTTTGACTTTGTTGCATGTTAAAGTAGGAGGCTCTGAATGACTCAACATAAGAGTCTATTCTGCATGTCAAACCAACAGGTAATACAAAATGTGGGCACATATACCAGGTGTAGAAAGGCATTGTTGCTCTGTAGATCTAGAGTTTGAGTGCCAAGAAAATGAAGCATACAATATATTAAATAAGAAGAGCTCAAGCTCAGTCCCACTGCAAACTTCAGGCCTTAGGCCAAGAACAGACCAACATTTGAAGATGTCTCTAAAACCTGGGGGGTGGGGGTCTGTGATGATTTAATTTTGATGAATGTGTGAAAATTGATTGCAACTTTAGCTTCTCAATCTAGAGGATGTATGTGAGATTACAAACTTTTATTAGCAAATATGATGAACATCGACTGTATTTAAAGACTTGATTCATGCTGTCACTGTGGAAAACAACAATCATTAAAAAAAGAGGGGCCTTCAAAGTAGCTGCACTCAAGTAATCTCAATTCTTTGATGACAGGTATCCATATCCATCAAAAACCAACCATACACACATACACATGCTCACACATTGTTACACACACACACACACACACACACACACACACACACACTGATGGTTAACTTTAATGTGCAGTTAACTTGAGAGAAAGATTATTTAGAATGTCCGTAGAGTTACAGAATTCACTCTCCTTTAAGAAATCTGCATGCCACATGCTAGATGGAAATCTCAACCTGAAGAACACTGAATACAGTTGAATGAACCAATACATTTCATTCTGGAACTTTGAACACAGTTTCCATACTTAGCCTGTTAAGTGTTCTGTAGGGGAAGTTGGAAATCTCAGGTTGATGGATGGAGAGGTGTACTCAGAAAGTTGTCCAGTCTCCTTTGCCTGGTACCTTGGATGCACATAAGAGCAACAAAGCATCCTCCCTCTCCCAGTGCGTAAGTTTCCTTTGACAAGGGTTTCCATTATGCAGATGAGTACAGTTTGAAGGACTCACAAATGGAAAGATAAGGCTGATGGAGTATATTCAAAATAAGTTAATATTCTGAGAAATGATCCTTAGTATTTCCTTTTTCCCAGATGAAAACTTTTTTTCCCCATTTTCCTAATTGGTTAATTAGTACCGAATGTGATAGGACTTGATAAAAAATGTTTTGCCCTTCAGTTTTCAGTTATAGGATTTTTTTTTTACATTTTCATTTCATTTTGTTGTTTGGTTTGGTTTGCTTGAGATGAAGTCTCACTGTAAAATTACAGGCTGTGCTGGAAACCACGCTATTTATTCATGCTAGCTTCAGACTCATGACCATTCCCCTGTATCACCTTTTTTGAGGTGTGCAGGTTTGATTCTCCATGACTGGCTTTGAAGGTTAGGTTTCACTTAGATATCATTGATGTTTCAACAATTATGCCTCACTCTATAGTTCTAACCTGCTTGCCTAATGTATCATTTTACCTTAGAATAACTAGAAGAATTCATTCAATCATTCAACAGATATAGGCCATCTACTACCACATGTGCTTGAAATTGTCTTGGAAAGGTGGGATATCATAATAATCAATGCAGATATGTTCCATGTTGTGTTGGATTAGAGGACCACAAGCTGAGTGGCTGAAAGAATAAGGATTTATTGCAATGAAGTTTAGACAACTACAACCATAAAGTCAAGATATCAGCAGCATCTGTTTCTTTGGAGAGCTGTGCAAAAAAGGAAAGTTTCATCATATCCTTTAGCATGTAGATACCTGTCTTCTTCTAGCATCTCTTCAAACCATCTTCTCTCTATGCCCATCAGTGTTTGTGTTCAATCAGGAACCTAGTCTACGCCAATATAACCTCATTTTAACTAATTATGACAACAACAACCCATATGTGCAGTATGTATTTCTGAATAGTCATATACTAAGATCCTTCTTATCAGTTGGAACATCTTCTGGATATATGCCCAGGAGAGGTATGGCTGGATCCTCCGGTAGTACTATGTCCAATTTTCTGAGGAACCACCAGACTGATTTCCAGAGTGGCTCTACAAGCTTGCAATCCCACCAACAATGGAGGAGTGTTCCTCTTTCTCCACATCCTCACCAGCATCTGCTGTCACCTGAATTTTTGAACTTAGCCATTCTGGCTGGTGTGAGGTGGAATCTCAGGGTTGTTTTGATTTGCATTTCCCTGATGATTAAGGATGTTGAACATTTTTTTCAGGTGCTTCTCAGCCATTCCGTATTCCTCCGGTGAGAATTCTTTGTTTAGCTCTGAACCCCATTTTTAATGGGGTTATTTGATTTTCTGGAGTCCACCTTCTTGAGTTCTTTATATATATTGGATATTAGTCCCCTATCTGATTTAGGATAGGTAAAGATCCTTTCGCAATCTGTTGGTGGCCTTTTTGTCTTATTGACAGTGTCTTTTGCCTTGCAGAAGCTTTGCAATTTTATGAGGTCCCATTTGTCAATTCTTGATCTTACAGCACAAGCCATTGCTGTTCTATTCAGGAATTTTTCCCCTGTACCCATATCTTCGAGGCTTTTCCCTACTTTCTCCCCTATAAGTTTCAGTGTCTCTGGTTTTATGTGGAGTTCCTTAATCCTAGCAATTACAATATTAACCTATTAATTTGAGGGGACACAATTAAACCCCTAACACAGGATTTGTGAAATTTTACTCTAATGGAGGTAGGCTGATAGTCTTTTAATTAAAGTGTAGTGAATATTAGGTCAGATATTTGGGGACTATAGGACCATGATAAGGGAGAAAAATTATTAAAAGACAGCATAAATATGTTGACTTGCTTAAAAATATTTTTGTCTACTTGTATGTAGAGTTTGAGGTGGATATGTGTGTGTATTCAATGCCCAATTGAGATCAGAAGACAACTTATGAGAGTTATCTTTCTATAACATATGTGTAAGGGATTGAACACAGATTGCCTTGCTTGATAGCAAGTAATTTTTCCTAAATGGAGTCACCTCATTGGCTCCTCTTTAATAGATTTTTGAATGGAGCATTGACTTTCTGAAGTTGGTATTTAGAAAGCCTCTTCATGGAAAAGTGGATTGTTGTAAAAACTACATAAAAATTAAAAGAGATCTGTTCTAGTATAGTGGTGAAGGATATGAATGAATTTAAAACAACATTGAAAGCTGAATATTGTTTAAGTATTTATTTTATTTCTAAGTATGTATACATGTGTGTGTGGGGGGGGGGGAAGTATGCGCATGTGAGTGCAGTGCCTGAGAAGGCCAGAAGAGGGTGTAAGATTCCCTGGAGCTGCAGTTAAAGGCAGTTGTGAGCTACTGGATCTGAGAGCTGAGAACCAAACTAGGGTCCTCTGCAAGAATAGTGCATGCTTTTAACCCCTGAGAGAACTCTCCAACCCTTTGATTCTGAGTCTTAAACTTATTGTTAAATTGGATGATGGTAATGAAGGTAAGGTTGGGTTAAAGGTGGGTCCAGTTTTCTGGCTTGAAGGTTTTTGTTTGTTTGTTTGTTTGGGTTTTTTTTGTTGTTTGTTTGTTTGTTTGTTTGTTTTTTGAGACAGAGTTTCTCTTTATAGCCCTGGCTGTCCTGGAACTCACTTTGTAGACCAGGGTGGCCTCGAACTCAGAAATCCACCCACCTCTGCCTCCTGAGTGCTGGGATTAAAGGCGTGTGCCACCACGCTGAAAAATCAAATAGAGAGAAATAGGAGAAGAAATTGGTGTCTTTATTGATGGTCATGTCACTATTTAGGTGTTTCAGTGGAAACATCTAATAGGAGAGAATAGAAGTGGGAAAATGTACAGAAGTACATGATAATTTTGAAATAATTTATCTCCATCAAATGTGACACTGTGAGCAATGAGAACATGCTAACAAAAAGCTTAAAACAAAGACCACCGTGGCTTAGAAACTGCATAAGAAAAGAGTGGATCAAAAAACAGTTATTAAATGTAGTTCAAGTGAAAAATCCACAAAGAGTTGGATACTCTGTAAAGTCACCCATTCAAGGAAAGAGGGAAACACTTGCTTACATAAATTGAAACAATTCATGAAATGTATTGCCAATATACATAGTTTGTTGGAATTGTTAAAAGACAGGTCAGACATTAGAGTCAACAGAAATAAGAGAAAAATCATCACTGAAAGATCAAGTAAGATTTTAAAAATGACTATTTTTATTATTATTTAATTAAAGTTATTTAAAAATATTAACAATACATTGTGAAATTATATATATATATATGTATATATATATATATATATGAAATGCTCTTGTACTTGTGAAATATATGCAGCAATCATATTAAGAATGAAGAGAGGAATCAGACTTGTTTTATCTTATTACCAAAAAGTATCAGACACAACAATCTATAATGCAGTAAAGTGCTATTTGAAAACAGAATTGTAAATCTTGTAGTTGCATATTGGAACTTTATTTGAAAGTATAATGGATATACAAAGGAGAAAAAAAGCAATAAGACCATTTAAAATTCTCAACAAAAAGCAGAAGAAAAGTATTTTTTAAACTTCCACAAGAAGAACTATACAGTTAAATAGAACAACATCTATCTGAGAAGCTAAATCAGTAATGAATAACCTTCCAAAGCTAGACCATATGATTCACTCAGTAATTCTAAAGCAGTTAAGAATTTCAGAATCATTTGAATTCTTTCCAGTTTTTAGAATCCAGGTAAACACTTCCTAATTCATTACTCTCTTAACACCAAGCCCATATAAAGATATTAAAAACAAAACTGCAAAATGCTATTTATCATAGTCATAAATATACAATCCTGACCCCCAGGTTGGTGAATGAAGTATAATTGTATTAAAAGTTATCTTTAAATACAAGGCTAGCTCAACATCTAGTATGAGAACTGTTTAGTCATAATAAGCTAAAGTAGAAAAGCCACAAGATCACGTCTATAGATTCAGAAATGGGAAATTGAGAAAATTTAAAAACCACTCATGATTTAAGCGCAAATGATCTCATTGCAGTACAATTCTGATTCCCTGCACTAAAGCTGACCTCCACAATTCTGGGCCTGACAACATGTAGTCAGGGAAGGGAGGAGGCTACTCTCCCCAAGGAGGGACTACTAGCAGATAATGGTTATTGGAGGAGGGAATGCCATGTTCTTCAGAAGGATAGCCACTGAAAATTATCTATGCTCCAGTAAATAATCTCCCACCCTTGTTCATGCAAGCAACCCTAATTAAACTCTGTTGGTCACGCAAAAATTTGCATGAAAGAAGGAGAGACATTTCTTGCGTAGCAGATGGCTTTAGCAGAAGAGCAAAAGGTATGTGAGATGTGAAAATGACTAAAAATTCTCTACATGTATGAGCCTGTCAAAGAATGAATGAAAAAGATTAAATTTCTCAGAAAAAAAATTATAAAGGAATGTTCTTATCTTGTTAAAGCACAGCAACAAGATTCCAACAGCTGTCTTTAGTGATGAGACACTTGAAGCTTTCCAGCTGAGACTGGGGACCAGAGAAGGATTTTCTTCTTCACCACTGCTTTTCAAAATCATACTGTAAGTCTTAGCTAATGCAGCAAGACAAACCAGAAAAAAAAAAAAAAGAATAAATGAATTCACACCTGAACTCACTTAAAGCCCATAAATATGTATGGAAGGAATACAGTTGCCTTTGTTTATTGGTAACATGGATACCTATTTATAGAAAATCATAACAATAAAATTAAATTTCAAAGTTTGTATGACTAATAAGCAAATATAGCAAGATTGCAATATACAATGTTAATATAGGAAAGTTAATCACGTTCCAACAAAATGATAGTAAGTAAGGATATTTTAAAGTTAAAAATCACAATACTATTTAATTAATATACAAAAGAAGAAATAGTTGGATTAGTTTATCCCAAATGTGAATATAGTAAAAGAATAAAAGCTATAAAACTTGTTAAAATAATAAAAGAAAAATAAGTAAATATTCATGGTTTTTGATAGGAAGACTCAGTATTATCTACTGGAAAGTGTTTTTAACTGAGACTACAATTCACCCGAAGCCCAATCAGAACTCTATCAAGTTATATTCTAAATATCAGCTGATTGTGCAGTGTCTATGAGGAGGCAAAATCACCACAACAGTGAACGCAATACTGAAGAAGCAGAATCAGGGGACTGATATTGCATGGCTTTCAGCTTCACTGTAACCTACAGTAGTTATGAAAGTGTGGTATTGGTGGCAGAAAAGATAAATAGATCAATGACACTAAATAGCCTAGAACTGCATATGTATAAACACATAGTTGGGCCAGAGATTAATATCAGTTGATAGAATGCTTGCTTAGTATGCAGGAAACCCTGGATTTGATCTTCAATGTTGCATAAACCTGCATTTTTTTTTCATGCCTGTAATTCCAGTGCTTGATGGGTAGAGGCAGGAGGATCAGAAGTCTATGGTCTTCCTTGGCTAATTTGGGAGCATAAGACCAGGATAAGTTATACGACACTTTGCTACAACAAAAGATGCAGGAAAATGATCATTGACAATGGAAAAACAATGCCATGGAGAGAAAAAAAAACAGTCTGTAAAAATGGTTCTGGAATAACTGGACATGCACAGAAACCAACAAATGAAAATAAGATAGACGGAGATCTCACATCTTTTATAGAAATTAACTGAACATGAATTACAGACGTATATACACAACTGAGAACTAAGTTTTTTGTTTTTGTTTGTTTTTGTTTTTGTTTTGTTTTGTTTTTAGAATATGTCAATAATGTAAGGGAGAATATAGTTTAGATGATCTTATGGCTTGTTTATTTTTTCTTTTTTTTTTCTTTCCATTTTTTATTAGGTATTTAGCTCATTTACATTTCCAATGCTATACCAAAAGTCCCCCATACCCACCCACCCCCATTCCCCTACCCGCCCACTCCCCCTTTTTGGCCCTGGCGTTCCCCTGTTCTGGGGCATATAAAGTTTGCAAGTCCAATGGGCCTCTCTTTCCAGTGATGGCCGACTAGGCCATCTTTTGATACATATGCAGCTAGAGTCAAGAGCTCCGGGGTACTGGTTAGTTCATAATGTTGATCCACCTATAGGGTTGCAGATCCCTTTAGCTCCTTGGGTACTTTCTCTAGCTCCTCCATTGGGAGCCCTGTGATCCATCCATTAGCTGACTGTGGGCATCCACTTCTGTGTTTGCTAGGCCCCGGCATAGTCTCACAAGAGACAGCTACATCTGGGTCCTTTCGATAAAATCTTGGTAGTGTATGCAATGGTGTCAGCGTTTGGATGCTGATTATGGGGTGGATCCCTGGATAAGGCAGTCTCTACATGGTCCATCCTTTCATCTCAGCTCCAAACTTTGTCTCTGTAACTCCTTCCAAGGGTGTTTTGTTCCCACTTCTAAGGAGGGGCATAGTGTCCACACTTCAGTCTTCATTTTTCTTGATTTTCATGTGTTTAGGAAATTGTATCTTATATCTTGGGTATCCTAGGTTTTGGGCTAATATCCACTTATCAGTGAGTACATATTGTGTGAATTCCTTTGTGAATGTGTTACCTCACTCAGGATGATGCCCTCCAGGTCCATCCATTTGGCTAGGAATTTCATAAATTCATTCTTTTTAATAGCTGAGTAGTACTCCGTTGTGTAGATGTACCACATTTTCTGTATCCATTCCTCTGTTGAGGAACATCTGGGTTCTTTCCAGCTTCTGGCTATTATAAATAAGGCTGCTATGAACATAGTGGATCATGTGTCCTTCTTACCAGTTGGGGCATCTTCTGGATATATGCCCAGGAGAGGTATTGCTGGATCCTCCGGTAGTACTATGTCCAATTTTCTGAGGAACCGCCAGACGGATTTCCAGAGTGGTTGTACAAGCCTGCAATCCCACCAACAATGGAGGAGTGTTCCTCTTTCTCCACATCCTCGCCAGCATCTGCTGTCACCTGAATTTTTGATCTTAGCCATTCTGACTGGTGTGAGGTGGAATCTCAGGGTTGTTTTGATTTGCATTTCCCTGATGATTAAGGATGTTGAACATTTTTTCAGGTGCTTCTCTGCCATTCGGTATTCCTCAGGTGAGAATTCTTTGTTCAGTTCTGAGCCCCATTTTTTAATGGGGTTATTTGATTTTCTGAAGTCCACCTTCTTGAGTTCTTTATATATGTTGGATATTAGTCCCCTATCTGATTTAGGATAGGTAAAGATCCTTTCCCAATCTGTTGGTGGTCTCTTTGTCTTATTGACGGTGTCTTTTGCCTTGCAGAAACTTTGGAGTTTCATTAGGTCCCATTTGTCAATTCTCGATCTTACAGCACAAGCCATTGCTGTTCTGTTCAGGAATTTTTCCCCTGTGCCCATATCTTCAAGGCTTTTCCCCACTTTCTCCTCTATAAGTTTCAGTGTCTCTGGTTTTATGTGAAGTTCTTTGATCCATTTAGATTTGACCTTAGTACAAGGAGATAAGTATGGATCGATTCGCATTCTTCTACATGATAACAACCAGTTGTGCCAGCACCAATTGTTGAAAATGCTGTCTTTCTTCCACTGGATGGTTTTAGCTCCCTTGTCGAAGATCAAGTGACCATAGGTGTGTGGGTTCATTTCTGGGTCTTCAATTCTATTCCATTGGTCTACTTGTCTGTCTCTATACCAGTACCATGCAGTTTTTACCACAATTGCTCTGTAGTAAAGCTTTAGGTCAGGCATGGTGATTCCACCAGAGGTTCTTTTATCCTTGAGAAGAGTTTTTGCTATCCTAGGTTTTTTGTTATTCCAGATGAATTTGCAAATTGCTCCTTCTAATTCGTTGAAGAATTGAGTTGGAATTTTGATGGGGATTGCATTGAATCTGTAGATTGCTTTTGGCAAGATAGCCATTTTTACAATGTTGATCCTGCCAATCCATGAGCATGGGAGATCTTTCCATCTTCTGAGATCTTATTTTTTCTTTTTTTATAAGATATTTTCTTCATTTACATTTCAAATGCTATTCCCAATGCTCCCTATACCCTCCCCCCACCCTGTTCCCCAATCCACCCACTCCTGCTTCCTGACCCTGGCATTCCCCTGTACTGGGGCATATAATCTTCGCAATACCAAGGGCCCCTCCTCCCATTGAGAGCAGACTAGGCCGTCCTCTGCTACATATGCAGCTAGAGACATGAGCTCCAGGGGGTACTGGTTAGTTCAAGGTCTTGCTTTGTATCCCAGGCTGGCTTCAAACTCACCCTCTTCTTTACTCAACCTCTGGAGTGTTGGGATTCTAGGCAACATCACTGGCCATGTACCATTCATTGTCATTTTGACAAAATATGGACTCATCAAAAGAAGAGTCTTTGGGAATTTGAGAGGGATTATCTTGATTGTTCTGATGAAGTAGAAGGTCCTGCCTACTGTGGGTGGAGGCAGGTGAAGGAAATCCTGAACCATATGAAAGGGGAGAAAATGAACTGAGAAGCATGCACTTATCATTGCTCTCTGTTGCTGATGATGGATGCAATGTGATCACTTCCCGCAAGCGTTTGTGCCGTGACTTCCCACTGTGATAGACTGGAACCTGGAACTATGGGTCAAAATAAAGTTTCTTGTTTAAGGTGCTTCTGCTAAGCAATATTGCCACAGAGACAGGAAAAGAAACTAAGAAAGCCACCATATCCTACTGACACAATGTATGCATGATGCAAGTGTGAAAAAAGTCTTTACAGATGCTTTTGACTTGGATATGGTGTACGAGTAGCCTAATGTCCTTCAGTTGCTGAGTGGCAAATTACACCGTGGTACAATCAGATAGTAGCTATTATTCAGTGGTGAAAAGAAGGGAGCCTTTGAATCTATACAAAAAAAACATGAAGGAAAGTTAAATGCATATCCCTAGGTGAAAAAAGAGTTACATAATACTGTAGACAGGAAAAATATACTGATTTTTTTAATGGTTGGGTGGTTGGTGAGAAGAAAAGAAATAAGCCAAAATAATTAGGAGAATTTTAAATCCTGAAATTACTCTATTTGACAATATAATTGTGGGCATTTGACAAAGTCCATGAAAATCACCAACAGTAAATCCAAGTTTGTAAACTTGACTGTGGATTTTAGTGGTATATAGGTGGTGGGAGTTGGTGCTAATGAGGCTGTCCACACATGCAGGAATGCGCAGATCCACAGTCTAAGAGATCTGGTGACAGAATCCACAGAGACCACTATCCCCTGAGAACAGAGTGGGAAACAGGGTTAAAGAGAGATAACAGGTGTTTGGCAACTTAACTTTAAAATATGGCTAGTGCAGGTATGGGCAATGTTAGAAAAAAAAAGAAAAAAGGAGAAGGAATAAGACCATAGGTTTGTTAAACATTCAAATTGGAAGCTCTAAAATAGTAAAGGAACCCTAGAGATACAGAATTTTTAGAGTAGTTAGAAATTCAGAGAGGTGTATCATTCTAGAAGGGAAAAAAGTATGGCAAGAGGGAGAATGTAGTAAGCCACACCACGTGGTGTGAGACAGATAAGTACAGTTAGAAAAATCCAACCGATGTTCACTAGGAAACTCGATGGGGAGCTATTTTGAAATGCTGGGGAGCTGAAGAGGAGAAGTATTTTCTCTGAGAAATGAGCATGCATTGTAAATGTTAAGAACACAGCAATTGTTTTCTTGATCAGTTTTTTCCCATGAGGGAAACTCTTGGTTAATTTTATGTCAACTTGACACAGGCTATCTTCGAAGAGGGAACCTCAACTGAGAAAATCCCTCTATAATATTGGGCTGTACACAAGCCTATAGAGCACTTTCTTATTTAATAGTTGATTTGGAGGACGCAGCCCATCATGGGTGGGGTCATCGCTGGGCTCGTGGTCCTGGGTACTGAAAGAAAGCAGGATGAAAAAGCAGGGAGGAGCAAGCCAGTAAACCGCATCCCTCCAAGGTCTTGGCTTCAGCTCCTGCCTCTGGCTTCCTGTCTTGTTTGAATACCTGTCCTGAGCAGTTGTTTTAATGATGAACAGTGACAGGGAAGTGTAAGCCAAATAGACTCTTTCTTCTCCATCTTGCTCCTGTCATAGTGTTTCATCACAGAAGTAGAGGCCCTAACAAAGCAGCCAAGCCAGCCTGAAGGCAGATGATGTTACTATTATTCTTTAGGAGTCAGCAGAACTGAAGGATGTCTATCATTTCAAAGGCTGACCGACATCTGGTTCTCTTTACTGCTCTATGAATGGGCATCTTGCATGACTTTTTAGGAAGGGTCCAGCAAAGCATCAGTCCTATTTAAATTCAGTGAGATCCTTACATTATTCATTGATGCCAATTAGATAGGAAAAAAGACTTTTAAGGCATTTGATTATACCACGTATCTTGGGGTTTAAACATGAATCTCTAAACCATCAGACTGCCTCAAAAGACCAGATGTGAGAGGAAAGAACCACTGGGCTGTTCCCCATCATCGCATCCTTGTGTTGCTGAGACATATGGTGCGAAGCAAATATTAGTGTGTGGAAATAGAAAGCATCAGGATGTATCTGAGTTATTCCTCCCGGTTGCATTTGATCTGAGAATGCAGGAAACACTTCATTTCATAGCCATATTTATCATACAAAGTAAACACACATTTGGGGGGCATAAAATGAGATGTTTCAGTCTGCATGCGATTATCAACAATTGCAGCTTTCTCTAAGGAAAGATTTGAATGATGCCGTTGACAAGAAGGGCTGCTTGCTTTTAAATTTCTGCAAGAGAAGCTGACACAATAGATATATGTTAATAAATTCATATTTAGCCAGTGTTGCTTTACAATTTCTTTTCTGTTCTCGCCATCAATAATTATAGAGTTGGCTTTGGTTGTAGTTAATTTAACCATTTATTTTATTTTTATTAAATAGTCTTCTTGAAATTTATAATTTGTGAGTCAAAATCTTATGAGTTAAGTATTTTGAATTAGAACTCCCTTCTATTTTTAGAGGTATACTTGTCTGCAATTGAGATGAACTTGTTTCTGACATGTTAAAAAACTTTGTTTAAAGTAAGTAGTGATGTGATATGGTATGAAAATAAATAGCAAGAGTTAGCGTAAAGAAGCTGCGGACATTGTCTCTAGCTGCATATGTAGCAGAAGATGGCTTAGTCGGCCATCATTGGGAAGAGAGGCCCCTTGGTCATGAAAACTTTATATGCCTCAGTACAAGGGAACGCAGGGATCAAGAAGAGGGAATGGGTGGGTTGGGGAGCAGGGTGTGGGGAGGGTATAGGGGGACTTTCAGGATAGCATTTGAAATGTAAATGAAGTAAATAACTATTAAAAAATGTTTAAAAAAGAAGAAGCTGCGGACAAATACCACGTTAGTATAAGAGGCACAGGAAAAGTTTGAGAAAACATTAAGTTCAGTTTGGTGCAGGCTTTAAATGGATAATGGCAAGTGTCCTGAGAATCCACATTAAAGTGTGAGCAAAGTCTTCTAATAAGAAAAGCTATTTATGGGGTGAAGAGTGGTATGTCTGTGCCCTCCTGCTGAGTGTATTGATCGAAACAGGAAGTTCTCTTTTCCATCTCCTTAAACACTTGCCATTTTTCCTATAGGGTGGCAACCTTGGAAATCCTATCTTCTAAGTTTTTATAAAACTCAGACTAAATATTAGTGGACTATTGTCTCCATATTGTGTTATAACTATTAATGTTCATTCCCTGTATACACTTTTGGTTCTGTGACTGTTATTTAATGGCCTTCTGTTTCTCCTTCCCAATATTTAGTGACCAGTGTTCTACTTTCCTCTTAATTAAGATCAACTGTTTTAGCATCCACATAAGAATGAGAATGTACAGAATTTGTCTTTCTGTGCCTGGCTTGTTTCACTTAGCATAGTGTCCCACAGTTCTTTCTATGCTGCCACTGGCAACAAAGTATCGTTCTTTATTAGAGATTAATAATATTGTATGTATACAGTACATTCAGCACTCAGGAGGCAGAGGCAGGCGGATTTCTGAGTTCGAGGCCAGCCTGGTCTACAGAGTGAGTTCCAGGACAGCCAGGGCTACACAGAGAAACTCTGTCACGAAAACAAACAAACAAACAAACAAAGAAAAATACACTTACAGGTTGATGGCACCCTACTTAATTGCTTTGCTTATTACTGAAAAAAAATGCTTCATAAGACATAGAATGGTAGATTTTAAGAAAAACCACCATGGAGGTTACAACAATGGCCATGTCCCAAGGTAGAAATCAGTGTGTCTGTCTGTCTGTCTGTCTGTCTGTCTGTCTATGTATGTATGTATGTATGTATCCATCTATCTGCATAAAAAATACAGATGAATGGGTTTATAGGCTATATATGTTAGATAATGTTTTTATAAGTATTATATGAGTACGAAATGATATATAAGATACAGAATAAGAAGTGGTTATAGATCTATAATTTGAAAATGGATTCTAAGACTGTTCCTTTGATTTGCCTTCTTTATCTTGGGACTATATCTATAATCTCCTTAATTCATTTACTCTTGCCTATATCCTCTCTCTTGTAGCACTCTCTATGCTCAGAGACTACACATCCAAATATACCCTTATGCTTTCTTTTGACAATTCCAATTCTACAAAATTTACCCTGAAATCAACTTTTTTCTTTTCAGTTTATCATTTAATCAAACTATTTGGATCTAAAGCCTTTTTGTAGGTAGTGATGTTGCCTCTGTAATAAAGTGTCAGATGAGGTGAGAAAGACAATGAATGACTTGACTTTTGTGGGACTTATCAAGCTCCATATCATTAAGTGTCTCCTGTGCTCTTATGAGTCCTTTGTTCTCATTATTATCTCCTGTACATATTTCTCAGTCCAAGTTTTATATCTTCTTTAATTCTTACAAGAATTTTGCTATGCTTCCTATATAGCCCCATAGCATCTTAGATCACTACTAAGCACATGTCACATTGAAACATAATTTTGCTTCAGTAGTTGTACTGTTTTATGTTAGTTCTACCTTGCTTCTGTTATTTATTTATTTATTTTTGAGATAGGGTTTCTCTGTATAGTCTGTATAGTCCTGGCTATCCTGGAACTCACTTTGTAGACCAGGCTGGCCTCGAACTCAGAAATCCACCTGCCTCTGCCTCCCGAGTGCTGGAATTAAAGGCATGCACCACCATGCCTGGATTCTTGCTTTTGTTCTTGTCCTTAGCAGGTACTCAACACATAATGAAATATTAAGAATATACAGAAGTATCACCACCACATACAATAATGAAAATTAAGAGCATAAAATAAAAGATAATATTTATTGTAGCCTTATTATAAGATAAGGTTTAGTCTCAATCAACTTGTTAATATTCTCAGGGATTCATACAGTTACAAGGCACAAAGAACCCCAATTAATAGTGATTAAAGAGAGATACATTGCTTTGTGTTGAATTTGGCTCGAGAAGGCCTTCCAATGGTTCATTAGTTGTAAGCTTGTCATCAATACCGTGATATTGGGAGGTGACAAAACCTTCAAGAAGTGGAATACAAAGGGAAGGTTTAGGATCTTCAAGTATTAATCTTTAAGGGATTAGAGGGCCCCTCAGTTAGGGTTCATAAAAAGAGATTGCTATTATAAGAGACCAAGTCCATAGGTGACTCCTAATCTTATGATGGTAATTTTTCTTCCTTCATGACCTCCTTCACTTGTGATTCCATTTTTCATGAGGTGATATCATCAGAGGTACCCTGGTCAGAACAAACATAACCAGAACCAACACATTGTTGTTGCTTGAGCTATAATCCTGTACATACAATTGTGAGCTAAATAAATGTTTCTTCTAATGAATATATGGCATTGGGTTTTCTATTACAGTAATGGAAAACGGACTAATATAAAAAGCTTATACTGTTAGGGTCCAAGAATTGCCAAAATATGATATCCCAGACTTAAATAGTATACAAAAGCAAAGAGTGTTTATTTAGCTGTTATTTATTTATTTATTTATTTATTTATTTATTTATTTATTTATTTATTTATTTATTTTTGCATGTAGAGGTCTCCATTTGGGAATGGAGACAACTAGTGGGTTCACAGGCCCAGCTTTTCTTGTCAGTTAGGAGAATTCCAGGGAGGGGTGTGTGTCCTTTTACCTTGATTTCTTATCTCTACCTCTAGGGGGTGTGAGTAATTTTACAATTAGTTAGAGCGCTGGAGACATCCCTGAGGGTCACTTATTTATTTAAGCTATCTATTTTTTAATTCAGGCCAGATGACAAGGTATTCTCCGATTGGCTGCCCATGGCTGTGGTGGGTTAACCACAGGTTCTTAGATTCGGGTTTTTATTTGTGGGAAACAAAAACAGAGGCCTAGTTTCCCAAATTTTAAGTTTGCAGCTTGTCTGGAGTTGGCCTGGCTCTGGCTAACTCAATCCCCTCATTCCTAAGGCATTCCATTATTACCATACTTAACTTGGATATAAAGGAGCAGCTTGGTATATATAAATCTTGACATAACTTGAAGGGTTTGGGCTTGATATTGCACAGAGTGTTATAAACAGATCATTCTGGACAATTCTACTAATGTCTTAGAAGATGAGACTAGAGAACTAGTTTCATCCAGTAAAGATTTGATTGAAGTAAGGGCCATTTTGTTACACAATAAAAAAATAACTTTACCACATAGTGTTTATGCCCTAAAACTTTGAAAGAGGCAAACATTAAAACTGATAGAGGAGTCCATCTGGTGGGGAAAACAATTCAAATCGTCAGAACATTCAATCTATGACATGGGCATTATCTACAGTGTTTAGTCAAACTTACAGTGAGACTTTGGAACCAAAGGAAAAGAGAATGGAGTGGTTTCCATGGAGAAAAGAATGCAAATAACTGCCTGGGCTATTGCTTACCAAAGAGATTGGTGAGCAGGAGCCAATACTGTGCATTTAGACAGTAAAAGGCCTTGAAGGAATCTCAGCTAGCTTGTCATTTATCCTCTTATCACAGGTCCAGAGGCCTTTCAGGAGAGAATTGTTTCAGGGAAGACCCTCGGGGTCACCTCCACAGGTTAGCCCAGGAAGGAATGTATATAGGTGCTATGCCTAATTTTCTCTAAGTGCCCTATAGCTGCAGCTACATTCAAACCTACAGCACTCGTTCTTCTTGAGTTTCATGCGTTTAGCAAATTGTATCTTATATCTTGGGTATCCTAAGTTTCTGGGCTAATATCCACTTATCAGTGAGTACATATTGTGTGAGTTCCTTTGTGCTTGGGTTACCGCACTCAGGATGATGCCCTCCAGGTCCAACCACTTGCCTAATATTTCACAAATTCATTCTTTTTAATAGCTGAGTAGTACTCCATTGTGTAGATGTACCACATTTTCTGTATCCATTCCTCTGTTGAGGGGCATCTGGGTTCTTTCCAGCTTCTGGCTATTATAAATAAGGCTGCTATGAACATAGTGGGGCATGTGTCCTTCTTACCGGTTGGGATATCTTCTGGATATATGCCCAGGAGAGGTATTGTGGAATCCTCCGGTAGTACTATGTCCAATTTTCTGAGGAACCGCCAGACTGATTTCCAGAGTGGCTCTACAAGCTTGCAATCCCACCAACAATGGAGGACTGTTCCTCTTTCTCCACATCCTCATCAGCATCTGCTGTCACCTGGATTTTCAAAGGAAGACTTTGGAGATCAGAAGTTTGCTAAGGGTCAGTCCCTGTGACAACCTCAAGTGCTACGATGGTTAGTGGAGCCATAGGAGGTAGCTTCAGCTTCAGTGGGAACCCCAGAGAGACAAAGCAGTAAACAGCATAGAACACCTATGGGAAAAGCTACCAATACCAGCACACAGCACAAAAGAGCTAGGGGTTCCCAGCAGTCATGAAAACCATAAAAGCAGGTCTGTTTCAGATCTTAGAGGTTCACCCATCTGCCACAGTGCATCCGGGATGCTGAGCTTGGTCCTGCAGGGTTCAGTGTTTGCCCCCCTAGGTTTTAAAAGGGTTGGTTTGGTTTAAGCCAATTTCCCTTTTCTATTTCCAAATTTCTTCCTTTTGAAATCAGAGTATTAACCCTATACCTGTCTTACAAATATATTTTTAAAAATATATAATTCATTCTAATATTTTCAGGGCCTTCAACTGAAAGTTTGCCTTGACTCTTAGGAGACTTCAAACTTGGGCTTTGTTTTGGTTTTGTTTGTTAGTTTTGGTGTTGTTTTCCTTCTTTTTTGTTGTTGTTGATTTTTCTGGTATTAGCTTGTTTGTTCTGAGACAAGTTCTCAAAAAGATGGCCTGGAACTCACTGTGAAGCTGAAGATGTCCTCGAATTCATAATCTTCCTGCCTCTACTTGTACAGCAATTATAGGCATAGGCTAATGATACCCACCTCTGTACTAAGACTTTTAAACTATGCAGTAGAAGGTTAGAAATTTTGAAGTACCAGGCATGAATGCATTTTGTATTGTGAAAGGCCTTGAACCTTGAGGGACACGGAGTGGAAAGGCAATATTTGGATGTGGTTTGGCATTCCAACGGCTCAGGTATTAGAGAACTGACTCCCAATCTCGTGGTGCTGAGTTTAAAGCAGAAACTTTACAAAGGCAGAATCTAGTAGGATATAATTCAAGGTGCTACCTATCCAAGGCACAGTGATGTTTTTGCTAACAGCCCTCTCTGGAGAACTGATTGGGATTCGGTTGAAACTAAGTGTGGTCACTCCCTACTTTCTCCCACTTCCTAGGTGAATACTGTATGTCACCCACTATGGGGCCTTAATCAAAGTCAAGCTGATATGTATACCATACCCCATTAACCTCCAGAACTATGGACTAGGTAAACTTCTTTTCTTTATATATTTCCCTTACTTCAAATGTGTTGTAATCATCTCAGAAAATGGAATAATAAAGAAGTATGTTTTCTTGTGAATTTAAGTAGCCCTGTGGTAATAAACTGGCATGATTTAACAGTGTGTCACCTCAGTGACTCGTTCTCTCCTTAGCTTGTGATCCTCAGGGGTTTTCTTGTGCTTTTTAAGGTAGGCCATCTAAAGTTTCAAGGCAAATGCTTGAAGTCTTGAATTCCAGTCAGCATGCCCAGGCTACAGTCACTGGGAACACACAGGTAGAGTGGACTCCTACCACCTGTGTCTTTTGGAAATCTTTGTCCCACAATTGCATGCAACTCTTTGACCTGGACATTTTTGGCTGAAAGTTAGTCACATGAACATCTGAAACTAAAAATCAGTTTCTGGAAATAGAGTCTTTGTTCTGGGATGCCATTCTGTCAAATAAAATAATAGATTATATTATTGTAAAAAACATGAAAATAATATTAGAAGATAACTAGAAGTCTCTGGCATTCGTGGGTTACTTAATCTCAAAAATCTCATGAGGAGTAACTCTAAAATGCTATTGTTTTTGCTGTCATTAATTCACTTGACAAATGATTTTTGCGTTATTATGTATTAGGTCTAGTTGCTGGATCTTGGGGCTTTGTAAGCAACAAGGTCCACAGTCTATACTGCTCAGAGCTTTACTCTGCTTAGAAGGAAGGCATTGAACAAATGCATATTTAATATGAAACTAGATGGTGATAAAGTCTATGAAGAAAAGTTATTTGGCATGATTGAATAAGGCAAAATGTTCATTAAAGCCAGGTGACTTTGAGAGACCTTTGACGAGATATTCTATTAGTAATAATCTGGATTGAGCCATAAAGCCATCTAGAAAAGAAGGTCAAGACAAAAGGAACAAATGTATCCTCTGATACAGATCTCTTCTCTCTCTCTCTCTCTCTCTCTCTCTCTCTCTCTCTCTCTCTCTCTCTCTCTCTCTCTCTCCTCTCTCTCTCCTCTCTGTCCCCTCTCTCTCCTCTCTCTTTCTCCTCCCCTCTCTCCCCTCTCTCCCCTCTCTCTCCTCTCTCCTCTCTGTCCTCTCTGTCCTTTCCTCTCCCCTCTCCCCTCTCCCCTCTCCCCTCTCCCCTCTCCCCTCTCCCCTCTCCCCTCTCCTCTCTCCTCTCTGTTGCTTATTATACTGGTTCATATGAATGATCCTTACACAAATACAGGATGTTCTCAAGATCTCAAGAGTAAAGACTGAGGTCATCCAGATAAGAAGCTCTGTTCTCAGACTGCCACTGGACTCTCCCCTTCATTACCATTTTATTGGCATATTCATTCTCGTTCTCTCTCCCTGTCTCCTGTGAGTGAGTGAGTGAGTGTGTGTGTGTGTGTGTGTGTGTCTGTTTGCTTGGTACTGTATGTTCCTATTTTCTGTCTTTTCCCATCCAACAATATCCATTCTTTTTATTCATAGCATTAATAATCATTTGACTGTTATATAACTGCATGCTCATTTTATTGCTGTGCGACATTAAAATGCATAAGGGGGCTTTCACTATTTTACATTTTAGTCTCTTTGGAAGCACCCAAACATACTACATCGGGATGGTGTTCAGTCCGTAAAAGGCTTGCTATGAAAGCAGGGGGACCTGAATTCCATCCCTGGTACTCATAAAAATTTGAGGCCAGTGGCAAGCATCGGCAATGCCAATGCTAAGGTGGGCAGAGACAGGTGTCCCCTGGAGTCCACTGGACAGAATAGCTAGCTGAATTGGTGAGCTTCAGGATCATTCAGAGACCCTGTCTCAAAACCTGAGGTCAAGATTGATAGAGAAAACCGTCATCATCATTCTGATCTCTGTACACAAGCATCCAAATGCACACACACCTACATCCGCAGGAAGATATGCATACCTACTCACCAGCACAAACCCCTGCCCCACCTCACCCCAGCATCTTATATACAGCAGAGTTCTCTAAATAGTTGTTGAAGGACTAGAGAGATGACTTCTTCCTGGCACAGTCTTTTCCTAATTTGTTTTTCTCAAATGGCATGTGGAAGAGCGTATGGCACGGAACATTGACTTCCATACTGGAAAGGCAGACACTAAGAGAGGAAAAGGCAGTCGGACGTGGCAATTACTTCCGAGGGTAATGACATATTTTGAAATTTGGAAGCTGCTTCATTAAAATTCATTTTGCACTACATAAAATAAGGAGTTGGGAGGCTGACAGAAATGAAACTCAAATAGGCATTCATTTCCTTTATCTTTTTACAAGACAGATCAATTAGTAATTTTATGGCCGAAAAAACTCATTTTTAAACGTTATGTGGGGCTTAGTGTAATATCAAATTTGGCCTAGTGTCACCTTTATTGAGAAATTGAAATCACCTTTACATCTGTTCATCCCAGGCTTCTTCTTTATTTATTTATTTTTTAAATATGGAGTGGCATATTTTCACCATCTGAGGTTGACAAGGGAAGAGGAGAAAGGCCATAGAAATGATCTCTTTGCATCAAGTCTCTCAAAAATACGGGTTCATGGTCAGCGGGTCAGCGATCAGCAATGGACCAGAATGTTTAAGCCACGTTTACATTTGTAAACCAGGCCTCCAAATCCCTCCCAAACAGGTGTGAGGGAGCATCCAGATGGACTCCAGGAGAAGCCAGGAAGCACACACCTTCTGCTGAGCTCCTGGCTGCTTTGCAAGTTGGCAGGATTTAGTGGCATCCTTGCCTCTCTTGGGGGCCTGCCAAGGGCACAGGCAGGAGGTGCCGGATGCTGATGAAAGCCAGGCTTCCTACAAGGGGGCTGCTGGCCAGAGATTTGACTCTTTTGCCATCATGATGTTATAAAATTCACTTCTTGCTGAATTACTGCTGGTAAAGATCCTAGATTCCTTTTAGGTAAGAGAATCGAGGTGTTATACAATCTCACCGTCCTGACTCATATGCTGACATTCTGCCACCTGAATTTTCCCTGAAAGATTCCATCAGAATTGGAATTTGTTCTTCAGTCTTGTATAGAGTTGCTGTTCAACAGCTGCTTCAGCCCACTCTAAAGCAATACCAGAATGTGGGCTTTTTCATGAGCTCCCTGTTGGGAGTGAGGATGCAGGATGCTTGCCATCCTCTTCATGCATTTGGCTGGATGAGAACAACTCTCTGATGAAATTGCAAACAAGAAACCTTTGGCCTCTTCGATGGCAAACAGTCTTGGGATAGCAAGGCTGATGGATGTATATTGTCCCTTCCACAGAGAGGGAGAAACCAAGACAGGTTCCCTAGCAACAAAGCCTCATGGGAACTTCTTGGAGGAAGGAGAATTGCTCTCCTGGATGCCCTAACCGAGCCAATGTCACTGTTCAAGAAGTCCTGTTATGCTAATGTCAGAAGCCACATTCAAAGAACTGAGAAGACAATAGCTTTCTCTTCCCTTAGCTTTCCCACCATCTTAGACTCTATCCATCCTCATGTACTAGAAGAGCCCCAGTCATAGAGGAATAAGAAAATCTGAAGAATACAGAAAGTACCAATTTCTCCTAATCTTATTTCTCAGTGGCATTTTATTAGGTCCAGAGGAGGTGTTGCAGTTTAAGTGAATTAATAGAGAGAACTACTCTCAGCTTCCTTTATTATCCTAACGGCTTTAAGGTATTTCTTTGTGCAAATATACCAAAGTAACTTCCGTATATAGTGTATCAGAGACAAGACTCTCAGTGTGAATCAACAACTGTCTCAATTCCAGAAGTGTTTCTTAGAGCTGAGCCCCTCTGTACAAAAGATCTTTCCCAACAGAAAAGGAGATATTATCTATCATAGGAAGATATTTTCTTCCAGGAAACCAAGAAATGACTCAGTGAGCAAGAGAACATGCTCTTCAGGTTTGAAGACCTAAGTTAAGATCCCAGAACTGAATTAAAAAAAAAAACAAAACCAAAAGCAATGTGTGGTTGCATAGGCTTTGAACCCCAGTGTTCCTGGAGGTGGAAACAGGAGGCTGGATGAAGTTGCTGTCCATCAGACTAGCTCCACATTCAGTCAGAGACACTGTCTCCAAAGAATAAAACAGGGAGGGCATCCAGCAAGAACCTCCTCCTCTGGCCACCACATGCTGTACTCATACATGGAGGTGCAAACACACACACACACACACACACACACACACACACCACATTCATGCACATAGATATACACAAAATATAAACATGCAATAATTACTCAAGGCACTTTAGTTTAGATAAAGATTAATAGTTTCCTACTGATAGTAGCTCTTTGAGAGTTAAAGAAAACAAGTCACTAAAGTGTCTGTTTACTAAGCCTGTTTCTTTTGTATGTTTTCCTTTTATAGCTTCATGGTTAATTCACTTATTCAGTGTATCCTTCTACAGAGAAGTAGGAGCTGAATCTTTAAAGTCAAACCCATTAGGAGTTTGGGGGCTTTCCCCAAAACTAGATATGGCTCTCATCAATACCAAAATCTTCTGAAGTTGTTTATGTCACAGAAAATTGCAGTGGCGTCACAGAACAAACTCCCTGACTATATAGTCAAAGTACATATTTTCTCTCATAACAAAAATAAAAAATAAAAAAAATAAGGGTATCTCAAAGTGGGTATATAAGTTTTAGAAAATCATTGAATACCAAGTTCTTCATCCTTCTAGGTTCAGCATTTGTAGTGTGTGTGTGTGTGTGTGTGTGTGTGTGTGTGTGTGTGTGTGTGTATGTGTGTGCATATTTAGTACATGCATGTAAGATATGTGGGTCCATAAACTGTGACTAGACATGCAGAAGCCAGAAGAGGGTGAGAGTCCTCCACCATTCTCTACTTTATTGCTTTGGATGGGATTTCTCACTGAACTCCAAACTGGTCAGTTCACAGACTGACTAGCCAGTGAAGTCTCATAATGTACGTGTCTCCTCTCTACCAGTAGAGCAGCAGCCATGCCTAACTATTTATATGACTGCTGAGAGACCAAGCTCAGATCTCCATGCTTGCAGAGCAAAAAAAAAAAAAAAAAAAATCCATTTAACTCACCACCAAAAGCTTTAACTCATGGCAGTAGGATGCATGCCTTACTGTAAATATTTCATATGCATTCTAAAAGAAAGACAGGAATGGAAAGATCTATATAGTTAAGTCAGTTTCATTTTGCCATTCTCAAAGACACCTCCCTTCAGTGACAACTAGACTACGTAATTCCCTAGTTGCAAGGGATTTGTGAACCCTTAGCTGACCTAAGAGATGAAGGAATTAAGAACAAGTAGGGAAAGAATAATAGTGTAGGTAAATCGTCAGGCGCTGCCCAATGAGATATGCTGGAATCCACAATCTGCTGGTCATGGTCCATATTTTCTTCCCATTCAACACAATGCTATGCAGATGTAAATTGCTTTGAATCTGTTTTATCATTCATAGCCATCAGGGAAAGTTGCAACAATAGTACTTTATACATAAGCTTTAAAGTCTCAACCGTACTTCAACTATTTTCTCAGCATTGACCTGAAGTTAACGATATTGACACTTAACTTCTCCAGGTCTCTGAAAGGAAGAACCCTTCTCCCACTCTCTTTGGTTTAGTACCTGGAAGCTTATTAATTAGAGTAGCAAAACATAGGCTAGTAGAAGAAAAAGCATTTAACTAGTTGTCAGTAATCTTTTGGGGGGGCTTTGGACTTCACAGGGGGAAAGTGAGATTCAGAGGAACAAGAGATCCAGAAATTCATAGACCACTTTAACAAAAGAAACAATATTTGCCCTTCACAGAATGATAAATTATAAATAAGTGGCTAGAAAATTCAAGAAGGAACTAGTGGAAGATAAAGGGTTAGATTCATGAGTTATTTAAGTAGATACATCTCAATATCAACTCTATCTCCAAGGACAGGTCCCGCTTTTCTTCATGGTAAGGTAGACACTTCCATAGCAGACACCCATCCCCCGATTTTAGGACACAGAAAGGAGGTCAGAGAACCCTTTCTGCATTTGTCAGTTCTCAAATGCCTTTAGCTCTCATGCTAACATGATGTACATGGGGAGTAGCATATTATGAGTACTTTAAATACCCTGTGCAAGATCCATCACTAAGGGCTGTTGCTAACATGATATTTTTGCAGGAACATTGAATACAGATAGCAAAGGACCAGAAATTAAAACTTCTTGTATACTAGATTCTTAAAATAAGTGTCATAGTATATGGTCCAGTGGTATGACGCTGTGGTGAAGAATAGCATAAGGCAGTAAGGTGAGGCAAGTGCTTCTAACCAAGAGGTAACCTGTCAGCCTCACTGATGGGGATGGACCATAGACATGGCCTGGGATGGCTGAGAAGGGCAGAGTGAAAGATAAAAGTGAATAAGGACAGCACTGGGGACTCTTCCCTGATAAGGTGTCCCATGCTGGAGGACACAGTCAAATGCAAAACAGGGGGGACATCTTAAAAATAGAACTCCACCTTCCTGAACCTGGCAGCCATTTTGCTTCCTGGAATAGAATGAGATGCCCTTTGCTTTGTACATTTTTTTTCTTTTTCCAAACGAGCATTTTCACAATTATCTGAAAAGTGTTAACTAATTTATAAGTCGGAGTCTGGTATTCTCTTTCGCTATAAAATACAGGCTTAATATTTTTCTCTTGTTTTTGAGATGTGGTTCCATGAGGCCTAGGTTGGCATCAAACAACCTATGTGGCTGAGAAGAACACTGAACTCCAGGACCTCCTGCCTTTGCATGCCCAGAGCTAGGTACTATCCTCTGTTTTGCTTATTTTTGTTTTATTCAGGGCAGGGTACTGAACCCAGGGCTTTTTATATACTACAAAACGATACTGCCAAGCGACCTATATTCTCCAGCACACCCCATCATACTTCCCTCATCCTTCCCCGTTAATTATGAAAGTCTCTGTGTGAAATTATTTACTAAGATTGGGTCACCATTATGAAATATAAGACGAGATGATTGGACTGAACTGAAGAGAGGAAGCAGCTGCATTTGGGAAAGTTCAGATTCATTTTCACTTATTTCTGGTCACTAATGGCCTTGAGGAATAATTCTTCCAGTAAACACTATTTAAATCATATAAATGGAGCCATAGAACAATGGTCATTAGCTCTCTGTAGCCCCTAAGATGTGTCCTTAAGCCTAACCCATACACAGATCTGAGTGTGAAAAATCTCTCTTCTCTATTGCAAGGTGTTGGCTTAAATGTCAATTCCTGTCTCCTCTGGTGGTGTGGAACATAAGAGAGTTTCAGAATGTTCCACCGAAAGGCAATTTAATGATTTTAAGGCAAAATACAAGGTAACTGTTTCCAGTAAAACTACAGGAAGAATTCAAGGAACCAGGGTGACTCTTCTGGTCTGGAATCAGGCCAAAGCAAAGGCTAATTCACCTCCATTAGGACGTTAATGGTCACAATTTCAGGGTCACTGCCTTTTCCATTAAAACGTCTCTGCTAAGGTTTCCAACAGTCCCTCCTTTTCCTTATGTGGCTTAATCAGAAGGTATTAAATTGGCCATTTTGCTTTTAATGTTTCACGAACCTTCCTTTTTAAAACCTTCATGTCTCCATTTAAATGTTCTCAACTAACTGACAGGACAACTCTGTCTCCCTTTAGTATCTTCTCTTTGCCATGATTTTGCTCCTTAGCCTAAAACACACTTGAATTGAAAGAAACCCCCAGTTTGTTGTGTTCATGTATAAAGAGGCCAGTTCCCTCCAAGCAGTGGATTGTTTTATTAAAGTGACCCTTTCAAGGGAGGATTGGTTTGATGTTTCACATCCAAGTTCAGAGATCTGTCCATCTTGGGATACTAAGAATAAGGTCACTAGGCAGATTGCAACAAGAACTTCCTGATTTTAATAATACTAATGAAAAGATGCTGCCTCATTTGAGCCACACTGAACCTGGAGATGGAATAAATCGAAAAGCCAGATTGCTTTATAATTGACAGTTTTGTCTCCCAGCAGATGGCTATAATCTCCTGGATGAGCCAAACATAGGCTCTAGGATTTTCAGTTTCTCATGAAAACAGAAAGGACAAATATTTACCTCAATTACAACAGTTTTGCATCAGCTATATATTCACGGACTTTAATTCTCCTTGATTGGGAAATGCATAATTACTTTTTTTTTTCCTTGCCAGTTGAAGAAGTCTATTTATCAACACTTGACGAAACAGTTTTGGCTTAATAAGTATCCAACTAAGTCATAAGGGAACAGTTCTGTTTCTTTAGCTTATTTCTTAATGTTATAAGGATTAACAGGCTTACAGGGTATTGAGGCAATGGCAAAGGCCCACTTTTCCCTTTATCATTAGTGAATTGAGACATTAGCCCTTTTAGAAGTTTAAAGCAACATTTTCTTAGTTAACAGTTTCCATTGCTATGCAGAGACACCATGACCAAGGCAACTCTTATAAAGGGATATTATTTACTTGGGGCTGGCTTACAGTTTCAGAGGTTCAGTCCATTATTATTACTATGGTGGAAAGCATGACATCATGCAGGCAGACTCAGTGCTGGGGAAGCCAAGAGTCCTACATCTGAAATGATGGCTGCCTGGAGGGGACTCTTTTTCAAACTGGGAGGTGCTTAAGCCTAGGAAACGTCAAAACACACCCTCACAATGTCACATCCACTCCAGCAAGACCACACCTCCTAGTAGTGGCATTCCTTGTGAGTCAGGCTTTCAAACACATGAGTCTTTGGGAGCCAAATCTACTTAAACCACCACAAACATGATTTTAGATCCTTGATCACTGGTTGTTGTACTACATTTAAATGATATTGCACTCAACTCTGGGTTTCTCTGATGAAATGAGCCAGGTTTTGGGGGTTAGTCTATTATTTTTGTTTTATGTTCACTGATTGTCTATGGTTCTAATAAAACAGAAAAGATCAGTTAAGGATAATGCCAGTATTTTATACAACTAATGTCAGTTTTTAAGGAGGGAAAGGAGAAGAGGAGGGAGAGGAGATGGAGGGAGAGGGGAAGGTAAAGAGGAAAGAGAGAGAGAGAGGCAGGGGGCATACTTAGTCCAATTGTCCTTTAGGCAAGAACTTTATTACCACTACCAGCATGGCAGGTATCTGAAACAATGTGCCAGCCTCCTGAGACAAAGATGCAGTATCTTCATTTAAGGTCCCCAGGAGAAGAGAGGGAGAAGAAAGCCAAAACACAAAGACAAAGGTAATGGTCTCTACCAAATCGGATTGGAATTCTCAATGTGCTGTGTAGTGGTAGGGTGAGTGCCTGGGAAGTCCAGAGCACACATTGGGGTAATGAGTCAGATATAGTCTTTTGCAGAATGACATTTGGGTGTGTAGACCTATGAGACAGGAGAAGAGTCAGGCTGCCTCTGATCCCCTAGATGACATGGGATATACTCCTGTCATCCCTGTTTAAGTCAGAATTAACTGGGTCCCCCATGTCTCTATAACTATGACATGACAGTTGTGGATAGACTGGCCCCCTCTTTCCTTGGTGTCATCAGATCACATCCAGTTCCATAGTTAAGAAGTCATTGTCCACATCTGCATTATGAGCCTGCTGAGGAGAGCTGTGCTTCCTCCAGAGAGCTGGGATTATTAATGCAGATGCAAGTCCCTGGACCAGAAATCAGAGTTTCCCTTCAGCTTTGATGAAGACATTAGGATGGCTCTAGTAAAGGTGAACTAAGACCCTCTTTTCCTTCAGGGTGTGCTGACTTTTGGCAAGTCAATTTATGTTTCTGGGGCTATTTCCTGACTTGTCAAGTCTTAAGCTTTTATGATTGTTAGGAGGACTGAAGTAGGCAATGTCTATTAACTGTTTTCTAGACTTTAAATCAGTTTATATATGTAAAATTGCTAGTAGTAGCAGCTCCAGGCAAATGCTGAGAGGCTGCCATTAAGTTTTGGGGTCTTGGCTAGTTAATTCTTATGTGATCTGTAGACACTTATCAATGAATGGTGGATAAGAATAATACTGCATCCTTCCTTTCTATGAGATGAGCTTTTAATTCCAAATATCAAAAAAGGTCATCAACACAGTTGTACTCTAGCTTCAGCCTATTCTAATTTGATGTTCAGAATTCATTTGATTGATTGATTGATTCATTGATTCATTCATTGATTCATTCTCCTGTCCAGTGAACATAGATGAAAGGCAGTATCTAACACTTTGCTAGCAATATCAGGGGATGCCAAAATAGGATAAAACTCAAGAAGTCATTTCTTCAGTGATATAGTAGATATTTGCAGATTTGTAGTTGGAAACTACAAAGAAGCACATCGGTTTTTCTAAACATCAGCATTTCACATGCCTGGGCACAGCTATCTTTTCTACTCCAGCTCATTGTGAAACAAACTGGGCTAGAGCTCATGTCCACCACTCTCTGAAAGTTGCTTTCTATTCCCCTAATGCATAGTTATCCTGGGAAAAGGCTATAAGTCACTTCGGAAAAGGCTGGGAGACAGATTAATAGTACAAACTTTTGGCAGTGTATCAGAGTCCTTCCTCAAGGAGATTCAGCCTTTTCCTTCCCATGAGATCAGGGTTCTGTAAACTGACTGAAGTCTGAGAATGGATTGAGGGGTCCTGACTCTCTGTGTAATTCACATTAGACTTTTTCACTTCACCAACCACTTTTCTGCTTATACAGATCAAATAACAATTTAGTAGATTTCCCATTTCGCTCCTAGGAGCAGTGTGACCAACCAGCCAGCACTTAAATTCTGTGCAAGTCACACTCCCCTGGTTGCTCCTTTGACTCCTCTATCCATTATGGTAACCATGCCTACCTTGCCTTTGGCATGGAGTGGTGACACTTGACCCTGACACTTCAAGGTCCAATGACTTCCACTGCACTTAAGTTTTCCAATTCTGAAGTTTAAGTTTCCACTATAACTTACAGTCTGAAGAAAACAGTCTTTACTGAACTCTTAGGAAACTCTAGGGAAAGGCTTGGAATCCAATTTGCTTTGGAATTCAGCAACTTGCAGGATGAGATTTGGAGTTTAGTTTTAGCAATTCCAGCCCTGCCCCTATGGGCGATAGATAAGGATCTTTTTCTTGGCAGATACAGAAACTTTCAGGTGGTACAGGCAGTGGTGATGAGATTTAAGAGTCCAATCTCCCTTTCCCCTTCTCTACTTTATCTAATGGTATTTGTGTGAGAAAGGCACACATACCACTATTACTGAAAAACATAAGGTGATCTTTTGTAAGTTCTTAGTTACCTGGATAAATAACTTTAAAATATTGCAAAGAAAGCTGGAGGACTATTTTATTAAAGTTAAAATAACAACAACAAACCTACTGGGCAAGCAGATATCTAGTGCATTCAGAGCTCCAAATTCACGGCAGCTGCTGGGAAGAGGGGCATGGGAAAGTGGAAAAAGGTTAGGCATAAAGGCTAAATCCAAAATCCCAAGAACTTTAGAGAGGTGAATGAAGAAAAGAGAAAAGGAGAGCTGTGTCTTTTAAGGGAGGCATGAAGGTTAGATCAAAATACATAAATAATAATAATAGTTAATAATAATAATAAAGAAGAAAAAGGAAAACTTATGCTCTGTGAATCAGAACTCAAATCAAGTGGTTGGAGTTATCAGTTAAGATTTGTAAACTACCTTATCAGATTAAGGACTTGTAAGTAGCATAAGTAGGTTTTTGTTTGTTTGTTTTTTTTAAGGGGATAATTATTCTTCCCATCTCCTTATCACACTTCTTGAAGTGTGGTCTCCTTTCCAAGTAATTGGCAGGCCCACCTAGATTAACTCTTAATTGGAGAGATAATAGTATGTAATATCTTAATCTTGGGGCAGATCCAGATATCAGTACATGTCTCCACCCAGGGCTAGAAGGAAAGTGCAGAGTCCATTTTTGGACAAGGAGGAAGTAACCATTGGTTAAGGAGATTTAGCACAACCCTGAATAAAATACATTTTCATAGAGGACTTTAAATCCTAAGAGAGCAAGTTGTAATGTTTCCTTTTCTAATGTTATCAGGGAAACAGGAAATGGAGCCAAAAATAGATAATGTGGGAGGGGCCTCCAAATCCAGTGATGATGATCTAGCTGCCTCACACCACTATATTTATTATTCTGGCAAAAAATATGTTCCAATGTATCCTGTACATAGTAATTCAAATTATCCACTCTTATACGTGTTTAATTTACAGTATTTATACTAGAGGGTATTCTGTGTATTTTGATGGTCAGAGCTTTCTTTAATATTGAGAATAAAAGTCTTAATTCTTTGGCTATAATCAAGTCAGCCAAAATCCAATTCCCAAAACTCCATAACCAGTTCAAAATATTCAGCCAAAAGACTATATTCCTCTAGCAACTTAGTATCTGAGCTGTTTAGATGTTCTATATATATGTAATTTGTGTGCCTTCAAATCTTCCATCTAATTGGATGAGCTCCACCTACATTAGGAAGAGAAATATTTTACCCAAAATATTCAAAGCCCATAGTTTAAATATTACTCTCTTATAAAATACTCTCACATAAGCACACTGAATAATATTTGCCTGTGTAATATTTCAAATGCCACGGTTCATCCAAGCTGATATGCAAAATTAAATATCACACTCAGTGATAATCTGATTTCCAGTACCTTCAAATTCTGCTCTCACATTGACAGTAGAATGGCCTTTCCTGGTAGCTATTTCCTAATTAAAACCATGTAACACTAAACAATTTCTCAAGTAATAAAGAGGCAGATTCATTAATATTAATAGTTAAGCGTCTCCCATGTCTCACTCGATCTCAGAGTCTCCTGACAGATGTGTTTCCTACATACTTGAATGATTCCCATCCTCTTATTGTTTCCTTCATTTCCTCCAGTTTCAGTACCATTAATATTTCTTGTAACACACATTATCATGATATATATTTTTAACCATGATATTTCTTCTTTAGTATGACATGTCCTCCATCTCCTATCCCCCACTCCTCATTGTATTTTCTTGGGACACATGTATTAGCAATCATAAAACCATCTTACATATGTATCCCTTGCTCATATATGCTTTCTCTGATCTACTCTCAAAGTTACTTCCTTTGTTGTGTCCCCGTAGGACTGCACCTGTATAGCATTCATCTCATCACAATGAACTGACACGATTTTCTCTCTGTGTCTCATAAGTTCTGTAACATACAGGAACCACAGTCGTTACTAGGAGGCGCCTGTCCCTTACTGAGTACTCAAGAGCTTTGGAACGAATGAAAGATGAAGAGTTAATGGAAGAGTAAATTGAGCTCTAATTTGGTAGTCAGGTATGGAATCACTAAGTTGGTGGTTATAGCAGTCTCCTGAGAGGCTCTGCCTGGCAAATACAGAAGTGGATGCTCACAGTCATCCATTGGACGGATGGCACAGGGTCCCCAATGAAGGAGCTAGAGAAAGTACCCAAGGATCTGAAGGGGTTTGCAACCCTATAGGAGGACCAACAGTATAAACTAACCAGTACTCCTAGAGCTCCCTGGGACTAAACTACCAATCCAAGAAAACACATGGTGGGACTCTTGTCTCTAGCTGCATGTGTAGCAGAGGGTGGCCTAGTTGGCCATCAATGGGAGGAGAGGTCCTTGGTCTTGTGAATGTTCTATGCCCCAGTATAGGGGAATGCCAGGGCCAGGAAGCAGGAGTGGGTGGGTTGAGGAGAAGGGGGAGGGGATAGGAGATTTTCAGAGAGAAAACTAGGAAAGGGGATAACATTTGAAATGTAAAAAAAAAGAGAAATATTTAATAAATTTAATAAATGTAAATATCTAATAAAAAAGAAAAAATATTTTTTATTTATTCACTTTACTTCTTGCTCACTGCCCCCCTCCCAGTCACCTCCTCTCAAAATCCTTTTCCCCATCCCATTTCCTTTTTCCCCACTGAGCATCCCCCAATCTGGGCACATCAAGTCTCTGATAGGCTAGGTGAATCCTTTCCAACTGAAGCCAGACAAGGCATCCCAAATAAAGGACATATCTTATCTATAGGCAACTGCTTTTGGGATATTCCCCTTAGTTCTTAGGTAACAGCAAGCTCACCTATCCTTTTAACATTGCAAAAGAATTCAGAGATCTGTGTGCCTTTGTTAAGCACAGATGCTCAGCTAGCTGGGTGGGACCCTTCCTGCAACTACCATTTCTACCACACCTGGGCTTGAATTTGCTGTGTTCCAGGCTGACCTCAAACTCAGGAATCTGCCTGCCTTTGTATCTTTCTGACAAGCTGGCTCATTAATTCAGCTGCCTTTGCCTCTTTAGATTCATGAAGTCCCTCACATTCATATTCCATCCTTACTTTTTGCATAGTTGAGGAATTATATATATTTTGAACTCATGATTTTATAGTTCTTTCCCATAGCCTTAAGGACTGTCCCGAAGATCCTGGTATTTACCATTTTGCCACTACATAGCCACACCCTCAACTCCTGGATTTGTGCTGTTTCTAATTATCATGGAGTCATTAACATGAACAGGGAGAGCATTCCTCAGAAGGAAAGAGTCCACCACTGCTAGTACTGGTTCCAGGAAAATATGCACATTATTACACAAACAAGCCTCATGCCCACATTGACCATCGACATTCGTGCAGGCTCTTACTGGGGCCCTGTCCCAGGGGCAGGAACCATGTCACTCTTTCCCCACTAAGGCTCAGTGGAAAAAGGATAAATTACAAGGTTCAGTATGAGGATCCAGGAAGGTGGGAAAAGCTAATAGAGTTGCACAGTGGCTCCACAGTGACTAAGGTGCATTATCTCATTGAGGAAATAATTTCATTAGTGCGAAAACATTCTCTTTATTCTGATTTCCCAGAGTTCTGCAGCTGATGGAGAAGAATGTGAGTAGCCAAAACAATTTCAAATTTTATAAGAGATTACACAAATGTTTGCATGTATGTCTTAGATACTATTATAACTAAAGGTTTAAGGTGTGCACTTCACAATTCTATTGTTCCTATTGGCATTAATTTGTGTGTGAATTGTGGCCTGTATTGATATATTCTAGTTGTTCTGGGAGTGATCCATTTTTAAAAAATGTATCCTTGCTATTCATTGACTCCAGTGATTCATTTTGAGTAATGCAAATACAAAGACAATGAAGAACTGGTCACTGTGAAATGGCCCAAGGGCAGCACAGGGAGGCAGATGCTCTGAGTCAGACATGCACATAGATAGGAGAAGCAAGAAGCTGTGTCAGTTGTTGCCAGGTTGGCACTTGGAGGATGGCTTGTATTTTTTCTTGTTAACAGAGAATATGAGTTATTCAGTCATCTAAAAGAAACCAGTACATAAGACGAATGTCAGTCAATTGTGTAGCTGTGGTTTACATACAAAGTTTGGAAGGTAGATAGGAAGAAAAGTTTATAAAATTAATAGGGTAATTTAGAAACACTTAATATTCTGTTGGAGATTTTAGGCTTCTTTTTTAGGGCAAACGTAATAGAAGCCTTGTTTAATCAGCTGAGTGTCATACTTAATTTTCATGTTGAAATTATTACTGGGGTGTATATATATATATATATATACATATATATATATATATACATATATATATGTATATATATATATACACACATATATCATTGATAGAAAGAAGAATGGATAAATGAAAATTTAAATATGAATAGATTAGTTTGAATATATCTATTAAAGAATATATTCAGCTTTTGATATTTGATTAGTGTTTGTTTGAAAGATTATTACTTGAAAACTAGTAAATAAGAATTAATTTTTTTGTTGTTAATACTAATTCCAAAGAAGGGTCCAGTTCCATCACCAGTACAACTTAAAAAAATGTTTCTAATTTGAATACACCTTAAATCACATGGGCCTTTAATTAAAATCTGAAAACCTTTTCACCATGCAGATTGCCTCTGTTGTAAAGGAAGTTGATGGGTCATTGGGCAGAGCTATACACGGCATCTCCCTGTTATACTGAGCTTTGGGACTTTTGAAGAACATAAGTCATCCAATTATAATGTGAATTGTAATTCATGGAAAGTAAATTCTAACTGATAGATTTGGTGTCCTGTCTGTCTTGGCTTTTGGCTTTTAAGGTCTTCCTGGTAATGAATGACATTATCTTGATATATTACAACGTGCATCATGGACAATGACTTCTAGTTAATACTTGACAGTTTGGGTATTACTCTAAAATGTGGACATCCAGATTTATGGCATCATCAGGCTTTGACTAAGATCTCTAGGCATTCTCTCACAATGGAAAAACTGCTTTTAGCCTTGTGCAGGTCAGTAGATACTATATTTATAATCTTTTAGGCTCTATCATTTGGTGTTAACACTTTGAACTGTTCAATATTTCCTCTGCTGTGTCATCACATAGATAAAATCTGGCCTCTGAGGGATGTCCTAGCCAGGTGCTGAGGGCCATCAGGACAGCACAGCTGGTCCACAGGCAGCCTTCAGAGTGAAGAGTAAAGCAGGAAGTTATCAATGCCCTGATGAGACAGAGACATCAAAGGAGCTGCCAGATGTTAAGTGTTTTCAAAATCAGAGGCAAACTCCATTCGAATTCTCGATCATTTGAAAAGGAAGCATGATGACTGTTGACTAGCCAGGGAGTCTGTCCCAAGGACACTACTGAACACACTTCTCTGATGAAGGAATATTTGTGCCAGGGACTGCAGTGCCTCACCCAGAGAAATTACTTATATCAATTAGTACTATTACTAGGGCACTGAACTAAGAAATAATTTGAAATTACCAAGTTGAATATAAAATCAAATGCTTCTTTGGCTTAAGGTCTAGTGTCCTATGACTCAGACTAACATTTTTTTTTTAATTTTGCAAAATTCAAAGTGTGGTGATAAGACTGTGTGTGCTGGCATCTGAGTGCTGGAGTCTGGCAGGACGGACTCCCTGGATACAAGAGATGCTCTTTTGAACCTGTGATTTAAGTAAATCCATAATTGCAGACTTCTCTACAGTCAAACTGTTTTTCAAGCCTTAAAAGTAAATGTTGCCATTCTGGAAGACTGGTTTCCCTGTTTGGCTTTTTATTTGTTTTGTTTTATGGCAAGGTTTCAAGTAACCCAGAATGCACAGTGGACTAGAGCTCACTATTCTGTTTAGGATGGCCTTCAATGTCTCACCCTAACCCTCTTTTATACTCACAGAATTCTGAAATTTTAAGTTGCAAGCTCTACCTACCCAGTTGTGTGGGTTTTGTTGTTGTTTTGTATGTTTGTATTTTTATTTTGAAAGAAATGCTGGGACTTGAACCCTGACACTCAACCAACTGGACTACATCTCTAGCTCATCACTAGGTTTTGCAATAATGGATTCATTATCTTGGGTTTCTATCAGCAGAATTGTAAGTATTCTTGCTTCCTTTTTTTTTTAATATAAAGAAGGGGATTCATTCAGAAACTCTCTCCTAGCATGCAGCTGGCAATCAGTAGGCTGTGGTTTGAACCTATATAAGCTGATTCAAAGCCAATGTTTTTAACTTCTACAGTCCATGGGTTTCCCACTAGAGCAAGTTCAGTGTGAATTTTATTATTCATCTCTTTGCATTATTCCATGCATCGAGGGACTCTGCTAATGTGATGCTTTCGACTGTCTGAATGATTGAGTGACCCTCAATGCAAGGATTGTTAGGTTTCTCTGAAACAGCCTTTCATTGATAAATCTCTCAGATAGAATGGTCCAGGAATAATAGAGGCATCTGGGGAAGTCATGGGAATTTACCTCTGTGACTGATGGACTGAGCTAGCAGTCACCTGCATACATAGTAAATAAAGCCAGGCAGAGGCGTGAGATTGCACTGTAGAAGTTGACATTGGTTTGTTCTTTTTGGGGGGGGGGGGATGGAACGTAGAATACAATTGAAATGAAGGTATTTGAGAGGAACCATAAGAATGATTGATGGAAAGATACAGAGTTTGGATTAGAAAATTTGAAAGGAGAATGAAGGGGTTTGTTTTTATTATGTTACTATTTCTTCAAAAGATGCCAGCACCTTTTATACAATGCAATCTACTGAGAATCTACAAAGTACAATGAGGAAAAAAAATAGAAGTGTGTGTGTGTGTGTGTGTGTGTGTGTGTGTGTGTGTGTGTATATATATATATATATATATATATATAGAGAGAGAGAGAGAGAGAGAGAGACAGACAGACAGACAGACAGAGACAGAGAGGAGAACAGATGTAATTTCCTGCCCTTAAGGAATTAATGATTTAAATTAATGGATTAAAATTTAATCTGCCTGGGCTGAAGGGCATGCACATAAACAGCAGGTGAATGTATCTCTCACTCAATGCCATTTTTGCTGATCATTTCATATAATTTATAAGTGGGTGTTCTGAAAGAGTGAGAAAATGGATGATTAGGAAAGGCTAAATGGAGAAGTGCAATGAGTCAAATTTAGGTAGGCAAAGATTCTTTAGTATACACACCAAAACAAACCACACAAAGCACTGTCTTTTATTGTATGAGGGCAAAAAATGTAGACAAAGATGGAAGAAGTTAGAAATTTGGTGTGTTAGTCAAGATTCTGTAGAGGGAGTTTATATCTATCTATCTATCTATCTATCTATCTATCTATCTATCATCTATCTATCTAATGACTTATAGGCTGTGTTCCAGCTATGAACAGTGGTGGTATATGGCTTTGTGATTAAGAGCTCTTCCAGAGGTTCTGAGTTCAATTCCCAGCAACCACACTGTCAGTCACAACCATCTGTAGTGGGATCCGATGCCCCCTTCTGGTGTGTCTGAAGACCGTGACTGACAGTGTACTCATACACATAGTAAATAAATAAAATCCAGAATCCAGTAGTTGCTCAGCCCACAAGGATGGATGTCTCAGCAGATCTTCAGTAAATGATGGTTGATATCAGTGAAGGAATGGACTTGATAGTGAAGCACGGAAAATCAGGCAAAGTGCAAAAATGTCCTCCTTTCATGTCCTTATATAGGGTTCCAGCAGAAGACATGACCCAAATTAGAGGTAGGTTTTCCCAGCTCAAATGATCTTAATTAAAGGTGTTGTTTCCCAATTCAAGAGATCTGGGTTAAAGGCGTTTCTTTTCATCTCAAAGATCCAAATTAGAAGTGGATTGTCTCATTTCAAAATAACCAACAATCACTCACAGTTAAGCCCTCCATTTTTGGCGTTAGTTAATTCCAGGTTCACAACCAAGAATGTACATCACACTTGATGTTAGATTTTTCAAAAGGAAATATGTAGAGAAAGAAAAAAAAAGCCACATTCAGTTTCACTGAAATATATCTTTCTCAGCTTTACAGTTTACTACAAAAATGTAGTTATTTTTGCTTCATAAGTAATTAAATTGGAGACATTCTTCTGAGTTCAAGGTCATCAACTTCCCCACTGCAGGTACCTGGAAGTGATGGGATCCAGGAAAATCTGTGTAAGGTTCATTTAACCAAAGGCAAGGGACTCAGAAAGGGAAAGGGAGGAATTCTCATTAAATTTTAAGGAAAATGTATGATTGAAATGTCTATACAGCTGTAGGTTTGGACTGCTATTGGAAACTGCGAACCTTTGGGAGCACTTCAGAGTTGGGTGGGTCATGTTTCCAGCAAACTTTTTTCTAATTAAGTCTTTGGAGCTGACTGTACAGTGTGAAACTAGCCGTGCCCATCACTCCTTGGACTTTTCCAGCCTTAAATTTCCAGATGGAAAACTTTAGCAGGAAACCACACTTCTTTAGAGTCTCAGCTGTTAAGAACTTGCTAATCACTGTGGGCTTATCGTGATTTCCTATGAAAATATTTTCTCTTCCAGAACAGTTCCCTGAGAGTGACTTGGCTCAGAGTCTGCAACAAATGTATGTTGAGTGTGTTTGAATGAACACTTTGACTGCTACTGTTAGAAAATCTTTCTTTCCCAATGACACTCCCGTAAGTGTAAAACCAGTCCCCAGAGCCAGATGATTACTTTCAGTTCAGAATCCAGGTTGAGAATTCTATAGGTGGCCCATTCCTCTTTAAAAAGGCACGACCCACATCCTCATGCCAGCTTTGTGGAAATAATAACCACCACTCAGATTTAATGATAGTGTCACTTTGAAGTGGTCAGAGAAAAAGATAGCCTGAGCACAAAATAATGACCGCCCTGGATTACCTGAGTGCTAAAGATGAAAGAGGGAGATTGTTTGATCCCACGAGCTACCTGTTTCATGGCGATGCGTGCCTCTTCCACTCTAAACATTGGATAGGACCAAGATTTGACTAAATTAGAATCTGAGAAAGTCCTAAACACAAAATGGTAATCCCCTATAGAAACAGGACATGTTCAATTATATGTACTCTTGTTCAAAAGCATCAAAAACTCCTCACAGTGGAGCACATGGACCTTAATGTCCTTGCAAGGGGCGTTGCATATCTGCACTGATGTTTCCCCATTCCTTGAAGACTAGGAGTATACATTGCTTTTCCTAAGTGAGATTTGAAAATTCTGTTGTATAGCCACAGCATTCTTTTCTTCATTGTATCAGTGAAGTACTATGACATAGAAGGTGTTAGTGAATAAGAACTAAGGAAACTTTATTTAGAAAAGGAGGATGTCAAGAGAGACAATGGCCTCAACCAAATAGGTTTTCTTTAATCAGAATGTAGTGATACATTAGATTTTCTTTAATGAGACAATGGTTTAAAGTGAAATGTGAAAGTAATACCAATAATGATAATCATGTATAATTTTAAGATGTGCTAGTAATTTTATATAATCAATATAGGTTCTGAGCAGCCTGCTATTCCAAAAGAACCTCCATTCTCCTACTGCCTGTCCTCTACCTCCATCCAACTCCTGAAGCATACGGGTAAGCTTCCCTTTCCCCATCCATCTTCTCTGTTCTCTGAGCCCTCAGGGCCAAGGCTGCCTGCTCTGAGAAGCCTGTGATCTCAGGGGGACCTCTACATTCTTGTCACCTTTCTGCCCACCGTCATCGAACCTATGGCTTCTGAACTATACAGACCATATAGCCCTTGAAAGAACACAATCAACAAGGATCAGGGCAAAATGTCACCTCCAAAGCATAGCTACTCTACTACAGCAAGCCCTGGATATCCTAACACAACCCAAAAAATGAGAAGATAATCTTAAATTCAATCTTATAAAGATGATAGAGGCCTCTGAAAAAGAAATGAATAAATCCCTTAAAGAAATACAGGAACATACAAGCAAACAGATAGAGGACTTTAAAGAAGAAACAAATAAATCCCTTAAAGACATACAGGAAAATACAATTAAACAGATGAAGGAAATAGATAAAACTGAGCAAGACCTGAACGTAGAAATAGAAGAAATAAAGAAAACACAAACTGAGGGAATCCTGGAGGTGGAAAACCTAGGGAAGAGAAAAGGAACAACAGATACAAGCATCACCAACAAAATACAGAGGATAAAAGGGAATATATTAGGTGTAGAAGATACAGTAGAAGAAATTGATACATCTGTCAAAGAAAATGCTAAATCTAAAAAACTCTTGACATAAAACATTCATGAAATTTGGGATACTGTGAAAAGACCTAGCCTAAGAGTAATAGAAATAGAAGGTGAAAAGTGCCAGCTTCAAGGCCCAGAAAATATTCTCAACAAAACTGTAGAAGAAAATTTTCCCAGCCTAAAGAAAATGATGCCTATAAACATACAAGACATTTGTAGAACACCAACTAGACTGTCAAAAAAAGACAATTCTCCTGGAAAATGATGATCAAAATGGAAAATGTACAGAACAAGGAAAGAATATTAAAAGCTGCAGGAGAAAAAAACCAGGTAACAAACAAAGGCAGACCTACCAGAGTTACACCTCCTTTCTCAACAGAGAGTAAAAGGTAGAAGGGCCTGGAAAGATATCCTACAAACTCTAAAAAAGCACAGGTGCCAAGCTAGACAACTGTACCCAGCAAAATTCTCAAACAACATAGATGGAGAATACATGACATTTAAAGGAGAATCCAATTTCAAACAGTATCTATCTACAAATTCAGTCCTATAGAAAATTCTAGAAGAAAAACTCCAACCCAAGGAGGATAACTAAACTACATCTCATAAAACACAGGAAATAAGGAATTCCATACTAGCAAAAACAAGAAAAGCACACACACACACACACACACACACACACCATCAACATCAAAATAACAGTTACTAACAGTCACTGGTCATTAATATTTCTCAAAATCAATGGACTAACTTCCCCAATAAAAAGAAACAGACTAACAGAATGGATGCCAAACAGGATCCACCATTCTGCTGCATAAAAGAAACATATCTCAGTCATAAAAGTAGCCATTACTACAGAGTAAGGGCTGGAAAAAAAGCTTTCCAAGAAAACAGACCCAAGGAGCAAGCTGGAGTAGCCATTTTAATAACTAATAAAATGGATTTTAAACCAAAATTAATCAGAAGAGACAGGGGAGCACACTTCATAATAATCAAAGGAAAAACATACCAAGATAATATTTCAATTCTGAACATGAATGCCCCAAACACAAGGGCACCCACATTTGTAAAAGAAACATTGCTAAAGCTTAATTTGTTCATGGAACCCATGCATGAATAGTGGGAGACTTCAACATCCCACTCTAACCAATAGTCAGGTCCCCAAGACAGAAACTAAATATAGAAAAACATGGACCTAACAGAGTTTATGAATCAAACAGACCTAACAGATATCTATAGAATATTTCACTCAAACACAAAAGAATATACTTTCTTCACAGCGCCTCATGGGTCCTTCTCAAAAATTAACTATATAATTGGTCATAAAACCAGCCTCAACAGATCCAAGAAAATAGAAATAATGCTTTATATCTTATCAGACCACCATAGATTAAAGCTGGACTTCAACAACAACAGAAACACCTAAAAACCTACACATTCATGGACACTGAACAACTCTCTTCTCAGTGATCTCTGGGTCAGGGAAGAAATAAATAAATTAAAGACTTTCTAGAACTCAATGAAAAAGGAGGCATAAGATATCCAAATTTATGGGACACAATGAAAGCAATGTTAAGAAGAAAGATCTACTAAGTGCCTACGTAAAGAAATTAGAAAGTTCTCTTATCAGCAATTTAAAAGTGCACCTTAAATCTCTAGAAAAAGAAAAAAAAGTAAAAAGAAGCAAGCATATGAAAGAGATGTACAAGGCAGAAAATAATCAAAATTGGGGCTGAAAACAATCAGAAACCAATAAAACAATACAAAGAATCCACAAAACCCTGAGCTGTTTCTATGAAAAAATCAACAAGATAGACAAACCCTTAGCAAAGTTATCCTAGAGACAGAAAAACAATATCTAAATAAACAAAATAAAAAATGAAAAGGGAGACATAACAACTGACACTGAGGAAATTCAGATAATTAAGTCTTACTTCAAAAACCTGTACTCCATAAAACTGGAAAATCATAAGGAAATGGATGATTTTCTAGACTGATACTATTTACCAAAGTTAAAGCAAGATCAGATAAACTATTTAACAGGCTCATAACCCCTAAAGAAATAGAAACAGTCGTTAAAATATTTCCCAAGGAAAACCCACACAGGATCAGATGGTTTTAGTGCAGAATTCTACCAGACATTCAAAGAAGAGCTAATTCCAATACTCCTTAAACTGTTCCACAAAATAGAAACAAAGGGAATACTGCCAAACTCATTCTATGAGGCCACAGTCACCTGTGGCCTAAACCATATCTAGATACCTAAACCACACAAAGAGTCAACAAAGAAAGAGAACTTCAGACCGATTTCTTTTATGAACATTGATACAAAAATGTTCAATAAAATACTTCCAAACCCAATCCAGGAACACATCAACACATCATCCATCAAGATCAAACAAGCTTCATCCCAGTGATGCAGAGATGGTTCAATATATGAAAATCCATCAACATAATCCACCATATAAACAAACTGAAAGAAAAAAATTACATGATTATCTTGTTAAATGCTGAAAAAGCCTTTGATAAAATCCAACATCCCTTGATATTAAAGGTATTAGAGAAATCAGGCATACAGGGCACATAGCTAAACATAATCAAAGCAATATACAACAAATCAGTAGCCAACATCAAACCAAATGGAGAAAAACTTAAAGTGTTTCCACTAAAATCAGGGACAAGACAAGGCTGCCTACTCTCTCCCTGTCTATTCAATATAGTACTTGAAGTTCTATCCAAAGCAATAGGAGAACCAAAGGAGACCAAGGGGATACAAAGTGGAAAGGAAGACCCCAAAGTATTTCTATTTGCAGATATCATAATATACATGAGCTACCCAAAAATATTATACCACAGAATTCCTACAGGTGATAAACACTACACTTCACCAAAGTAGCAGGATACAAAATTAACTCAGAGAAATAAATAGTCCTCTTTTATACATATGATAAACTGACTGAGAAAAAGGTTAGGGAAACAATACCTTTTACAATAGCCACAGATTATATAAAATATCTTGATATAATTCTAACCAAGCAAGTAAAAGATCTGTGTGACAAAAACTTGAAGTTCCTGAAGAAAGAAATTGAAGAAAATATCAGAAGATGGAAAGAGCTCCCATGCTCATGGATAGATAGGGTTAACAGTGTAAAAATGGCCATCTTACCAAAAGCAATCCAGAGATTCTATGCAGTCCCCATCAAAATTTCAACACAATGTTTTATAGAAATTGAAAGAGCAAATCTCAACTTCTTATGGAAAAACAAAAAAGCCTAGAATAGCCAAAATAATCCTGAAAAATAAACAATAACAATAAATAGGAGAAATCACCACCCATGACCTCAGGCTGTACTATAGAGCAATGGTGATAAAAAGTGCATGGTATTGGTACAAAAATAGACATATTGATCAAAGGAATCAAATCAAAGACACAGAAATAAACCCACACACCTATGGCACTTGATTTTTTGATAAAGAAGCCAAACTATACAATGGAAAAAATGAAAATATCTTCAACAAATGGTACTGGAATAACTGAATATCTACATGTAGAAGAATAAAAATAGATCCATACTTATCACCCTGCACAAGATTCAAGTCTAAGTGGATTAAGGACCTCAACATCAAACCAGATACAGTAAGTCTCATAGAATAGAACATGGGAAATATCCTTGAATGCATTAGTACAGGAGAAATTTCCTGAATAGAACGCCAATGGCTCATGCTCTAAGATCAATAATTGATAACTAGGACCTCATGAAATTGCAAAGCTTCTGCAAGGTAAACAACCCTCTCAATAGGGCAAAATGGCAGCCTACAGATTGGGAAAGGATCTTCATCAACCCTACATCTAACAGATGGATGATCTCCAAAATTTAAAAAGATGTCAAGGAGTTAGACACCAACAACCCAATTAAATAATGAGGTACAGAGCTAAACACCAAATCTTCAACAGAGGAATCTTGAATGGCTGAGAAGCACTGAGTTATGGTGTTACTACTGAGGAGAAAGACTGGTGACTGTACACAAAGATGGGTTGAGATGGTAATCCTGAAATGATCTATCTTCAGGTAACCGCAGAGGTAGATTTATGTTCTTTGGTAGGCTGTCTCACCTTTCATTCACACCTCTACAACAATCAGAAAGAGATGTCTCTGGGAAAATTAGATAGTGGATTTATGATAACCCTAGTGCCCTCTCCTTTGTCTGCTTTTATGAAATTCCGCTCAAAACAAGTTTCTGTTATATTTGTTAACTTTTATAAACATACACATATATACTGACTATAGAGGAAGCAGCTTCTTGATTGTCAAGCTTTCAGGAAGAGCTGGGAAAGTTCCTTAGCCAGCAAGTGCTTGCCATGCAAGCCTGAGTCCATGAGTTTGATCTCTAAACTCATGTCCAAAATTTAGGTAAAAAAGCAAGTTGTGGTAGCATTTGCTTGTGATCTTAGAACCTGAGAGATACAGATGGATGGCTTGGTGACCAGTCAAATTATTCACATCACTAAGCTCAGGACCATTTAGAGACTATTCTCAAAGTCAAGGGAGACAGCATCCCAAGAAACATGAAGTCATTGTCTGTCTTCTACACATTGCCTATATATACGTATATATAGGCATATATACGTATATATAGGCATATATTCTACATATATGTGTATCTATACCTTTACACACAGGCATATGCAGAAATACGTATATGCATGAACATATACACAAGAAGCCCTAAGGGAATCATCAATACTACATTGTGCATATCCAGCATTTTGGACAATTATTTTTGTGGCAATGCTTAAAAGCAGCACTGAACTACTTTACCTAGCAAACAATCAAGTGTTATTTGACCCTGTCAGCCTTCTAGCACATTCAGCTTCAAAAAGAGTAGCCATGGCTCATTACCTAAGTCTCAGGAAAGAAAATAAAGAATTGTTGATGAGAAGAACATTTCCCACCTAAGAGGCTGAGGCAAGAGGATTGTTGTGAGTTCAAGGCCAGCCCAAGCTACAGAGTATCGCTCTGTTTCAAATGAACAAGGAATAAAGAAAAACAAAGTAAAACTCTTTTTCACCAAAGAAACCTGAAGCAGAAATTTCTTTCTACTGCTTTGGATGTGATCAAAGCAAAGAAATAGGCCTAAACTCTCCAGGGCCTTTCCCCCCCTTCTTCACATATCCAGTAGCAAAGGAACAAGCAGATAGAGAAGGTTCTTCTAGAACATTAAGTTAATCCTCTGTAAAAATTTCATTCTTTCATCCATAAATGGCAAGACAGGAGTATAAGTGAAAGAACATAGCAATTGCATTAGAATTAGCTGCTGCGTAAATCTTTTAGTGTACTAAATCTCACTACAGGTACAGATGTGGAGGCAGCCAGGGAATATAGGATGATCGAAATGTCACAAACAACTCCATGTGGACACATGGAGAAAACATCCCCCGTGTTTCCTGTAGGGAGTTTTCAGAACAAAAAGAGTCTTACTCATTAAAACTAACAGCCAAACCAGGCCTTAACCAGTAAGATTTCTCTTTAAAGTATTGACCTAGTCAGTTACTTGGGGAAGACCCTGGCTACATTTTTATTCATGAGCCGAAGGAAAGGATTGTGTTGATAGATGAGCCTGAGGCATTCTCAGATACACTTGCTAAATAATAAACTTATCAATTCCTTCCAAATGAATAAATTATTAATTCTCATCAAATCTCCTAAATTGAAAAGCAAGAAAACACAGGTGCTAAAGAAGAAAAAAAAAATGACTCTCAGCAAAAATGTTTAGTGTGTGGCAGTAAGGTCAAGGTTGACAAGTCATTATACAGGATGCTGGGAGAAAAATGCCTTTAAACACAAGAACAGTGTTCAATTAAACATGGGGAAGATCTATTGCAATTATAAACCATTCCCGTGTAAACTAGACAAAATGCCAGAGAATGGAGAAAGGTCCCCTATCCGGATCATTGACCTTGCTCTGATACTATCTTTCCCATTTAGTAAGTAATACATTCTGTTAGTTATGCGTTTTTATAGGCAATCTTTTAACTGCATAACCTCCAATATTTTAGTATTCCAATAATGCAAGGTAAGGTTTTCATTTTGTTCACAGAAGTGGTAAGTTATGTATTTTTTTACTACAGCATCAAAGTTTTTGCCACAATTTTGTACTATAAGAGATTGTCAATTCTGCAAAAGTGGAAAAGCAGGCCGAATCATGAGTCAGTTTACCACTGAGATGATTAATTTTGATTGTCAACTTGATGAGACATAGAATCTCCATGGAAATGAATCTATGAGCTCATTTGTGAGGGGTAATCTAAATTAGGTTTACTGAAGTGAAAGGATTCACCCTTAATGAGAGTGTTGTCATTCTTTGGGATATAATCACTAGGTAATCAAAAGGAGACAGCGCTGAGCACAGGCATCTACTTCTTGACTGTAGAAGCAATGGAGCCGACTTCCTCAAACTCTTGCCAGTAGGCCTTCCTTGAGGTAGATGGGCCATAAATGAGGCTTTCTTTCAGTTGTTTCTGGCAGGGTATTTTACCACAGCAGTAGGATAATAACTAATTCAATCAGCTAGACAGCAGCAATACTGATAGGCTCTGTCAAGATTATTTTGAATCTCTAAAAATCTATCGAAGTTTCATAATTTCTAGAGGACAATGAGAGCTCACTGGGGTTGATATTGGTTCATTTCTGTTCTTGACACAGTGATTGCTAACTCATTTCCCATTTCTTAGCTTCTTCATGCAGCTGTTATGTGTTCCTCAAAGAACTGGTGAACAGTTTGTTGGAGCTAAGGTGGCCAGAAAAATGCCTCTTAACTGTGAATGCTGGGGTTATTACCGCTTCTGAGCAGGGAGTTCCAGATGGTGAGCACAATTGTTTTGTATTTCTTCTCATTGTTACAAGTTCCTCTCCTAAGGCTGGAGTCTGTTCCTCCTGTCTTAGCGATGGTGTCCATTACTGTGATGAAGCTACATTACCGAAAAGCAAGTTGGGCAGGAAAGAGGTTATTTGGTTTATACTTCCAGATTATAATCCAGCACTGGAGAAAGTAAGGACAGGAACTCAACCAGGGCTGGAACCTAGAGCCAGGAGCTGATGTAGAGGCCATAAAAGAATGCTGCTTATTGGTTTATTTCCCATGGTTTGCTCAATCTGTTTTTTTTTTTTTTTAATAGGACTCAGAACACCAGCTTGGGCATGGCACCACTCACAATTGGCTGGGTCATTTTCCACTGATCACTGAGAAAATGCTGGATCTCATGGAAACATTTCTTCAACTGAGACTCCTTTCTCTCTGATGACCTTGTGTCACGATATTAAAGAGTTATTGGCATATGGGATGTAATTGCATATGCCTAGATAAAGTACAGACATAGGACATGGAACTATGTTTACACCTCAGATTGACAAAGTGTCCAAGAGAAGCAATAAACTCCCAGAAACATCAATACTTTGGGAAGAATATGATTTGTAGCATTGATACAGTGCTTGCTTTAAATGTTCAGTTTTCTACAATAATGGAAACAAAAGATAAAAAGAAATAGCCAGTGTGAGAGGCTTATTTAAAAAGGAAAAAAAAAAAAGAACTTTCTCTGAAGAAGACCTGATAGAACACATATTAGGCAAAAACTGTGAAGGAATATCTTAGAAGTTTTAAAAGAACTAAGAGAAGATATGGAAAAAATTTTAAAATGATATATGTACATTCAGGCTATACTAATAAAGTAATAATTTTTAAAAAAGGAAAAATTATAATCTAGAGCTGAAGAAGTACACTTCAGTACTCATAGGCAGATGCTAGCGGGCATAAAGAAGACTCAGAATTTAGATACAGCTCAGTGAAGCATAGTGAGTATGAAGAACATAAAAATAACTGAAAAAATGAGCGCAGTGTATGGGTCTCTGGGAAACATTGAAAGTATCAACACACACATATATTGGAAATCCGAGAAGGGAGGGAGAAAAAACAGAAAATGTTTGCATAAATAATGGCTAACAGCCTCTCAAATTTGATGAAAAATCACAGCATTTAATGAAATCTGTAATATTTTGTTTTTCATCACTATAAGAAAATGCCTGAGGCTATAGATATATTAAGAGAGAAGGTTCATTTTTGTTACACAATTATAAGAGGCACTAGTTCACACTTGGTGATCTAACTGCTTTGAGCTTATAATTTCTCAGAAGTACATCGTATTTAGAGCACCACTTACACCACTAGCCAGGAAACAAAGAAGAGACGGGGCTACAATCCCCTTTAAGGGTAGTTCTTCAGTGATGGAAGTTTTCTTAATCTACCTCTTAGCATCTTCAGCACCTCCTAATAGCACCACCAGGGGGAGCAAGCCTTTAAAGATATGGTCATTTCACAAACATTCATATCCAAATTACAGTCAAGCTAAAATGAACGCAGAGAGACTTGCACAACGGTACCTTTTAATCAAACTTGGAGAAGCAAAAGAGAGGATCTTGAAGTTAGCTTGTGAGAAGTGAACTTAGAAAGACATAGGAGCCAGAGTCTCTGCAATGGTTCAATGCTCTTCATCAGAAGTTTGCGATGAATGAGCTGATGTCTTCAAGGTTCTGAAAAGGGGAATAAACAAGGAAAGTTAACCAAAAGATTAACTATGGCTTCAAAAACTTCAAATGACAGCATGTTTAGCTATGACAGTAAATATTGTCCCATAATGTGCAAAGACAATAGCATATGTAAAAAAGAATATAGAAAATTGACAAAAGGAAATGCATTAATCTGTTTGTTAAAAAAAAAAAAGAGTAGCAGCAAGAATTATAAAGGACAAAATACAACCATGTGCTGTCTGCTAGTGAATCAGTTTATACTCAAAGATGCAAAGAAGATGGAAGTAAAAGGATGAATAAGGTACGTAGAAGACACAAACCAAGCAGTGGCTGTATTAATGTACAAAATATATCTAAGGCAAAAGCATGATAGGAGGCAAATAAGGACCATATATGCGACTATAAAGTTTAGTGTTGGTTCTATGCCCAGGAGTATATGGAAAGTACCAGTTGACTTCAATGGGTTACTAGGAAAAGAAAAAAAAAAAAAAACAGAAACAAAGAAACAAACAAACAAAAATCTGTTGTGCCAGGGAAATGTTAGTGATCCCCAAGACCAGGAGCCAATCTGATGCAACTCACAGCAGGGTCTTTATTCTATTTGAGCTAGCTCAGGCCTCCCCATAATGCACCACTATCACCCAGGATGGTTTTGGTGATGGGGGAGACCGGAGTGTCCTTTGGGGCGAGGCTTTTTAGTAATCCACAAGCAGGGAATAAGTGTACAAGCATCTAATTGGAAAGCTACTTTTACCTTTCACATAATTGGCTGCTGCTGGGAGTCATATCATAAACTTAATTTCTGCTCCCCTCTACATTGGTGGTCATTAGGCAAGGGGTGGGTTTATAACCTGGGGTGCAGGTTTGTTGGGGGAATAACCAGGAGACACTGGTCTTATTAGGGATTAGCCTAGAGACTGGAGCTAGGCTCAGGTTTTGTTGGGGGACAGCTTGGAAACTATTGTATATACTAGCCTGTTAGTCTACCTGAGTTCAAACTTAGTTCAGGTTCCCTAAAATGGAGTCTGAATTTAAAAGCTTTGGCGTCTCAAAATAAACAAAGCGTGAAGTTGTATGGTAGAAGATGGGCATGGGTCCGGAAAGAGTTACAGGGAGGAGGGTGTGATTATGATCAAAATACATTATGTGAAAGTCTTAAGGGATTAATAAAAATCTTAAGCTATGCAACTATCAATGTTTCTATCTTTCATCATATGCTAACAAAATAAGTAGACAAAATCTTTTAGATCTGAAGTGAAAATGAACATTTCTAGCACATTTAGACATTCTGAATATCCTATTCATTATGGATATAATATAGGGCCTTTTCCAAGATAGCAACTCACTCTCCCACTGACCTACAGAATTTAAACACAGCCTTAACTTATTAAAGAAAAACTTAGGAGGAAAATTACAAAATACACACAAATGACTAAAAGTGAAAACACACATTTCAAAACTTACAGGATGTGTAAGTGTCGTACTGTAGTGCAACTTGCAGTACAAGTCTTACAGCGGCAACGAGGAATGAACGGAACGAACACACAAGCCAATAATTTAGCTTAACAGTTTGTATCACAGAAAGTAACCCTAAACCCAAAGCTGGGAAATGGTGAGAAAACATGAATAAAGAGGAGGTAAATCAAACAGGAGGAAAACAAAACTATAGAGAAACGATATGAAACAAAAGTTCATTCTTTTATAGACCATCCAAATCAATAAGTGGAGTTGGGTAGAGCAAAGGTAAAAGAGAAAAAAACTCAAATTGCTAAAGCCATAAATTAAAAAAAAAAAAGTGGCACTACTGATTTTACTAAAACCAAATGCATTACAAAAGTCTCTAAACAATCATATGACAAGTTGGATTACCTAGATGAAATGAACAAGTTTTAAAAACAAAAAACCTGCAGTAGGACGTCATTAAGAAATTAACAAGTTTGAATGGATCTGTAAATGGTAAAGGCACTTGATCTAAATAAGTCTTCAAATGAAAAAAAAAGTCCCAGTTGTGTTGGCTTCATTAATAAATTTTACTCATTATTTAAATAACTAATATGCTTTGCAAACCTGTCTTATCTTAGGAAAGAAACACTCAACTTGTTCTCTGAGGTGGGAATTAGCCTGGTATCAAAGCTAAGACACTGCAGGAAAGGAAGACTATGAACTAGTAGTTCCTAAATTTCAATACAAAAAATCCTCAATAAAATATAAGCAAACAAGATTCTGCAGGATATTGTAAAAAGTACATATTTTAACAAGATGAAATCAATTGATGAAATGCAAGGATGGTTTGGCATATGCAGATTAATCAATATAACAAAGCAAATAATTTGCATTAAGCAAATCATTAGAAAACAAGCAGTGATCTAATACAGAAGATGCATTTGGCAACATCCAAGACCCTCTTAAAAATGTTAAAAATACTCAAGAAGCTATCCCTACATATTAGAAGTCACATATTAACAATCTACAGTAAATATCTCAGTCAATGTTGAAAACCTAAATTATCCCTGAGATGAGGAAGAAGGCAAAAATTCCTGCTTTGTTCATTTATGTATAATATTGTGCTAAAGATTTTTAGACAGAACAATTAAGAAATAAACAGAACTAAGGCATCTGCATTGTGATTAAAGTACTGTTATCAAATGGTTCACAGTTGAATTAATCTTATGTGTTGAGTATAAAAAAGATTTCACATACAGTAAAAATTCGATTAGAACTATTAAATGATTTTTGTGAAGCAACAGGATTCAGAAAGTCACCATGCAAAAGTTAGTTGGGCTTCTATACACTGTGAATGAAATATTTGAAAAGGAAATTACAAAATCAATCCCATTTACAATTACATCAAGAAAACTAAATCCTTGAGACTGGACTGAACTAGAGCTGTGAAGAATATGTATAATAAGAACTACAGAACACTGATTAGAAAAAAAGAGTAAACAAGTAGAAACCCATTCCATGTGTATAGATTGGAAGTCTTAGTCTTCTTAAATTGCAGGCACTATTCAATGTGATATACAAATTGAAACAAATTTCTCACACTATTTCAATTACATTTTCTGTAGTTATATAAATGTAGACATATAAATAAAAAACATTATTCTAAAACACACACAGAATTAGAAGGGAACTTGAATATCAAGTCCTAGAAAGGAGCACCCTAGCTGGAGGACTCATAGTTCCTCATATCAAAAGCAAGTTACAATAATCATAACAGTGTGATAATAATTAATATATAGGAAAACATATAAACTTCTGTATGATAGAGAAGGCAGAGATGAGTTTATATTTGTGATCCAAAGGCTTCTGAAAAATATGTGAAGGGAAATCTTTTCAGCAAATGACATCTAAAGACAGAACAAAACAGAACCATACAAAATAACAACAAAACAAAGCAGAACAAAATATCCACCCGCCCCCCCCCCCAAAAAAAAAAAAAAAAAAAAAAAAAAAAACGTATGCTCCAAAGACAAACACATGTTCCGGGCTGGAAAGATGGCTCAGTGGTTGAGAACAGATAATCTTTCAGATGAGCCGAGATTGGTTCCGGGAACTCATGTTAGGAAGCTCACAACTGCCTGTAGCTGCAGCTTTGGTGAATATGATCCTGTCTTCTAACTTCCTTCGGCACCTACACTCACATGCACATATCCACACACAGGTACACACAATGTGCATGATTAAACATAAAACGAAGAATATTAATTCTGATAAATGGTACAGCATGCTAGTAGTATTCACAAAAATGAATAAGTATGATTCTCCTTATCTGGGGTACCTAGAGAAGTAAAAATGATTGACACTAATACTGTAATAGGCTGAGAGGAATGGAGGTTTGTTGTTTAATGGGTATAGCGTTTTATTTGTACAAAGTTGTACTTGTTAGATTTTGTTAACAGGACACTAAGAATGGAAAAAAAATTAACCTAAACTTAAGATACTTTTTCCAACATATTTTCCTGTGGGCATGCATGTCTGTGTGTCATTTTCTTGATTAATGATTGATGTGTGAGGGCTAGGCCAATTGTGAAGTGTGCTACTCCTGTGCAAGTGCTCCTGGGTTATGTAAGCCACGGGGAGAAAGGCAATGAGTAGCTCCTTTCTCTGGTCTCAGCATCTGTTGCTGCTTGAATGTCTGCCCTAACTTCCCTCCGTGATGATGGACTGTGATCACAGCAACATAGAAGCTAACTGGTAGAAAGTTGAAAAGAAGTAATACAGAAATGTGCTGGGGACAGTTGTGCAACCTTACAAATGTGTTTAATTATCACTGTCCTGTAGACTTAGAAACTGTCATGAGGAAAATTTTATGCCATGTATATTTCACTACTTTCTTTTTTAAAGGGGGAGGGGGAATTAGTAGTACAAACACCCATTTATTACAGTGTCTGTGGGTCAAGCGTGTGAACAGAGCTGGTGTATTTTATTCTAATTTGGTCTTGAGCTTGCACATGGGTGCCTATAACTCCAGTTCTGTCTTGACAGGGCTCCTGGGTATTTAGTCATGACTTTTTTATTTTGTGCCCTACAAGCAAGTTTTTATGACAAGATGAATTAGTTTTCTGTTGCTGTATAAAAACACCATGACGAAGGAAGCTTATGGAAGAAAGAATTGATAGGGACTGATGGTTCCAGGGCATTGGAGTCCACAAGGGCAGGGGCTGCATGGCAGCAGGCGGCAGGTAAGACTGCTGGAGCAGCAATATGAGAGCTCATATCTTGAACCACAAGCACAAAGCACGTCGAGAAAGGTGGAGGTGGGGTGAGGTGGAGGGGAAGAAAAGGAAGAGGGAAGGGGAATGTGAGAGAGGAGATATGTACTAGGATTGATGAGGCTTTGAGCCCACAATGTCCACCTTCAGGGACATACTTCTTTCAATAATGCCACACCTCCTAAGTCTCCTCAACCAGCACTATCAATTGGGAACAAAACATTCAAGCACACAGATCTATGGGGAAATATTGTCATTCCAACTGCGACACCAAAGGTCATTCTCATAGGAAATTTGTATTGACTCTCAGATCAGTGTCCAGTTTAACCTTACCATGATAATTACTCTGAAGGAGGCCCAAAGCTCAGAAGGGAATTAGGTTAGGGTACGGCTGAAACATGAAACACAGAGGAGACAATTAAACAAAGGAATAAGAACAACACATACTACTACAGCTCTCTGAGGGTTGTGAGAGTAACATTTTTACTTTAGAACCTATGTGCTCAGTCAGGGTGTGGAGAGTGTGAGAAAGGGGACTTGGGAGTCAAAGCCCTTACGTGGATCCAAAATTCTCTAAAAGATTTCCCATGAGAATTGTGTCTTGGAAGATTTGTAATAAACAGACATAAACCCTGAGAGGTCACCCTATGGCTGAGAGCTGATGACTGTGCCATCTGCAGTTTGTGAAGGTACAGAGGCCTTCAGTAAGTTGCATTCAGTAGTCACCATTACCTATACAAGACTGAATGCACTGAGGAGCCCGCAGTGCATACAGAAATCAAAAACTGCACGAAGAAACTGAACAGGGATTCTAATTTAAGCCTGTATTCAAAATGAGTTCTGAGGCAACACGAAATAATTAAAATTTGCTGCAAGAGTGCAAAGACGGGAAGACACCAAAGTTGGGGACCTGAAAAAAGTCATCTGAAGGATGCTCCACCTCAGGCCTGACAATCAGTTCCAGCAAACAATGGCAATATGGTGGAATTCACCTGGCCTGTCAATCTCATCACACACAAGTGACCTCTCCATATGGGTGGGATTTCTGTGGCTGGAGTGTTCCAGGCAGATCTGTGACCCCATAAGCCCTGCTGGATCATCTACCTTCAATAGAACAATCAAAGAAGCACATGATAATCAAAAGTAGAAAGAAATTTGTTCAATGTTACAAAGTCGGGAAGAGGAAGAAAGAGCTCCACCAGCCTCCCCATCTCCCGAGTCCATATTTAAGGCTTTGGTAAGAGGGTTAGATTGAAATAGGGGGTAGCTCTCCAGTCCTCCAGCAATGAGTGATCCCTGCCACCTATCACTACTGTCTTAGCTCTAGTCTCTCCTACAAGATGTGACATGCAACTGTGGACTATCTTTCAGGAGAAAAAAGTCCCAACCCCACCCCTCCATGGCTTGACTAAGGACCACAGGCTTTTCTTTATCCCTGCATAAACCTGGGGAGAAATTCTATTTTTTAAATCATATTTATTATTATTGTGGATTTGTGTGGGGAGGCACGTGTCATGATGTGTGTGTGTGGAGGTCAGAGGATGGTTTTGTGGAGTTGGTTCTGTCAACCCATCTTTACATGGACCCTAAGATCACACAGGTCACCAGGCTTGTGTCACATGCGTCTTTATCTACTGAGATATCTCAATAGCTTAGAATTCCTATTTTGGTGGGAGAGGGACATATGGAATCTCAATAGTCTGACAGTTAAAGGAAGGGGCAAAAGTGTTTTAGAATACTCTAACTTCTGCCAGGAAATTTAATTCTTCAAAATATGCCGGTTAATATCCAGAACTTCATATCCCTGGAGGAAAGAGCCAGATGGAAATTATCACCTCTTCTGTCCTAGCCTTAAGACTCCCATATATCTCTGCTTTCCTTTATTGGGGCAGTCACAATAACCTACACTCAGGGGGTAGAAATTAAACTCCACATTTTGATGAAAGGAATGCCAGAGTCCCAAGATCCTGGAGACACAAAGGCTAGGGTGGTTGTCTGTGGCGAACACAAAGTACCAGAAGAACACTTCACCATATTAATTTTTATTTTGTCTTTGAAGTTATAATTTAATTCATGTCTCCCTTCCTTTCCCTTCCTCCAAACCCTTCTACATACCCCTCCCACTCTCCTTAAAACAACAAGGACCCTCCTTTTTCTGCCTGCCCATGTTGTGGTTACAGGCACACTACAGTATCTCGCTTTTCACATGAGTATCAGTAATGAAGCCCAGGGCAACATGCTTTATCTGTAAGCTCTCTGTGTGGCCTGAGCTGTCTCATGGCCAATGTAATTTTTATAAAGGAAAACATCTAACTGGGGCTGACTTACAGTTTCAGAAGTTTAGTCCATTATTGTCATGGCAGGAAAGAAAAAGTTTTGTAGGCAGACATGGTGCTAGAGAAGGAACTGAATGTCCTACATCTTGATCTACAGGTAGCAGTGAGGAACTCTGTGCCATTCTGAGCACAGCTTAAGTACTGAAGACCTCAAAGCCCACAAACACAGTGACACACTTCCCCTAACTGACCAGACCTATTTCAACAAGGCCACACCTCCTAATAGGGCCTCTCCCTAAGAGTCAGGCATTCAAACACATTGGTTCTAGGTGGGCCATATCATATCAATTCAAACCATTAACACACACATGCACACATGCAAACAAACACACATCAATGGGGTTACAGGTTAGGGAAGTGAGCTTGGGCCTTCTTTTTTTGTGCAGCAGGCACAGAACACACTGAGCCACCATCTTCCCTATCTCTGCTTTTACCCTTTTATAGACACCTTATTGCAAAGCTGATGGACTATTGGACATAAAGGAAATAGTTACAGTGTATTGAAAACTCAGAGGCAACAAAGTCAAATGCTAACTATGATGGTATGCACTGCAAGCATGTGACTAGAGAGCTCCTTAGAGAAGAAGCCACAGTGTCTCAGGTCGGCCCTCCTGATCAGCAGAAAAACTGGACAATCCAGGAAGAGATCCTGGATACAGAGATGAGAGCACATGGGTCAATAGCAGTGTGAGAGAATCCCAATGCTTTGCAGTTAATTCTCCCATAAAAAATGAAGCTGCATCTTGAGAAGAAGAAACAGGACAGGGCATTATTAGTAAAGACAACTTATGTAAAAGGTTGTTTCACTCACAACACCACCAACCAGATGGAGAGAAGAAATTGAGACTGACTCCATCAAAATACAGGTCAGCAGCTGCACTCAATAGAAGAGCCAAAGTCCAGGAGAAGCTGGTAAGCTGGGCTAGCAAGCCAGTATCTTAGGGTTTTACTGCTGTGAGCAGACACTATGACCAAGACAACTCTTGTAAGGACAACATTTAATTGGGGCTGGCTTATAGGTTCAGAGGTTCAGTCCATTATCATCAAGGTTGGAGCATAGCGGTATCCAGGCAGGCATGGTGAAGGTGGAGCTGAGAGTTCTACATCTTCAATCTGAAGGCTGCTAGCAGAAGACTTACTTCCAGGCAGCTAGGATGAGGGTCTTAAAGCCCATTCCCACAGTGACACATCTACTCCGTCAGGACCAGACCTCTAAATAGTGCCACTCTTTGGGCCAAGCATATTCAAACCATGTCACCAAGAAACTCAAAACTTCAACTGCTCATAGAGGCAGTGTTAGTATTGTGCACAGACCCTATAAGCAAGTTCTAGATACATGTTACTAGCTGTGTGACATTTAATAAATAATTATGTACACTTTTATGCTTGTTATTAAAGCTGTTTTTTCCAAGCTCCAAGTCTACCTTCTAATATGCTCTGTGGCACCACGGCTGTGGAGGGTGTTATATCTCCTTTGCCAATTGGCTTCCTGTGGAGTTGTGTTATCAGGGGACACAGAGTTACAACCATGAGGCTTGAGGCAGTGGTAGGAGTATCTTGCTTGCTTGTTGTTCCTAGAATTGTTCTCCTAGCAGCAGGAAGAAACTCTGGAAGCAGCAGCTGATCTCTCCATTCTCTTTCACTTGCCAGTACAGGCATCTTCGTATTTCTCTACCCATCAGTCTATGGGGTGCTGCCTCCTTCCCTATGACTAATCCTTGGTTTCATTTTGCTGGCTTGAGTACCACCTCTTACTCACAGCTGTGTACTACAACCCCTTTGAGTTCTTAGTTATTTCCTTAATCCTACCAGACCTAGGGCTATACAGACAGGGCCGGTCACTGTCCTCTGTAACTTGGAGATTTTTCAGGGTGTTCATTTTTTTGCTTCTTCAATATTCCTAAACTTGCTTTGAGAATTACCACGGGCGTGTTTCCTGTTTGAGGTACCTAGCATAGTTTTGTTTCTTGAATCACTACTATCACACTCAAATAGAAGAAGCTGCTTACCAATGCCAAACTGAGTTCATAGAACACTGGGTGCCATGCTTGTTTATAGAGTTCTGCACACTTTAGCTCTTGTGATCAGTTACTGTCTCAGAAAGCTGAGAAAAACATCAACCAAATTAGAGACTCTAAAGAGAACTAGAAATTTCAAAGTTATTTCTGAAGGTAAGAATAGAAATTCCTAACCAGAGAGCATACATGGGCTGGACCTAGGCCTCCCCACAAATATGTAGCAGATATATAGCTTGGTCTTCATGTAGGTCCCAAATAACTGGAGCAGGGCGGTGGGGATGGGTGGGGTAATCCCAAAAGTTGTTGCCTGTCCTTAGGATATATCATTCTAGCTGGTCTGCCTTGTCTGGCTTCAGTGGGAGAGGACTCACCTGGCCTAGCAGAGACTTGATGTGCTAGGTTAGGCAGATATGGGGTGGGGGGGCACATCCTTTCAGAGGAGAAAGGGGGGAAGGAGAAGGGAGCAACGGGGGGGGCAGTGAGAGGGATGTAAAGTGACTACTTAAAAAAATTCCTTAAAGACACTGATAGAGAGATAGAATATTGGATATTGGAGAAATAAGAGGTGTAAAACTTTCCCTGAGCTTGCAATAGATATAAACAATTGGCAGACTAAAACACACACACACACACACACACACGCACAACCTTGTCCCTCACGATGCTGCTCACAAATGTCATATCATCAAGGATGAAAGGGTAAGCACACATGATCTGTGAATTGTGGTGCAGCTATATCCTGATAAACCCCTTGTAAATTGAAAGTGTCTTAAGTAGACAATTCATCACATCTCCTGAGTATCAGTTTCAAAGCATCATGTGGCTTCCCTAGTCACTCCAGTGATCATACAACTGACAGAATGGCAGCTTAATGCCACTACCTACCACTGTGATGGGTGATTGTAACACCTTAAAGCCAGTCTTGGAAAATATCAAAAATTCTAAATTTGAAGAGCAGTTTCTAGTAAATACTGCACTATAGTAAATACTATTGTGAGTTGAAGTAGCAAGAGTAGGAGGTTATCTGCATCAATCTACTACCAGCATTAGTTACCGTGGAGAGTGAGATGGCCTGATGCGTGAAAGCAGTTTGACTGCACACCTCATCCCGTGGATTTAATCCCTGGGACAACAACAAGAACAAGAACAATACTAATACATTTTAGAGCAAGAGGGACTGCAGGGATGGCTCAGTGCTTAAGAGCATGTAATGCCAGCTCCAAGTGATCCACCCAAATCCTCCACTGGCCTCTGCAGATACTGTACTCACATGCACCCCCCCCACACACATACATAATTTTTAAAAAGTTTAAAAAAACAAAGTATGATGAAAATAAGAAGAATAAAGTTACTTAGCACTCTCATCTGCAAAGAGAGGCATAGTATCTTAAAACATTGCCAATAGAGCACAGCATACATGCAAATGCAATACACGGCAACTAAAAGTGATTTAGATCATGTGTACAAGAGTGGTACGATATCAGCATGCTTTAACATGATTAAGTCAGCAGAAGAAGTATAGGATCACCTTCACAGGTACATGAAACACGTTTGATATACTGCATGGTCGTTCTTTATTATACAGCACTATATATACAAGGAATGGGAAACAAAAAACAAAAAACAAGAAAAAGAAAAAAGAACTCTGATTGGGTATTATATCTGTACTAGTGACTGATTGGGTATAATATCTGAAAATACTGCTGTCAATAAAGGCTATAATAGATTATATATATATGTTTTTTATATATATGTATATATATACAATATTATATATGTGTGTGTGAGAGAGATTTACATATATCTCACAGGCTCCTTCTATATATAACCTATATATCATATCATATATCATGTGTCATGTATCATTTCTCATATATCAATTATATATCATGTATCATATATCCTCTACCATATACTGTATATCTTAATCATATGCCATAAAAATATATATCTATATCATCTATGTCTATCATATATATATGGAGAGAGAGAGGAAAGAGAGAGAGACAGACAGATAGACAGAGACATAGAGAGAGAGAGAGAGAGAGAGAGAGAGAGAGAGAGAGAGATGGTTAACTTTAATTATCAACTTGACCACATCTGAAATCAACTGAAACCTAAACACCTGGGCCACAAAATAATCCTGTGAGGGTTAGATGCTTTGATCTTTATTAGATCATTTAAGGTCAGAAGAGTCACCCTAAATCTGGGCCACAATTTCTGGAAGCAGCACACATAAAACCAAACCAAACCAAAACAAAACAAAACAAAACACAAAATAAACAAGGAAGAATGATGTTTTTGCTTTTGCCTGCTGTGTTCACTCTCATTGGTGAGCTCATCTGTCCTAGTGCTGAGATGTTTCTTTGCTGGTGATAGATCCTACATCACTGGGATTTCAACATATACTAAGAAGCAGTTGACCTATCCAACCTCATGAACTTAAGAACATTTTTGGTTTCTTAGTCCTCTAACTGGGGGAAGACATTTTTGGACTAACCAGACCACAGCCTGTAAGCTACTTAATAAATTCCATTTAATATATTAATATTAATATAGTAACAATTATATATAATTACATATATCTATATCTATAATTCTATCAACCCAGTTTTTAGAGAAACAATACAGAAGGGAAGAAATAATTGCCATTATTTATATCTGATACAGTTATCGCTAATGTCTTTCCTTTGGAATTCAGGAGTTCAGCATTGAGGCCAAAGGACAAATGGTTTTAAAAAACAACTAATGCTATCCTATATAACCTGAAAAAATAATGAGTTTAAATATACTTTATTTATGGCAATAAAATATAAAGGAACAATGAGGAAGTCAAGAAATAAATCACAATACTACAGAGCAGATTACCAACCAACCAAACAACTGCTGGTGATGAAAGACTTAACTAAAAATAAAATTGACTTGCTTATGAATAGGTAGTTGTGATATAGGAAAGTCACCAGTTAATTCAAATATGATACACTCATTGGAATTTCACAAATTCAGGACTACTTTTTTCTTTAATTACCTTGACCAGCTGAGTCTTAAATTCAATGAAAGCATATATATATATGCTTGCTGGCCCTGAGATATTCCTAGGTCAGAATGGGAAGCAAATTAAGGAAAAGGGAAAGAAGTAAAAACATTCACTATTCTAATTCCCAAAGCAGGTACAAAGGATTCCCATTGATGACCCAGTGCCTCTAAGGACAGAATGGCGATGTGAATAAAGTTTCTGAAGCACCATGACCTGAATCTTTTACAAAGTTGATGAACTGACTAGCACCTTAAAGGCATGAAAAGGTTGGAATTTTGTAAGCCCAGAGACACAATATCCATGGGCCTCCTTAGTCTTTTTGACAACCAGTTATCGCCCTCCTCTGCAAGCGACCTAACATCTTGTGAACATTAGGTAAATCCTTTGGAAGATATGAACTGACTCCTAGTTCCTCTAACCAACCAAAGTGCTATGAATTCTGACAGCTACTGTCTAAGGGTGATATCAGAAGTTCCCTGCTTTGCCAAAACCAAGCTACCTAATTGTATAGCAATATGTTTGAGAAGTGCCTTGATCTATGAGCTTCTCTTGATAGTATAAAAACCTTCATCATACTGTTCAGTTGTTGGTACAAGGCATTTGGAGTAATTTAAGTCTGTGCTTTTTTTTGATTGGCTCCATAATAAAAAAGAAAGTGATTTTTTTTTTTTACTGTGGGCTTCTGATTAAGGACTCTCTCCTTACATGTACCTGTAGAAATTTTGATGAATATAATAATATACATTTAGTGATTATTTTCTAATGGTATAGTCAAATATTTTCACAGTTTCATTTGTGTTAATATGACTGTCCCTTTTCACCTCATTTTAATGGTCTTTCCAGTGACTAACAACATGTAACAGAGAGCTATAAAACTCAGTTGCTTCCAGATACATCCATTTGTCCAGAATTTCATAAATTCATTGTTTTTAATATCTGAGTAGTACTCCAGTGTGTAAATGTACCACAGTTTCTGTATCCATTCCTCTGTTGAGGGACATCTGGGTTCTTTCCAGCTTCTGGCTATTATAAATAATGTTGCTATGAACATAGTGGAGCATGTGTTCTTATTACCAGTTGGAACTTCATCTGGGTATATGCTCAGGAGAGGTATTGCTGGATCTTCCGGTAGTATTATACGCAATTTTCTGAGGAACCTCCAGACTGACTTCCAGAGTGGTTGTACAAGCTTGCAATCCCACTGGCAATGGAGGAGTGTTCCCTTTCTCCACATCTTCGCCAGCATCTGCTGTCACCTGAATTTTTGATCTTAGCCATTCTGACTGATGTGAGGTGGAATCTCAAGGTTCTTTTGATATGCACTCACTGATAAGTGGATATTAGCCCAGAAACATAGAACATCCAAGATACAATTTACACAAGAAAATCAAGAAGAGGGAAGACCAATGGGTGGCTACTTCGTTCCTCCTTAGAACAGGGAACAAAATACCCATGAAAGGAGTTACAGAGACAAAGTTTGGAGCTAAGATGAAAGGATGGACTATCCAGAGACTACCCCACCCCGGGATCCATCCCATAATCAGTCACCAAACCCAGACACTATTGCATATGCCAGCAAGATTTTAATGAAGGGACCCTGGTGTAGCTGTCTTGTATGAGGCTATGCCAGTGCCTGGCAAATACAGAAGTAGAGGCTCACAGTTATCTATAAGATGGAACACAGGGCCCCCAATGGAGAAGCTAGAGAGATCACCCCAGGAGCTGAAGGGGTCTGCAACCCTATAGGTGGAACAACAATATGAACTAACCAGTACCCTCAGAGCTCGTGTCTCTAGCTGCATATGTAGCAGAAGATGGCCTAGTCGGTCATCACTGGGAAGAGGCCCCTTGGTATTGCAAACTTTATATGCCCCAGTACAGGGGAATGCCAGGGCCAAGAAGCAGGAGTGGGTGGGTAAGGGAGCAGGGTGGTGGGAGAGTATAGGGAACTTTAGGGATAGCATTTGAAATGCATATAAAGAAAATATCTAATAAATAAATAAACAAACAAATAAACAAATAAATAAATAAACTCAGTTGCTTAGAAAACCTTGGATTAGTTCTGATACAGTACTTTCATCTGGAAGTTGTCCTGATTCAGCTGGAGAGTTATGTTCTAGAATGATTTCAGTCATATCCTGTCACATGTCTAAGATGCAGGTGGAATGAATGGATGGGACAAGAGCCTTTTCCACGTGGGGTTTTATCTTCCAGGAGACTTGCTAAGGAGTGTTCATGTGGTACTAGAAAGATCTCCAGCAGCCAGAGATGGCAAACCACAATTGCTTTAAGTTTCCACCTACAGGAGATTTGCTATGATTTATTGACTGAACCAGACATGTTCAGTCCCCAAATCTGTATGGATGGGGGAATCCAAAGAAAGAACACCTAAAATAATAGGCACCCCTCAAAGAAGATTAGTTGAATCTATAAAATAAAAATAATTAGAACTAAACAGGGGTTTCAGTTTTCATGTTGACATAGTAATATATGAGATGTTTTCTAAAACAATGAATATGCATTACTTTTGCAAATTATATCGCGTTTAAAAGTAGCAAGAAAGCATACTTTTCCCGTGATGAACCTTGACTTCATTTCCTGAATTTGCATATTTCCCAGCCACCCAGTTGCCATGCCCTTGCCCTTGTTAAACACACACTTTTCCACAGTGAGACTGTAAAATGCCCACCTCCTCCCAGAAACCTCACCTTTGTCGTCACCCTGGCATCTGCCAGTGCATATGCACAGATACCATGGAAGCATGCCTAGCAAAGCAAACAAGGACAAAGAGCCTCTTAGAAATCCCGATAGGCTCCAGCTGCTTCTGTCCCACAAAGGAGGGGGGGCGTTATTTCACCTTAGAGGCTTGTTTGGCTGATTTATGGGATACACATCTAGCTTCTCTGGGCATAGGTTAGGTGGGGGCAGTATAAGAGAGAAGTAGGCAAGTTCTTCAATGAGGTTAGATAAAAAGAAGAGGAAGAAAAAAGGGGATACAAATGAAAGGGACTAAAATAGAAAATAATGACTGAGAGTGGCCAAAGTTCTTTTAAGGATGGAAGTGTGCTACTTGTTGAACTATGGCCTTTCTGTTCTGTTGTCCTGCAGGATGCTGCTTTGCTGTGGTGGTCCAAGAGGTTGCAAAATGCATTTCTGTTTGTCATCAACCTTTGGTAAGTTATAGCAGAATGATTCTAAGATGTCCCTCTTTTCTCTGCTGTCCTTGATCTCAATGGAGCCTATCAGTGCCTTCAGTTTTGACCTTTTTTGTGCCTCTAGAACCAGTCTTAGTGTATCTGCTTAGTTATGCCAGCCTCTGAGGGGTAATGCATATGCACAGTCAGAAGCCCTGTCATACACAGCCTTTCTACTTGCTAGCATCAGCTAGATGTGTCTCCCTTTGCCTCAGGTATCTCCCTACACAACATGATCTCAACATTTTAATTGCTGTTATTATTCATAATGTATTTTAAAACCCAAATCTGGTGCCTGCTTCTAGCATTTAACTATACATTATAACAGTGTGTCTAATTTGTTATCATTACTCCATTGTAGTAATCTAGCCACCACCCAAATCAAAATAAACTGATAACATTGAGTCAGAGCTTACTATATGACAAAGGACTCAGCCAGTATAATTGGTATTTGGCAAAGTCTCAAGTACAGACAGAAAGGATAATGGGGACTCTATAGAGTGATAATAGGAAAGGAATATGTGCCTTCATATGAGGGAAAAAGAAATACCATGTAGAACCTAACTGGAGAACACTGGTTTAAGGAGTCTCATGGAAGACTAATGAGACATAAGCTACTGGACAGAATTGGTTTGAGAAGCATAGTTTGTATCAGATGTTTCCCAAAGTATAGGAATGTAGATCAAAGACTAAGATAGTTGTCTGCCATTGGCCAACTTCTGATCACACAGGCCTGATTGCTACAGAGTATTACTTTGGCTTCCTTTAGTGGTTGCATGTCAGAATTCTATCACTGTAGAATCTAAGCAGGGCTCAGCTATTCAATTTGTGCTTAGTTACTTAATCCTTTATTCTTGCTGAAGTGCCTCATGGTTTCCTGAACAAACTGACTAGCAAGAGTCTAACATTCAGTTTGTGTGTGTATATGAGTATCTACTTTGTCGAGCCATTAAAAACCCAGATATAGAAATGATTAAAAGATGTTTGAGGAAGATCAAAGAGGTGAACACATCTGGAAGAGTATGCTGTAAGAACAGCTGCATAGACGAGTATATTGATTGTATCAGACACCAATGGAAGCAGAAAGGAGACCCTTAAAATGATCATCAAAATCAAGTCCTAGAGTTTAGCGAACAAGTCTAAGAAGGTGCTTCATAAACACTTTGGTCGGGTTAATCTGTTGCCAAACTGATTTTAAAAATGTACTCACTGATAAGTGGATATTAGCCCAGAAACTTAGGATACCCAAGATATAAGATACAATTTGCTAAACGCATGACTCAAGAAGAATGAAGACCAAAGTGTGGACACTTTACCCCTTCTTAGAATTGGGAACAAAACACCCATGGAAGGAGTTACAGAGACAATGTTTGGAGCTGTGACTAAAGGATGGACCATCTAGAGACTGCCATATCTGGGGATCCATCCCATAATCAGCTTCCAAATGCTGACACCATTGCACACACTAGCAAGGTTTTGCTGAAAGGACCCAGATAGAGCTCTCTCTTGTGAGACTATGCCGGGGCCTAGCAAACATGGAAGTGGATGCTCACAGTCAGCTATTGGATGGATCACAGGGCCCCCAATTGAGGAGCTAGAGAACCCAAGGATCTAAAGGGATCTGCAACCCCATATGTGGAACAACATTATGAACTAACCAGTACCCTGGAGCTCTTGACTCTAGCTGCATATGTATCAAAAGATGGCCTAGTTGGCCATAACTGGAAAGAGAGGCCCATCGGACTTGCAAACTTTATATGCCCCTGTATAGGGGAACACCAGGGCCAAAAAGGGGGAGTGGGTGGGTAGAGGAATGGGGGGGGAGGGTATGGAGGACTTTTGGGATAGCATTGGAAATGTAAATTAGGAAAATACCCAATTTAAAAAAAGGCAAAAAAAATTACTACTGAAGTACCTTTGCATTATTCTTGTGATCACGTTGAATTTGTTAAACACTTTCTTCAATTCCAAGGGAAATAAACCTTTGATTAAGAATGGGATGAAAAAGCAAATATATTTATTTTATTATAAATCACAGTAGTTTGAAGACTACGTTTCATCTTAAAACACAGATTTCTTGAATGAAAGAGATATTTAGCTTTAAAAAAAATGTACACTGTTGATGGAATCTTAAGCTAAATGGCTCCCAAAGAGATTATTTACTTCTGCACCATTCCCATTTTGTTAGGTTACAAAAAAACAAGGAGTAATCTCAGCAAACATGTCACTTTACCCCTGAAGACACTGAAGACAGCTGAGCTACAAGACATTGCCATATCTTGCTTCGATCTTCCTTCCAAGAATTGTTGAGGAAATCACTGGGTGTTCCTCAGTACAGAGCCAACTCATTTATTTCTTTATGCTCAGCAACACTTGTGGAATAATAAACACTTCAGCCTCTTCCCATTCCTTTTCAGCTAATTTCACCAGTGTAGGGAGAGTCAGTGGGTTATTTTTACCACCAGGCAATGGAGCACCGCATTCACTGCTAACCCTAATTTTATCAGATGGGAATAAAAGTACCATGCAGCCCCATCAGGCTTGATGTATCCTGACATGAGGCTTAAGATGATAAAGTTTCTAGTTCTGGGCGAGGTGTCGCTGTGTGTTTTAAACATTTGTGTCCTCAAAAATCTCAGAGTCTTTCTGGGAGAAAAGAATTAACATGGGAGAAGCAGGGAGAAGTGATAAAAGCAATAGAAAGCAAAGTTCAGAACGATCGCTAAAGCTAATGGCATTGTATTCCTTTTTACAATGGTAAGAAAATACCTACAATTTGAGTAAAGTGGATGCCTTTGCAGAATGGATTAGACTTTAATCTTTCCTTTCCAGTAAAGAAGAAGCCAACATAAAAATGTTGCCAAAAATTGTGATTGCAAAAAATTGCTAGATATTCTCTGGCTAAAAGCACCATTTTTCCTCCCTTTTTATATATACATAGTTTAAATAGTCACTGCCATAGCCTATCATATTTGATTTAGGTTGTCACAAATAATTCTATGATTTTATAATTTAAAAATATAATTTGTGTTTTTCATGATTGTGTTATAATCATTGTTTGGTTGTACTGTGTGCTATATAACTTTCTATTTGGGATTCATAACATTTTTCCTTTCTTTTTGGATTTTGACTGTGCAGCAGAGTCAGTTCGCAAGTCTCAAAGACTTAAAAATTCAGAGCTTCTTTGAACCTCAAAAACTGTACCTGGTAGATCTGTGGCTGTCACCATACTATAAAATCAATATACTAGATCAAATTATATATGATATGGATACCATATGGAATACCCCAAGAAACCCATAGAGAAGGAGAGCTTAGTGGCTAAAGATTAAGGAAAGCAAGAAAAGATTCATATGAAGGTGCAGCTCTAGCATAAACACTACCATGCTGAAGAAATACAAGTAGTAAGAAGACACTATGGAAGCTAGACCATAGGAAGGAGGCTTTCAGGTATCAGCCAGCTCAAACAATCTGAGTCCTATGTAATAAACCTGTGTCTTCATGAATTAAGGCTTACCTTCATCCAGAAAGCTAAATGCAATCAGTCAAGGAAGGGAATCAATCATTAGTCCTATATAGTTGTGATACTTATGATATTTGGAAGAGTGTAATAGCGGCACCCACCTATTGGAGGTAACCAACATCTGTTTAAGTAGACTTAGGATTCACTCAACAGGAGGAAAAACATGCCTGGTTTTAGAAACATATAACTACACATGGCTGGTGAGATTATGGATTATAGAAGAGAATCTATCACTGCCACTTTGGTATCCCAGCATAATTCTTTATGCAACATTTAAAAGCTTGTTCTTAACCCAATTAGTTATACATATCTAAGTAAGTATATATCACCCCTTATCAAAAATTTTTTGTCTGTTGCAAAAGGAGATCACTACAGAACAACTAGCCACATTACAAAGATTAATGGACTACAGGTTCAAAGCCCAGCCCCAATGGGTACTGCTGTAGCACAACTCCCACCTCTATAGCTCAAGAAAGCACACTGATAAGAGTCAGAATCCTTATACCAGGAAACCTGCTGTGAGACTACCTGTCCTAGAAAGGGCTGCACAAGCAAGACATGAACAATGACAATATCAATAGATAAAATAATGAGGAAAGGGAAAAACTGCTGTGTCCCATTCTCAGACAAAAAATCTGCTAGAAACTAATGACTGTTGAAAGAGAGAATTAGAACTAGGTATCATCTCCCTGACTAGTTATCCAGTACAACATGATCAGTCTTATATACACAAAGAACAACTTCTTTTTCTTTATTACAGTTGACATAGTATATACTAACGTAACATATATATTTTATTTATAACATAATATATATTATGTTATCTAATATAGCACATTAACATCATATATATATATGTATGTATATATATATAATGTTAACTGTAAGAATGTAAGAATAAGAGAGGTTATCAATTTGACAGGGGAGACATAGAAAGGGTTTGGGACATGGGAGGAGTTGGAGGGAAGAATGGAAAGTGTGAAGTGATAAAATTATAATTCGATTAAAACATAAAGCAATTAATGTTAAAAGCAAGACGATATAGACAGTAGCTGCCTGTCTGGTGACAATGAAGATAGCCCTTGGCAGAAGCACTTTACAGCACAAATAAACAAAAGAAACACTGAAGGAAAGGCTCCACCTGGGGATCCATCCCATATATACATTCACCAAACACAGACACTATTATGGATGCCAAGAAGTGCATTCTGTCAGGAGCCTGATATAGCTGTCCCCTGAGAGGCTCTGCCATGAGCATGGAGTCCCCAATGTAGGAGTTAGAGAAAGCAATGAAGGAGCTGAAGCGGTTTGCAACCCCATCGGAAGAACAACAATATCACCAACCAGACCTCCCAGAGCTCCCAGGGACTAAACCACCAACCAAGAAGTACAAATGGAGGGACCCATGGCTCCAGCCACATATGTAGCAGAGGATGGCCTTGCCAGGCATCAATGGAAGAAGAGGCCCTCAGTCCTCTGAGGGCTCCCCAGTGTAGGGGAATGCAAGGGCAGGGAGGCAGGAGTGGATTTTGTGAGTGGGTTGGGAAACACCATCATAGAAGCAGGGAAGGAGGGACAGGATACAGGGTCTGGGGGAGATCTGGGAAAGGGGATAACATTTGAAATGTAAGTAAAGAAAATCTTCCCTTCCCCCAAGAAAAGAATAGAGAAGGTGAGAATATGCAAAAGCCCCTCTACCTAAAGTTCCACTGGGCTAAGACTTGGAGAAGAAAACCTAAAATGAAAACTCACCACATCTGGGCTTGCATTTTCAGAAGAACTGTGTTACTTATCCAGAATGGAAACCCACCTTCTGCCTTCTTGTAGGAAAAACACATCCTTTAATTTCATTGTATCCAACATTAGGTGTGATTACAAATGGTTTAGTCATTAAACTGAATGTTGAACCTCTGAGCCTGTGACACAGCAGGCAGGGCCATTTGGGGGAAAACTTACAGCTTACCAATAATTCCATCAAATGGTGGGCATGTAAGTTTAATGTTATTGACCTAACACAATCTTACATTCATTACAACTGCTGAAAATCATAATCCAGTGTGGAAAAAGCACCATTTATGTGATGTATCTGAATAGAAGCCAGCAGTGTTACACATCTATAAACATCAAAAGGACTATTTATTGTGTCATAAAAAGCGTTAAAATGACCCAGTTTTACACAGGAAAGATTATCTTCATGCTGTTTTAGATCTATTAATGAGTATATCATATTAATCATATCTCTGTAATTTTGGTTTCAGTGGAGAATTCCTTTGGTGGATCTTTTTAGAAAAGGGATGCTAGTAGATAAAGTCATGGCTCTTCCATTTTGTATAAATACTTTAGGGGCCAGAAAAATGTCAAAACATGGAAAGGCATTTACACACTCCTTTATAGACTGAGTTCAATTCTCGGGACTAACCAAAAAGTGGAAGGAGAGAATAAGTAATTATTGCACAGAAATTTTCCACACACATGGCAGCATTGCTACCTGGAAAGGAACTAGATTACCTGAGCAGTGTTATCTCATCTTTGTTCTCTTTTAAGGGAAAAATACTAGCATGCTATGATTTGTACATTTTAGCAATAAATGAGAAATGGAAACTTCGCATCTTCTTTCCCTTTGTACTTAGTAAAGAAGATTATAAAGTAAACAGAGGAAAGAAAATACCATGTTTAAAAACAAAAAGGAAGAAACCAAGTTGAGTGGTAGAAGTGATCACTGGTAAGTGATAGAAGAAAATGGATAGAACTGCTTAGAAAATTTGTATATCTTTATGTGTATTTATAGACATGCATGCCTATGTGTCTTTTCCTTTTACTTACTTTACACTTAGCAGGATATTAAATATTGTTTAAATAAATCTAAGCCACCCTGAAAACAGCCTGATGATTTGTTAGGCTCATTTTTTTCTGGTGATAAGTAGGAAGTTCAAGAGTGTGAAGGAGGGACTTAGTGGAAGATAACTTAGTGTATAGCCACGAAAAACTGAATTTGAGTCCTGGTATCCATATATAAAAGCTGGGCATTGTAGTGCATGCCTGCAAATCCCAGAGCTGGGAGGCAAAGAAAGGAGGAGCCCTGGGTTTTCTGACTAGCTACTGTAGCTTTATCAGTGAACTCTAGATTTAGTGAGTGTGTCCTGACCAATACAGATGAGGATGCTCAGGAACCCCAAAGGAGGAGTTAGGGGAAGGTCTGAAGGAGCTGAAGGGGTTTGCAACCTCATAGGAAAAACAACAATTTCAACCAACCAGACCCACCAAAACTCCCAGGGACCCATGAGTACACATGGAGGGACCCATGGCTCTGACTGCACATGTAGCAGAAGATTGCCTCATCAGAATCATTGGGAGGGGAGGCCCCTGGTCCTGTGGAGGCTCGATGACCCAGAGTAGAGAGATGCTAGGGCAGCTTGGTGGGAGTGGGTGGGTGGGTGTGGGGAGCACCCTCATAGAAGCAGGGGGAGGGGCAATGGAGTAGGGGGTTTATAAAGGGGAAACTGAGAAGAGGGATAACATTTGAATTGTAAATAAATAAAATAACTGATAAAATTAGTGGAAAAGAAGAAATGACCATCATAGGAAAAAAAGAAATAGAGTAATGAAAGAGTTTAATTTATGTTAGTCTTTAGCCTTTATATATAAACACAGACACACAGACACACACACAGAAAGAGAGAGAAAGACACACACACACACAGAGAGAGAGAGAGAGAGAGAGAGAGAGAGAGAGAGAGAGAGAGAGAGAGAGAGAGAGAGAGATATTAAGTGACCCAACACCAATATGTGTATAATAACACAATACCAGTTGGTAGGCTGTGGTGGGTTTTTACCAATATATTGCTATCATCTCAAGTCCAGGTTTCTTTCCTATTTACATGCCAATCACGGTTGTAAACTGACAAAAGCGACTTAAGAAGGGTCTATCTGGTTCACAGTTTAAGCTACAGTTCATCTGGGTGAGAAAGCCAACAGGAACTTGAGGCCGCTGGTCCCATTGCATCTAGTGTCAGGCAGGAGATAAAGAAATGCTTCTGCTCCATCCTCTTTTCCCCTTTTCATATAGTCCAGGATCCTAGCCCAGGGAATGATGCCACCCACAGTGGGACTTAAGTAGGTTTTTCCAGCCCAGATACTCTATTTAATGCAGGACAAGAGGCTGCCTTGCATGTAGTTCATTCTAGAGCTCATTCTGTTGACAACTGCGGCTAACTGTCACTAGTCTATGTGAGTTTTCTTACCATGTTTGGAGAGACCTATGGCTCCAGCTTCATTGTAGCAGAGGATGGCCTTCTCGGTCATCAACAGAAAAAGAGGCCCTTGGTCCTGTGTAGGCTCAATGCCCCAGTTTAGGGGAATGCCAGGACTGGGAAGTGAGAGTGGGTGGGTTGGTGAGCAGGGGGAGGTGGGAGAGGATAGGAGGTTTTCAGAGGGGAAACCAGGACAGGTGATAACATTTGAAATGTAAATAAAGAAAATATCTAATAAAAAAAAGAAGGAGAAGTAACAGAACATATGATAGGCTATCAGAAATCGATTAAAATGGATCTAAGACCTGGCAAGTTTCAACAAAGTGAGATTCACTTTAACAAAAAAAGGGCCCCAACCATTTTTTTTCCCACAGCAGGGTCAACTTAATTTTAATTTTAATTCTCTTTCTAGAATTGAAGTTTGTTCTAGGTTAACCATCTATGATATCATGGTGCCGCATACAATGAATTATTCACCAAAATGTATCTTACAATTAGCTTCAGCAGACTGGTTATGCTTTTGTCCAAACATTTTACTTTGTCTATAAAGATTAAATTAATCATCTCTGCCAGCCATGAGTAACCGAAAGAATTAAGTTTTAATATCTGAAGCACAGAAGGGGAAATTGCATGCAACATAATACATCTTGCTGGACCAGTAACACATGTTTCCTTTTATATTTGTATTCTTTATCATTCCCATCTTTGGCTCCAGAGAGGGAAAGATGGCACACATCTGATCAATGATTAACCATTTTTTGGGGGAGGGAAAAAACTGGACAAACGTGACTAATTAAGATTCAGGTTTTGTTGTTGTTGTTGTCGTCGTCATACTATTCCAAATTCTTACCGATTAATTTTTACAATGATATGGTAGATATTATTAACTCCATGTGAGAGATTGAGCCGGAGGAAGTTAGGAGACTAATCCTGAACAGGTGCCAAGTCTACTCAGCATCAGCACAAAGGCTGGAGAGTGGGGTTAAAGATTTTTCATATCCAGTCACTGTCCTATGTTTGAGGGCTACCCATGGAGAAGGTTATTCTCCATTGCTTGGATGGTGATGTAGTGATGATGGTGGTGATGACAGTGATGATGATGATGGTGGTGGTGGTGGTGGTGGTGGTGATGACAATAACAAGGAAAGTAGAGTCTGTCTCACAGTGAGGGATGCACATTATTAAGTGTATGATCAGACTACCCCAATTAAAGTCATAAATACCCCCATAAAGTTGTGTCTGTAATTATTGCCACATTAGAAAGAGATCCATAGTTTCATAAAGAAAAAGTCAAAAACAGTTATGCTGTCTCCAGAGCTTATAATGCTTATTAACCTCACTTTATATGGCTCTGCTTTAATTACAGAAAACCTTAGCCAGGTATACCCAAGGCAAAGGTCAGTGTTGCAATTAAAATCCAACAAGAAATAAAATGAAGCATATTTGAATAAGAACATGTTCTCCTCCTGGGGTTGACCAAATGGCTAAATTAAAAGTGATTTTACTGTTATTAAATTTTAAAATTGCCATAGTTTATTAAAACATTTAAACAAGAACCCAACTAAGATTTTATTGTACTTAAACATTTGCATGGCCTTGCATGGTGGCTCAGCAGGTAAAGCCTTTCTTACGGAGCCCGAATACCTGAGTTCAGTGTTTGAGAACTCCTTAGTGGAAAGAAAGACCTGACTCCCCAAGATGCCTTCTGACGGACCTCTGCACCTACCCACACACAGGTAGGAGTAGGGAGAGTTGCAGTGAAAGACAAAATGAATAAAGCTTGGGCAAAAACAAGAAATACTTCTTGAAAGAGAAAAATCTACCCATAAATCACTTTTTCCCTAACAGAGTTTAGGTGGTGGGGTTGATTGCACAGCTGCCTCAGTTAGAGCAGCTATGACTTCCATCTTTTGTCTACTTAAGCTAGTGGTGATTGTATTTCCTGGGGACACAGACAAAGGTTCCTAATCAGAGAAAATGTCTGGAAATTTCCACACATACTTATTGCCGTGCTTAGAAACAGCAGTGACTCAATGCTTTCCTCTCAACTCTTTCATCGATTTTCTACTGTGGTCATAGAACGCAATACCTCCTTAGAATCACATTAGGGAAAAAAATACCCTCTTACTTGGGTGGCTTGTTTCCTCGTCTTCTCTTAAACCCTTATCATTTGAATGGTTCCTTTACTCAAACCCTTCTGGATGACAGTTGGCATAAATAAAAAATAGCTTAAAAATGTTCTCTGAGTTAACAAACCTGTTCATAGAAATTCATTGTAGGGGAATGACCATTCCTGACCTCAAGCTGTACTACAGAGCAATTGTGATTAAAAACTGCATGGTATTGGTACAGTGACAGGCAGGTAGATCAAAGAAATAGCACTGAAGACCTAGAAATGAACCCACACACCTATGGTCACTTGATCTTTGACAAAGGAGTTAAAACCATTCAGTGGGGGAAAAAAGACAGCATTTTCAACAAATGGTGCTGGTTCAACTGGTGGTTATCATGTAGAAGAATGCAAATTGATCCATTCTCATCTCCTTGTACAAATCTCAAGTCCAAATGGACCAAGGACCTCCACATAAAACCAGATACACTGAAACTAAAAGAAAAGAAAGTGAGGAAGAGCCTTGAGCACATGGGCACAGGGGAAATTTTCCTGAACAGAACACCAAGAGCTTATGCTCTAAGATCAAGAATTGACAAATGGGACTTCATAAAATTGCAAAGCTTCTGTAAGGCAAAGGAAACTCTTAATTGGACAAAAAGGCAACCAACAGATTGGCCAAAGATCTTTACCAATCCTCTATCCAATAGAGGGCTAATATCCAATATATACAAAGAACTCAAGAAGTTAGACTCCAGAGAAACAAATAACCCTATTAAAAATAGGATACAAAGCCAAACAAAGAATTCTCAACTAAGAAATACCGAATGGCTGAGAAGTACCAAAAGAAATGTTTAACACCCTTAGTCATCAGGGAAATGCAAATCAAAACAACCCTGAGATTCCACCTCACACCAGTCAGAATGGCTAGGATCAAAAATTCAGGTGACAGCAGATGCTGGCAAAGATGTGGAGAAAGAGAAACACTCCTCCATTGCTGGTGGGATTGCAAGCTGGTACAACCACTCTGGAAATCAGTTTGACAATTTCTCAGAAAATTGGACATAGTACTAACTGAGGACCCAGCAATACCACTCCTGGGCATATACTGAGAAGATGCTCCAACATGTAATAAGGACACATACTCCACTATGTTCATAGCAGCCTTATTTATAATAGCCAGAAGCTGGAAAGAACCCAGATGTCCTTCAACAGAGGAATGGATACAGAAAATGTGGTACATTTACACAATGAAGTACTACTATTCTGCTATTAAAATTGATGAATTCAAATGGATGGAACTAGAAAATATCATCCTGATGAGGTAACCCAATCACAAAAGAACCCACATGATATGTACTCACTGAGAAGTGGATTATCCCAGAAGTTTGGAATACCCAAGATACAATTCACAAACTACATGAAGTTCAAGAAGAAGGGAGACCACAGTGTAGATACTTCGGTCCTTCTCAAAGGAGGATCAAAATACTCATGGGAGGAGACACAGAGGTAAAGTTTGGAGCAGACCCCAAAGTAAAGGTCATCCATTGATTGTCCCACCTGGGGATCCATCTCATATACAGTTATCAAACCCAGACACTACTGTGGATACCAACAAGTGCTTGATGACAAGAGCCTGATATAGCTGTCTTCCGAGAGGTTCTGTCAGTGCCTGACAAATACAGAAGTGGATGCTCACATCCATTCATTGGACGGAGCACATGGTCCCCAATGAAGGAGCTAGAGAAAGGACCCAAGGAGCTGAAGGGGTTTGCAGCCCCATAGTAAGAACAACAATATGAACTAACCAGTAACCCCAGAGCTCCCAGGGACTAAACCACCAACCAAAGAGTATACAAGGAGAGACTCAAGGCTTTAGCTGCATATGTAGCAGAGGATGGCCTTGTGGGAAATCAGTGAGAGGAGAGGCCCTTGGTTTTGTGAAGACTAGATTCCCCAGTGTAGGGGAATTCCAGGACAGGGAAGCAGGAGTGGGTGGGTTAGTGAGCAGGGGGATGGAGGATAGGATGGGAGGGTGTTATGAGGGAAAATAAGGAAAGGGGATAAAATTTGAAATGTAAATAAAATATCTAATAAAAATGGAAAAAATGCATTGTGAGGCAATAATGTGTAATTTTTTTGAATATTTTTCTTCCCCAAAGATATTTATTTATGTGAGTTACCTTTTCATGTGTTTAAATACCTGTCAAGAAGCAATTTAAAGTGTGTGTGTGTGTGTGTGTGTGTGTGTGTGCGCGTGTGTGTGTGTGTGTGTGTGTGTGTGTGTGTGTGTGTGTGTGTTATTTGGGACTTTGAGGCCTCAGTTTCAGAACGTCCAGTCCAGCATGGCATGGTGGCAGGTAGTGGTAACACTGCATCTATAATCAGGAGGAAGTGGCAAATGAACAGGAAATGATGCCCTGCTGTCAAATCTTAAAGGCCACCCCCAGGGATGCAGTTCCTCCAGCAAAACTTCACTCAAGCCACAATATCGAGGTAAGTCTAATTTATGTAAAATAAAATTTTCTAGAACTTAAACATATTTCTTACTGATCCAAATGGAGAAAAGGCAACAATGAAACATGGGTAGACCTATGTTTTAATATATATTTTTAAAATTAGTTTGTCTACACCTAATTTTCATCAGTTGTTTCTGGCATTAGCAACAGCTCATATACTTAAAATTGTTTTGCATATGAGTATCAATGTCTGTAGTGACTTTAATAAGTACACCAATGATTAATAGTTATTTTAGTTAGACTTTAAATGATTTGTGTAGCATAAGCTAAAGAGTTCTCTTATCAATATGCACTTTATTTTGGTTAATGTTAAGAATGATACAAGCAATTATATCTTTCATTTAAACATACTTTTTATTTCTATTCATGGCTAAAAGTAGTTTGTATTCACATAAAGAACTGATTTCGAAAACTGTAAATATACATATTTTAAAATAAAATCTTACAAAACCCAAAGTAACTACTTTATATAAAGCACAGTAACAAATCTATTTATGTAAATAGACATTCTATTTCAAACAAAATCTTTTTAGGGATTCCATATTGTTTCATTTTGCCTACAAGTTTACTTAAAGGTAGCTTGCCTGAACTCATATTGAATTACTTGAATTAATAAGACCAGCCTTTATCATATAAGTGATTTTTTAAAATTTTATAACTTCAAAATCATGCTCAGCATATAACAGACAGCCTGAGCTTATGGTGTGTCGATATTACCCATATTTCTATCCTTATATTATTTGTATTGTATTCTAAATTAAAAACTAGAGTTGTTCCTATGCTTCCAAACCACTAAAATGTCCTTGATTAAGGGTATTAATTTATACCTTAAGAATATGTTGGCTACAACTAATGTAGAAGCTCACTAGGTAAGAAGACCAGATCACAGATAACATTATAAATATCATTCTTGTATGAATTGCTGATGTAGCGATATTTTACTGCTATTTTTCACTATGCATCAGATTGCTATGATGAAGTGGAAACTCCTTCCCTCTTGTATGTTCATGGAAAAGTTAACCAGATTGTACTTACTTCATGGTTTCTGAAGAATAAATGGGAACAATTGTTTCATCTCCAGATAAATGAGTTTAGAAGTAGCTAATCATGTGAATTGACCTAGCCAAAAAAAAATGAGTTGTTATAATTTATTAATAGCCAAGATAGCTCATGAAAATCCTGTAATTCTCCTTAAATGAAAGGCTCTTGAGAGTGTGTAAATCTAAATATCTTGTCGTTAATCATGAGATAATATTTTCATGTGCCAGCCAAATGCTCGGTTTGCTCTCACTAATGATTTTTTTATTCATTGCATGGAATCCATCCAATGCCTCGGGGGAGCAAAGTTGTCGAAGAGAACCAATGAAAATGTACTCACTAATGACAATAAATATAATTTTAGGATAAATGTTATGTTTAAAAACATAGGATTTTATTTACAAAATATGAAAAATGATTTTCATTCTTTCTTATGAAATGTATATATTGAGAATTGAATTAGTCATATCTGTTCACAAGATACAATCATTTCTTTATGGGATACCTTTATTCATTTTTTTTTTTCATTTCAGAATTAGTTTTAATTCAAGAACCTTACCCGTGATCTAGATTTATTTATATTCTTCCCTATTCAGTCTTACTACCTCTAGTCTAGAGGTCACTATCTTACTCCCAAATGTTGTTTATTATTTTCTATAATTGACATGTTTTTTCTCTGTGGATTAGTACTTTCTCATATAATTAGATGTGTATGCAAATACTTGTGTGTATGTTTCTCTACATATTATTATATATTATACTCCTTTGTGGTTATATATGTAACAAATATATTGCTTGTCCTATATACTCTTTTTATTTTTTTATTAATTTTTTGAGAATTTCTTACATTATATATTTGATCATATTTATCCCCCATATTCTTTCAATTCCATAGTCACCTATTTTTGTGTCCTCATTATTTTTAATAGACAATCTTTTAACTTCACTAAAACCAAGGCATACCTTTTATAGCATAAAGAATGGGAGATGAAGGTGGTCTGGCTATGACATATCAGTCCACTGATTGCCAGGGTTGATTTGGCTGATCTGGCTAGATAGACAGGTGTGTTGGCCAGATTTATGTCAACTTTACACAAGCTGAAGTCATCTGAGAGGAGGAACCCTCAATTGAGAAAATGCCTTCATAAAATCAGGCTGTAGGCAAGCCTGTAGGTCACTTATTTGGTGATTAATGGTGGAGGGGGACATCCTAGTGATGCCATTTCTGAGCTGGTGACCCTAGGTTCTATAAAAAAGCAAGCTGAGCAAGCCAAGGGGTGCAGTCAGTAAGTAACGGTCCTTCATTGCCTCTACATCAGCTCCTGACTCCAGGTCCCTGCCTTGCTTGATTTCCTGCCCTCATTGCTTTTGACAACAAACTGTTATATGGGACTGTAAGTGAAATATACCCCTTGCGCTCCACGTTGCTTTTGGTCATGGTGTTTCATTATAGCAATGATAACATTAATGAGAACAAGTGTTCCCTTCCTCTCTCACAAGTACATGTAGTATTCCTCAAAATCTGCACATTTGCTTAATACAGATAGCCTTCCCCAACAAAGGAGGACCATTCATTGGTCAAGGGTATTAAGGTAACCATGCTAGAACCTCCAAACAAGCTCTCAAGAATATATTGACCAAAATATATATATTAAAATTATATTCAAGATGTTCCATAAAAGGCTAGGGTAGAGAGATTAACTTAAGCCTCTTGAAAGTATCCATGAAAATATCAAATATTCTATATTTTTCCTAAAACTAGATCTTACTCTTGTTTTAGGACTAAGTAATAAGGGAAAAGACAACAAGTATTAATTATCATGAGAAAACAATATAGAACCTCTGGATATACAACAAAATCTCAAAGGCAGAATGCAATAGAAGCACATTTCTTAAAAGTCTAACTTGCCATGATAGGGGGTAGGTAAAGGCTTGGGAGGTGACAGTCTTTCGCAAGTGACTCCCAATGCCACTGTCAGCATCAGTCAGTAGCTATCTGACTGGAGAAAAGAACATGTGCAGGATTGCAGAATTAAGAATGGACTGAGACTGGAAGATGGTGTTTTCTTCCTGCACTCCTTTCAGAACTCAGAAGCAAGGGAAATGAGAAGGCATTAAGTGACAAATTGAGGATAATGGGGGAATATATTTAATAACTGACTATAAAGACATTATATATAAAGGCACTCATTTTTTTCTTAAAGGCATGTGTTAAAGTAGGTTAAAGTAAAATAGCTTTAAATGTTTGGTATTCAGCAACTGTGATGTTTGTATTGCAAATAAAACGCTCGCAGATTATTTGTGTCCTGTATCTTGCCTCCAACGACAATCTCACTACTCCAGTTCTTTCATGCCTATGTTATGCTCTAGCCTAACAAACTTCATTTTCTTCCTTGCAGGTGTATTGTTCTTGGAGGACTCCTTCTCTTATTTTTCAGTCTCTGAAAAGCTCCTCTTGCTTGTTTCCCCAGGCTGTATCCTGTCCTGAGTTACTCCATAAGACGCAAAAGAGTGTTTTCTCAGATTGTCTTTGGACTTTTGACTTCATTTTGAGGGTAGAGAATAATTCTATACCTGGGTAGACACAAAAAATGACACCATGTCTCTGTTACTACCTATGTAGTAGTGGCTCCTAAATTATCCCTAAAAGTACAAAAGCAAATTTACAAAAGTAAAATTAGGCTTGATGGAGAACATGTGCGTGTTAAAATAAAAAAGACCAAGAAAATCAAGTCCAAGAACCTATCCTGAATACCAGATAAAGTAAGTTTTCAATAACCTTAACCTAGACTCCATGAAAATAAGATATATATTGCTACAATGACCATGGCTCCACCGATCTATACATTTTCATTTTCTTAGAACCTATAAATATAAATATAAATAAGAAATATTTTTTAAATGGCTGGAATAGATTTTTCCAATTTGTTAGCAGTCATAGTATCTGAAGGCACTCCAGTTACTGAAGCCTCTCTTGGGAGCTTAGAAAAATACTGAGAACCCATGATGTGAACTATTTTACAAGCTTAAGGTGACAAAAACATTTGATTATCTTGATTCAACAGCTTTGAGAGGCATTGGATTTGATGAGTCTGTAATGATGTGGGCTCACTAACTGGAAATTCCAGGTTTAATTAGGAACTTCACCCAGGTGAAAAAGATGTCAAATGTTAGTTTGAATAGTTGACTGAGGCATTGTCAAAAGATGGCCATAGTGGAGCATGTGTCCTTGTTATATGCTGGAGCATCATAGCAGCCTTATTTATAATAGCCAGATGCTGTAAAGAACACAGATGTTCTTCAAAAGAGGAATGGATACAGAAAATGTGATATATTTACACAATAGAGTACTACTCAGCTACTAAAAATGGACTTCATGAATATTAGCCCCAAAGCTCGGAATATCCATGATACAAGTCACAGACCACATGAAGCTGAAGAAGAAGTAAGACCAAAGTGTGGATGCTGAAGTCCTTCTTTAAAGGGGTAACAAACTACTCAAGAGAGGAAATACAGAGACAAAGTGTGGAGTAGAGACTGAAGAAAAGGCCATCCAGAGACTGCCTCACCTGGGAATCCATTCCATATACAAACACAAAACCCAGGCACTATTGTGGATACCAAGAAATGCTTGTTGACAGGAATATGATATAGCTGTCTCCTGAGAGGCTCTGCCAGAACTTGACAAATACAGAGGCAGATGCTCACAACCATTGGACTAGCACTGGGTTCCCAATAGAGGAGTTAGAGAAAGGACTGAAGGAGCTGATGGATTTGCAATGCATAGAAAGAACAGTATCAACCAACCAGACCCCCTAGAGCTCCCAGGGACTAAACCACCAACCAAAAAGTACCCATGGCTCCAGCTGTGTATGCAGCAGAGGATGGCCGTGTCGAACATCAATGGGTGAAGAGGCCCTCTGTCTTGTAAAGGCTAGATGCCCCAGTGAAGGGGAATGCCAGGGCAGGGAGGCAAGAGTGGGTGGGTAGAGGAGCACCCTCATAGAAGCAAGGTGAGGGAGGATGGGATGGGGGTTTCTGGAAGGGAAACCAGGAAAGCAGATAGCCTGTGATGGACTCCCTAAGTCTGTGATGGACTCCCTGAGTCTTCGCTGGACTCCCTGAACCTCCATGGGACTGGACGTCACTGTGGTTGACCACAGGAAGTAAAGGTGGCGAGGGCTGAAAGGGCTGCGAGCTCCAACTTCCCGGACCTGAGCCCCCCCACCCCCACCCCCACACCCCGACTCCAGGATCCTCAGATGAAGGAACAGGCAGTTGAGAAGAGAAACTGAGGCACTGAGGGCGATGGACGCCCCTCTAAACAAGATCAAGTCAAAGGAAATCGGAGCTCTGGCATCGCACGAGATAAATGCTCAATAAATACCACTGGAACCGAAGGGACTTCAAACTTTAATTTCCCACTTTTTAAAAAATATTAATTCCAAGGTTTTTATTGAACATATTCAATTTTACACCTTTAAAGCAATTTTTAATTTCATTTTAATGTCATTTGATTGGGACCCTAAATTGTGAATTTTGATCTTTATGTACTATCTTAAATTATGAAACTATCAAAGTAAATCCAGTTTTAAATTAAAAAAAAGAAATGTGGGGACTCCGCCGAACTTAGGAACTTAGTCTGCACAGGTGAAAGTCTGCACCACAGAACCGGACAGCTTCTGGGACAGGCGGAGCCACAGAGCCGCTGAGGCAGCACCCTTTTTGGGCCCCAGACAGCCGGCCACCATCCCGACCAGAGGACAGGTATCTGCCTGGCTCAGAAGGCGGCCTCAGCCTCAGGAGCAGAGGGCGCCACCTTGGTTCCGGGACTCCGCCGAACTTAGGAACTTAGTCTGCACAGGTGAGAGTCTGCACCACAGAAGCTCACAGCTTCTGGGACCTGCCAAAGCAACACAGCTTCTGGGAAAGGTCCTGTTTTGGGCCTTCTTCTTCGGCCAGGAGGAGGTCCAAACACAAGATATCTGTGCACCTTCCCTGTAAGAGAGCTTGCCAGCAGAGAGTGCTCTGAGCACTGAAACTCAGAGGAGAGAATCTGTCTCCCAGGTCTGTTGATAGACGGTAACAGAATCACCAGAAGAACAATCTCTAAACACAGTCAACTATAACAACTAACTCCAGAGATTACCAGATGGCGAAAGGTAAATGTAGGAATCTTACTAACCAGAACCAAGACCACTCACCATCATCAGAACCCAGCACTCCCACTTCGCCCAGTCCAGGGCACCCCAACACACCTGAAAACCTAGACCCAGATTTAAAAGCATATCTCATGATGATGGTAGAGGACATCAAGAAGGACTTTAATAACTCACTTAAAGAAATACAGGAGAACACTGCTAAAGTGTTACAAGTCCTTAAAGAAAAACAGGAAAACACAATCAAACAAGTAGAAGTCCTTACAGAAAAAGAGGAAAAAAACATTCAAACAGGTGATGGAAATGAACAAAACCATACTAGACCTAAAAATGGAAGTAGACACAATAAAGAAAACTCAAAGTGAGGCAACACTGGAGATAGAAACCCTAGGAAAGAAATCTGGAACCATAGATTCGAGCATTAGCAACAGAATACAAGAGATGGAAGAGAGAATCTCAGGTGCAGAAGATTCCATAGAGAACATCGGCACAACAATCAAAGAAAATGGAAAATGCAAAAAGATCCTAACTCAAAACATCCAGGAAATCCAGGACACAATGAGAAGACCAAACCTACGGATAATAGGAGTGGATGAGAATGAAGATTTTCAACTCAAAGGACCAGCAAACATCTTCAACAAAATTATTGAAGAAAACTTCCCAAATCTAAAGAAAGAGATGCCCATGAACATACAAGAAGCCTACAGAACTCCAAATAGACTGGACCAGAAAAGAAATTCCTCTCGACACATAATAATCAGAACAACAAATGCACTAAATAAAGATAGAATACTAAAAGCAGTAAGGGAAAATGGTCAAGTAACATATAAAGGCAAGCCTATCAGAATTACACCAGATTTTTCACCAGAGACTATGAAAGCCAGAAGAGCCTGGACAGATGTTATACAGAAACTAAGAGAACACAAATTCCATCCCAGGCTACTATACCCAGCCAAACTCTCAATTACCATAGATGGAAAAACCAAAGTATTCCACGACAAAACTAAATTCACTCATTATCTCTCCAAGAATCCAGCCCTTCAAAGGATAATAACAGAAAAAAACCAATACAGGGATGGGAACCATGCCCTAGAAAAAACAAGAAGGTAATCTCTCAACAAAACTAAAAGAAGACAGCCACAAGAACAGAATGCCAACTTTAACAACAAAAATAACAGGAAGCAACAATTACTTTTCCTTAATATCTCTTAATATCAATGGTCTCAACTCCCCAATAAAAAGACATAGACTAACAAACTGGCTACACAAACAAGACCCAACATTTTGCTGCTTACAGGAAGTTCATCTCAGAGAAAAAGATAGACACTACCTCAGAATGAAAGGTTGGAAAACAATTTTCCAAGCAAATGGTATGAAGAAACAAGCTGGAGTAGCCATCCTAATATCTGATAAGATTGACTTCCAACCCAAAGTCATCAAAAAAGACAAGGAAGGGCACTTCATTCTCATCAAAGGTAAAATCCTCCAAGAGGAACGATCAATTCTGAATATCTATGCTCCAAATACAAGGGCAGCCACATTCATTAAAGACACTTTAGTAAAGCTCAAAGCACACATTGTACCTCACACAATAATAGTGGGAGACTTCAACACACCACTTTCACCAATGGACAGATCATGGAAACAGAAACTAAACAGGGACACAGTGAAACTAACAGAAGTTATGAAACAAATGGATCTGACAGATATCTACAGAACAGTTTATCCTAAAACAAAAGGATATACCTTCTTCTCAGCACCTCATGGTACCTTCTCCAAAATTGACCACATAATAGGTCACAAAACAGGCCTCAACAGATTCAAAAATATTGAAATTGTCCCATGCATCCTATCAGATCACCATGCACTAAGGCTGATCTTCAATAACAAAATAAATAATAGAAAGCCAACATTCACGTGGAAACTGAACAACACTCTTCTCAATGATACCTTGGTCAAGGAAGGAATAAAGAAAGAAATTAAAGACTTCTTAGAGTTCAATGAAAATGAAGCCACTTCATACCCAAACTTATGGGACACAATGAAAGCATTTCTAAGAGGAAAACTCATAGCTCTGAGTGCCTCCAAAAAGAAAGGAGATGCTCTAGAGAGAGCATACATTATCAGCTTGACAACACACCTAAAAGCTCTAGAAGTAAAGGAAGCAAATTCACCCAAGAGGAGTAGATGGCAGGAAATAATCAAACTCAGGGGCGAAATCAACCAAGTGGAAACAAGAAGAACTATTCAGAGAATCAGCCAATCAAGGAGCTGGTTCTTTGAGAAAATCAACAAGATAGACAAACCCTTAGCCAGACTCACTAGAGGGCACAGGGAAAGCATTCTAATTAACAAAATCAGAAATGAAAAGGGAGACATAACAACAGATCCTGAAGAAATCCAAAACACCATCAGATCCTTCTACAAAAGGCTATACTCAACAAAACTGGAGAACCTGGATGAAATGGAGAAGTTTCTAGACAGATACCAGGTACCAAAGTTGAATCAAGATCAGGTTAATTATCTAAACTGCCCGATATCCCCCAAAGAAATAGAAGCAGTCATTAATAGTCTCCCAACCAAAAAAAGGCCAGGACCAGATGGGTTTAGTGCAGAGTTCTATCAGACCTTCAAAGGAGATCTAATCCCAGTTCTTCACAAACTATTCCACAAAATAGAAACAGAAGGTACTCTACCCAACTCTTTCTATGAAGCCACAATTACTCTGATACCTAAACCACAAAAAGACCCCACAAAGATAGAGAACTTCAGACCAATATCCCTTATGAATATTGATGCAAAAATCCTCAATAAAGTTCTTGCTAACTGAATCCAAGAACACATCAAAACAATCATCCATCCTGACCAAGTAGGTTTCTTCCCAGGGATGCAGGGATGGTTCAATATACGGAAATTCATCAACGTAATCCAGTATATAAACAAACTCAAAGACAAAAACCACATGATCATCTCGTTAGATGCTGAGAAAGCATTTGACAAAATCCAACACCCATTCATGATAAAAGTCTTAGAAAGATCAGGAATTCGAGGCCCATACCTAAACATGATAAAAGCAATCTACAGCAAACTAGTAGCCAGCATCAAAGTAAATGGTGAGAAGCTTGAAGCAATCCCACTAAAATCAGGGACTAGACAAGGCTGTCCACTCTCTCCCTACCTATTCAACATTGTACTTGAAGTCCTAGCCAGAGAAATTATGACAACAAAAGGAGATCAAGGAGATACAAATTGGAAAGGAAGAAGTCAAAATATCACTTTTTGCAGATGATATGATAGTATATATATGTGACCCTAAAAATTCCACCAGAGAACTCTTAAGCCTGATAAACAGCTTCAGTGAAGTAGCTGGATATAAAATTAACTCAAACAAGTCAATGGCCTTTCTCTACACAAAGGACAAACAGGCTGAGAAAGAAATTAGGGAAACAACACCCTTCTCAATAGCCACAAATAATATAAAATACCTAGGCGTGACTCTAACTAAGGAAGTGAAAGATCTGTATGACAAGAACTTCAAGTCTCTGAAGAAAGAAATTAAAGAAGATCTCAGAAGATGGAAAGATCTCCCATGCTCATGGATCGGCAGGATCAATATAGTAAAAATGGCTATCTTGCCAAAAGCAATCTACAGATTCAATGCAATCCCCATCAAAATTCCAACTCAATTCTTCAACGAATTAGAAAGGGCAATCGGCAGATTCATCTGGAATAACAAAAAACCTAGGATAGCAAAAACTCTTCTCAAGGATAAAAGAACCTCTGGTGGAATCACCATGCCGTATCTAAAGCTGTACTACAGAGCAATTGTGATAAAAACTGCATGGTACTGGTATAGCGACAGACAAGTAGACCAATGGAACAAAATTGAAGACCCAGAGATGAACCCACACACCTATGGTCACTTGATCTTTGACAAGGGAGCTAAAACCATCCAGTGGAAAAAAGGCAGCATTTTCAACAAATGGTGCTGGCACAACTGGTGGTTATCATGTAGAAGATTGCGAATTGATCCATTACTATCTCCTTGTACTAAGGTCAAATCTAAGTGGATTAAGGATCTCCACATAAAACCAGAGACACTGAAACTTATAGAGGAGAAAGTAGGGAAAAGCCTCAAAGATATGGGTACAGGGGGAAAATTCCTGAATAGAACAGCAATGGCTTGTGCTGAAAGATCGAGAATCGATAAATGAGACCTCATAAAATTGCAAAGCTTCTGCAAGGCAAAAGACACCGTCAATAAGACAAAAAGACAACCAACAGATTGGGAAAGGATCTTTACGTATCCCAAATTGGACAGGGGACTAATATCCAATATATATATAAAGAAGTCAAGAAGGTAGACTCCATAAATTCAAATAACCCCATTAAAATATGGGGCTCAGAACTGAACAAAGATTTCTCACCCAAGGAATACCGAATGGCAGAGAAGCACCTGAAAAAATGTTCAACATCCTTAATCATCAGGGAAATGCAAATCAAAACAACCCTGAGATTCCACCTCACACCAGTCAGAATGGCTAAGATGAAAAATTCAGGTGACAGCAGATGCTGGTGAGGATGTGGAGAAAGAGGAACACTCCTCCATTGTTGGTGGGATTGCAGGCTTGTACAACCACTCTGGAAATCAGTCTGGTGATTCCTCAGGAAATTGGACATAGTACTACTGGAGGATGCAGCAATACCTCTTCTGGGCATATACCCAGAAGATGCCCCAACCGGTAAGAAGGACACATGCTCCACTGTGTTCATAGCAGCCTTATTTATAATAGCCAGAAGCTGGAAAGAACCCAGATGCCCCTCAACAGAGGAATGGATACAGAAGATGTGGTACATTTACACAATGGAGTACTACTCAGCTATTAAAAAGAATGAATTTATGAAATTCCTAGCCAAATGGATGGACCTGGAGGGCATCATCCTGAGTGAGGTAACCCAATCACAAAGGAACTTTCACAATATGTACTCACTGATAAGTGGATATTAGCCCAGAAACTTAGGATACCCAAGATATAAGATACAATTTGCTAAACACATTAAACTCAAGAGAACGAAGACCAAAGTGTGGACACGTTGCCCCTTCTTAGAATAGGAAACAAAACACCCATGGAAGGAGTTACAGAGACAAAATTTGGAAGTGTGACGAAAGGATGGTCCATCTAGTGATTGCCATATCCAGAGATCCATCCCATGATCAGCTTCCAAACGCTGACACCATTGCATACACTAGCAAGATTTTATCGAAAGGACCCAGATGTAGCTGTCTCTTGTGAAACTATGCCAGGGCCTTGCAAACACAGAAGTGGATGCTCACAGTCAGCTATTGAATGGACCACAGGGCCCTCAATGGAGGAACTAGAGAAAGCATCCAAGGAACTAAAGAGAACTACAACCCTATAGGTGGAACAACAATATGAACTAAGCAGTACCCCGGAGCTCTTGTCTCTAGCTGCATATGTATCAAAAGATGGCCTAGTCGGCCATCACTGCAAAGAGAGGCCCATTGGACTTGCAAACTTTATATGCCCCAGTACAGGGGAACACCAAGGCCAAAAAATGGGAGTGGGTGGGTAGGGGAGTGGGGGTGGGTGGGTATGGGGACCTTTGGTATACTATTGGAAATGTAAATGAGGTAAATACCTAATAAAAAATGGAAATAAATAAATAAATAAAAGTGTGAATAGACTAAAAAAAAAAGAAATGTAAATATATAAAATATCCAATTCAAAAGAACCCAAAAAGCTGTCCTCCTGAAAAGAATTTGAAAAGCCTGATAACCCTTGGATTAGTGTTGATGATGAGATTTTAAGATTTAGGTAAACTGCAATGCTAGAGTGGATATCATATAAAAGCTCATTCACCACAATGGGAAAGCCCAGAATACAGGGGGTTCATTCATCCTATAAGACACAAAATAGTGAGGGGAGCACCAGTGCATTTGAAGAATTTTGTTATCATCCTTTTTCTTGTGCCAGCCTTCGGGATTGGAGACATTGTTGTTCAGTTTGGTGAACTAAATGCAATATGTTTAATTGAGCACCCAAGTAGCAAGGGTCAGATCACAGCACTGAATCACCAAAGGCGAGGTGATCTTAAGTATCATGATGGCCGACGCAGACAAAGAAATGTCCATAAAGGTCTGACCCATAAAGTCAGTAAAGGCAACATGAATTTTATGGTGGCATGACTCATATGGACCTTTGCTACTGGCTCATCAATCATGGTGTTTCCAGGTATGAAATAGAAAAAAAGCCTTTTGCATTTTTGTTTGATCTATATAAAATGGATATCCTCAAACAAATGTAAGAAAGTTTCCACTGGATCGTGCCAAAAGGGTATCTTGCAATTTTTTTTTCAGGTTTTGACTGAAGTCCAAGTTTCTGTAGGGCCAGTGGGTCCCCCAAATCATCTTGTGGTTATTTACCCAGTCCAAGAATGTATAATTGGGATAGATATACTTAAAAATTGGCTGAATTCTCACATTGGTTCCCTGACCTACGAGTGAGGGATATTAAGGTTGGAAAGGCCAAATGGAAGCCCTCCATGGTGCTCTGCTAGGAAAAAGAGTGAACCTAAACCAATATTATATTCCTGGAGGAATTGCGGAAATTAGTGCCACTATCAAGGACTTGAGAGATATAGGAGAGGTAGGTAGCTGCCATTATATCTCCTTTTAATTTTCTTATACAGCCGGAACAGAAGAAAGATGGATCATGGAGAATGACGGTTGATTGTCAAAAGTTCAATCAAGTAGTGACTCCAATCACAACTGTTATACCAGATGTCCTTATTTGAGCAAATTAACACATCTCCTGGTACATGGTATTGAGCTATTGATTTAGCAAATTCCTTTAGGTTTAGCTTTTGTTGGGTTTTGATTTGGTACCTATCCACAGAGCATAACAGAGAAATTTGCTTTCAGTAGGCAAGGGTAGAATTAAAATGTTACAGTTTTACCTCTAGAATATATTAACTCTACTACCCTATGTCATAATTTAGTTAGAAGGGATCTTGATCATCTGTCTCTTTCATAACATATCGTATTGGTTCACTATCTTCATGATATTATGCTGAATGGACCAAGTGAGCCAGAGGTAGCAATAACATTAGACTGTGCATCAGAGACTGGGAAATAAAGCAACCAAAATTCAAGGACCTTTTACCATGATGCTTAGTGGGCCTATTTTTATTCTGAGGATAGCATGTAGCTCACTTGGGTGTGTTACTCCATATACCAAGTTGACTCTGAAAGCTACTAGATTTGATTGGTACCTGGAATAGGAGAAGCCTCTCTAACAGGTTCAAGCTTTTGTATAGGCTTCTCTATTTCTCATATTGTATTATCTAGCAAACTTGATGGTACTTGACATATAAGTGGAAGATAGGGATGCTGTTTGGAGCCTTTGGCAGGCCCTTATAGATAAATCGCAAAAGAGCCATTTGGGATTTTAGAACAAGATCCTACCATCATCTAAAGACTATTCTTTTGTCAGTCAGCTCTTAGCCTGCTATTGGGCTTTATTGGAAATTGAATATTTGTTAATGAGTCATCAAGTTATCACACAACCTGAGCTGTCAATCTTGAGCTCCATATTTTCTGACCCACCAAGACATAAAGTTCGATATGCACAGCATGTTCCATTATCAAATGGAGGTGGTATATATGAGATCAGGTCTGAGCAGGTCCTGAAGGCACAAGGAAGTTACATGAAGAAGTTGCTCAAATGTCTATTATTTCTACACCCATTACAATGTTGTCTACTGCCGTGCATACACTTAGAACCTTGTGGGATATACCCTATGATCAGTTGACGGAGAACGGGAAGACTAGGGCCTGGCTTAATGATGACTTTTCCTGTTATTGGGGTACCACCCATAAAGCTGTAGCATTACAATCCATTTCTGGGACATTCCTGAAAGATACCTGTAAAGGGGGATCTTTACAGTAGGTAAAACCTTTGGCAATATACATGGTCATACATTTTGATTGGAAGGAGAAATGGGCAGATGTGTGATTTTTTTTTCCACTGATGAATGGACTATAGTCAAGGATGGGCTATATGGTCACAGAGTTGGAAATTGGGCAATTAGTGAGAAAGACATCTGGAATTCCCAGATGTGAATAGATCTTTTCAAATGGGATAAGGATATGAAGACACTTGTGTCCTATGTAAATGTTCATCAAAAGGTGACTTTAGCAGAGGAGCAATTCAATAATCACGTAGACAGGATGACCAACTATGTGGACAGTCAACTTCTCTCCTCAGTCATCCTGGTCATTTTCCAGTAGGCCCATAAACAAAATGTCCATGGTAGCAGAGATAGGGGTATGTATGATCTTGACAATTTGGAATGCCACTCACAAAGGCTGACCTGGCTACAATAGTGTCAGATCTGCCAATAGCAGAGACCTGCACTGAGCCCTAGATAAGGCACCATTACCTGGGGTGGCCAGCTAGCAACCTGGTGGCAGGTTGACGTATTGGACCATTTTCTCCATAAAAAGGACAATACGTTAGCTTTACTGGAGTAGATCGTATTCTGGTTATGAATTTACCTTTCCTGTACATAATTTTTCTGCCAAAATCACCATCCATGGATTTACAGAACGTCTTATCCATGGACATGGTATTCTACACACTATTGCTTCTGGAACTCACTTCACAGCCAGAGAAGTGACAGCTTACATTCATGGAATCCACTGGCCTTACCATGTGCCTGCCCCACCATCCTGAAGCAGCTGTACTGATAAAAACATGGACCAGCTTTATGAAGACCCAGTCATAACACCAATTAAGTGTCATCAGCCAGGAGGGCTGGGGAGGGTTCTCTGAAAGGTGTTTTTTACCATAGCTAGGATACAAAGTTTTAGAACAAGGAGTAGAAAGGGAAAAGTTCTACTCACTATCACCCCTAGTCACTCTCTGAGCAGCCTTTAGGAGGCTGTTTGGCAGGAATCTGATGCTGGCCAAGGACAAGAAAATGGGTTTCAGGAAGTTGGGCCATGACAAAGAAATAAGTTCAGGCAGGAATCTTTTTTTTTAATTAGGTATTTTCTTCATTTACATTTCCAATGCTATCCCAAAAGTCCCCCGTACCCCCCCCCCCCCACTCCCCTACCCACCCACTCCCACTTCTTGGCCCCGGCGTTCCCCTGTACCGAGGCATATAAAGTTTGCAAGACCAATGGGCCTCTCTTTCCACTGATGGCTGACTAGGTCATCTTCTGATACATATGCAGCTAGAGACAAGAGCTCCGGGGGGTACTGGTTAGTTCATATTGTTGTTCCACCTATAGGGTTCATACAGGAATCTTAATTTTAGGGTGGAACAAAAGAAACAGGCTTCAGGCAAGAATCTGATTTTGGGCTTGGACAAGGAAGTGGCTTCAGATAATTTGGTCATTGTGACAAGCCCTTGGAAACAACTATCAGGGGAGTAATCATGGGACTTTGCTTATTGCCTTGCTTGTGCCTTATTGTACTGCTTGCCCTTATTACTTGCATGTAATTAAAATGCTACAAAAGCTGATTGGGAAAAAAATAAACCTGCCTCAGCCTCAGAACTGGCTGGGGTCATGCTACAATGTTGTCTAATTGTCTTTTTTTCTTTCTAATCCTCATCCCTGCACTGGAGAACCTGTTGACTGACTGAGTGGGCTTGGTCATGACTCACCAGGAACATTTTTTGCTTCCTGTTCCTGTGACCTTAAGTTCTGCTGATCTAGTGTCCAGTGTCCCAGACACAACAAACATTCCATTGAACTAGGAGCCCAGATGTTCCTCTGGCAACATCTGACTTTTGATGCCTTTAAACTTACAGGATAAGAAAAAAATAATAGTTTTAGGAGGGTTTGTTGATCCAGATTACCATGGGGAAATTGGATTGCTTCGCCACAATGGAGGTAAGAGTGGTTATGTCTGGAGTGCAGGAGATGCCTTAGAGAATCTCTTAATGCTGCTATATCCTGTGATTAAAGTCAATGGGAAACTACAACAATCTAATCCAAGCAGGATGAAAAGGCACAGATACTTCCTGGATGAAGATATGGTTCACTCTAGGGAAATATCCAAGACTTGCTGAAGATGGAGAAAATACAGAGTAGGTGGTAGAGGAACATAGTTGCAAATACCAGCTATGACCATATGGCCAATTGCAGAAATGCAGATATAATTGACATAAGGGTTTCTGTTATATTTTGTTAAGAATATTTGTGTTTTCATTCTTAGATCATTTTCATGTAATGTAACATCAATTAAGAGAATCAGTGGTTATCATATTTAAACATGAGATACTAACAGAATGCCCCTCAAAGGACATTGCTACCTATTCTGAATTTATAATGTGTTTGTAGTTATATGAAGGATAGTTAATTCATGCTAGGCATAATTATGATATATATATCTATATATATCTATGATATATATATTTAGATTCATTCTACAGGTCTGTTCCTCTAGAACATTGACTAATACAGCAAGCTATGACTGATGAGATAAACCATTGAAATGTACCAAAGACCAGAGTATAGCAGTATCCTCAAACTTCAATAAGACAGAGTGACATATATTTATTTTACCCTTTATTATTGTATTGTAGTGATCAAACCCAGGGCCTTGTGCATACAGGAATAACATTTTGTCACTGATGTACAGCCTCAGCCTCAAGAGTCTACCACAGTATACTGAAATCAATAAGGCAAATAAAAAATGGGATGGAAAACATAGTCTTGAATTGAAGACAACAAAGAGAAGTTGTGTCAAAGCAAAGCCTCTGAGAACTAGGTCAGCACATCTCTTTTCTCAAAGCTTCAATGATGTCTGCCGTCCGAAGCCACAACTCTTCTCCTACCTTGGGTCATGCATTGTTCTGGTGTCAGTGGGGAGTTTCAATCTCCTCTTTGAGGCTCTGTTCCTTTCCTGACTTAGCTGTTTCATGGCTTTGCATGTCCTTCCCCAGAGACTGCAGCAGGGCAATCCAGGGAGTGTGAGCCTCACAGTTGTATAATGATCTGTAGCTCTTATAAAACTATTTCTCCAAGGAGGAAAGTTCAATGAATTGTTGCCATAGTGTTTGGAATTATCTGTGTGTGTTTTTTTTAATTATTCCTACTATCTATATCAGTTTTGCCACAGACTCGAGATTTGCCTATGTGGTTTGGATAGGTTCCTGAAGGACTGAGTAATTAAAAATGCAATTGAAACTTAAGTCTCTAACTTTATATGCACTAATTTTTTAATTAGGCATCTTCTTGCATCTAACACATAGTGTTAATTTTTAAGTCTAAATCATATTGCTTTACTTTGCTTTAAACACCAGTGGCATTCTTTAAGTGAGAGATCCAAGGGTCAAATATTTACATTAATCACCCTAAAGCCTACCCTTTTAAATGCCAGGAAGGAGAATGTATATTTGACTAGTTTAACTTTTAATAGAATAAGTGTTAAAAAAAAAAAAAGAAAAGTTAACAGCATTTGAATTGCAATAATCTTTGCATTTACAATGTCACCATGTTGTTAGAGGGTACGCTATGATAGAATATCCTTTCTTTCATTATTATTCATGAAATACTATCATCCAGTCATAAAATCACAGAATAAATGCCCCTAAATTATGATGACAGTATAGTGAGCAAGTGAAAGACTGAAAGACGGATAGGATAAGTCATCATGTGTCAAAGGCAGTGAGCTCCCAGTGTACAAAGCTTTAGTGTCCATCCCCATAGTTCATTCATAAGGGTGCTAATTGACATAAGCAGACAGGAAGGGGAAGGAAAAGTCCATCAAGGCAAAACATGAACTTATTGGAATGATTCAGAGAAGTGAACCTGAAAATATCAAGATGAAACATCACCAAGAGGCCATAAGCTCCCAGGAAATTTTAGAGGTCTGAAACTCTTGTTTCCCAAGGTAAGCCCTTGAAGGACAATAATGAACAATGCCAGAATTCTTATTGTGGGCATTCTACAAAGGCCACATTAATATTAAGGAATTTGGGGTTGGGAAGGCATTTCAGTAGTTAATGTGTTTGCCTTACAAGCATGAGGTCCTAACTTTGATCCTCAGAACTCATGGAAAAAAAAAAAGCACACCATAGTGATGTAGCCTAACCCCACAATTGGAATGGTGTTGGAAACTAAATACAGGGTAACAGATATAGTTCCAAGTTTGACGTATGGTTTCAACACAAGTTTACTTCAGTTGTATAACCCACCTTGAAACACGGGCAGCTCTCATGATTCTCTACTGGAAGAATGTTGAAGCTCCTCGTCAATGTTTCTCCTATTTTATTTATCTCCCTCAATGTATTCTGCATGGATGCAAATGTCAGACATATTACCATGTGATAGAGAAAATCTGAACTTATTAAAATATGAGATAAGGTATTAAAAATCTGTACAAAAATGATATCCCATTTTACGTTTTGAATAATGCAAAAAATCATAAAATAGGTGGCTTTTCATAAAAGCTAAGACAACATAGGTTCTGTGATATACTTTTTAAGTAGGTTTTATTTTGTATATTTTGTTTTTTATTAATTATGCCAATATGCTTGAGGTTATAGTATTTTTATGGTTTTTGAAGTAGCATACAAAGCAACATTTTCATTTTAGCATTTCACACATACATTATTCATATAATTCTCTTACCTATTGCCCAACTTTCCTACCCTATGTCTTCTAGTCCCCTTTATCCCACAATAGTTCTGTTTTCATATTATGTGCATTCAATTTTTTACCCTCTATTCCTGACACAATCAAGATCTCTTTTTCTCAGCTGACCATCTCCTTTCAAGTTTATAAGTTCCACAACTTATATTTCCTGGTAAATGTCACAATTTCTTTTCTTCCTTTCAACTGAATATTCTATGTGCACATGTACTACATTTTCTCTATCCATTCTTCTGTAGATGGCTGCCTAATCTTCTGTTTCTTAGAGAATGTGAATAATGCAGCTTGGATAGGCAAGTGTCTCTGTGGTAGGACTTCAAGTCCAGTTCTTAATCTTGAAAATGACTAAGTTCAATGAAATTAAATACAAATTATTGTATACACATAATATTGTATTGTAGGTAGTTATCCTTTCTGTTTTCCATGTAGTTTGAAAGTATATGTGCACATACCCATCACTATTCTAGTCTTCCATTCCCTATGAACTTTCATTCCTTGTGTAAAATGAAGGAATTGACTCAATGCCATAACCTGCAATTCTTTAGCCATTTACTTTGGAAATATTCCATTGATAATTAGTCACTCTGTCCTTGTCAAAGGTGGAATGACTATTCATGTTCTTAAAGTAGTCATTTCTCTCTTTATCAGTATACATACACTATTTAAGTAAGGCCAAAACAATTAAGCTGATAATGGTAGTGCTCTGACTTTTCTGCTCATGTTAGCCCATTGCAGACTTAAAAAAGTTAACTCTTACCTTTCTTCACACAGTTTCCTCTGTGGTGGCACAAGTGATGATAATCCCAGTGAGTTTTGATACACTCCATCATCTAGTGTAATCTGGACACCCTGAACCACTTGTAGTTAGTAACAATTTACTTTAATTTAAAGCATGTTTTTTGATCCTGGGAATGAATGTATTATCTAAAACCTTAATGGCATTTTGGTGGAAAAGCAAAGCATATACATATGAAGCTAGTTCTTGGGGAAATAATATACTTTTGTACTTTTCAAATGAGGTAGGTCATTTATAGAGTTAGGTGCTACTGTGTCTTGGTCCCAGACTAAAGCGTTGATTATATATAATATAGAGAATTATCAATGGTACTATAGTTTCTACCCCTGGTCTGCAATCCATACACCCACATGTGCCTTTTTATTGTTTGAAAAGGCAGGATGATCTCTATTACTTTGTCCTTGATTCACTGAATTTTTCTTCCACAAAAGAAACTATAATTTAAATAACCATGAGAAGGATTTAAAGGAGAGCTCAGGAAGAGTGACAACTCCCATGCTGTAGAAGGGCAAACATAAGCCTGGAATCATGCACTCTTACACGTCAAAACCAGGGTAACCAATGTAGAGTTAGTGGGGTGACACTCGCTGCCTTCAATCAATGTGGAAGATCTGAACTGTTTGTTGTTACTCTCACTTAGCAAGTACCACAACTATTGATCATGCTGGCCTGGTAACCCACAAGATGACACCCTCTTCTAGCCTTCTCTCTAAGAAATTAATATAATAATAATAATAATAATAAATTGCTAAGGAAGGATTTTAGAGAAATTCATCTCCTTTGGAATGTGAGGTATAAAAACAAAGTGTCTTGATTCCTTCTTCCATATATACTTATGCATTTTACCTTTTATGATGATTTAGAGTCAGCTGTGTAAAATTCACACCCAACACTGCAAACTATTAGAGGTCAGATGCTCGTGAACACACTTAGACTGATCAAACACATTAGTGGCCCACTAAGCTTTCTCAGCTGTCAAAATAGCACAGGTCATGGGTTAGCAATGAAAAGACACGAGTAAAAACCATCATTACTGTCAGCTAAAATCAGTCATGCTATGGCTCCCTATCCCCTGTTATCAACCCTGCCTTCATTCTTGTGAACAACCAAATTTTTAATCGAAACTAAGTTTCTGACTAACCTATCTTTGTGCCTTTCACACACTGGTGCCTGTGAATGGATATAACTTCCACTGGCACTAATCGTCCTGGCTTCAGAGATCCTCATGGTAATGTCATTCCCTAGTCTTTCTGCACCCCAGACATTCTGACTCATTAGACACACCTTCCTCTTGGCATTTTCCTCATCTCTCTACATCTTATTCATCCATTTTGCCTTGAAGCATTGTTATACTGTTTCTACACATCAATTTGAATTCTTTCTACTGTGGTTAAGCTTTAAAAAAATCAAATCATATCTCTTCTGCTAAATTTCAAGTACCCTTGAAGGGGAAGCTGTGGTGTGCACAGAGTCTTCCCAAAGACAAACATGAAGCAGGTACCTATTCATGTAGACTTTGTACAATAATGTGTAGATAAATTTAGTTATCTCATTCAGACAAGCCCACAACCTTTTCTCTCTCTCATGAATAAACAGAAAGCCAAAGGGAAACTAATTATTTGGTAAACTCTGGGGAATACAATATCTTTTATTTACTCTCACAAGACTATAAGAGCCACAGAGTAGTTTCCCAAGCAATGGCCACCAAAGGACAGCATTTCAATCTCCAGGAGAGGGAATATTCTGATCAAACCAGGTTATATCCAGAAGAGAGAAGTCAAACATTACACCTATCCTCTTAATGGCAACAGTAGAGACCAAAAGAACACAGCAAAATATTATTAATGTAATGGAGACAATGATTGTTTTTTAAACCTAGAATTCTGTACTTGAACAAAACTGTCATTCATTTGAGTAGAGATGTTTTAGATACGTGAAAATAAAAAACCCCACATTTTACACATCCTCTTATATTTGCAAGCAATCACTAAGCAACAAAGAAATGAAATTTAAAAAAAGAAAGAAAAATGTGAACTTTAGGAAACAAGAAATGTATCACAGGAAAAGATGGAAGAAAAGCCAGGTTGGAGATAAAGGATGGTAGAGGTGAAAGTGGAAGATCGATACAAGTTGGAGGAAGTAGAGGAGTCTACTAGAGACATTAGAGACATATTGAGGACAAGCTAAATCATCAAACATGTTTAGCATAAAATCCTATGTGCACAATAAGTTTCAGTAAATTAATGGGAGTCTGTAGGCATGTCTTTTCTTTAAACTTTACTGTTTTCTTATATCTATGACCCTTTCAACCCTTATTCCACTCTAATCTCTTTCATCCCCACAACACAAGTTAGGGAGAAAGAAGGTTAAAAGGGAAATTGAACATAGACCTCTTTACACTACTTTCTGCTGATTAAGATGAGTTCCTTTGGGCAAGTCTAATCATTGTCCTCAGGTTAGCTAATTTCTCTTGCCCATGACCACTTGACAAACCAGCAGCCTCCTCACAGTGCCCACCTGGCCCTTCTCAGTGCTCTGGCCTTTATACCCTCTTAGAATTTCTAAGAATTTAAAATTTCACCCATGTAGAGTAACTATCTGCAGCTGGAAAGCCATGCCCCTGCCAGAGCATGAGGTAAATCATAATCACCTGCTGTGAAGCAGCCCCTCATCCCACACTTGGGATGAGAACAATAAAAACAGATTTGCAAATAAATAAATAAATAAATAAATAAATAAATAAATAAATAAATAAATAAATTCAAGAACGTGGAAGAAAAGGCTATTATTCATTCCAGGAACTACTGTTCAAACAGCAAAGGTTAGTACATTGCAGCGATGATCATCATTTGATAAATGATTGATATTTGTATTATCTCAATCAGCAAAGTACCAAAACTATGTTACTATGACCATAACTATGACCATAACATGTTACAAAAAAAGAATAATAAAAAATTAGATGGCTGAGAGAAAACATTATGTTCCATGTTATAAAATTTGTTATTTATACCTGAGATCGATAACTCATAGGATAGGTGCATGCTTTATTTAAAAAGGGGTGTGTAATTAACAGAAGAAACAGCTAAGAGAAAATATGGCTACCTTTGGATAGCAGAATGAGGATGGAACTGAGGAATGTGCAGTTGGGGAGTAGTCTTCATAGTAAGTTTTAATTTGTCATAAACCACACATTTATATTGCTTTGATAAAAATTAAAATAAATAAGAAAAGTGATCATGTTTTTGATCCAGCCAACATTATTACTAATGGACTTGAAAGACAAATAACAGCTCATCATGACATCCTTTTAATCCTGGTGGGAAAATAATGAGAGTCCCCTTGTGGAACTTGACAGTACCCCGTACCCCACCCACCAAAAAACTTGAGGTGGGGATGTCCTGATTTTAGGTCTGGGAGGTGTGGAATAAACAATGTGGACTTTAAAATCTGCAACCCTTAGTTCTGTCTTGCGGGCTGCTATTTAATATTAGATTTATCACCCACTTCTGAATTTTCCCAAATACAATATAAAACAAAAAAGTCTAGAGCTGGGCATGGTGGTGCATACCTTTAATACCAGAATTCAGGAGGCAGAGTCAGTGGATTTCTGTTAGTTCAAGGCCAACCTGGTTGACAAAGTGAGTCTAGGATAGCCAGGACTGTATTACACAGAGAAACCCTATTTCCAAAACCCAAAAACTAAAAGCCAAAAACCAAAACCAACCAAACCCTGATATCACAAGGTTTTTTTTTAGGATTAATTCTCCTAAGCATTGTAATGAAATTGGGACGGTTGTGACTGGAGAGATGGCTCAGTATTTAAGGGCATTGGCTGTTCTTCTACCAGACCTAGGTTCAAGTCCCAAGACTAACATGTCAGCTCATACTGTCTGTAACTTCAGTCCTAGGAGATCTGAATCCCTCTTGTGACCTCCATGGACAGTGCAGGAATGTGGTGCACAGGCAAATCATCCATAGACCTCAAGCCAGGCCTAGTGACTCATTTCTCTTCATGCTGCCTGTCAATCGGGATATGGTCTCAGCTCCTTCTGCAGCACCATGTCTACCTGCATGCTGCCATTCTTTCCAACATGACGATAATAACCTTTGAAATGTAAGCCAATCTCAATTAAATGTTTTCCTTTACAGGTTTTGCCTTGGTCATAGTTTCTCTTCACTTCAATAAAACCCTAAGTAATGAAGACTAACATTGGATTTACCTTGTTTCAAAGTTCTGGGGCAGTAAGAAAGGATCAAATTCTGAGCCCACAACTTACTGAGAGGGTGACTTTGGACTAGTCACTGAAACTTCCTAGGCTTGAGTTTTTCTCATCTAGCTGTGGCAAGATGAGAGAAAGTGCTGAGCTCAAAGGACTTTTACGAGGAGTGCAAGGGAGGCCTTTTAAACAAGGAGTTTGGCAAACACTTAGCTTTCAATTCACTGTGCTCTCCACATCTTTGTTTATTACTTGCCTCTAGTAAGCCAGCTTCCTTTTGTATCTATTACCCAAATAATTCACCAGAGATCCACAGAATTTTCAGTCATCAGAAAAATACAGACAGCTCAGTTATATTTTATAAGGTTTTTTTCATGCGTGTTTGTGTATAGGTGGAGATGTATTGAAAGAAGAAGAAAAATAAAAGGAAGGAAGGAAATAAGGAAGGGAGAGAGAAAGAACAAAGGAAAATAAGAGTTGGATGGCTCCTTTGTTATGAAAAGGTGTTCAGGTATATGGATGTACTATTTAACAATGGCTGACCCAGTTTTCTCAAAAGTAGTACCAAGAAGGTCATGAAGAGTTGAGAATGACAGAGATGTGTTCACATGGGAACTCTCCTCAGTGCCATGAACTATGATCATTATGAAAGATTCAGGATGAATTTATCCAGGCACCACAGCAAACATTTCTGACCTGCCTCAGTTTTCATAGCATCATATCACTCAGCCTAACAGACTCCATGCCTGGCTTTCTTGTGAATGTGCTGCATTATCTACACCCCCAGCAGCATCCCCTGGGCTATCTTGCTTAAGTGGTAATATTGTCTGTCTCACATCTATTTTCCTAAAAGCTGATATATTGTGTGTAAACTCATCTGCCTTGTTGAACATTTAACATAGAATTTGCATAGAATTTGTCTATAAAGCATATAGTTCCTGCTCTTATCCAAGTAATGCATATGCCTGGCAGAAAATTAGCTTCGCTTTTGCCTGGCCTTACACTCTATATCCTGATTGCCAGGGTGTTTGTGTTTATTCAAGTTAAGTTATTCAAAATGTGTTTCTGTTCCCCTAGTCCTGAGACAGTCCCTTACAATTCTATTTCTATAGATTTTGGTTGTTAATCAGGGACTTAACATTCCTAAAACGTAGATGAGTAGTATATATGTCTATTCTCCAGTAACCATAAAATCAGAATGGTTTCCAAGGACTCAATTTTGAGAAGGTTTAAAAATCTAAGTAGATTCATCTGAAAGCATGAGAAAATAACATAATAGAATATAGGTTATGAAGGAAAGAGGAAAAGAGATGGGAGAGAGGCAAAGAAATAAGCATAGTCGGCATTTTAATGGGCAGGACTAAACAGCCTATGCTATAACAAATCTCCCAGGCGTTTGATCCCAATAAACTATCTTAATCCTTAGGGCTATTCTGGCAGCATGAGATAACTGCTCTCAAATCAAATGTATTTAGCATAAAACTCACATTCTGGTGTTTGCTGTGTATCTACTTTAAAAAAATAAACAGAAATGGCAAAAAAAAAATCTTTTCCCATTCTGTAGGCTGACATTTTGTCCTTTCAATGGTCTCCTTTGCCTTACAGAAGCTTTTCAGTGTCATGAGGTCCCATTTATTAATTGTTGATCTTAATGCCCGAGATGGTGGTGTTCTGTTCAAGAAGTAATCTCCTGTGCCAATATGTTTGAGGGTATTCTCTACTTTCTCCTCTATCAGATTTAGTATATTCTGTTTTGTGAGGTCCTTGATTCTCTTGGACTCGAGTTTGTGCAGGGTCATAGATATGGATCTATCTATACGTATTCTTCTACATGCAGAAATCCAGTGGAACAATCACCATTTGTTGAAAATATTTTCTTTTTTACCATTGGTTTCTTTGTCAGAAATCAAGTGTTCACAGGTATGTGGATTTACTTCTGGTTCAATTCGACTTGAGAAATCAATTTGGTATTTTCTCAGAAAACTGGGAATAGATTTACCTCAAGACCCAGATATACCACTCCAGTGCATAAACTCACAAGAAGCCCCACCGTGCTTGGACACTTGCTCAACTGTGTTTATTATGAGTTCATAGGACACTTTCTCAGTTTTTTTTAAAATAGCTTTCCAGAAACTGGAAACACCTCAAATATCCCTCAACCAAAGAATGGATAAAAAAAGAGGTTCATTTATACAACCAAGTAATACGCAGCCACTTAGCCATCAAAAACAATGACATCATGAAATGTGCAGGCAAATGGATGGAACTGAGTAAGGAAACCCAGACACAGAAAGATAAACATGGTATGCACTTACCTATATGTGAACATTAGTCATCAAGTTCAGGATAACCATGCTACAAAGCACAGACCCAAAGAAGTTAAGTAAAAAGGAGGGCTCAAGCAGTGACACTTGAATCTCATTGAGTAGAGGGAATAGATTAGACAGCAGGGCTGGAGGGAGGGAGGGAAATGGGTGGGGATGGGGATGGGAACAGTAAGGATAAGATTCAGGGAGGATGGAGGGAGATAGAACTGGATTGAGTGGGGGCATTTATGGGACTAGATAGAAACCTAGGTCACTGGAAACTCCGGGAACTTGTGAGGGTAACCCTAGCTAAAACGCCTAGCAATAGGAAATAAGGAGCCTGAACCAGCTATCTCCTGTAACCAGGCAGGACTTCAAATGGAGGGATTAAGACACCAACCCAACCACAAAATTTTAGACTCACAATTTGTTCTGCCTACAAGATGTGCAGGGGTAAATGGTGAACTAGAATTTGACGGAAGGGCCAACCAATGAGTAGCCCAGCTTGAGATCCACACCATTAGAGGGAGCTCACTCTGACACTATTAATGATACTGTGCTATGCTTCCAGACAGCAACCTGGTATAACTGTCATCAGGGAGGCTTCACCAAGCAACTGATACAGAAAACCATAGCCAAACATTGAATGGACCTTGGGGAATCCTGTGGAAGAGGGAAAGGAAGGATTGAATGAGCCAAGAAGGGTAAAGGACACTACAAGAAAACCTACAAAATCAGCTAGCCTGGTCCCATAGGGGCTCATAGAGACTGAACTGACATCCAGAGATCATGCCTGGGAAGAACCTAGGTCCTGTGCACATATGTAACAGTGTGGAGCTGGATCTTCATGTGAGATTCCCAACAGCAGCAGCAGCAGGGACTGCCTCTGACTACATTGCCTACTTCTGGGTCCCTTTCCCCTAGCCTGTCTGCCTTGTCTAGCTTCAAGACAAGGGAGGAGAAAAGAAGCTAGGGCTGGAAAAAAATGTGATGTAATGTAAATAAATAAATAAATTAATTAATTAATCAAGAACAAAAACAGACAGTTATACATCTTTGTGGTGATGTGAGAGAAATAACACCCTCTGTGTTATCCATATCCTGTGTACCAAAGTCCTTAGTGCTTATGCATCCCTTGCATCCCTGACCAGAGGACAGTGGACATTCTTCAAAGACTTTTGTGATCCATTGTTTCATCTGAGCATCTTGTATTAGGTTCTAGCACTGACAATATTCTTTAACTTAAGTACACATAAAGGCTTTCTAGTGTGAATACGAGTAGAAAATATCAAAATCACATGTAAAAATAATACTAATTTCTACATTCCTTGACATAAAAAATATAAAAAGGTTCATCATTAACTCTGATGGCCCAATATCAAATTTTTTTCTTTTATTTTTTTGTTCAAATCCCATTAATTTATCTGTATCTGAAGTTATTAATATCATGCACTTGCAAACTTATGATAAGTAACTGTCCATCTGTGAAAAAAGTATCAACCCCTCCAGTCACATCAGGGTCATCATATTGCACTGATGGTCACCTGCCAAATGAAGAAGTCAGGGGAGGCCTGTCCTCTGTGGTAGACACATGGCTTAGAATGGCCAAGCATATTTTTAAAAATATGGTCTTTCTGTCACTGCATAAAGAAGTTTAAAACTAAATTTTAACATCTAAAATGTCTGTTATGCAAAAGGAATTGTATGTGAGTGTATAATTCAGAGCTTATCACATTACTTCTGAAGAGATAGATAGATAGATAGATAGATAGATAGATAGATAGATAGATAGATAGATGATAGGGGAAAGGAGAACAAAGGAGAAAAATTATTATACATTAATGTAGACCTACCTTCTGAGCAAGAGCAGCCCATGTAGGAAGTCAGAGCAGCTCCACTGTGTCTCCTCCATCCTTGCTGTTGTCTGGGTCCTGATGAAGAGCCATCCTTGTCTTCTCCTTTTGAGTTGGAAACCAGTATACATCCAGTTGATGATCATATTACAAAGGTGAATTTCCCCAAACTACACTAGCATATCAGGCACTGCCATAATTTCCAGCTTTAGTGACTCCTTCCCACATTTCATCTACCTTCTGTCTACACTATTGTGTGTTCTTGAAAACCTAGGCAAGCTTGTTTAAGGGTGTTTGGATGTATTTTGCTGGCTCTCCAAAAACTCAAACTAAACTAAACTGAAATGAGCCAGGAGGCACAGAACAGAGTAGAAAGGAAAAGTTGTTGACTGGTTGAAACCAAGTATTTTCCATTTCATCCCATCCCATGAAATCAAGTGACAAACATTTCCTGGTGGTTTAGTCTGTAACTTCTCTTGACACCTGCTCTGTGATAAAGCAGAATGTGTTATCAGATAGCCAATATACATTTGTATGTCTTTGATCCTCTACTCACAACACTCAGGAGAATTCTAGGTCAAAAATAGGAGGGGAATTCAAATAAAGAAAAGAAAATTTATGCTATATATATATTACTTAATGAATCTTTCTCCATGGTCATCTGGCATAACTCAGTGTACTATTATTGAATGCAAATACATTAGATTTAACTACTGAAAAACAGGAGTTGATTGGTACCTGAATTTCTAAGGGTAAAGTGAATAGTTGTTCATTTCTACATGTATGAATTAGTATTCCTCCTTACCCATTTCCTTGAAGGAGATTCTAACACACAATGCCACATCTTACAAAAGACATAGCAGCTATCTATGATCTATGGATTTTTCATTCATCTTGAAAGGCAATTGAGCACACTTAAATTCAAATAGCGACCTGCTGAATATCCTTTTCAGCTTTCAGGCAATCTCATTAAATGATGAAGAGTCCAGTTTGCAGTTAATCTCTTCTTCTGTGTGGTCTTGGATAAAGAAATGGAATTGTGTTTTTAGTTGTCCATCAGAAAGAATAAAAGTTTACAAAGCCAGAAGTACAGCAAGCAAGGCTAAGACCCAGAGACTCAGAGATAATTCAATGAGTGTTCCCTTTTGTTGTTGCTATTTTTTTAAACAATGAGTAATATTGAACTGTAGTTTTCTGTTGGAGGGTGACTTCAAAGAAAATGAAATAATTAAAATCCTGAAATGAAATGGCGGGTAAACAGGGTTCTGTTGTACCTTTCTCTTTATTTGGTGACTATCTGAAAATGTCCAGGGCAATGTTCAATTAAAAGCAAAATACAGATAATATGTTAGGGGTAGAATTGCCTGAAGGCATCTCGCCTTTTCAGTGTTTAACTGACTTGCTACCACAGGATAGCTGAGAGTCTGGAGCTGGGACCTCATATACAGGGCTAAAGAATCAGGACAAGCAGGGTTTTGGGACTCAGCCAAGTGAGAGCTTAGAAGTACATTGTCAGTAACACTGAACATTTTTTTTTTTTTTAGTGAGAGGTAATTGAAATGCATATTTTCTTGGCAAAGGGAGGAAAGGAATCAAAGAAACACACAAAAATGATTGTATAACATATATTTTCAAAAATATTTTCCTTTATTTTTATTGTATATGTATAAGTGTTTTGACTGAATGCATTGTGGATCCTGTGTGTGCAATGCCCATGGGGGCCAGAGGAGGACATCAGAGTTCCTGGAACTGGAGTTAACAGATGGTAGTAAGCTGTGAAATACTAAGTGCTGGCAATCAAACACAGGTTCTCTGGGAAAACATCCAGTGGTCTTTCAAACACTGAGGCAGTGTTCTCAACTACTGAGCAATCTCTCCAGTCCTACTAGGTAGAAAGTATCTTGTGTACTATATGGATTCATCACCGGTCAATCACAAAGGCCTATGGGTTAGGTTGGAAATGAGAGATGGAAGATCCAGGAAGAGGAGAATTCTAGGAGAGAGCTGGGCAGGAGAATCGATCAGGAAGATGTAAGGAGATGGAGACATGGTATGTGAGCACAGGTAACCAGCTACAAGGCAGAATGTAGGTTAAAATAAAAGGGCATGTTTAGTTATGATTTTAGCCAGAGGAGAGCCTAGCTATATGGCCAAGGTATTTGTTAATATATTTTGAGTCTAAGGATTATCTCTTGGTGTATAGGGCTAGGAAGAACCAGACCTAACTACTTCTGTATGTTTTACTAAGGTCTTTGGTGTTGGCATGACACAGCTGCAGCTGTAATTTCTGCTTTTGTGTTTTTTGTTTTGGTTTGTTGTGTGTGTGTATATTGTTTTAATGTGCCATATTTATTAAGATTTATTAGATACCAGGCATATGCTAAGAATTTACATGGATTACTTCATTTAATCTTTCCCAATACACCTGCAAGACAGACATAATGTAATTACGAACTTGACACCTGAGCCTTTAGTTGAGCTAATTATCTAGAGTCATGGCATCACAATGTAAGCCATGGTACACTGAATCTAGAACATACTTTTCTAAACATAGATTATTTTAGGACCTCTTGAGACTCACATTATTTATTTTCTACATCTCAATGATCTTCCTTTCTTTGATGGCTGTTTGTTTACACAATCCTAATATTCTCCTATCTTGGCCCCTACTCATAGTATTCCATTCTATGTTATAGTTCAGTCTCTTCCGGTTTTGCTTACTCTTTGATCTGGCCCATGGTATTATTTCAACATTAGAGCTGCTTCTATATCCCACTCTCTCAGGCCTTTAGAAGGTTTGCTTTAGACATACCTAACATATATCTTCTACAGACTGGAAATTGCCCCACACCAAGTTCATATATTCAAATCCTAACTCCAAATGTAGCCGTGCTTTTATGTAGGGTCATCAGGAAAGTGTCCAATCCTATTAGTAGTTTTGCAAAGAGAAGTTAGGTGGCTTTCTTTCTCATTGCTCATGGGAACAATAAAGATCATGTGCACACATAACAAAGGGATGGCTGTCTATAAGTCAGAAAACTGAGTCTTTTAGACCTTTATGTGAGGCTCCCAGTTTCTGGAACTGTGAGAAATTTCTGTTCGTTAACTCAGATGATAGTTTTTTATTTATTTATTTTTTTATCATAACAGCTTGAGCAGATGAATGAAAGGATGAATGGATTCATGCAGCATCCTATCATCCTTTTCTGAGGTTTCCTTTCAATTGTTCCTAAGAAAATAGAAAATGGGTTCTCTAAAGAGATCATTATGTAACTGGAGGGGTTCTAAATTAAGACTTACAAGATTGGATTTTCCATCTCTCTCTCTCTCTCTCTCTCTCTCTCTCTCTCTCTCTCTCTCTTTAACCATGTGACCTCAGAGAAGTCATTTAAGTTCTTCATGTTTATTTTCTTTTATACTTGCATTTTCTTTATTTCTTATTTTAATTTTAAGTGTGTGTGTGTGTGAGAGAGAGAGAGACAGAGAGAGACAGAGACAGAGACAGAGACAGAGAGAGAGAGAGACAGAGACAGAGACAGAGACAGAGAGACAGAGACAGAGAGAGAGAGAGAGAGAGAGAGAGAGAGAGAGAGAGAGAGAAAACCCGTGCTTGCCAGAAGCATCAGATCCCTGGAGCTGAAATTACAGGTCTTTGTGACACACCTGACATGGCTTTAGGAACTGAATTTGGGTCCTCTGCAAGAGCAGTACAAGCTCTTAACCACAGACCAATCTCTCCAGTCCTTTTTTTTTCCTGTAGTCTACACAATCATGAAGGTATCTGTCAACCATATTTCATAATAAAGTTTCAAATATTTAAGTATTACTCCTAGGTAATGCTAGCTGATTTAGTACTGATGCCTAAAAGTTACTTCAAATAGGGCATGGTGGCACATAACTTCAGTCCTAGAACATGGGAGGCAAAGGCAGATAAACTTCTGCTTGAGGCTAGACTGGTCTATATAACCAATTACTACAAGTACTAGCTAGCAAGTACTAGACAAGACTACATAGTGAAAGTCTGTATAAAAACAAATGCATAAACACTGTGTGTGTGTGTAGTTTTCTTATTCATATGAATAAAAAAAGTCATTTCATTAACTCATTAAATCAGCAAACTCCCCTATGTGCTTATAGCGCTGCTTCTAGGTGGCCTTTCCATCTGTATTCGTTTTGAACATTGAGACTCTCTTCTTAAACCTTCCTCACCTTCTGTTATCTCAAAACTATGGAAGCTTCTGCTTGATGTCTTTTTTCCTGTGGCATAAGGTTCTCTTCTTGCCGGTGTTCTTCATTTAGCACCTGATTTGGAACTTTGGTTCCTCCTCTCATCTTTCAGGCCTACTGAGTAGAGATCAATTATGACCTTGTTCCAACATGCTCATGCCCTCTATACCCAGTGACATTCTGTCTCATGACCAGAGCTTCCCATGCCTGTCTGCCATTCTTCTCCTTCCTGATGCTGACAAGATTCGAAATCCTTACTAGTCATTATTTTCATGATGTGCTACTGAAATTATAAACGTGAGCTTTTATTAGCCTGTAACAAGGCTATAACCATTTTTAATTCTTCAAGGCCTTTTGCACATCATTATTCCCTTAAATAAAGTATTCTGAATCCTCAAAGAACTGTCTTTGTACTTTTGGACAGCTGACTTGTATTCAGAACAGTGTACATATTTGGACATTCTTACTATATTAATCTGTTTAAGCATCCTTAATTTCAGTTACACTATTTATTTATAAAACATTCAATAAATATATTAACTATCAACCCAATAACAGTGTAATAGTTTTTTTTTTTCTGGATCCAATACAGGACTTGGATATTTTTGGAGAAAGTTCAAATTCCATGATTAAAACTGTATCTAGACATGTATGAGAAACAAAGGGGTTAAAATCCTAATTGTTATTTTCTCTCTTCAATGAAACAAAGAAATAACAGGCCATAATAGATTGCTTGTCAAGGGACAAAGTATTCAAAAATGTTTGTTGAGTTTGTTGAATTGAAAAAATGTCAAAAAAAAAAAAAAGGATGTCAAAATAGTCCATGATGTATATAGTGTGTAGAAAGATTTAGAGAGTTCCCAAGAAGAGACCTTTGGCCATCAGTGGAAAAAGAGGCCCATTGGTTGTGCAGACTTTATATGCCTTAGAACAGGGGAACTCCAGGGCCAAGAAGTGGGAGTGGATGGGGGAGCATGTGGGGGACTTTTGGGATAGCATTGGAAATGTAAATGAAATAAATACCTAATTAAAAAAAAAGAAATTCAAGGAGTCTCTAAAGCAGCAGTTCTCAGTCTATGGGTCACAACTTCTTTGGGGATTGAACAACCCATTAACACAGTTGCTAAGGTCATCTGCATATCAGATATTTACATTGTTAATTATAACAGTATCAGAATTACAATCACAATGTAACAACAAAATAATTGTATGGCTAAGGATTATGACAACAGGGGCAACTGCATAAAAGAAAATTGAGAACCACTGCTCTAAAGCAATGGTTAGCCTATAAATTTGGAATCACAGAAGATGGCCCTCTGAAGCACAGAATGCATTACCACACAAGCCTTGCTTAAGGCATAGGCACCCAGAAGTCGACTAAAAGTCGAGATTTTAGAGAGCTGTGTGGAAGCCTGTTGGAAGACTCAAAAGGGGATCAAAGAGTCAGGAATATATATATATATATATATATATATATTAATTGTAGTGAAATACAGAAAGTCATTTCAGGTAATGGAATAAAATGATTGTTTTGCCAACCTCCAATAAGTATCTTTTTAAGACTTTCAGAAGAAATTTTGGATTCTTTTTGCTATAATAAGGACTGACTGCTTTGTTTTGTTTTGTTTTGTTTTGTTTTTTAAATAATTAGCCACTATTACTTCATGGCTATGGTCCAAGAATTGTGTTCAGAAATTATATCCACACTAGATTACATAATTTGACAACACTACAAAGGTATGTGATACCTTTATGGTTTCCAAGAAGAGGTGAGTAGAGTCAAGTGTCACAGCTGACAAAGAGCAGGCCTGTATTGAGGGACAGATTTGAAACTAAGCCTTCTTATTCCCAAACCCAGGGCAGAATTTAAACTTACCAGAAAGGGACAGTGCCATATCAACTCTTTCACTGAACAACAATGGAACATTGTTTCTGTGAATGGACTTGTAGCAATGTCCCCCAACAAGTACCACTTCAGTCATCATGGGAACTGTAGTGGAAGCTACTCTCTGAGAACTTCAATGCAAGATTTAGCTGTAAAATTCTTAACTTCAACATTTTTCAAAAGAAAAGTCCTTATTTTGTTAAACCAAACTTCTAGACCTTTGTTTAAATTATGCTAGACACACATGTGTAACTATGTGTCAATGATATATGTTTGGTAGTTGGGAATATGCTTCTCAGTTATACCTACTAAGCCTGGAAATTACTTGGCTATACTGTTTGATAATTATTAAGTAAATTATTTTACTGAGTTTCATTTGGGATAAAGAATATCCAAAGAGAGAAGGAACTTATCACATAGAGAATAGGACACAACTGACAACACAAAAGAGGCTAGGATAAAGAACCTTCTCTATATGGAAAACAAACTAAAGATCTTTATATTACTTTAAGTGATTTTCAAACCTAAAAATCCTACCTTGCCTAATTAAGTCACCAAGTTTTAATCTATCTGTCCGTCTATCTATCATCTATCTATCTATCTATCTATCTATCATCTATCATCTATACTTTTGCAGAAAAGAAATGTCAGAGAGTCTGTGATATTGAGCCATGCATACTCAGTAGTACATCTGGGACATCAACCAACTCCACCTTTAGAGTCTATGTGTTGTGCATTGGCTTCCAGGTAAACATAATGTGGCTATGAACATGACTTGAAAGGTATTGAACGAGCATTGCTTGAGCTATTTGTGGTGTGTTCTCACATCTTTGAAGCAGATTTAACAGATCCCATAGATAGAAGCAACAGAGTACCTGGCACATCATGAGCATTGATGATTTTTTAAAAGTAATTATTAAGTAATTATCTGAGATAATAATTATAAAAAAGAACTTCATATAATTTGGCATCATTGTACCAGATTTCAACCCATTCACAAGAAAGTCAACTGTAGAACTATGCCACTAACAAAACCTGAAGGCACATAATGGTATATTTTAGAACTGGTTAGAGGATAGTTATTTAGTTGAATATAAAATTGGGGATCATGGTGCAAAATGGGGTGCAACCTCATTGGCAAATGAAATGTGTGTCGAAAGTTCCATTGCTATGAGAACAGTACAAGCCAAACTGAGTAGATGAAGAACCTGATAGGTGGAAACTCTAGAAAGAAACTAGTAAAACTTAGAATCTCATTCAAGTTTTATTTTATAATTCAATGAAGCTTTGTATTTTCTTCTGTACTCTGAAGGGAAGCTTAGCAAAAAGGATACCCAAAGCTTTCTGTTTATGGGTATGTCTGAATATAATTACTAAATAGTGCTCAAAGTGTTTTGACTTGTAGAAAACACTTACCAAAGAGTTTTGATAGCAAAGCCTCCAGCAGTGTTTTTCAGTGTTTTTCTGCCATCTTACCTTTCTGGAATGCACCTTCTCCTCATCTTTGTCCATCACAGCAATCTGAACCCAAAGACCTCAGGTAGACTGGGGATTAGCTCATCTCGTGAATATGCCCTTTGGATCACTCTGGCATTAATAACGTGGTCAGGACAGCCTATAGCACATGAACGTGGTTCTAGTTTTCTCGACTTGTAATAAAATATGATGTACTTAGCTCTGTGCCCAAAATTTTTTACCAACTTTAAGAAAATAAACATGCACCATCACACAGGGTTTTGGGAAGAACATTTTATTGCTAAGCATATCCATGAACGAAAAAGCAAATGGGAAAGCAAAGAGAAAAGGAAAAAGAAAAAAGCAGGAACATCGCAACATTATGAAAAAAAATCTCTTTCAGGGTCTGCAAAGAACACAACAGGAATCCAATGAAAGCTCTCGTACAGAATGCACAAGTTCCCGTAAAACTGTCCAAATATTAACTTACACTAAAAGGAATATAACAAATGAGTATTTACTCCGATTTTTAAAAAAAAGTGGAAAGAAAGAAAGGAGAATATCAGTTCACAAGATCTCACGACTCCAAGAACAGCAATCTGTCACAGACATCGAGATATAATCAACTTCATATAGGCTGGGCCATTTATCTAAAATCGTGCTTAGATATCCTTGTACAGTCCTGTCTTTTTTAATGACAACAACAACAAAAAAAAGGAAAACTCTTAAAACATTGAAATCTCAGATAAGGAGGAACACCGCTCTCCATACACATCAGTAAAGGCTACCACTGTTTTAGACTGTGCCTTCTGCCCCATGTCTGTAAGATATTGTTTTTTCAAAGTCAAATATTCATGCAACTTACAAAGACCAGCAAGAGTAGATTTCTAAATCTAAACAGCTGATTGGTTTTCATCTGTACAAAAGAAATTGTATATGCCTGCCCCTCCAGATGACACATTGCCCTCTGTGAGAGTATGTGTCTTGCTTTATCTTCTTGCTTTTTGAATGGCTATGGCCATGAAACCAGTTTGTTTGTTTGTTTTTTTTTTTTTAATTACTCTGTACATTGTTTCCTCTTTACAAAAAGAAGACAGAAAGAGAATGGGACACAAACCAAATAAACAGACAGAAAGGAAATAACAGTTCTCAAAGCGGTAGGTACATACACGACTAAGGGATTATACCAGCAAAAATGTAGTAAAATATGTAAACAAAATCTGAGAAGTTTCTGTTGTTTGTTGTTTAAATTCTCTTTGACACAGTTAACTGTGACAAAACGAAAACTCACACTTTCTTCACATTTTAAGGTTTACTTTTTTGTTGTTTTGTTATTTTTCTTTTAAAATAACATTCTCATTCCACTTCAAGACTTTAACAGATTTCTGTGTCAGTCATCCCATCAAACATACCATGATAAATATATCTGTATATATATTTATTTATATATATTATACTATTAAATTCCTTTTGTGTGTGTGTCACAGCAGCTTTACTCATTTATTTATTTGTCTTTAAAAAAAAAAGATGGGCGGAAGGAGACATGAGGAGATGGGAAGGATTTACTCACATCAGGCTACAAAGTTAAACCATATGGAAACCGTTATTATGTTGGGGGTGGGGAAGTAACTATGATTTTTCACACTTGGCCATGACTAGGCTTGTGTGACCACTTGTGGTTGTGTTACAAGTTAGGAACTCCCTTGCAGTCTGTTGAAACAGATGCTAACATTGTCTTTTCTTTTTTGTGGGTTTTTTTTTTTCTTTGTTTGCATGCATTTCACAGATCCAGTCCACCCCCTTTCCCTTTTTTCCTTCCCTTAGAAAGGCTCTGCTTTAATTCTTGGGGGTTACATTTCCCCGTTCACACACTTTGGGTTGATGGACAGGGACAGTATTTGTTAAGTGAAACCAATAGCTCCGATAACACCAGCCCCAAACCCATCTGTTACAGGTTTGAATGGCAAATATTGGAATTAGATCTGGGGACCTGCTTTTCAAACGGCTTGTCATCCCACATGGGTTCACCAAAGCATTAGGAAACTAACAATTGGTTCTAGAGACACCACAACCTGCTACATGGAGTGAATGCCATGGTAGATTTTGAGTTCATATGGCAAGAGTCTCATACTTTTTTTCTGAGTATATTTTTTTCCTTTTCTTCTTATGTGCAGTCTTTGTCAAAAAAATAAATGAAAACCCAAAAGCTATTTTCCCCTCAGATCTTGGAAAGTTACACACACACTGGTCAGAACCAGATAAGGGTATTTCTGGGTTTCTTGTTTTGTTTTGTTTGTGTTTTTTTTTTTTAAGCGTTTTTCTTTTCTTATTTTTTTGTTTTTGTTTTTTTTTACATAATTAAACAAACAAACAAACAAAAAATAACCCAACATTGTTACAGTCAAGATTCACAAACATTATTACAGACTCACTTGGAGCTATGGAACAAGTAAGCCATATGGTCTTCTACCCCTTTCCAAATGTTCTGGAGAGAAGAAAGCTTCCAAGGTCATGTGGAGTCATGGACTTGCTCCAGGGCACTAAGTGTGTGCTTTATGATACAGCAGGGCAGAGAGAATTTTCTGTCTTCGGGCCAAGGCTACAACCTTGCAGCATGGCTCACCATTACACAGAGAGATACACCATCGTATGTGTCCTTTAAAAAATGGTTTTTCCCACCATAGTCGTGGTACACCCCATCTCACAGAACACATTCAACAAGTTAAATCTCATTGTCAAAGTATTCAGGTGTGTGTATAGAAATAATTCTGTTTTAAGTTCGCATACGACTGGTGGTGTTATGTTTACACATAATACTCCTTGTCCTTGTTTTTCTGTTTCTTATGGCCGCTCTTGGAGCTGGCTTGCTTCTCCTTCATGAGCGTGCCGTTGCTCTGGGCCGAGTTGCTGATGTAGTTCCTCGTCTCGTCCACTTGATAGGACCCCTCGTCCCTGTTCCTGTACTTGTACATGGCGTACAGGAGGATCAAGATGCAGAGGGCGGCAGCAGCCACAATGCCGACGACCATCCCTGTTGTACTGCTGGACTCCCGGATCACCTCTGAGGCCCCCGGAACCCGTCTGATTCCTGGCTCCGTGGGGTTTGCTGTGGGCACATTACGGAACATGGGGGAAGTAATTAGTGGGCTCTTCAGTTTGGTGCTGTCTAGCTCATAGGCAGTGGGCAACGGAAGCAAGACTATATCAGGCTGGGGTTTGAGATCACGGTTATTCATTTTGCCAGCTGGCAATTTGGGCACCATCCCAGACGAGGAGGACGCTGTGAAGCGGATCAGCTCAGGGGACAAAGAGGTGGTTGTAGTTCTACTAGTTTCCGAGACTTTGTTAGGTCTAAAGTCCTTGGATTCCCACTTGGGCGCATGTGCTTTGTAGCCACCTTCGAAGATTGAAGTGGAAAGACTCTTATCTGTTACCAAGGAGAAGGTGGTGTAAAAATCTTCATCATCAGTAGGGGGCAGGTTAGAGTCAAAGGTTTCCCCTGAGCCATACCCAGATATCACCAAGCCATCATCATCACAACCATCGCTGCCTTGGTCCGACAAGCAAGGTAACCCCGCCTCAGAGGTCATGGACAGGGAATCTTTGGTGGTCTCAATAATGGTGAGGAGGGGGCGGAAGGTAGGGGGGAGTGTAATGGAGGGTACACGAGTAGCAATAGGAGGGGTAGCTAAAGGGTCTTCTACCAGAAGAGGAATAACTAATTCACCTCCTGGGATTGAAAAGAAAAAAAGACATAATTAGTACAGGCGTAAACACAGTTCATCCTTACTCTAATGAATGCAGGGCAGAGGTTATGCTTCTGAAATTGCTATAAAATGAGCTGCATCTGCATATGGGTAATTTCTGGCTATTGACTTATTATTCTGGACTGAGACAGAGCTCATTATATGCATCTACCTACCCAAAATTTGGAACCTTGAAATTAAAGCCTTAGATTTTAAAGATACTCTCAAGTGATTTTGAGTGGCAGAATCCAAACAGGCTGGTTTCAGGATCTTCTGGCAAGATGATGACTTTCAGTCAATAATGTTCTTGGAAATACTATGAAGACTTCATGTGTGTGTTACATACACAGTGATCTTTCTTTATGGCTTTATCAACATGAATATAACATTTCTTTATTGCTTTCTTGGATCCTATCTACTGGCTCTCAGGAGCATGACGATGATCTATTTTCCATTTTACTGAGACCAAGATCAAGACCAAAGAACTCTAAAAGTTTCCTGTACTACCTTGGGGCTATCCTAATTTCCCATTAGCTAAGAGACAGGGACAAACAACAGGTTTAAATGTTCATCTTGATGCATTTTGATTATGTATCTCTTGAAACTCCCTTGACTCTTAAAATTACAACCTGCCTTGCATTAGCATAAGATGTGTCTTGTGCATTCAAGGCTTTTATGTTATATGAAATATATGCTGAGCTAGAAGCTCCATTTAAAAAAATGCCCAGCCTAGGTTTCCATGACTGGCTGGAAACTCACGTTTTGGTTGAGAAAAGTTGATTTAGCAAAATCAATTTTGAAATCAGTGACTCTTTACTAGAGTGGCAAAATATGTATATGTATATATATATATATATATATATATATATATATATATATATATACATATATATATATACACACTAGTGTTCCCAGAAAGCTTCACCATTATATGATTACTAAACACGTGGACAGCAGGGAAAAAGCAATTTAAGAATACTTCATAAAAACACTGTGTCTTGCACATCACAGATGCAAGAAATACTCTGCCAGGGAAGTTGCTCATTTAACTGTAAGGCTGACATTTTCCTCCCATGTCAGAAAGACAAAGTCTCTTTGGCATCTCTTTTCGATTGAAGTGGTGTGATTTCAAGAAGTCACCACTTTGTGTCCTGTCATTGCATTTATTCTAGAAAGACATAGTCTAGTCAAAACCTAAAATTGTTTGAAATCATAGATTCTTTTCAAATTCTGTAGAGCAATGTGCTGAGACAGTTTTCAGGTACAATAACTTTTAGTAACTCTGGCTTCCTGCAGTGGGGAAGCTGAGACAGGATATGCAATAGCAAGCAACCCATCAAACAAAGGAGATGGTTTACTGTCACTGACTTTAGAGAACAGTCTCTGAGATGAGGAGGAGTCCCTAGGCTTATGGTGGGGGAGGATCTCTAGATTTAGAAGATTAGGGAAGGTACTAGTAGGTTATATGGTGTGGCCATTTTCCTCTACAGGATCAGTATCTGTGACCTAACCAAACTCACTTCCAAGAATAGCATAATTTTACTCTACAGTTAGAAAGTTGATATGATGATGCAATACTATCAGAAGGCTCTTTCTGAGATGGACTTAAGGCCCGTGTATGTGCTGCTGTGGGTAGCTATTTTCCTGAGATGGGATGACTAGTGTGTGTGTATCCTCCTCCTCTATCAGCAACAAAGCCAGACAGGGATTTGCAGCAGGTTCAGTGCTGGAGACTTCCAGGGACATTCCAGAGAGTGAAATCTTTAAGTTTGCACAGTCTGCCATGAATCTTCCTATAAGGATTCATTCTTACTACAGTTCCACTTGGCATCCCACAGCTTGTATCTTTAAACACCACCCGTGGTTCAGGACTACTGCTGTGCCTGTGCTGTCCTGGTTCCAGGTATGTTAAGAGGAGTGCCTTGTAGCAAGCACAGCAGAAGCCTTTGGCTGCTTCCTTATCCAGCCATTAATTGTGCTACCCAGCAAGAGAGAGTTGGTCGGGGAAAAGTACATATAATTTATGTGAATCATTCAGAAGGGCAGAGACAATCGAGAGTTGTATGATTATTTCTCATCTAACAGGTAGTTTTATTTTATGAAGGGAAGTAAATCAAGTACCTTCCCAAGAGTCTCAAGATCTCTGTGGTCTGGAGTCTCAGCTTGAGTTTCTGTTCTAGGTCTCAGAGTTTGAACTGGGTGAGAAAAATGATCTCTGCAGGGTTTGTAGGGCTTCGGGTTTGTTTTGCTGGGCCAGTATGCCTAATTTTTTTTTCTTTTACATTGTGAACATATATAATTCATATACCTTGCGACTTAGTTAATACATAATTTACACTCTTTTGCTAGTTTTTATAAATGGGATTTGGAGCGCAATTCCCTAAAGGTAAGCTAGCCCTAAAAACTAATCTTGCACAAACTCTTTTTCTTGCATTTGTAGTGGTAGGGAGAGGTGTGCATGTGTTGTATTCAAGATGATCTGGGTAGAGGGCAGTGTTTGGACTGAAGCTCTCAGCCATGAGGAAGAAGTAAGTACAACTTTACTTTCCAGGAGAGAACAAGACTGGGTGTTATTTTCAATAAAATATTTGTTGTCCTTTCTCTCTGCTTCTGTGGTGTGTGTGTGTGTGTGTGTGTGTGTGTGTGTGAGAGAGAGAGAGAGAGAGAGAGAGAGAGAGAGAGAGAGAGAGAGAGGGGCAGAGACAGAGAGACGAGAGACTGAGAGATAGACATAGAGAAAGACAGAGATAGAGAGGAACAGAGACACAGAGGTACAGAGACACACAGGGAAAAAACAGACACAGAGATACAGAGAAAGACACACAGGGGGAGAGAGAGGGGGGGAGGGGAGGGGGGAGGGGGGAGGGAAGGGGGGAGGGGGGAAGGGGAGGGGGGAGGGGAGGAGAGGAGAGGAGAGGAGAGGAGAGGAGAGGAGAGGAGAGGAGAGGAGAGGAGAGGAGAGGAGAGGAGAGAAGAGAAGAGAAGAGAAGAGAAGAGAAGAGAAGAGAAGAGAAGAGAAGAGAAGAGAAGAGAAGAGAAGAGAAGGGCACCCATGAACCCCACAGGCTGTGTGCTATACTCAGAAATTTTCAGAAATGGTGCGATAGCTTTGCCTTTGTGTGACAGAGTCTCTTCTTTTGGGTGACTGTGTGTGCTCTAGTCTAGCAGGTCCTGAAGCATCCAGGTGACTCTCCTGTCCAATCTCCACTCCTGGGAGTGCAGAAAGTACAATAAAAGACACCGGTTCTGCAGTATGGTAGGTCTGGGGGCACAGAACTCAGGTTGTCAGGTTTGGGAACTAAATGTGTTTTTTTTACCTGTAGCTGTCTTGCTAATTTTGGATTCCCTTTAATCTTATTAACAGGAACAAACCTTCAGCATATGGCTTCATTACCAACATAAGCGCTCAGTTGTATATTCCTGATGGTGACACCAGAAACATACCTCTTAAGCAAGGGAGGAGACCATATTGAAGAGGAAGGACATCTGACTGGTTGAGAAGTGATTCATTTAGATATACATCCAAACTCTTTGACCTTCAAGGAAGTTAAAGATCACTATCTTCATGATCACTAGAGGGCATTTCTTTGCTATTTTACTGTACCACCTGAAACACTCAACTGGAGACTTAAATTTGACTGGTTTTTGTTTTGTTTTGTTTTGATTTTTCTCATTTCATTTTTTTGTTTTTTGTTTGTTTGTTTGTTTGTTTGTTTCGAGGCAGGATTTCTCTGTGTAGCCCTGGCTATCCTGGAACTCACTCTGTAGACCAGGCTGGCCTCGAACTCAGAAATTTGCCTGCCTCTGCCTCCCAAGTGCTGGGATTAAAGGCATGCCCGGCTTTGTTTCCATTCGTGCTCAAACGTCACAGAGTTCTATAAAAATCTACAAAACTCACTCAGCTTACAGTTGAATCAGGCCACTCTCCTTTGCTATTCTTTTCTCATCCAATAGTCCAGCAAGTATCTCTGATTTCAAAATGAAATAAAAATCCAAACTTTCCAATAACACAGATAGAGGGCTTTAAGGCTTGCTAACTAGCAGTTTTTAAAGGGCTGGTGAGTTCCAAAGTGAGGTGAGAACAGTTTATTTTTAAAAATAAAACGATGGCCATTATATCTTAAGATGCAAAAATCTTTCAGAGCTATCTTTTTTTTTTCTTCAACATTTTGTTTTATTCTGGTGTTGTACTGATAAGACATTATAAAAAGAAAAGAAATGCCCTCTGCCCAGAAAGTCTGAGGCCAAGATTTGCTGGTTTCTACTTTCTGAAATGTAGAAGCTTTCATATTTTTCTCTCTTGGCACTGCCAGAAATTAAGGCTGCCTGAAGTTGGAAATGAAGTTGCCTGGCATGGGAGGGCCATTATTGAAAGTGGGAATTATTACAGAATAGGTAAAACCTTTCAGGTAGCTGTAGATATGAGAACTGCCTGGAATAGGAACAAGAGTTAGGGTGTATGATTGCGTTTAAGTATTCAGTTACATACTTACTTACTTATTTACCTCATTTGTTTAGTGGATGTGTGCATGTATCTGAATGTGTGTGTGTGTGTGATTGTTGTATGTAGTATATATTCATGTGTGGGAAGGGCTATGAGCATCTGCACACACGTGCAGGGGTTCCCTATAACTGCTGTATTTCTCTGAAGTAGAGTCTCTAAAACTACCTTATGTTCCTCTGCTAGGCTGGCAACCAGCACAACACAGAGGTCCTCTTGTCTCTGTTCTCCATGGTGCTGAGGTTACAGGTACACATAGGACACCTGATCCAGCATGTTCATGTGTTGGGATCTGAATTTGGATTCTCATAGTCATAGAGCAAACAAGCCCCTGTAGGCACTAGCCTAGCCCCCTAGCTCTATAATTCATTTTAATATAAATTTTTGTCTTTAAGAATTGAGATGAATTCAGTATGTATTAAACCCACTGTATTTATGTGCTTAACAGTCAAGGATTCAACAGACTGCAGATAGACATGCCCCTCCCACATAGTGTCTGCACTGAATATGTGCAGATTATTTTTCCTATTATTATCCCTGAAATACATATAGTCTAACAACTTTGCATAGCATGTACATTGCATATGCTATTTTAACTAATACAGAGAATGCTTAAAGACCAAGGAGTCTATACACAGGTTCTATGCAAATTATGCCTCTTGTTTTATTTTGGACAACAGATCTAGATATGTTGTCCAAGCTGCTCTCAAACTTCTGGGCTCAAGCAAGAGCCTCACCTTCCCAAGTAGCCAGGATAATAGTCATAAGCTAACATACCTGGCTGACTATGATATTTGGGTTAAGGGATTGTCCTACCTTCCTTCTCTGTTGCTGTGGTCAAGCAGTCTGACAAAAGCAACTCGAAGGATGAAAGGTTTATTTTGACTCATAGTTCAAGGTTACAGTCCATACTGGAGGCATATCACAGCTGATGGGAGCTTCAGGGAGCTGATCACACTGCATCCAAAATCAGTAACAAGGAATGCTTGCATTCAGTTTTTCTCTCTTATTTTTATATCGCTCATGATCCTGCTCCAGGGAATGATGCCCCTCATAGTGGATGAGTCTTCCTATCTCTGTTGACCTAATCAAAATGTGCCCTTACAAGTGTACTCAGAAGTCTGTCTCCCAGGGACTTAAATCCACATAAATGTTGGTATCAGAAAGGTACCTAGAACTAATAATCTTCCAGGTCAATTGATCCAAGAGGGCAGAAATGTATTGTATTCATATATTCACCTTCATATGAGGTGAGGGAGCAGAGGATACATTTTTTAGGAATGATGTAATAGCTAATAATATGCTCCTCCTTTATAAAGACTATATAATGATCAACCCTGTCTCTAAGCTTCAAAAACTATTCACACAGTCAAGTCTAATACTAACAGGCAGAGTGATCTGAAACATGGAATACATCAAAATCCTAATGTTTTATGTCATCTCTGGAATTTTCCTTTGGTTTAGAATAAGAACTATCTGTATTCTTTAATGTTAGCACCTTAAAATCAGGAATATACATTTTTTTTGACAAGGCTGTGCTTTTCCTTAAACTAGAGAGCTCACTAGGGATATAAAAGGTCTATTTTAGCCCTGAAGGCTGCCCTGCTTTTTTGCTCTATGAGTATATTTATAGATATATAATTCATGCCTCTAGGGCTGATATCTAGCAAAAGGGTCTGTCTGCCATTGCAAAAGAGAGTGTATTAAAAATTCAATAGAACTCTTCTGAACTGTGAGGGTGTTGTCAGTGATGGCGAATGTAGTGGGTCATCTAAAAAAAAAATGCAAGAAAGAAAAGCCAAGACCAGCATGAAGTTTCAATGTGGCTCCGGCCTTTTTGCCTCTCTGGAGACAGCTGACTCTGGAAGGTCACAAACATAGAAATAGAATGATGCTAAGCAGAGAGCCTCTAGAGAGGACTCCATGCTCCAATTGCTGGAATTCTCTTATGTCTATTTCAATTCTTTACCTTATCTCTGATTTGCATTATTCTAATCCACTCAATATATAAAGACACTCATTTACATATTTGGTGAGTAACTTGGTGCACAGATATGCTGAGCTTTTAACCATTAAATGCCTCTATATTGGTGACCTTCAGAAAAAACTTGCCTGGACAAAAAAACAGCCAGTAGAGAAAATACCGGTAAAACTTGAATGTATCAATGTAGTGTAATTTATATTTAACATGATGAGATTCTTCAGTTAAACCCTCAAGTAGCACACACACACACACACACACACACACACACACACACACACACACACACACACATTCCTAAAAAATAGTAAATGGTTTATCTGGAAAGAGTATAATTCAGACAAGCTACCAAATGTGTTTTTTACATATGTCCAAGAAAGATGAGCCCAAAGAGCTTGATGTAGTTATGTGTAGTAAACTCGGGGATGCCAAGTGAAGCTTTCACATTGTTATTACTTACAAGCTTTTTTTCTAAACTCATTTAGCCTAGACTCATATTAGCATGGGAATTATACTTTCAAGCCACATGAATTGGTTATCTTTCTTCAACTCCATGGAAAATGGGAAAAATAATGGAGTCTATTCCAAGCTGTACTGCCATCCAGAAAAGCCTTATTAGTTTTATTAATATTTTGCACTATAGACACTCCAGTCATTGATCAGTTTCTCTGTCCTTTTTAATGCAATGTACTTACATGCAAAGATATAAATACCCAGGGTTCAAAAGGCAATTTTAATCATAGACTTTGTGGAAAGATTCATAATCATTCAATGATCTTGTATTTGGGGAAAAAAGTGATTAACCTCTAATAAAACTAATAGTTTTTTTTTCAACAAACATAAAAGCCTTTAATATTATTAGGTATATTAAGTCTCCTTTCTAGAGAATTTTATCTTTTAAACCTGAAATTCTATTCAACATGTCAAGCAGTATAAAATTGCTTGAACTGAGGTGAAGAGAGCCCATTCATTAAAGCTTCCAGGCTGGAAATACATCTTCTATTCACTGCTCAGTTTGATACTTCTTATAACAGTGCCAGATAACAGTGATATCTAGAATTAAATTTATAACATGTGACTTCTTCATTTAAAAGATTGCATGGTATCTCTCACCAGCCCTGTGCTTGTGATGTGCAGCTGACACACTGATCTAAACAACCTTAGGGTCGAGGCATTGTCTCAACCCAGAGTGACATAATGGTGACATCTACCCAGGTGCTTTCTAAGTCAAAGATGAATTATGGAAACCACTCTGCATCATCTTGAAACAATCATAACATGCCTATGAAGCATACCTGATGAAATCCTTCAGGATGAATACAAAGGGGAAAGGAGAGAGAGAGGAGAGGAGAGGAGAGGAGAGGAGAGGAGAGGAGAGGAGAGGAGAGGAGAGGAGAGGAGAGGAGAGGAGAGGAGAGGAGAGGAGAGGAGAGGGAAGAAGGGAGTGAGGATGCTTGAGCCTTCTCCCTGTGTATACATGATGCAATGTTCTTTTGCCAGAAGTTTGGTGTATTCACTGGAAGACATCAAAATCATAGCACAACACTGTAAACACCTGGGATTCCTGATGTCTTTATTCTGAGTAAAATTGATTTTGTAGCCTGTGGTGAAGATGATAGCGTAATCCTGGAGAACCACTCTACCACAGTCACTTGAGAGTACCTTATTTCCCCTTTGCTGAAAGAAAATAAGATAAAGGGCTGATTTCCCTGAATATCTTCTAAGGAATTAAATTAAGGATGAAATTACCACTGATGATACTTGGAACTAACTCAAGTCAATTTGGGGGTGGGGCATGCCTTCCATTTGCTACAACCAATTTTAATATCCCACTTTAGAGTAACCAGTACTGTAAAGGCTTTAAAGTCAGTGGCTAAAAATAAGCTTAATGAGCTTACACCAAGACTAGGCTTCTTTCAGTTGATAAGAACTGGCTATCTATGCTCTTTAATTAAAAGTAGAACTCCTATTGATTATTGAATACAATTCAGTGTAAATCAGAACAGTGAAAATAAAGCAAAAAAAAAAGGCCCAAATAAAATAAAATACTTAATATAGTTTTCAAAATCATACAGATAGAAGAAAATAAAACCAACATCATAGCCAAAACAAATTAAGCAGAAGGATAGCAAATGATACCAAGAAGGAGAGCAAATAATACCAATAAGGCATTCACAATATAAGAACACAAACAAAGAGAAATAACAATATAGAAGCTAGAGAGAGAGGGAGAGAGAGAGGGAGAGAGAGAGAGAGAGAGAGAGAGGGGGGCAGAATTTCAACATAGGCAAAATAATTGAAATGATAAAAGAAAAGCATACCATATTAATTTATAGTCAACTTACATCAACAAATTGCCCGCATGTTTTTTGGCATGGAAGAAAAAATTTACAAAAGAAAGTTGTGTAAGAATGCTCTTGGACAAATAGAATTGCCACATTCTTGAAACTTGCTTTTTCTGTTGTTGTTGTTATTGTTGTTGTTGTTGTTGTTGTTATTATTTCTTAAAAACTTTTGAGCAAAATGTCTAATTTTTCAAATATAGTAATTTACAACAGAGGATGATACGGGGAGGCAACAACACATACACTCACACCACGTAACATGAAAAGAAAAAAATCTGCACTTTAGCAATTTTTACTCTGAAGGGACTTAGGAGGGCATTGGTTTTTTAAAATTTAAAATAATTCTTCTTTCTATGACTGAAAATGAAAAAAAATATAATTTGCCTTTAAAAAAATCTATGCATCTATGGGGTTTGGAATGATTTTTTTTTTCATTGTAATTTTCCAATATATATTTATACTTTTATTATCTTTTTTTTTGACAAATTTTAGATTTTCCTTAATTTAGGGGAATAGATGACAGCACATAAATTTTAACAACGCTAAAGAAGGGGGGAGTATGGGAAAGGAGGGGTGTGGAAAGGGGAGGGGTGTGTCTATGAGTGTACTACACAGGAGATGAAGATGAGAGGGGTAAGTGTGTAAGTGAGTCGCCATGTCCATGTAAGGGCGGCACGGAGTGATCTAGCTGCATTAGAGCTTCTGGCTGTAAGGAAGGGATGGGCAATATACAAAAACAAATGAGCCTACACATGCCCATCTATGGAAATCAAGAACAGAACTCTAACACTGACAATCTCACACACCCTAAGCTGCAACTTCTTCAACATGCAATTATTACGAAATCATTACAGTTTCATCATGAGATTTTCAAATCATAAAAGCACTTAAACTTTTTTTCTCCTCCTCAAAATAGACAAAGTACATAAAATAATATTACTAATACTCAAGATCAAAAGGTTAAAAGCAAAATCAAGGAGACTAGAGTTATGCATTCAAGTTGAACAACTTCATGGGCAGTCCCACAGCCTCATCTACAGCTGGGAGTGGAGAGATCCACAGAGGGGATGAAAGGTAGTGTGGAGCAGAGTCCACATACCAGGATGCTATTGAGTCCTCTGTAGAGAAATGGTATATTCCAAATGACATCATCCACCTTGCATAAGCCACCCATGATTTGTACTACTGCCAATGAGACTAGCTCATCTGAAAGGTGAGGATGTGAGGTCCTGCAGCTGAAGTTGTTCCACATTTAAAGAAAGAGTGTGAAAAAAAAACTGTAGAACACAATTCATAACTTTTTCTCATCATTTTGGAAAATCAACTCTAAAGATAAAGATCTAGCAGTTAAAAAAATACATTGATATATATATATATATAATACAAAAACATTTAATTTCCAAACAAGAAGGGAGAAAATAACAAAAAGATTTTTGTAAAAGAGATGAACAACCAGATGCACACGCTGCGAAGGCACAGACAGAGCAGTCGGGGACATGGCTTTATATTCACATTGTATTTGCTGGTTTTTATTTGATTATTTTATATTTGGATCATTGATCCCCCCTTTTGTGACAGCCAAAATTGAAAACAAATTCCGATATTTCTTTGGAAGTTGAATTTTGATTTTGTTTCTCTTAAAAAAATAAATAAAAAGGGCGTGCAGTCTGGATGTACGTCCTAAGAAGACAGTTCAAAGAGAAGGCGGGTATTGTCTATCATCCCTGAACAGTGGGATGTCAATCAAGTTAACACATGCTTAAAGTAAGTTGCATTTAGGGAAAATAGAGAAACAGAACAACGAGCTGAGTTAGGCAGAGAGGTCAGCAAGACAAAACCAATTTGGGGTGGGAAAAAGGAACTGAGTTTTGATTCAAGCTTTTCCAGTAGAGGCGAAACACTGCAGAGGACTTCCTTTCATGTTTTAGGATTCAGGTGCATTGTGTGTGTGTGTGTGTGTGTGTGTGTGTGTGTGTGTGTGTGTGTGTGTGTGCGCGCGCGCGCGCGTGTGTGTGCATGAGAAAAGAAGCCTGTAATGAAACGAATTGAAATAAAATATAGCAGTTCCCCAGTTGTTTGGAACTTCTTCAGAGGACTTGCCTAGAAGATATAGTTTATAAGGTGTATCAGGACTATGGTACCATTACTTCATGAGTATTCTTATTTTTTTTTTTCCTCCAAACTGAAAGAGTACCAATGGTTTACAACTGTATATCAAACTATGCCTAGTGAATGGAAGAATAACTGATGTCCAAAGAAGATTATCAGCATCAGTATCTACAATTCTGACCATGATGCATTCATTGTGCTCGAGGGAAGTGATGTCAATTTTCTAGAGACTAATTTGAGAGGAGAGAAAACATCACATCCAATCTACATTAAGAAAAGTAGACAAGATCTAATAAATGTCTTAAACCTGTGTGCACATGTATTCGTGTGCTGTGTGTGTGAGCATTGAGAGATAGATATTTTAAAAAGGATGAAAGGAAAGAGGTTTTAACAAATGGCCTCATCCCCTACTGGAAGAGATCACTGAAATTATAATCATCATTATATCCCTGTGAGAACTATAGTTTTCAACCAAGGACTGGGAAACCCGGGTAGGCGAACCCCAAAGGTAAGACACTTGAGAGCACTTGGGTCTGACAGCCAATTCCAACCACTTCAAAGAACCCCTTTGGGTGACTTTGACAAACTGAATAAATTTTGAAAATGAGGCCAACTTCTGCCCCCTAGGAGACGCCCCTTTTATTATTTTATTTTAAACAGAATTGTAGTAATATGTCCCCATGGGTCAGTCCGTACCAAGATTTTTAGTCTCTGGTTTAATAATGTTAATCATTACTTTTGGAACTTCACAAAGCACAGCTGGAATGTTTCTATACGGAAGAAAGACAATTCCAATATTAAAATAAAAGAAAAACCCTTGTTGTCATTCGGTTGAGCTTTTGACTATCAGTAGTTTTAACAGTGAATTTTTTTTAATGAGGAAATCTGAGAATCACTAAGGTAACTAACTGGTTTTAAGGCAACTCATAAGACTTCATTTGGTGATATTCACATCAACTACTTTTTGTTTCTCAAGTCGCTATTGAAAGCAGAAAACAAAGCTTGTCTACATGCAAAAGTTGAAGACTGCAGTCCTATCAGGGTATTCAGATTCCAGAATAATGGGTGGTGTTTGCAGGAATCTATCATCAATTTGGGTCCCCTAGGGTTTCTGTGGAGTAATTTGCCTATTTCAAAAATGCTTGTTTTAAAATCCTTACAAAGTAGGACACCACTTATTCTCCAGAAATCACAGTGTGTTGGACAATTCAACACACTAAAATTTAGGGTTGGCACTTTGCAAATTAAAAAAAAAAAAAAACAAGAGGGAGGATATATTTCTTTTTAAATCCATGGAAGCCGTAATTTCAAATAAAGCCAAAACACTCTGAATGTAGAGAGCATATCAATTTTTACAATACACGTTACTATCCAGTCATTTATAGCCAAATGTGAAACTGCTTTGCTCTCTAATACAATACATAAAATAATACTGTTAATCGTTCTTAGTCATGGCATAGTTTCGTGCTTATTGCTCATTCTCTATCTATAATCACTTTAAATTTTCAACAAGTTTATGTTATATATTTATAACATAAACTCTTCTAAATGTTAATAATGTGTTTCAGCTATATTTGCCTTTGAGAACAAATAATACAGTAATTCTATTAAAAATAGCATATTCTGATGTAACCATTTTTATCTCAGCATGTCCTAATAGCCCCATCAAAATGGAAAATATAATGCTTACAAAGAAAGTACTATAAGCTAGAATTTCACAGGTCAGAACTCATTGTGGAAAGTTCTCTCCCACTGAAGGCAAATATTTCTAAACTACTGGATGGAGGTGGACCTGGAAAACCTTACGTATATACTCACATAGCTTTGAGGTCAAGCCTTACCTATCTTGGACGCAGGTCCTCCTTCTAATAAGACATGTCTTAAACACGAAAAGGTTGAGAGACAATGACAAAGCTCAAATGAATGGTAGTACATTTCAATACATACTTTACTTTAGCCCTCTCGAAATATTAGGAGGATGGGGAAACAGGCAGCTGTCTCAAGAGTCTCATTGCAAATCTGAAAACTTATAGCAGCATCAAGGAGCCGAGAGATCACAGATTTTCAAATAATTTGCAGTAGATTTATAAAGAAATGATTATGATTTTTTATGTCTACACAAAGGGGAGGATTCTCATGGGAGAAACAATAGCTCAATTCTACACACACGTTGTCCTAGAATGAAAATGTTGGCTTTGCACAGATGTGGAACCAGAAGAAAGTGAGCCTGGCTAAGATCTTTGTGTCCGTGTGAGCCTCCCTTTACCTTTATATGTCATGGTATTGTCCCCAGGCACACTGTGACAAAACTTGTTTTATATATGGCACTTGTTTCTAAGTAAAAATGTTTAATAGCTTGTTTTTAATGCTAAACAAGAGGTTCACACATTATTTGTTTCAGACAGAAGAATGCAGACATCATCAAATCCAATACTCCGGCCTGCATTTCTGTGTTAATAATCGCATGTTCATTTTACCTTCATTTACTAACTTAAAAGAGTAGATAAGAATGCATAAGGTATTCAAGAAGGCATTATTATATTTTAAAAATTAGTAAGATAGCTGAGCCTACAGATAGCAGCAAATGTTTAGACATGTGTCTGAGTGTTATCATGTTTCTTTAGGTCTATCCTGCAATCTCCATTCTTCTTGTGACCATATCTATCCTGAATTGACTATTAACTATTAACTCAGTGTTCCAGCAAGCTTAATTTGTTTTCTTATATTTATGTCAGATAAATTATAATTATTTACATTTATTTCCACACAAAGTAGAAAATACTTATTCAAATGTTTATTTGAATAATTTGAATTGCTTACCTTCTTGTCCTCACCCTAGCCTCTATATTCCAAAAAGGCAATCACATTTATATCACTGACATGCCTTGATTTAAGATTGGACCCTCATACAGAGAATAGAGACTTTGAATCAGAGACCCTAAATATTAGTCTTAGCTGTACTGCAGAATAACTTATTAGACATTCAACAAATCCATTCATGCTGTTGAGTCTATTTCCTCACGTATGATGCAAAGATTATGTTGTCTGCTCAATTAGTCCACCTCACAGAGTGGATTTGCGCATCTAATAAGATTTTAAATGTGAAAGTGTTTTTAAATTCTAAAGGGCTTTGCACATGGTTGCTACTATTATCTTCAAGGACTGCTAGCGGCAACATATTCAACAGAGGAAGCTGAGTCCCAGGTAGGTGATCAAGATCAATGTTATTTCGAATGTGATCCTTGGAGTGTTTACTTCAGTAACAAAGTCTAACCTCAATCCCAAACCCTGACTATTACAGACATGATAACGTCTTTCCAACCCTGTTTCTACCTCTTCTAGTAATATTGCCTTCTCAGTGCTTAACTCACTCAACTTTAAATGGTGAGTGTATGTTATTTACACACATAATATTATTACCACTTTATTAAACTTGCATAGGTTAGAAACAAGCTCTGATGAGGTCATATTTAAATGCATCTTCATCAGGATATATTTATTATGTAGCAAGGTTACAGACCTACGAGGGGACTCTGGTCCTCTGTCTATCAATCTGCATAGATGGAGACCTGGCAGTATTAAAGACACAGAGAGATAAAAACAAAGAAAGAAAACTCCTCAAACCCTTTGGAAACAATCCTGGCCAATGCTGGAACAGTGAGGTAAAATGAGAACATAAAAGAGTGAGGGAAGGTTGAAGAAGTATTTCACTTTCTTTTTTTCCTCCAAAGTTTTAATACCAGCTAAGATGTACAAATGAGAAACAACCATTTAAAAATGGCCAATCATTCTGTGTGTATGTAGGTGTGGTTTTTTAAATCCTATTTTGTTTTAGTGGTACTCAGTTATTGGTATAAGTGAGCTCTTCTTTACTCATGGTAATTATAAGCTCCTTGATGCACAGGTTGACCTTTCATGCTTCTGTTCTATTTTTAATCTGTTTAACATAGATGCATCTAATATAAATTTTGTTGAACTGAACTACAAAATAGAATGGCTTGGTAAGAGTTAGATCTCTGCTTTGGGAAGTTGGGAAAGAAGGAGATGTTTGAAAATGCCATTTCTCATGACACTAGTTTCTTCAGTCAAGAAGGAGAGAATGAAGTGATCTCTAAGCTGTGAACTTGGTCACCTCTCCCTTCTTCCTTGTCTTGCTTCTATGTAGATTTAGGGTTTATGGATGCATATTGCTTATAATAATACTATTATAGGTGAGATAAATGCCTATTTTATAAGTATTTAAGAACCACCCTGTGCTAGTCAGTAGTGGATAGCTTCTGTCGGAGATGGTTTTCCTCTCCAGCTTGAATAGTATAAGATTGCACAGTTGCCTTTTTCCTGCCCTGCTCACACTAATCCAGCCAACTCTTAGCTGACCTGAGACTTAGCTTTGGGGTTCTACTCCCAATGAGCAAATAGTGTTTTTTGATGTTCTCCTGCTTCCATGATGTCTCCCTTGCAATAGGCCCAGACTCAACAGAGCTGAAGACTATAGACAGAGCTCTGAAACCATCAACCAAAATAAGACCATTTCCCTTAGGCTGATTTTCTAAAGGATTTGGTCACAGAGGTAAGAAAAAAACTAACATACTTAGGACTTCTTAATTTTCCTAGTGATACAGGCTAGCCCCTTAGCTTTAAACATCACAGATAGGGTGGGATTTTTTAGTTCAAAACTCTGGTCACAATTCTAACTTGCCATATCTGCTTGCCTACACAATATTTCAACTTTGATAATCAAAGAGGCACCTTGAAGTCAGCCCCCGCTGACCTGAGAAGTTACTCTGTTTAGCCTTTCACCCATCCAAGTCTTCTTATCTTTGGATTGGACTCCACTGTACAGAACTCCAGGTAGTCATTTTACTTGAGTTTCTGTCTGACCTTGCCTCAAGAATGTATTCCTCCCAAATTTCTTTCATAAATTCCAGATATATATTCCAAGGGGAAAGCCTCCAACGAATTCTTCCTTTGTGAACAAAAACGTCTGCTTTTCTTCAGTCTCACTCCTTCACCCCATGTAGTGTAAGAGACCCCAATCCATTATTTGGTGTCCATGATAGTCTAAAATTTCCACTTTTAAAATTAAAAAGTAATTAATATTTAGTTTTATGGTTATGGATGTTTTGCCTCCATGTATGTCTGTACATAAAGTATGTGCCTGTTGTTCACAGAAGCTAGAAGGTATCAGATCTTCTGGGACTAAATCCCCTGTAGTTGTGAGCAGCAATATAAGTTCTGTGAATTGAATGTAGGTCCTCTGGAAGAACAGCAAGTACTATAAGCCATTGAGCCCTCTCTCTAGCTCCCTTTTCTGGTTTGGCTCCATAAAGTGCATTTTACATATGAAGGTCTGAGTGACTCTAAAAATAAATTATATAATTTACTAAGGAGAATTTTGTTTAGCAAAGCAAACAACAAAATGAAAAGTCAAGCTACAGATTGATAAAAATGAAAACCATATTGCTAAAGAGTCAACATGTTAAAGTTTTAGAGAAATGTCATGATTAATAAATCAATTTAAAAATGGGTAAGGGGTGCAGATTAGCACTTCTTCAAAACCATAAAATGTCCAACCAACAAAAGAGAAATGGTCAATAGAGAGCATTAGACTGAATGAAATAAGCAAGAGAGAGAAAGAGAGAAAGGGAAAGAAATGAACAGAAAGAAACAAAGAAAGAAACAGAGACAGATTCAGAGTGGAGAAGCGCGCGTGCGTGCGTGTGTGTGTGTGTGTGTGTGTGTGTGTGTGTGTGTGTGTGTATGTGTGTGTGTGTGTGTGTGAGAGAGAGAGAGAGAGAGAGAGAGAGAGAGAGAGAGAGAGAAAGAGAGAGAAGGGAGGAAGGGAGGGATGAATGGATGGAGGGAAGGAGGGAGAGGGAGAGAATGTATGTGTGCAAAATATTGCATGACTCCACTTGTATATAAAATGTTTTTTTAAGAATGAAATCAACAATATTCAGAGATAGGAGGTGAAGTGTTCGCTATCAAAGGAGTGGACACAAGTAAAGAAATGAGACAATATAGACCAAAAATTAGAAAATAACAGATATGTAGAATCAACAAGTCTAGAAGTCTCACTTCAACAGGGGGACAAAAGTTAATGATAATGTATTATACTCTGTATCTCAACTAAATGAGTACATTATAAGTTCCCTTGTCACAGGGGGACGCTAAGCAACTAGCCATGACGAATGTGTTTGTCTTGAGTAACTGTTTAAGCAATTATGTATTATAAATATGAATTATATATATATATATTCTACATATTTTCTATACATATTGTGAAAGCATGCTATATACATTAAGTGTATCATAACATGTGGATTAAGTCACTTTGCTCCTTTAGAGTCCCACAAGCTTCTCCAAACAAAAGGGTTTTGCTTTTATCTACCAGGCACGATCTGTGAACCATGTTAGCTGGCTCTAGCTTCATTTTCCAGGGTTTCTCCCGACCCACAGGTCTCAGGTTCTGGACGTACATTTTGCTTCTGTCATAGGAAACCACATGTCTTTGATCCTTCTCTGAATGACCCTTTCCTTGACTGAGCTCTCTCCTGTACTTTGTGTTTTCCTCTAAGCCTTTGGGAACTTTGCTAGTAAAACAGCTGCCCACTTTTAATGCCAGCACCCGGTATACTACTCATCCTTCACTATAGGATTTACAAGCTAACTCTTGGCCATTTATCTCTTTCCTTACATTCCTATGGTAACACAGTTTTATAAGAGCAGAGACTTTGTATACTTATGTATTCTCCTTAGTTCAGTCACAGGCACATAGTACAACTCATCACACTGAGATAGGCAACCATCCTCCCAGCAGCCAGAAAGTCCCCTTCCAAAAAAGACCATTCACTTTTATTACAGAGCCTTTCATAGCTCCTAGCATGGTGCTTTGCTCACACAAGGCAGGGAGTTGATGTTTTATAAACAAATTATTGAGCCATTGCTATTTGTGCATTGTTTTTCTTTTATTTACTCTTTTTTATGCCAGAAGGAGTTTTGTGACTGGACTTTCCCATCCACAGGTAGCTTAAAATTCCTTTTGAAATATATAATATCTTCTAACTTCTTGTCACCTTCATTAACTGGGACAGATATGGGTATTAAAAGCACAGGGTCTCCTTTGCAGCAAGGTCACGCATTGTTTTGTTCTATATCCCTGTGTGTGATTTGTCATATAAAGATATGATAACATGTACATAGATACGGGGCGGTTTAACATTGATGACTGTCTTCAGGCAATGGAATAATGGGCCAAATAGATTATTACCAGAGAAGGGGCAACCGGGGTGAACACAGGTTTTGTTATCCTTTCCTGCTGAGGTCTTGCAGCTTCGAAAAGCAGAACTGGGCAGCGGTGGGAAATTTACTCTGGACTGGTACGATGATAGTTCAGAATTATGTTTACAGAGTAATGAATTATTCAAGAAGGCTTACTCTGATTCTGCTTTCTACAGAACTGACGTCTTCTGGCCTTATGAACAGAATTTTGCCCATGTTTTTATTGGTGTTTCCTGGGTGATTGCAACTGGATATTGCCAGTGTGTTGCTTTACCTTTGCAAGAGCTTGAATTTTTGTTTAGTTTAGTTTTGCTTTGCATTGTTTGATAGGGTTTCTCTGGATAGGCCCAGCCATCGGGACCTCTTCCTGTAGACCAGACACTGGAGTAAAACAAAGAGATCCTCCTGCCTGTACCTCCTGAGTACTAGAAGTCAGTGTCTGCACCACCAACCACTCAGTTAGAAACATGAACTCTCTAGGTCATCCTCTGGAGATAATTGAGCTGGACAACATAGTACAATAAGACTCATTTTATCATTTCCTCTGAAATCTATCTCTGTTGCAAAGAATACGGAGATTGTCAAATTAATTAGACCACTGTGCTTTCTTAGTCAATGGAAGTTCGTCCTATGAAAACAAAATGAAAACCTTGCCCAGGACCTATGCACTTGACATAAAGGGATGTATTATTCCTTTATGGGCTTGATTCCATTCAAATTAAGCTTCAAGTAGGTGTCTTATGGTAGAAGACTTCAAAGAGGCTTGTGTAGGCAACAGAAATATCTTAACTTCTTTTTTTTTTTTTTAAGATACTGAAAATCAAGATGGAAGTTGTGGAAAAGTTCTTAGTTATTCAAAAATATCAATAAACTTAGGTGTCTAGATTTTTTACGACAAGTGTTTAGGGTCAAATATGTGTGACCAAGAAAATGGTTGGCATAGTGATTTCCTTTAACATATGAGAAAGAACACATAAATTATGATTGTGAATAAGTTGTAATCATTTAATAAAAACATTAATTAGTAATAAGACTTCTAGAGGAAAGTGTTTTTTAAAATCATTGGCAATTTAAACTGCTAGATATTGCAAGAATAAATGTAAATGATTTATGTAAGAATTAAAATTATATCCTAAATATCAGTCAATCAGGGCTTCAATAAGCTAAATTATTTATTCAGAATCACATAACCGGGAAGCTGGATAGCTCTAACTGAATATGCCCTGTAAGCTTTCAGTGCAATTACAATGCCATTTTTAAACAAATATTACATTTTTTGTCTTAAAACATTCCATTCTCCACAAAATTGAAAAGTATAAATAAGTTAGTCTTAGACAAAGAAATAAAATTTCCATAGGGTGATTTGGTGGCCCTAGGGTCATTGGAGACATATTTTACACATAATGGAGATATATAGGTCATAACAACATAATGAGAATTGATATCCAGATGAATACTGAAGACTAACTTTGGTCCATAGCCTGAGGATCACCTGGCCCATGCTAAGTCAATCTTCCAGATAAAGATAGTCAGGGACAGGATGGCAGGGAGAGACTAAGAAGCTGCAGTTTAAAAACTTCTCCTAAGGCTTTGTTTGTTTTTTTGTAGGGATAATGTTTATATGTACTATGAGAAGATGTGTCTCTTTGCTTCCTTGCCTACTTGAGGCACCTTGTGATTGGTTAAAATAAAAACTCTATGTCCTGTAGCACAAGGCAAAATAAAAATTCAGACACCCGGCAGAGACAGGGAAAAAGAGTCAGGTGTGGGAGATTTACCATCAAAATGTGGAGGTAGTTGGAAACTGAGAAGAGGTAACCAGCCATGTGGCACTATACTATAGATTAGTATAAGTGGGATAATTGAGTTGCAGGCTAGTTGGGAACAAGCCTAGCTTAGGTCCAAAGCTAAGCATAATGAAAATAAGCTTCCTTTTCAGGAACTGGGACAAGCATAAAAAGGCTGTAACAGTGGTTACAGTTTTTCTGGAAAATCCAGTTTGGAGTCAGCATTCTAGATTCTGTTATAGTTTCTCTTTTCATCTGGAAAAGATATATAGTAGGCCTTGGTTAATAATACAGGTGAAAAAGGCAACTATCTTTTAGTGGTAGCTATACTGATATCAGATGTGATCTAACTTTAAATGACTGGCATAAATCATAAGCATTCCTGTTTGTACTATGGGTGTAATTTGCACTAAGGATTGACTTGAATAGAAGATAAGATATAGAACATAATTTCAAAAACATGACAAGGTTAATAATTATCCTTCTGGCAGAACAAAAGTTATCAAATAGTTTCTAAATAGAATTTAGAACTGAACAATAATTATTATTTTATATTCTGTCTTCTGGGATTATTTTTGTGAAAGCTTTGGGTGTCAAATAATTACCCAGTGAGATGATGTGCAATTTGGTTAGTTGGCTACTTCTTCAATGAACTTTAATGAAATCACCAATGCTCTCTGGATATTTCTGTCCTATCTGATTATATTTCATGTATAAACCCCATACTACATCCTAATCCATCAATGGCTATAAACAAAGTTCTTAAAAGGGCCATAAACCAACTGTTGGAAGATAGCATCATTTCTGTTTATTTCTTTGTATTTTATTCTGCATTGCATGTTAACTCTGTTAAACAAGGTTATGGAAGGACATCGTTTTGTTGTTTTGGACTGATCCTATGCTAGGTCCTAGAAGGAAAAAAGAAACCATGAGGGATGTGCTATGTAATCAAACTGAACTCAGAAATAGGCCACTTTTGGGAGTGGGGGAAGGGGGAGGGCGAGAGAGACTTTTTTTTGGAACCTGCATAGAAAGGAAGTTGGTTCCTTCCTATTAAACCCCGTAAGATAAGCAGCTCTCAAATTACAAGCTTCTTCCTCCCTGTTTCTGGTTTCATCATGTTTCCCCTCCAAAGCAGCTCTTCTCATCTCGAGTGAATAATCATTATGTTTTATAGCATGAGGGGAGACTTCATGTTACAATGATGGATATGGCCAATAAATCTTGCATTGAAATTTGTTGCAATTTTGTCTGTTGGCAGGCTCGAACATGTGGGCCCACGATTCATTGTAGGGCATTAAGAAAAATGTCTTTTGAACGTGTTGAGTATGCATGGCATCTTTTTCTGTTTTTCAGGTGTCATCCACATTGATTTTCTGAAACGTGTCTCTCAGTGACTCAGACTGACAATTTGACTTGCTTGCCTGGGCAGAGAACCCCATGGATTCACACGTTTCGACCTCTCCAGTGTTCACATTATAAGCATGTGTAACAGCACCAACCGTTTTTACATAGATTCTCAGGATCAAAGTCAGATCTGTATCCATGTATAGGGGGAGCATTTTGACTGCTGAAGGCATCACCTTGATAGCCCAACACAGGTATCGCTGGAAACAAAAGTGCTGGAGGTGTCTGGTCACTTTTAATGTCTCTTCTTTCAAACAATAGTCACCTTCCCTCATTAGGTCTCCAAGGGCCTTACTCTCAGGTAAAGTAAATGGATCTTCTTTGAGTTTTTGTAAATTTAGTGAATATGTAACTTGATTTTTAAAGCTTAATGATACATATGAGGACCATATGGAGTAGTATAGGGAAATGAAAGTTGTGGAAACATTAAGGATTTGCTTTTTAGCAACTGTGCCATGTTCAGTTAAGAAAGTCATCATGGTAAAATTCTGAAACCCACTTTATAACCCCCCCTCTCTCTTAAGCATGAGCTATGCACGTTCACATGTGGTGTTTCCCTGTAGGAAACCTGCTCAATAGCTTCATTCCTGTTTCATACTAATCATCGAGAGCAAAATTTCTCCTAGTATGACTAGCCAAAAAAAAAAGTCTATATTTTTAACTTCACTCCAAGTGGGTAAACTGTACTCAGTTTAAATTTAAAACTCTTAAAAAGGCAAGTATTGTTTCCATCAAGCATCTAGGACTTGTGTATGTCATTTGTGTTTTTCTTTCTCAAAACAGGATACTTCATAAAACACGTATGATATATAAGTTTCTAGGAATTCCCTGTCTTGCACAACAGGTGAAATTCATTGACAGAAGCCAGTTACTACAATCAACCTTACTCTCTGGTTAAATATAGAGAAATAAGCATCTATCGAAATATAAAAGCAGTTTATAGTGTACCCTGTGAAATTGAGGGGTGGGTGCAAAGAGAGACAGAAATATTCACGCGAAGCTTCACTGTTGGGAAATGCCTACATTTTAGACAACTGGCTAGTGCACAGTCCTGAAGACTGTTTTAGAAGGAGAGAAAATCCAAAGGAAGGACTTACTAAGGTGGAAGCCTCCAGAGAACAACTCTCTGATACTTTAGAGAAAAAAAATGACATCCAAAGCTGTTAGTGGAAAAAAAAAGAAGAAAAAAAGAAAAAAAAAGAATTGACTCCATAAAGCAGTAGCAGTGACGATTTGTGGCCCAGAGGAAAAACCTCACAGAGAAACAGAAGATGGGAATATTTGTTCAATATGTTTTCAGAGTAGCTGGGGAGATAAGGAGAATTGGCGGCTGCTGGGCCTTTCCCCACAGGTTATACATCCTACTAACAAGCAAAGCTTCCAGAAAGCAAGCTCTTCTGACCTTGTTAGAGAAGACACAACATTAAGAAGCAGGACTTGAAGGCTCCACTGCCTGGCTGTATGGCTTCAAGCAAGTGACTTAAATTCTTTTCTGCCCATTTTTTCCAGGCTGTAAAACCGAAGTTGCATAATAATTCAATGAAATGGCTTAAAGAAAATAAGTGTCTTTGTGAATAAAACTCAAAACCGCTCCCCCAAATTAGCACTATCAATTGTTGAATATTTCACGTAAGTTATAGTTACCGTACCCTTAATATCATGATGTTACATTCATGGAGGCTCATGCTTCATGTGATGTTTTAAGAATCAAAACGTAATTAACAAACATGTCACAGCATCTCTGCCTTGCTGCACCTTAGAAAATGTTGCTGATTCCATTTCTTTAAGAGAGGTGAGAACATTCCAGAATAATGTGTGAAGTTAATATTATTCCCTCCAATGCATAGGATGCAGAGCTGAGCAGGTGGTAGGCAACAAATCAAAAGATGGGTGTTTGCAAGTTGACTCCCCACTGTGCAAACTAGCCTCTGCAAGGAGTCATTTGGAACAATGGGCTCAAAGAGAAAGACATAGGGGTTAGTGGGTCATCGATTTATATTATTTTACGTTCTATACACTTTACAGAAATAATACTGAATTTCCCATCTAGCAGCTCTTCGCTTTTAGAAGAAAATACTGTTGGTGACTAATTTTTATTGCTCTGGGACACTCTGCCCCTTTGTCCTTTGTTATATGTTACTGTTCAGACACTTGGAGTTTCCTGGAATCTTCAATCTAAGGTAATCAGAGACAGCATGGTGACAATTATCCATCTGTACTCTGCAGCTGCAAGCGGCTCTTTCTCCCTTGGAGAACTCCTATTACAATGGTGGCCAAACAAAAGAAATCCACATAAATTTTAGAAAGCATACCTTAAAGCACGAGGTCACATATGCTAGTCTTATCTGTTGTCCAGAATACTGGATGGACTTTCTCAAGAGCCAGGCACTAAAAGCATACTGTTTTCCAGCTGAAGAAGGGCTCCTTATTTTTAACAAAATCCCATTTCTTTTCTTTTTTTTTTAAATACTTATTCTGTTTTCATTTTTATTAGATATTCTGTTCATTTACATTTCAAATGCTATCCACTTTCCTAGTTTCCTCTCCAAAAGTCCCCTATAACCTCCCCCTGTTCTGCTCCCCAACCCACCCACTCCCACTTCCTGGCCCTGGCATTCCCCTGTACTGGGGCCTATAATCTTCGCAAGACCAAGGGCCTCTCCTCCCATTGATGGTCAACTAGGCCATCCTCTGCTACATATGCAGCTAGAGAAACAAGCTCGGGGGGGGGGGGGTGTTACTGTTTAGTTCATATTGTTGTTCCTCCTATAGGGTTGCAGACCCCTTTAGCTCCTTGGGTATTTTCTCTAGCTCCTTCATTGGGGGCCCTGTGTTCCATCAAATAGATGACTGTGAGCATCCACTTCTGTATTTGCCAGGAACTGGCATAGCCTCTCAAGAGATAGCTATATTAGGGTCCTGTCAGCAAAATCTTGATGGCATATGCAATAATGTATGGGTTTGGTGGGTTTTTTATGGGATGGATCCCCAGGTGGGGCAGTGTTTGGATGTTCCATCTTTCCATCTCAGCTCTGAACTTTGTCTCTGTAACTCCTTCCATGGGTACAAAATCCCATTTCTTATTTGAGAGTCATGATTATCAACCATAAAGCCCAAAGACGTTGTATAGTCACGTGCTTTACTATTAAAATTCTAACCAACTATGCTTATAGAAAGTTTTTGTTTATGAAGGAGAGTATGGTACTAGAGAGATGGCTCAGTCAATAAATTACATGCGATGCAAGCACAAGAACTTAGGTCAAATTTCTAGCATTCATATAAAATGCTGTGTGTATCCTGTATCCCCAGCCCTGAAGGGTACTGAGGCAGGTGACTCTCTAGGTTCACTGCCAATATATATAACTAAACCGATGAGCTTCAAGTTCACTGTAAGATTTTTTGTCTCAAAAAATAAATAAAACATGAACCAAAGGTAGAAGACAATGAGGAAAGGCATCTCAGATCAACCTCTGGTCTCCATATGCATAAATGGGCACACGAATACACACATGTGCACCTGCAGACATATGTGCACAGTCCTACATTAATAAGTACACAGCCCCTGCTCCCCAGAATAGAAACTCTAAGGCAATGGTCACAGTCCAATTTGAATGACTAAATCAGAGAGAGGCCACCAGTTTCTTTCATTCAAATCTTTCTGTTGAGTCACAAGGTAAATGATTATTCACCTATTCCCATATATCAAACTGCCATTCCCTTGGAAGAAGACCTGCTATGAGTCATGCAAGACCAAACTCTCAGAACAAAGCCCTAAAAAAATTAAATAAGTCAGCAAAATACAAATATCTGAATGCTAATTTTTCCAAGTTAAAACCACTCTCTAGAGGGTAATATTAGATTCCTATTCTCATGAAAAATTAAGAGGAAACACATTATGGCACAGCATGAAGCATTTATTAAAATGTCATTCTGTAACCTAGAAAGTATCAAGGCGCAAGAACGACACATGGACCACAAGGAAGGACCTTGGCTCCTGTTCTTTTAAAACTTGGTTTCAGTTCAGCAAATAAAGGTGGTGTGTATGTATTAAAGTAAGTGCAAACTGTGAAATGGTTCAATTTCATTATTAAAGAGGACCCTACAAGTTGTCTTCTGTGATGTGAAATAGCTCCTTCTATTCTAGCTCCTCTGAAGATCAGGCATGATACTGAAGGAGTCAAAGGAAGACGAAGGATGTCCTAATCTGACTGCTGCAAGCCCTGACAAAGGAATTGAATGCAAACATCCATGATTTTGACTTTACCATTCAAAGCTATTTACTAGAAATTTAGAACACTATAGCAGGTAAATACTTTACCAGCCCCTTCTGTGTTATATGATATTAGTCTTTATGAGAGTCTAAATAGGACATAAGTGAGCTATCTTTGGGGAGACATAATTACTATTTTCAGTAAACATATTTTCATATATGTTGTGTTTACTTGTGCAGCCTAGGAGCAAATAATTATCTACAGACAAAAGTCTGGTTCAAAAATGGAAAGGATCAAAGAAGGGATTCCACCTTTAAAATCATACATCGCTTGGAGATAGGAGGACAGTGCTTAGGAACCCTGTGTCAGAGGAGGTGGTATTGGTAAAAATAAAAATATAAGAAGAATGAGTCTGACTGGGATGTCAGCCTTTGCAATGGAGTTTGCTTCCTACGGTGGTATATTAAATCTGATCATATTACTATATTTTCATAATTATATGTTTTTAAAGGCCTAAAATACTCACATCCATTATTATAATTATATGCATTAATATAACATAATATTTAATTTTATATAATATAATTGATAATATTACATATTAATTTATGTATTAATATATAATATGAAATGTGAGTATAATTGGTAGGTTTGGACAGTTTTTCATATGAAACTGTTCTTACATGGTGATTTTTTTTCTATCACGACCTGGTTATATGCATTAACCCTAACACATATGTTGTCTTGTTTTTACTTTCTCGGGAGGGCAGCCGGGACTGCCTCCCTCTATTCCTTACAAGATGCCTTTGCTTAGCAGATATGTATGTGAAAATGCTTCCTCCTGATTGCAGAGTTTGCACACCTGAGTCACTTTTCATTCCAAAGTGCCCAATTAAATAATACTGTTATATTTGCATAATTATTCAATTTAGCTATATTGCTGAGCTACCAATCTAAATCCCCCCTCTAAAAAGTGTGTATGTTAATGAGTGTAAAAATTTGATTAGTAGCCATCTCCATGGGTGATCAGCTAATGAAGGACCAGAGCAAACACAAACCCATTTAAAGAGGACTTGAGTGAATATAAACTTTTAAGAGCTGCCTTTATTTTAAAGATGATTTAAAAAAAAACAAAAAAAACTTTTATTTAAGATAATAATGCTAGGCAGTGGTGGCCCATGTCTTTAATCCCACCACTCCGGAGGCAGAGGCAGGTCGATTTCTGAGTTGGAGGGCAGCCTGGTCTACAGAGTGAGATCCAGGACAGCTGGAGCTACACAGAGAAACTCTGTTCGATAAACCAAAAGGAAAAAAAAAAGATAATGAACCCTACAAATAATACATTAAGGCTACATAGTTGTTTCTCAAAGAAAATGATCATGTAAATAAAAATTTCATAAGAAATTAAGGAGATTTTAACTACATATTTCAACACATACAATCTAGAAGAAAGCATTACAAAAATACGTGAAGAAGCTAGTGTTTGTTCAAGTGCCTTGTAAAGAGAGATATAATATGCAATGACTTCACAATGCAAGTGTCTAAAACGAGCACGCTTTATTACTACCATTACCAATGTTGTAGTTTGGCCTGCTGGAATTTAATTTATTATTTTATTATCTCCAGCTATCTGAGTTAATATGAAAGGCTATTATTAGAAGTTGCCTTTGATGTAAAACATATTTTCTTCTAATAAAATGTGGCTAGCTGTTGTTAAGTTTGATACTCATCACTACCAATAAAATGAGTCCAACTCCAGGTGCAAATCGAATAGGGCTGGATGTTAATTAATGAGATCCAAACAACTTATCGTTTCAGGCTGGCTTCCATTAGAGAGGCTGTGTCTTGTGGCACACTAATAGAGAAGCCTATTAGTTGCATGGATTCCAATTTCCTTTATCTGTATTAGTCACTGAGCAGTAAGCTTCTTCCAACACTGCTTAATGTTTTAGATTTAGTTTTGCTTAGAGAATTGGTTTGGAACCATGAACCGTGGATCAAGATTGAGTGGACAAATTCAGTATCCCTTAATCTGATAACTTCATATATAATTTTTAATCCAAGAGAAAAAAAATCCTTTTTCTTTCAAGAATGAAGGGTGGCAGTCCCCTGTATTGTTCCAGGCAATATTAGACATAAAGGGATACTTCATATATGTTTTGAGTCTTACAACAATTTTGTAATTAATTGGATACATATCATTATAGTTATAGTGATTTTTTTTAAGGTCGAGTCTCTTGATATCAATACTATTGACGTTTTGTGTTAAATGATTCTGTCACAGTAGCTGTCTTGTGATGTACAAGATGTTAGCACTATCCCTGTCTTTTTTGTACTGGGGACTATTAGCTTTTCTCCACTTGTGAAAGTCAAAATACCTACAGATAATCCCAAACACTCCCCGAAGGTAGAATCACTCACAGCTTAGATCCAGTGACTTAGAGGCAACAAAATTACACTTCTGAGTAGTTAGTATATTGGTTAAGCTAAAGCTAAAGAATAGGAAAGACTAGGGTCATTGTCTGCATAGATTTCTACTCCCCTTTGCCTTGACCTAAAATTTACTAGATTGCATGCTACAATTCCTTCAGTGTTTTTGTTGAAGCAAAAGCCACTGACAAAGAAAACATTAGAAGGTCATGAAAAAAGTAGAAGCCAAGGAATTACATGAAGATATATGTTAAAGCCTACAGTGTAACAATGTTTTATATACACACACACACACTATGTGTGTGTTTGTGTATGAGAGAGAGAGAGAGAGGTAGACAGAGAAAGTGAGAGTACACTAAATATTTGGAGGAAATAACTGAAGACATAAACAACTGAAAACAGAGAAAGCTGAAAATTAGAAGGTGGATCTGCTTTTGACTTCAAGACCACAAAACTGCAGAACTGATCTTAAATAGTAATTTAAGTGCTTAATACAATCTGGCTGCCGTTGGCATGCTTCCCAAATGTACTATTAGGCTGTGCAGTGGAATGCTGCCAGCAGCCAAATTATCAGTGCTTAGTCTCAGGTGAGTAATAGGGACAAACAGAACTAATCTTCTCTCTCTCTAAGAGTGGAAGAGCCTTGCTTGACCAAAATAGCTCCATCCCTCAGACATAAAAGAATGCTAGAAGCCCCTGTGCTTGAGGAAAAAAATAAAATATCCCACAATGCCATGGCCCACAGAAACAAGGGCTATGAGAAATCCAGGGCTCTTTCAATCCTCCAAGTACTTCCAAGTATCCAAGCAAGTGCCTAGGGCAGTCTCACGGGAGCAGTCTTACTAGCATCTTCCCACCTTGCACATGCAATCCTCAACCCCAGCCTGATATTCTGTGTTAGCATACTTCTTCTTAACCAGTTCTCAGAAGGGAACACTGCCTCACCAACCCTTGATAAAATTATTCACAAATGATAAAAGCTGGGCTATCTCTGCAGATCTATGTAGGAAGCTGCAGAAAAGAAAAAGAAATAATGTTTTTAGTCTCTTTGAAGAAAGTATCTCAGCTGGTGAGAAAGCGAGCATTTTTCTTGAAATGCCCATAACATTCTCAATTTCCAATTGAATCTAGACATTTCCCCCATTTTTCTTTTTCCTCATAATTCCCTGGTGGTCTCTCTGCTTTATAGGGCTGCTGACCCTTAAAGACCTTATATCCACACTTTCCCAAGCTGGATGGAAATTTTCTTTCAGTTTATCTCTGCACTTTATACTTGTGTCATCAGGAAATAACAGTGAGTTTATTCAGCATCCACACCATTTCATCAACTGGTGTGAAGAAAATGAGAAAGAGAAGTGAACAGCAAAGGATTGGAGCTCTTGACAATGTTTTCACGGATAATAATAATAAATTATTGTTATCGTCATTATTATTATTATAAAATAATTTCTAGATTCCTGGGATTACGTACTGAGCCAGTCTCTTCATAGAGTTAAGGAATTAGGGGGTAGGCAGGAAAGCATAGTGGCTTTAGACTACAGAGATATCATTTTTGCTTCATTTTACTCAAGTTCTGCTTTCAAAGGAGACAGGTTTGCCTCCACTGTGAAATGGGTACATTTGTGCCATTGCGTAGTAACTGGAAACCCCTCCCCTGTTCTGCAACAGCGGCTTTGGACAAGGGTTCATCTCATAACTTGCAAGTTATTTCTTTCAGGCTCAGTCACTCACTTCTCTAGTTAGATAATTTTAGACAATAAAAAGGCATACTGTTTTCATGGTTTGCTTTTTCAATGGTTCCTAAGGCCAAATGTTGAAAGCTAAAACCTTTCGGAGGTGGGGCCTAGTAGAAGGGGGCGAGGGCCATTGGGAGCACATCTAAGAAGGGGATATTGAGACCTAGGCTTGCTCTCTCTCTGTCAAGATTACATAAGGCAAACAATTTTAGTATTCTACGTGCTCCCCATAATGATATTTTGGTCACCTTAGCCTCCCTACTGACCTGCAATTGTAGGCAATTGGCCATTGACTGAATTCTCTCTAAACAGGTGCAGCAATCCTTTCCACCTTGGAAGCTAAGATTCTCCATTATTTTGTCATAGCAATGAAACCTGACTAATAACCTCTCTTCCTTACTTAGTTATACAAGTCACACAACTGGGGACAGAATGAGTTTGCCTCCAGAAAGAAACTTGTTACCATATAAAACTGAAAGTTTTATTGCCACTATTTAAAACAAGAGGCATGTCCTCCTCTTTTGCTCAAGCCTGCTTCTTGGCAACTCTGTAGCCCGAGAGAAAAAAATAAAAATCCTGCATAAAATATAACACGTCTTTCTTGTTTCTTTCTAGAAATGGAACACGTTATTGTAAATTCCAAACTCATTCTTTGCAAGAGTCTTAAGAAGTTACAACTAAGCATTCAAAAGACAATCAAAATACATGCTCATTAGAACTCCAACCTAAAATAATTCAGCTTCTCTGGACTAGTCACATTAGAGGCAAATCTGTGTGATTACAATGGACTCTTCTCCATCCTTCCATTCCAGAACATTGTAACGGAAACAGCCGTGGTGCTCACATATTTTCATAGCATTGAATGGACTTCATCACTGGGCTTTCAAATGCTCCAAGTGTGTTGCAGACAGATAAATAAGCCCTGCTTGGAACCTGAAGCTATACATTCAGAGCACATGGGGTGAAGCAGGGCATTGTAATGAAATATAGTCAGCAGTGCTGTGGCTATGCTGGAAACTCATATTATTATGATTATTATTACTATTATTAATAATAATAGTCATTGGATTCTGTGGCCACACAAGGCTGGGTGTGTAGATGATGTTTCTGCCATTACTCAGTTCTATTTTACAGAAAACACACTCACTAGCAATCTCTTTCACTAAAGAAAACTTTAGAGAAGTCTTTATTTTTTTAGACCTGAAAAAAAAAAAAAAAAAACTATGGGCTAGCACTAAGCCTTTGTGATAGCACACATATTGATTGCTGTGTGGGCAGTAAAAGAATTCATTTATAACTTGACCTTGACAGCTATTGAATCCTGACACCATAAAGGATGCTGTGGCACTTAATGAATCTTAATGCTAATCAGTAGTAATCTTATAAAATGTAATCAGAATCATATATATATATATATGATTATATATATATATATATATGTATATATATATATATATATATATAACCATGCCTGAGCAATGACAGACAGTAAGTCCTGCTGTTCCCTCAGTTGATGGATATGGGGATTGTATAAATATCAAATCAGTACTGAGATGCTGTTAGTATACCAAAGCATGATGCAAAAAACTTTAGCATAGAAACAGCCTCTCTGGAATAAATCCTCTGTTATTTTATTTTAGGGTTAAAAAGCATTATTTCTTTATCATTACCATATATGGTCCTAGCAGGGATCAATTTTTTTATTATAGGGGTAGAAGTAACCATAAGACCAAGCTTCTACTGTAGGATGTTAGTAAATTAGAACATATAAAAGTTACTTTTTTGTGAGATCACTAGTCACATTGTGAATTCAACTATTTTAAAGTTATATACTTGATAATGACTGTAGAGGATGGGTTGTGTTGGGAAGGAAATACTGTGTAGAATGGCATACATAATAAGTAGGCCAATGCTTGATCTCTATTCCTTTGTCTCTTGGAATTTTTATTAACAGCATAGCACGGAGGCAGTTGTTGCTTCTTTGAAAGTGTTGTGTGACCAATTCACTTAGAGGTTGAGCACAGTGTAAACATGCCTGGAACTTTCATGGTATTCTAAGTGATGTCTCCTATATCCAGACGGAAACAAATGCCCAGAGAATCAATGTTCAGTCATACGACAAATAGCCATGTATCACCTAATATTTGGGAATCTCGAAATAGCTTTGATGACTGCAGTCTAAGACATACCAGTCCTATCACCTTCCATGTGAGAATTGGGACACATCCCCATTCCCTTCCCTCCCAGGGGAAATATATCAAAAAAGTCACTCTCACCTTGGTCTATTCAAAGATGTGAATGGACATAAGAGATCCTTAGAAGTTTTCCCTTTATGCTTGGGATAAAAACCTATGAGATTCTTGCTGTTTCCAGCAAATTTCCTTTCCAAGTTGATTGAATTTTTTTCCAGTGCTCAGAATTTCTTGCAAGATCAGCTGCTTTCACATTCCTCTTTGCTCAGTTAATTCCCACTTATCTCAGATTATTCACCTCAAATATAATTTGCTCCAAGACTTCCCTACTCCCACTGTCAGCCCCTGACCTGTCATCTGTCCCACCACAATATGCTACCTGGCGCCAACTGCCTCTGCTTTACAGCACTCATCATCAAAGATTGTCATCACACATTTATATGATGATCACTTGATCAATCACATGACTGTTTTCACTACCTCTGTCACTAGGATCATCTCTGCTTCTCTTTATTCTTGCATCCCCAGTGTCTCTCTTCTGCTTAGTCTTGCACTTATTAAATGAAGGTGTTCATGGGAAATATGAGGTTAGATGGCATATCTTCTCCAGTCATGCCTCTCTCTTGACATAATTGTAGTTAATCCTGAGAAATCTTCCTTCTGCGCTGAAGCACAGACTGGAAGTTTGTGTTATCACACCAGTCTATACCTTAGTCTATGACAATTGTGAGGGAAGATGAGATACACAATAATATAGTAGGAAAAATGCTTCAAAAGTCATGGAACCAGATAAGTAAAGGCAGTAATCCTGACTTGGATCAAGCACTGAAAAAGTAATCTCAAAGGAGGAGAGATTTTTGCATGTGTCATTTTTGAATGAAGCCTTTTTTAATGAATAGGATCTTACTAAGTCCAATAAGGCAACCAACCCTCTTTGATGAATGTGTTCAGTTTTCATAAGTTTTATTTGTACAGTGAGAGGAAGAAAGAGTCGATATGAAAGGCGATGGTAGGGCTAACTCTTTACCAAGTTCAATAGTTGAAAATCAGCATTTGTGCAGTGCCTTATCCAGAGGGAAGGAACGGTAGGCAATTTAAAAATTGGAACTGCAGTAAAAATACACTAAAGAATGACTTCAGCAATCCTTGTGATAAAGGAAGCCACCTAATGGTGTTTGGCAGTGGACCTGGGACAAATCTCTAAGTAAACAAATGAAATCAAGACAGGAGAAGGCCATAAAGCAGACTGCATACAAATGAAAGTGGAATTGGATTTTTTTATGGCCACAGATACAAATAATTGCCCTTCAGTTGTACTGCCTATTCTTTGCAAAACATAAGTTATAGTATTATTAGTAATGCAGGTGCATTGTGAATATATTTTTTAATGTTTTGTTATCTGTATGCATATATATGTATATATATGTATGTATATATAATTAAATAAGAATTTCTTACAAGTAGCAATCATGGTTTTTAAAAATCTATTGTATGTAAATTTTAGAAAGCATTTTTATATGAATATACTCCTACAATTTGATGAATATCTTCTAATAAATTGACACAGTAAAGCAATGGAAACCCTAAGATATGTACTATACTTTTTATCTTTTTTTTTACCATAGGCCAGTGAAAGCCTTGGCACAGCCTGGTCCTTGTTTGCGTGTGAGCTTATCTATGCTGCCCCTGCTTGCCTAATAATCCATGCTCTGTGTAGGACAGTAAAATTCTGAACATGAGGAATCATGATTAGAATATGGTCCTTGAGTCTATGCCACAAGTGACCTCTGGCTCTACCAATTGCCTCAGCATTCACCTGTAACTTCTGAGTTTCCTTCATGACCAATAGAGTTGCACATGTTATCCTTGAGTGGACCAACAGCATCTTTTTTCAATGTATCAACCATGCCAGAAAAAAGAAGAAAGCAGTAAGTTGTCACATAGCCTCTAAGTTATCTATTACATGCCATCTCAGTTTAGCATAAAACATGGAGTGTTTTGGTTTTTTTTTGTTTTGTTTTTAATCAGTAAAATGATTGTATCAATGATCTTAAGCAAATCAAGCTTCGTACATAGAATTTAATACTGTTACTTAAGCCAATATCACTACAATAGACTCAAAAATCTCAAATTTAAAGTTTTAAAGTTATTGGTGGTCTTAACTTGATTCTCACCACCACCAACTGATGCCTTAACAGGAAAAATTACTAAGAGCAACCCCAAATTTATGAAGGGTTAAAAAATAAATAAATGAATGAATAAATAAATAAATAAATAAATAGTAATAAAGTAACATTGCTTGACATTTATTTATTTATTTATTTATTTATTTATTGTTGTTGTAGATCTTCAAAGTAAAGTAGCTTTAAAAAATAGTTTTTTTTAAAAATTTTTTATTAGGTATTTATTTTTAAGTGCTTAATTTATATGCCATTAAGGGAACCCACAATTTCCCTAATAGAGTATATACTACTATAATTTTACGTGATCTTGGTTGTTTTAGCCAGTACTTTTACATTTTGAAAAAAATATCAGATAGAAGCACTTTAGAGGAGGAATGATTTATTTTGGCTCATGGTTTAGGGTGTTTCACTCCATGTTTGCCTGGATCTTCTGTTTTTAGGCTAGCAGAGCAGACACATTTCTCAAAGTCATGTCCCCAGAACCTTCTTTCTTCCATTGGCATCTTACTTTCTAATAAGCTACTCATTTAAGAACACATCAACAGACTGTCCATTGGTGAAATCATCACACTTTATCATACAGTTGCCTCACACCAAGTCACAACATATGAGCATTTCATACTCCAACCACAACACTGATCCATCAATTCATCCTGAAGATGGAATTTACCTCCTTGCTTTGTAAGAAAAGCTAGTAGTGAAGAGATATATGCAAACATGAACCAAAACAATCACATGGCCAAATGCAAGAATATTACCAAGTATAATGGAAGACAAATGACTTGATTTTGGTATACACTCTCAGGCAATCAGTGATACATCTTTACCTGGTGCTTACCTCCTAAATCTCTGCAGTGTCAGAGTCTTATTAAAACATGAATTCCAAATTAGGTGACTTTAAAAATAACTTCCCTATCCTCATCTTCATTATCTGCTTTCATCTCCTCTCTCTCTCTCAAACCTACAAGTCTACAAATCAAAGTGTATAGGAAAAGAGGTTCTCAGGAAATATTGTGTCTCGTTATTTAGACATTTGTCAATATAATAACCCTCAGCCAAAGCCCTAGGAAGAATTACCTAAACAGGACACTGTTTGTGGGCCTAAGTTCCAGGAAGCTCCTGCAGAACTGAGAAAGCAGAAGAAGAGAGTAGTTGGTGTCCCAGTAGAGGGAGGAGACACAAAAGATAGTTTTGCCAAAGGAAGGATAATATTTGAAGGCCCTTGTCATAATCCAGGGATCATGATTTATATCTGAGATAAGAGAATGTATGAAACATGGGATGAAATGTTCTTAAACATGACTTTCTAATGTCGAATATTATCTGGTGAAGACTCAGGCCTGCAGTGGGAAAATCAACACATACTTTTTAGGATTTAATATTAAAGGGTACACAGTGTTATATGATTTAAGAAACATATAAACACTATAAACGTTTGAATATTTTTTGATTTGCATCATTTATAGGAAGCTGTGGATATAAAATTAGTTCAACAAGAACTAGACTCAAATATCTCAGGAAGCAAGGCACAAGATGATAAAATTGTCTCTTTCTGAATTGAATTTTCACACACTTCAGTTCTTGTATACTGAGTTTTGAGGGTTTTTTTTTTCACACTGAAAGGAGATTTCTATATGCTGGAAAAAATATAGATCGTCTTAACCCATCTCATTTCTCTAGGTGTAGGCTAGCAATGTGGTCATCGAGATAAGGAAGCTTAACAAACACAGCCACAATAGTCAGTATATGTACTGTCTGTGGCTATTCTTGTGTTGTTAAAGCAGCAGAGTCTATTGGTTTCTAGAAAGCATAAGATAACCCCCAAAGACTGAAATATTAACTCTCTGGATCTTTATAGTAAAAAGTTGAGGGGCTTCTGCTTGGGCGACTAATGTGACAAATAGGGATGCTTGGCAAAATAGCTTCAGCGTTCTAATTAAGTTTTGGTAAAACACTTTTTGCTTCAGTGTGAAGACAGAGACAGAATTCTAGGGCACAGAGTACTCAGGTGGACACAGTTTTCTTTTAAGGATCTGACTTTAGGGTACACCAGGACTGTTGTAACTTGTAATTAGAACCCCAAAAGCTGTGCAAGACTGTATCTCCCCTGGAAGAGGATTCTAGCCAAAGCAAATCCAGTTTTCAAAGGATGCTTTCTTTCGTTAACACGTCGTAACCCATCTTTTTTTTTTCTTACATGAAAAATGCATAGGCCTCAGCACACCTTATGTGTTTTCACCTCATGTTTGTACAACTGTAGAAATGTAGTACAATGAAATAAGGAACAAAGAAGGGAGAACTGCCTGGTTTTAGAGATGCCAAAGTTGTCTAGGAGTCAGAAAGGTTCTAAGGTAAGACTACAGCCTCTGAGATACACACTCAGGGATTCTTCCCTTAGTTGTATCATATAAAACTGTCTTCTAAGGGACATAATTTAATTATTTGTGAAATTATATATATATATATATATATATATATATATATATTTTTTTTTTATTTTTTTACTAAATTTTTCCCTAAGAGCTCCTCTTCATAGACTCCTCACATCAGTCAGATCTGGCTGCTATTTGCTCAGTTATTTTGCAACAAGATCTAAAAATGGGTAATAAGCTAAATGCCCCAGAGCACAGATCATCATGTAGGAGACATCAAAGGAGTGATCTTCATATAAGTCTTGGTATTACTCCTGGATGAATATGGTTATCTCATAGATGCCAGAATATTTGCATATGTGTGCATGTGTGTACATGGAGGCCAGAAGTCAATTTCTGCTATGATCCTTGTACACTTCCCACATTAGGTTTTGTGATGAGAGTCTCTTATTGTACATGGAATTCATTTAATTGGCTCAAATGATTAGACAGCAAGTCCTAAACAGCTTTTGTTTCTGCCTCTTAGCACTAGGATTATAGAAGCACTCTGTGGCTTGTAGCATTTAGGTGCATGGTAGGGACCTGAGTACCCACTGACTGAGCCATGTTCCATCTCCTGGGTGCTTATTTTAACCATGATTATTTGGAAGGCAAATCATAACTGAATGATGACATAACTGTCCTATGGATCATCACAATTCACATATTAGCCATTACTTCCTGATCTTTTAACATACTTCATACCTGACTTATACCATCCTCTGGGAGGCAGAAAACTACTTCAGTGCAGTGGTTAATGCACATGAGACAGGAAAGCCCAGTACCCAGTGTGTAGACTCTACAGATAATTGGTATGACTTTAATTCTATTTTTTCTACTTATTGGAAGACCCTCTTCAGTGTTTTGTACCCTTCCTTTGTCCAATTGGGGATGATAATAACCATGTCTCTTTATGAGGCTGCTGCTAGAACTACAGAATTTAAAATACCTTAAGACTGTACTAAGCCATCATGACAACAGTAAGTAGAAACGAATCATTGAATTACTGAGGATCAAAAGTGTAAAAGTAGCACATTTGTAGCCAGGAGCCTTGACATCCCTTCAAGCGACCCTTCTTGGCTGTCACTGAAAGTTGACCACAGGTCAACTAAATCTCATATCAAATTAAGGTAATATTTTGTACTCTTGGAAACCCAATCAGAGACCATAGCTTGTCGAATAGGAAGAAGTGATAAGGCCTAGTGCTTTCTCTTGTAATTCTCAGATCTCCCACACTTTCACAAAGCAATGCCTACCTATCTGACCATAAAATGATCTTTTTACAAGCTGCAGACATTTTCTGCAATACAATGATCCTCATACTGTTTTAAATGTTAATGTACTAGTTTACTCTATGAGAAAATGTGGAAGCAAAGGCCATTGACATATTTCATGGCTCGGCTGGTTAATTAACAGGCACTGACAGCTATAACTAAATGAAATTCATTACACTTTAAAAGTTACAAAAACTTAACAACGGAGTAATGGAATCACGTTGTAGATTATGATCATGTGCTAAGAGCAGAATCTCCTACAGACTTCCAAAGTAGAAGAAGTAGAATTTGAAAGCCTAAGACATACTCTTTCTATGATCTATGTTGCACAAGGAGGAGTACCGGGCCACCCCCTTCTGTATGTGTGCATGCGCAAGGGTGAACCTGCATGTGCACATATATGCACATATGGAGATCAGAGAACAACCTGTGCTGTTATTCTACCTAGAGTATGCACCATCTAATGCTTGTTTTTATTTTCTGATGCAGGGGCTTTGATTGGTCTAGGGATTGCTGACTACTCTTGGCTGGTTGGCCAGTAATTTCCTGGGATCAGTCTACATCTACCTCTCCAGCGTCACCACCTTGACCAGATCTTTCTCCCTCCCTCCCTCTTCCTTCCTTGTTTGCTTGCTTGCTTTCACATGACTTCTCAGGATCAAACTCATGTCCTTGTACTTAAAAGACTTTTTTTTTTTTTTTTTTTTTTTTTTTGGCTGAGCTATCTCTGTAGTTCTCGCAACTTACTTTTGAGGATACAAAATTAGTCAAACTGGAAATCCTCATGAAGATACGGCTTTTTCTTTTCTTTTATTCTTTTTTTTTTGGCATTTTTTCTTCAAGACACAAGAAGCAGCTTTCTTACCATGTACTGATAAAGTAAGGACTACCTTGGGCCAATAGAGAGGCTGTACTCATAGTAAGCTACACAAATCATCACAAAAATAGTTCTTAATTTTATTGCTGTCTGTATTGCTATCTGTTTTCAAACAGATTTGGATTAGAATCTTAGCCTTGCCACTGAAGTGCAGCTATGTGACCTTGGCAAATGGAAACATCCAACCCTGATTTTCTCAAGTATGATATGACCACACTAATTCCTATTATAATAGTAACCTATAATGAGGTTTAAGTAATATTCCCAGCCATGCATTCACAGTGAGCCAGTGCTATTCTAGAGCCAGCTTATGAGCCTGACTGTTCCATTTTTACAGATCTTGACCATTTTCCAAAATTAAAATATATAAATTTATAAGCACGACATTAAAACAAAGACAATAAAATATATATTATCAAGATAATATAATTTACTATTATCATATTTCTGGGAGCTACTGATCTCTGTTTTGTTCTGATTTTTAAAAAATGACATGGTATGTTAATGAGAAATATTGTCCAAGTCTGAGTCTAACGCTGGTTGATGAAATTAGCCATCGTGGAGCTAGGCTACACAATATAAACCTAGAAACGCTGTATTTGGGCTCTGAGGGAGGGTGTGTGTACATGTGCAGTGTTATTTACTTATCCTGTGTGTATATGTGTGTAACTGTGAAAATGCCATGGTGTATGAGTATCATATCAGACAAATTGATTATGTCCTTACCATGGAAGACTAGGGATTGAACTAAGGTAGTCAGTTTTGAAGGCAAGAACCTATAACTACTGAGTCATTGTGCTGCTCCCAATTTTAAAACACTTACATCAAACCATTATACTTGGGTTGTAATCAATACTTGTTCCACCTCCTTCTGTCTCCCTCTCCCTCCATCCTTCTTTTATTTCCTTCCTCTCTAGTTTTATCTTTCCCACCCTTTATCTTGCTCCTCCTCTGCCTCCCTTTTGTCTTTCAACTGCAGTTTCTATTTAGCTTCTCAGAGCCCATTAATCTTGCCTTTTCTTTTTCATCTTAACTACAGAAAAATCAGTCAGTTTCCCTAGCCTGTCTGCAACATCTCATGATAAACCAATGCCTTCATTAACTTTTTCTTCTTTAGACCCGAACCAGTCTTTGCATTATGAGACAATGTTTTTCCTAACCCAACAGCTATTACCCATTGTATACAGATGTCACATTCTTTCACTCAATCCTTAAGAGAAAAGAAATTATGTTGTTCACATAATGCCTTTTTCATATTGTCCACATCAAATGCCCACATCTTTCCAAGTAATGCATCAAGGTTCCTAGAAAATTACATCGTATGGGCCATCCTGTACAGTTAACAGAACACTTTCTTCTACATCTGCTCAAGAAATTTAGATTGTCTTCAGAAATGGAGCTATTACACATGCCATGTTCTTTAAAAGGCTAAAATAAAGGATCCGGGTCCAAGTAAAAACCATTGGCTTTTTAATGCTTCCATGAATTAAAAAAAAAATAAAATGAGATAAAAAATATGTATCTTGGCTTAGAAATATCAAAAGATAATCTTACCTTGTAATATACATGGGCGGAACCAGTAAGTCAAATGGGCTTTGGTTCCTTCATCAGTAGACATCTTGCTGAACATGTTTATAATTTATGATAAAGCATGTAAGCACAAACTTGCTTAAAGATAAATGGAGATTTTCACCAGTGCCTCAGCAAGTTGGGGGAAGGCTCTGCTCTGTGCAGCAGAAATGAGGATGCTTCATTCTCTTGCTCTCTTTCTGAAGAAAATGTTCTAACTAGAAGGCTGCTGATCTATGAAAAGACTCTTTGGAAATTAGCACTTCCTTCAAGTCCCTTAAACAGTAAGCAAATTTAATCATGTCAATGAAATCAACAAGGGTTTCTTCTTTCTTTTTCTTTTTCTTTTTTACGTTTTGAACATTTATAATTGTTTTCCACTATGAGTTTTCCCTGGAAAGTCCAGGAAAAGTGTAATTTAGGACTTGCAGGTGCAAACCATTGTTACCAGCCATACAACTCAAATGGAAATTTGTTTTGCTTCTTTGTGAAGTTCTCTAAGGGGGTAAGGTTAGCAGTAGAGATAGCAGGAGAGTGAGAAGTAAGGACTGAAGACATCAAACCACATATTACAAACAGAGAACAGAATCACAGAACGACACCATGACAGTAGACGTGTAGACAAGATGGCCAGACAAAAGACACATGCTTGACTGCTATGCCAAGGAAAGAAGATACCAGAACAAAATCATACAGAGATGCTGGCAGCACAGCTCTTAGGGCTGCAGGGGCCCAGTAAAAACAAACATAAAAGTGAGTACCCATGACATTATAACTGCAAAAGAAAGTTATCCCCACAACTCAGACAGGGGACTTGCTGGGTTAGCTGGGATGTGACACTTGGATGAAACACAGGATGGCGTCATAGCAGCTCATGCGCTGGTGATGGAAGCCATGGTTAGTTGATAGCTACAAAACTGTCACTGGCATGCCACACAATGATCTTAGGCTTGTCCAGAAATAAAAGATAAAACACATATCCTGTATCTGCAATAAAATTCTTTTTATGCCATCTGAAATTCGTGGGAAGGGGAATGTTTCTGTTTATAAGTTCTGCATGTCTTTCTTTTTATTTTTCAAACCCTGGATCCTATGTGTGTCTTTTTAACTAATTACAGCATCATTGATGGGGAGAGTGAAGGCAAGTGGTCAGTGCAGATATAGGGAGATATTAAAAACAGGGGAAAGGAATGAAATCTAAAGGGAAATATGAGCAGAAAGGGAGAAGGGAACCTAGTATTTCATTCTTTGGTACACAACTTTCTTGGATTTTGTTGAGATTTTGCTTTGCTTTCAGAAAAACCACTGAGGGGATGTACTGAAGAGGGCAGAGACTCAACACAAGGATGGCAAGAAAAGATTTTGTTGCCGTTTTGATTTTTATATCTAAATATTTCTCAGAATTTAAAAAGAATGATTATAGTTACTCATAAAAGTATAGCAATGAGTTAAAAAATAGCCATAATGGTCAAAATGCTAAATATGAATTAAAACAAAGTAAATTGAACCACCAAAAATTCATGCGGCACAAGATGAGGTGAAACGACAGAAAATGGCTTGGGAAATATACAAGATACATATCTATTTACGTATATATACACGTGTATGTGCATATATGGATAGATATATCTGTATAATGTTTTTCTTTCCACCCTTCCCAAAGATAACTGGATCATGGAATTACCATTATAATTAGGATGAAGAAAACAAAGCCTAAATAAAAATTAACATGCTTGGTTTATCAAGTTAAAACAGTATCATGCATGTCTATGTTGGCTGATGCTGCTCAGAGTGATGGTGTGAATTTCTGTGTAACCACATGACTGATGGTAGGAACTGTTAATATTAGCTTACATTAGTCTAATATCATTTAGACTATGTCTACATATGTATGAAGTAACAAGCACTTTCGTATAAACACACTGCATTTATATATACATATATATGCACATACACAGTGCATGCACTTAGGGTTTATGTGAAGAAAATAATACACAACAAAAACTGATTGAAAGGAAACTCACAAAATTTTTCCTTTAAAACCCAACCCCTCTTTATTTATGTATACATCTGAAAGAGGGTTTGCTTAATGATTCCAGAAAGCTCTTTCCTTAGCTTCCACTTGCTTTGGCATTTGAAATCAGGAAGTTCTTGATTTGGGCAGGAAAATTCTCTCTTTAACATGGACATCTATGTTTTGACCTCTAGATGCCCTGGTTCTAAAATATCTTACACAGTATACTTCAAATTAAAGTTTAACATTGAGCAGTACTTTTTATTTCAATCACAATTAATGATAAGCTCTGTGTCTCTAAGCTAAAGTATGCATGCATGCTCCTTGGAATGAATTTAATCAGAGCTAGAATGGTGTACTCAATTAATTGTGTCAGAGAAACTCTCACCAAAAAAAATGTGGATAATATCTTCAGCCTTTCTACACTCTGTCCACATTGTTTATTGGCTTTCATTCTTAGTTTCCTCTTAGTCTCTTTGTTTCCATTCTTGCTTTCCCTAAGAGACTGTGAACTCCTGGTGGTATCTGGTGTCAGCTTTATTTTTTTAGTATCTATTCTAGTGTCTACACAGAGAGACTCACAAAAATGATATATGAATAAGTGATTTGTCAACCTTTAAACAGAAGGGCTTACACTCATTGATTTTATGCTTCCCTCGGTTTTTCAACATACCCTAAATTCTTGAGTAGTGGAGTTAAATATACAAATATGTTTATTTTATAATTTTGTTATTATGTGTGCTTATGTGATGGAACCCACAAAAGAAGTCAATGCACAGAGGACATATTCAATATGTTTTATCCAAGGGCTATTGCTTACCTAAAATTCGTTAATCACTTCCTATGTTTTTATTATATAAACTGTATTCTACAAACCTCTAAGCATTTCACTAGGATTAAATGTTTTAAAGTGGCTTAAAAACTAACTTGTGGAGCCTGGCTTGGTGGCACACGCCTTTAATCCCAGCACTCGGGAGGCAGAGGCAGGTGGGATTTCTGAGTTCAAGACCAGCCTGGTCTACAAAGTGAGTTCCAGGACAGTCAGAGCTACACAGAGAAACCCTATCTCAAAAAACAAAAAACAAAACAAAACAAAACAAAACAAACAAAACAAAACAAAAAAAAAACAAAACAAACCAACCAACCAAACAAACAAACAAAAAAAATCCTAACTTGTGTTGGAGTAGATTTGGGTTATAAAAAGTGATATCTTCATGACTTAATCAATATGAAAAATGAAATCATTAAATAAGGAATAAAATTGTCTTCTGAAAATACACCTTCATTTAAAGATTGCCAAGGATCAAAACTTAAAATTTAGTAGGATTGAGCCTGGTCATAAATATATGATGTCTTTTGTATACATTGGACTTTTGTTATAACTAAAATATCCATAAATGGCTAATATTAATAGTCAAATTCAGTAACTAAGTTAAGAAGTTTTACATTAAGTTAAGAAGTTTTACATCAATTTATATTCTTCTTTCTATAGCTATAACATTTATCTCAGATAATTTCCATTTTCTCATTACTCAATGTTTTTTGAAGTAGAACAAAATACTCAAATATTGCCATGGTATTTTAGCCGGGTAATTACTATTCTGTTTGGAGAATGGTGATTAGTGAAATTTAATTATGATTTTATTAAACAGTCATGTCTCTGTTCATAAAGGTCATCCTAAAGTTAAATTAAAAAAATAATTAAAAAGTCACTTCTTAGCTGGGCGTGGTGGAGCCTTTAACCTACCACTTGGGAGGCAGAGACAGGCAGATTTCTGAGTTCGAGGCCAGACTGGTCTACAAAGTGAGTTCCAGGACAGCCAGGGCTATACAGAGAAACCCTGTCTCAAAAAAAAAAAACAAACAAACAAACAAAAAAAAAAAACAAAAAAAACAAAAAACAAAAAAAAACCCAAAAAAACAATAACAAAAAAAGAGCAACACAATGGTATCACAAAGTGAGCTCCAGGACAGCCAGGACTATACAGAAAAACCCTGTCTCGAAAAAAAAAAAAGAAGAAAAAAGTCACTTGTTTAATAAAAATTATGGAATGCACATTTTAAACTTGTATAAAATAATGGTAAAATATATTTTTATTAACAAAAAGATTATAGCTAACATACTTGAGGCTCAATGGCTAGTACATTTGTTCTTTTATCATGTGTAGAATCTGGACTCTATTGCTCTTCATACTTCATTTAGGAAATTATAGTCTTGACCTTCCAGCGGTATGTTTTACTATGTTCCAGCAAATCAAACCTCTAACAATTGGTAGAGCTTGGAACAACTTAGTGTCAGATTTTCTTATTATAATTATTCCATGGAGGTATCTCCAACTAGATACAATTAAGGCCCTGTTTGTAGCCAGAAAGCATAACTCCAGTAGGCTACTGGTATTAGGAAGGAATTTCTGACAGACTGATTGATTGATGGGTGGATGTTTCCTCTCAACACCCTGCCCTAGGAGAATTGCCAACTGGGAGTTGATCACAGTACATTTAACAAAAGCAATAGTGGAACAAAAGCTAGTTAATTGACAACCAGAAAAAATAAACCTCTTGATGGCTGAAGAATCAATGTTGTATTTGAGTTATATTGTGCTCACTTCTGTGGGGCCACCAGGTGTTTCTGTTTATTTTATATCTGCCTATCAACCTGGTCACTAATACTTTTATAATGGTAATCTTGTAGATATATAAAATCTAGGATGTTGTTTATATATAAAGGCAAAAAGGCTAACTCTCAAATAACTTTATTTGATATCATGTATCTTATTAAGAGTAACAAAATTGAAGCGGGAGAGACAAGGTATGGAAATCCACTTCCACGAATTCTCTGAATTTCAGAATATATGCTCATATTTTATTACAATTATGAATTTATTAAAGGTACTAATTGCTTTTTTGACTTGCATAATCTATAAAAGACTCTCATCTCCTAGTGATGATTTGAACCCTAAGCACTTTGCCTCAGTACAACTGTAGTTCTGAAGGACAAGGTTTGTGTGCCAAGAAAAGTGAGAAATATTAAATAAATACTGACTTTTGCCAACAATACATCAGCATTTACAATGTAAGACTTAAAAACCCGAGTCTCACATTTAGACAGACAACAGTTACTCAAAAGTTTTGTGGAACTTTTAATTCACATCACTCAAACAAGATTTGAGTTTTTAAAATCTCAACTGTGTGTGCTTAGAAGATATTCAGAAAAATGCAATCATAACATGACTCATAAAACTACGTAATTCTCAAGTCAGGGGGCTGGGGACGGGGACTGACAGTAGACATAGAAATAAATCTTTTGAAATGTAGATTTTTTGCTACACGAATGTTTATTTTCTCAAGGTCATGAAATAAAATAATCAACATGGTTTGTTTTTAACTGTATGTGGAGTACAGTTTTAACAAGAAAAATTATTCTCCAGATTTAATTAAAGATTATTATTATGTTGAAGGTGAACCTAATTTGTTTAATAAACTTAAATGAGGTTTTCATTTTAGATCTTCTTTTCTAATGGATTAGGATATTTTGTACTCACTTATTTTATATATATATATTCCCATTGAAAGTTTTATGTTATTGTCAATCAAGCTCCAAAAATACTTAAATAGCCTTTAAACACTTTATGACTAAACTATACCAAGTTATGGCAGCCAAGTGCCAGGGTGGGTTGAGGTGGTGGAAACAAATGTTTACATGTCATGTCAAATTGGAAACATAAAATTCCCTTTCAAGTTAGAGTTTTACTGGTAGAACTTAATAAATATTGCTCTGTTTACAGTTATCATTACTAAGAAATGGAGAAAACCAGAGTGAGGATAAGCAATCCCTCCTAGTTAAAGTCTAGGTACTAGTTAAAGTCTAGGTATCTTAAACTAGTCGTCAGAAAACACTGTCATTCGATATATTCTACACATATATTGCCTTTGTCGTGTCTAACACAGCTGAAAAGGACACAGGTGTTCTCAAACAAATCCATGGACTTGCATTAGATTAGAGAATTGGGTTGTGTAGCAAGGCTCACTGCTATGACAACCAGTTATGAGAAACACTAGGAAGGATGTGACTAGAGTATAATGATGCATCCTGTCATGCCCAAGTGTTGTAAGCAAATGAAATAAGCACACTCACTTTTTAAACAAAAACTTTTGCCCAAGTATATTCCCAGTCACTTGAAGATATCAGATGAACAAGGTCATATCTTCCTTCCACAGATCTATGCTCCCTAAGGAACAAATCGCCTTCTCATGTGGTGAGGTCAAATTATGAGTATGTACATTTAAGACACTAATGTTAGAAGCCCACAGAACTTCCTGAATCCAGAGCCACTTGCAAGAAACTAAGCAGTCAGCATTTACCAAAATCTGAACTGTTCTAAATCATTTTCAGGTGAGAAGAGGAAGTTTTAAATTATTGATATCTTTTTTTAATGAAGCATAATTTTCTCTACAATTACAAAGAGAAAACATACAATGGCTCGCCTTTAAAAAAATAGTTTGGAAGATATATAAAATAACCCAAAGTATCAGGTGGAAATTTTGTCTATTTCTTTCAGCCTTTGTAGAAATAAGACGAGGCTTTTTCCTTTTTTAAAACATACACAGAAATTCGATGATATCTGTTCTCTATTATATACATATAAATGTTTAACTTAGAGTAAAATCTAAAAACAGACAACTTGGGAAAGTTGAAAGGAGAGGACTGGGTATGGCAGTTACCTACTGGACATTGTATCACATAGAGTTCACTATAAAGAAATACCAGAAAATATCAAAATGTATCTGGGTCCAAATGGGGCAACACACTGTGGTTTCCAGTGCCAAAGTCAGCTGACCTTCAGCAGTCGATACATTTTGAAGCATCGCAGCAGTTGACATGGCATGGTTTGCTACTAATTTTGTATTCCTCATACTATATCGCTTCACAAGTTCACTAGACATATAATGAACAAAATTAGTATAATTATAATGTCATGTTAACTGCTGTTTTTCAACATCCCATGGAAAATAATTTAGATTACTTATTTATCCCATTTGTGATCAGAACAAGTCTTGAGACTCATGTGATAACTACCAATTTTTTGCCTCCATGATAGGTTTATGACTTAAAAAAACAAAAATCCTCATTTAAATGGAGGCCTTGCCTGCTCTTTGCCCCTGTCAATCTCACAGTTGCCATTGGCAACAAAACATTTGCAGCAGTGATTCCAGCATACAATCTGGGCACCCCACTGTGTAAAGTTGGGATGCATTTTGTGTAGTTTTTCTTTAAGTATCAGACTTAAATTTCCCTCAGCTTTAATTGTCCTTTCCATGGGATTTGATGCTTTTATTGGTTAAATTAATATTTATATATGTATGCAAATACATACATAGATATAGGAAATACACATACGTTAACATACTATAATATATATATAAAGCACATGTATAATCACATATATGTATGTATTGGGATTTTTGCAAATAAAAGAAGAAGCAAGCAAAACAAGACTGACCTGACCTACCTGTACTTGGTTCACATTCGACAAAGTCTTCATCATCACTTGAACATTCAGCAGATGAAACAAGATCATCTGACGTGGGCTATTGACGTTAACAGAACGGCAAGGAGAAGAGGGAAGAGAGAAAAGAGAGGAAGATAAGGGCACTGATACACAAATACATTAAATCTTCTTGACTGCCCCCTCCCATCATTACTGACGTTTTTCTTCACTGATCAAGCTTGTCTGCATGGATCTCCTGTAAAGCAGAAGCGGTCAAACTAGCTGCAGAGACTCAAGCCTTTTCCACATCAGAAAAATCACACTGCACTATCCACTCTGGTTTCCGGGTGAGGAACCAGAAGGAAAGGGGCTGCAAAGAATGAGCATTGAGAGAACACAGCCAGCACTACAGGCACTGTGCCTTCAGAGGGATTCCGTGCATATGGCACACGGTCACATGGGCACTATTGGGGGACTATGAATCTATAGGCAGTATAATTAGTGAACACTGCAGAATGCTATTCATTCAGTACAGCATAATAGCTTCTCTTGCTTGCAGCGATTCCTTCTCAAAATTGCTGCAATTAGCTGAATTAGTAATGTGGACCAGCAGAGTGATACCACACAACAGCTCCTGGACACAGGTAGGACTCTTGCAGAGGAGAGAAGAATAAGTTCTCAGCGTAACACTAGTTTAACTTAAATCCATTTAGTTTTTAATCCTGCAGAAACTTTCCAGTGCTGTGCAACTTGTTAAAGGTAAAACACAGAACCATAGGCATTAGATGTAAAATGAGCCTTGCCACATATTAGGTGAGAAAGAGTCATGCATGACCCAAACTCCAAGGGCACCAAAGACCAGTGAAAGAATAATAAAGGGATAAATGATTTTTACCAACTAAACTCCAAACATGTTTTTGTCATATATATATATATATATATATATATATATATATATATATATATATAAATACCCAGTAGATTGCAATTTTTTAATAAATATTCATTCCTTTTCTTCATGTCAGTAACACTAACCAAGTTGCTGCTTTATTGTTCCCAGCCTATTGAAGCCTGGATCCATGTTCAAGAAGAAAGGGTGTTGAAGAAATGCCTTCTTTGATTTTTGAACAAGTATTATAAGTCAATCACTATGATTGATATGAGTCTTATTTGATATGACTACCCAAACTATACAATGAGATAGGGGTGTTGATTTAAAAGGACTAGAAGCCAGAGAGGTTAGCTGACTTCCAGAGAGACAGGAGAACGCCAGGGCCAAGAAGTAGGAGTGGGTGGGTAGGGGAGCAGGGCAGGGGGAGGGTATAGGGAACTTTCAGGATATCATTTGAAATGTAAAGAAAGAAAATATCTAATAAAAAAAACAAAAAACCAAGTGACGGTTTATAAGATACATTACCACTATACTTGTGGATCATAAAACCTCTTTCAATAGCCTGTCTTATAGATATTATAGGTTAAGGCCTGAAGAGATGGCTCACCTTTCAAAGGCTAGCATACAACCAAGAATAGGTATCAGAGGTTTAGTGATGATCCATAGTATCTTGGGACAGGACTTCATATTGGGCCTTAATGAGATAGGTTAGTTTTAATGAAGTCATTAGAGTAGACCTAAATGCAGTAAGATTAGTGTCTCTCTATAAAGAGGAAATTGAGGCACAGATATAGAGAGGGAGGGGGTCTATATTGAAATGCAGAATAGAGAAGGGCATCTACAAGTCAGGGAAAGAGGCCACAAGAGAAGCTGATTTGCTGACAATTATTGCTACCATGCCATGATTTACTGGCCTTTGCGTACTCTTATCCTCTGCAACTGTAAGCCAAGAATAACACTTTACTCCTTAAGTTGATTTGGTTGTGGTATTTTATTACAGCAACAGAAAAACAATGAATACAATGACCATTGATGCTACTACGTTCCAATGGCTAAGCATAATGCATTTGGAACCTGTCTTTATGTGTTAAATTCAAATATTGTTTGTGACCCTCAAAGGGAAATAAAATGCTCATTACCACACAACCTAAACAGTTTTGATGGTGGTAGACTTCCCATTTCTCTGTATATTGTGTATGATTATATCAAGCACATTTATTTCACTCATTTCCTCATTCATACATTCTTTCATGAGGAGTTCATTTATTTGTTCCCTTAGATATTTCTCACACATCTATGAGTGAGACACTATAACAGTGATGGAGGAGGAAGTGAGAAATGAAACATCTGGTCTGCTCTGGGAAGTCAGTCTCTGGTGCGAACAGCCACATCAGCAGGAAAACTCAACATGGTAAACTGAGTACTAGTACTGTGTCAAGAGTTAACCTGAGTCTCCAAGGGAAAAAGCAGCAGGAGACTAGGTACATCTCCTAGACAGGAGGGAAGTAGAAAAGAAGCCCTGAGGGACAGACAAGAATGAAGCAGTGCAAACCCAGGATTGCAGCAGGCTGGAGAAGGAGAAGGGTATTTCAGGTGGAAATAAACATTATTTGTTAAGGGTCAGAAGTATGAAATAGCTCTATTTCTTTGCACATCTGTAGGCAGTAGGAGAAGAAAAGAGGGTTTGGAATGACAAAATGACAGTAGCTTGAATGACAATGTTTACCACAGCAACCTCAGCTAACTAGCATGAATTTAATTCACTAACCCATCAGACGCCTCTTCTTTTTCCCCTTCCTGTACCCCACCTCGGTCACCCATCACAGTCCTTTGGAAGCTGGCACATATGAGTTTGGAACTTGGTCCCTTGACAGCTGCTGGTGTACATTAAACACCTTAGGTCCTTTTATTTGGAGGAGTAAAATATCCCTTAGCCCTTATAAATCAACCATGTTCTATGTCAAAATAATAACTCCTATTACTCTATTTTAAAATATATTTTGTATGTTTAATCCATATGTTGGAATTGTTCACTTTTGTACTAGGTCTCATAAAACTAAAGATATATATTATAATAACTTTAAAAATATGTCTAAGCCAAGTACTTTCTTTATTCCTTTCCTGGTAGAATTCTTTTTATTGCCCTTACATTTTTTTTCTACTGGTGCTTATTAAAGTTACCTTAGAATAAAAATTGGGATTGAAGAAAGCTCCAAAGTCTGCTCAGGTAAATTTATAGATGTGTTTACCTTCCAATTCTCCCACTTCCACAAACCTGACTTCTCATTTTCCTTCTGTGAGTTATTGTTTCTGTAATCACCTAATTATTTATTCTGCAAAGCCCTGCTCCATCTTAGCATAGGCACATATTTCCACCACTCTCCATTGTCATCATCTATGTGTTATACTGAGAAGTGTTCAATGTTATAGTCAGGACCATCCATGGCACTGTCACCATGCCCTCTCACCTGACTGCACATCTGTCTTTTGTGACTTCAAATTCTAACCTTTAGCCCTTTATCTTAGACCTGCACGAGGCTAATTGTTTAGGGCTCAGCCATTTTCCCCCTCCTAGCTCCTTGAAAGTCTGATTATTTGACCGAGATTAAGTGTAGGATAAAATAAGTCCTGCCACAGCACAGCTTTATGAAATTATAAATAACACACTCATGAATGATGATCTCCATTCTTCCAGTGAAAGGGGAAAAGAGAAAAGCCCATAAATATCCCAAAGTCCCACAGAAAACAGCCATATATCTCAGCAGCTGCTCCATGTTAAACGGAATTAAATCCCTTCAAATGCTTGTGGCTTAAGCATTTCCCTTTTATATTTCTATCCCAAGAGTAAGAGTTGGAGATTGAAGTGTCTCATGGCTGTCAGCAGAGGAAGCCTATGTACCTGCCTTAAGAACATTCATTCTGTATTTAAATAATAGACATCAGAGTTCCTTTTTAGTTATCAACATTCTAGTGTCTGACTACAGGCTAGCTTATGACCTCAAGTGAGATATAAAATTTTGAATACTTTAAGTTCAGAAAGTAACTATTTTTTGCCATCGTTTGCTATTATCTTTGATCAATATCAATATACATACATCCCTAGATTTTTTTTCACATTAGATCATAGATATTTAAAAATCACAAAGCTTGGGAAGTTAAGAATTGTTAGTTATATTACTTCTCTTCTAGCCCCATCATTTCAGTGAATTCAATTCCAATAAAGAAACAAGATCAGAAGGCTGCAAGATGGATGAATGCATCACCTAGTCTCTCATTATAATGGGGTTGAGCATGCTCTGTGTTGTCATCCTCAATCGAGGAGGTTGGCATTGTGTGACAAAATGAAACATAAATAATTTTAGCTTGCTGTACTCAGATACCAGGAGCATAGCATGAGGTAAGCATAAATGATGGAGCCAAAGAAATAGTATTACAGTCTGGTGATCTTAAGTGACCATTGCTTCTTTTTTTTTTTTTTATGTGTCCAACTGTCTGGATTGTAGCAAAGTATCATGAATTTTTACTCTTTGCCATGCTGGGGCAACACATGTTCAACACATCAATTCTTTCCTCTCTTCTCTCGCTGCCCACCAATGGTAATTAATTGCCATGTAAAACATGTTTAGAATGTGTATCTTGGTTCACATTCATATGGAATAGGAATACATTAAGGGGACCATTCCTGGCTTAAAGACACTACATTTACTCTGAACTAGATGCTTCACTCAGAGATCCCAGTTCAAAGCACATGTGATCTATATAAGCCTTTTTGTTTATGTTTGTATTTACTTAGTTAATCGTTCATCTCCACCTCAAATATGTATTAATTGCTCATGATATGATGTGGCAATCAAACAGTGGACTGGGCATCTTCCAGGCTCCATCTTTGTCCTTATGGGGTTTACAAACTGTTGAATGTGAGATAAGAAAAATAAACTACATGGGTGGTTTGCAACCTTATGAAAGCCTTGTTAAATCTTGCCAATTAATATAGAATACGTATTGTAATAAATATTTTTCCTTGTTACTAAAAGCAGCAGACTATATGGGGATCCCAGAAAATGCTGCTTCCCTCAGAAATCTGCCCACCTTCAATTTTCTTCTTTTCTATAATGCACACAGTAGAGAGGGATGAGGAATGACATGACTTATAATAACTCCTGCTAACGAATTAATGGCAGAAAAGTCAAGCAGAGCTGAGCTATACATTGTCCTAAAGATTGGGGTCTTCTGTGTTATGGTCGAGGTCTTCAAAGACGGTATAAAGCCTGGCTTGGTGTTTTGTGTTCTTTGTCTCCCCACTTTCAAGGTTTCTTGTCCATCTGTTCAAAAAAGGAAGGGTAGATCAAGAGAATAGGGGAGGGGAGAAGTAGAAAAGAGTGGGTGCGAAGAAGATTAATCTATCTGTTGTCTGAGGCAGCCTGACAGGGAAGAGGAGTATTGAGCCACAGAAGATTAACCAAACTTCAATGTACCCTCCCAGAACAGGAGGAATGTAATGCTACGTGGTGTTGCACTGATAAGCAAATCCCTCCAAATCCTTTCAGTTTATTTCTTGGCATGGAGAAATTACATATTATTTAGGAGAGAGGGAAAAAAAACAATAAAATAAAATAAAATAAATAAAATAATTCCTTTCCATTCTACACCATCACCCAGAATCTAGATGGGGTTCTAGTGATTATGCAAACGTGAAGTTCCATCTTTGAGGATGATTTCCCCTACCCTGGAGAATTTCTATTCAGAAAAAATTTGGCTGGATGTCTCTTGTTCACTTTCTGTTTTCATCACAGTTTTTTTTTTTTAATATTTAGCACCTAACCATTATAAGAGATGCCAAAATTTAGTTCATTCTCCAAATACTTTATATGCTTTTATTTCCTTCCTTTATTTTTTTGTCTTAAAGATAGAATTTCCTTTGCAAGTGGGCTTGATGCCAATATGACTAAAATTGAGGCTCTGTTCCTAGTGGAGAATTACCAAGGACACAGATATTAATGTGATTGGAAGCATGGATATAGGTACTGCTTAGTGAGTGTTTTAATTCCATGCACACAAGTTCCTATTATGGATAGAACTAATGTTTTGGGAGGAAAAAATGTTTCTAGCAAGCGTAGGTCCATGAACTTTTGATACTATAGTTCAGCAGAGGAGAAGGGTTCTATGAAAATATAAGGACTATGGAATTATACTTCCCTGTGGGGTGTTCTTTCTCTTCATTCTCTGTCTTGGAGCCTGACATTGTAATCCAAAGAGACAGCTTCTTATTTGGTTTAACAATGCCTTAGGGGACTTCAAAAGATGAACATAGTGGAGACATATGGTGTAATGAGGAGAGTAAAGTCAGTTCTGGCTAGAGGGGCAGCGTGGCTTCATCTCAGTAACTGAATACATACAAGGTGGCTCCAAAGGCCCATAAACTGTAGTAGTGACCTTAGTTTTTGGTCTCATGATGAACTGAGATTTGTGAAATGAGCAAGAGAAAAGGGGCGGAGAAAAAGTAAAATGATTAGGAATTAAAAGTAGCCAAATATTTAATTCATGCACAGCGGGCCATTCCTCTTGGAAGGAGCACGTGATACTTGTGAACATCTGTCAGGTCAGATTGTTCAGAAAGGAAAAGGGAATAGGCACCTTAGAGAAAATGGGCATGGCTGAGGTTCACACTCAGCCAAAGAGAAGCTGAAAGAACTGTGGGTACAAGAAGATAGTGTACAAACGCACATAGGAAAGCATACTAATAGAGCCTAGAAATTGATGTGTTATGCAGAAATATGATCCACACCACCAAACTGTGATGAATCAAATACATAATCCACAGAATAGAACCGAAAGGTGAGCCTTTCATTTATAAGAACACTTCTACTTAGTTATTACAAGGAAGGTAAACAAGGAAGCTTTGCATTCTAGTTATTTATCAATACTTTTCCTCCTGGGTTTTGAACAGGGAGATCCTTACTTTTCTTGTCTGTTGGTTCCCACCAAGCATGTAGATGCCCCGGAGAACAGTTCTGCAAAAACGGTATTTGAATAGGCCCAAAGAATGTGATATGGTTTTCAGAATCGCAAATTATTAAAATAGCCTATGATCCTTTAATTGTGTCCCTTGTGCTTCAATTCTTCACTAGCTTAATTCTCTCTTAAGTTACTTTAGAGGAAACAGAGCCTTTCTCAGCTGTAGTAGCTCCCCTGATCCCTCTCATTCCCTGCTTCAGTAACAATGTTTCAGAGAAGGTCTGTTTAGGGCAAGACTCCCAGAACTCCTACTGCTTCCCAATTCTGAGAAACTCAGTCCTTAACAATCACTTAAATCAAATAATAATCAGATAATTTTCTGAAAAAATGTCTTTACTCATAGATGGGTGGTCAAAGAATAATGGATACTCATTTTTAAATGAGACAAGGAACTTTGCTAGGATAGGCACTGAGAAAAAAACTTCCTTCTGAGAACTCTGTGAACTGGTTGAGAGGGAAGGGGGACAGTGAGTTGTCTTTCCATACATACCATCTTCGTGGGAAGTGAAAATCCACACACTGGAGAGTCATTGTTATCATCAGAAACTGTGTCAATAAATATTTTAATTTATATTCTGCCTCTTCAAAAGAAATCAATGTGCCATTTGCTGCCCCCTTAAATGTGTGCATCTGTAGTTTTCCCTCATCTTCCATACAGGAGAGAATAATGTGTTTTGTTTGTATGTTGGCATATATATATACACTTTAAGCAAAAATAAACAACTGAATACAGCACAGTAGCTTTAATGACCATCTTTCAGGGATAAGGATTTCTAAGCAGCCCAGTCTCTCACTCTAGGTGATTGGCTGTAAACAGAAATCAATAAAACAGGATTACTGGGCAATAAACACCAGCAGCGACATTCATAATTTAAGAAGGTTTTGTCTGAGCATTCATTGCTGAAGAAATCACCCTGATCCTGTCTATTTTTACAGTAGAGTAGATTTTCCCCCCAGCAAATACTTTTTCCCCGTTTTTTTTTTTTTTTTTTCAGAATATTTTTGCAGGAGTCAGCCCTCTAACATACAGCGAAAGGCTGTGATGCTCCGAAAGTAGCTCAGAGGAGCCAGAATGCAAATGAAATTGCTTATGTCTTGAGACCAAAGAGGGCTCCTTAGACCCTTCCTACTACAGGAAGTTATACATTCAACAAAGTACCATGATAGAAGATGGGCGTTTAATAAATGAGAAAGAAGTTGGGTCTGATGTAACATGGATCCAACCTTCAATGTATGAGAGAAAGGAAGCAATAAAGACATCGTCTTCAATGTCCATTATTTTCTTCCTCCTTCCTGCAACTGGCAACGTATACAACATAAGTAAGTTTGTTTTGCAACTAGAAGTGGCCATGAGATATAGAACTGGGAAGAGAGATAGATAAGACAACCAGTTAGCTAGGTAGATGCTTATTCAATTCTTAATATAGGAGGAAGGCTTTTGGGGCTGGTGAGATGGTGCAGGAGGGTAAAGACATTTTCCACCAAACCTATCAAGTTGTGTTTAATCCCTGGGATCCATATGTTTGAGGAAGAGAACTGACTCTAAAAATCTTTCCCTGACCTTCACTGGTGTGGAACAGCATGACTTTTCCTTCCCTTCAAGAAATAAATAAGGGAAGGGATTGGCTCATCCAGCTGCTTTCTTTTCACCTTGCATGTGGATGGACAATCTAGAGCAACAGCAACCATGGGGCGACCATAAAGTGTTCAGTGTGTGGGAGACTGCAATAAAAGAACCGAGATGCTGACTCTTGTATTAGCCACCATAATGCAACTTGAGATTCATCAAGTAATTTCTGCTCTGGAGATTCTCCAAGGTCTCACTAAAGAAGAAAATGGGTCCTTTTGGCAGTCATCTCGGGTCGTGTTTTCTGTGCCTACTAGTTGAAGCCAGCTGTATAGAGCAACAGAGAGAACAATGGGACGCAGAGGGGATGCCAAGCCCTGCATGACTGGGCTCTGCCTCTGGTGCTCATTAGTCACCAAGAGACGTTTTAATAATTCCCAGGATTGGGACTTGGATGTAAGCCTGATGAAGAAAGTGCCACCGTGATTACAGCACTCACCAATGTGCCAGCTCTGTGGTATAAAGGAGTTTGGAAAGATCATTTGGAACTGAGAGAGCAGAGAAAAACATTATTTTGTTTGTTTGTTTGTTTGTTCGGAGCAAGGCAAAGTAAGTTTGATTACATATCTTTTAAGCTGTTTCAATCGACATATTTCAGACTGGACTGATCATCCTCTCCGTTCTTTGTTTTTTCTGTGGTCTCTGTACTCTCAAGCCTTAAGAGCTCGAGCCTTAAGGTCATCTTCAAACCCTCTTGCTCCCAGTTAGATGCGTAGGGCATTAGCCCTGAAAGTCCATCTCTAAAATGACCCCCCCCCCCGCGTGTGAGTATCTCACTGTCTCTCTCTGTCTGTCTCTCTGTCTCTGTCCATCTGTCTCTGTCTCTGTCTTTCTTTTTCTGTCTCTGTCTCTCAGTATCTCTCTCTCCTCTCTCTCTCTCTCTCTCTCTCTCTCTCTCTCTCTCTCTCTCTCTCTCTCTCTCTCTCTCCTACTCTGTTTGCTTCCCTGGATGAGCTTTGAGACTAAGCCAGTGGTTCTCAATCTTCCTAATGTTGTGAGCTTCTAATACAATTCCCCATGTTGTAGTGAGCTCCCTAACCATAGAGCTATTTTTGTTGCTACTTCATAACTGCAATTTTGCTATTGTTATGAATCATAATGTAAATAGCTGTGCTTTCTGATGGTTTTAAGGGACTTCTGCAAAAGGGTCATTCAATCCCTATAGAGGTCTTGACCCATAGTTTGCAAACCACTGCTCTAAGTCACTTCTGGTCTCTATCCTCCTATCTTTGTTGATGACCAAATAAAATCCAAAACTAAAACCAACCAGGGCAAAACAGGTTTAAAAATCAGAATCCTCTAGCTCTGGGATCTAGCAACTAGTGGCATTATCTTCTACCATATTTTCCGTTGATGCTTGTAAATGGCCCCATTTTCTACATACTATTCAGTCAGTATTTGTTTGATTTCCATGGACAACTAAATTGTATTCCTAACTTCATGTTTTGGTTTCTATATTCCTCATCCATGAAATCCTACACATTTCCTTTTAAGGGTTTCTTTCTTTCTTTCTTTCTTTCTTTCTTTCTTTCTTTCTTTCTTTCTTTCTTTCTTTCTTTCCTTCCTTCCTTCCTTCCTTCCTTCCTTCCTTCCTTCCTCTCTCTCTCTCTCTCTCTCTCTCTCTTTCTCTTTATTCTTTCTTTCTTTTTCATGTTGCCTTTTCTTTTTAACCTCAAACACAATATTCTCTTCAGCAAAGAAACTAAGTATTATCTTGGAATGTAATTTAAAGAATTTCTTCCATTTTGAGTGGTAGTACTTTTCTCTGTTTGATTGTTATTTGAAAAAGGACCAGAAATTTGTCTAGAAACAATGATGATGTCAAAGTAACACATGTTTAGAGTTAAAAAAGCATAGACTCTACTTGATATTCCTGGGGGACATCCAGTGTACCAACAGAAACTGTTCCTGGCTTTCTAGTTTGTAAATATGAGACAATGGCAATGACTTACTGCTACTACTGTGTAGATTAGAAGGGAAATCCATGACACAAAAAAAATACCTGTTCTATGAGATACAGTAACTATTACAGTGCTGTTCTTTATTGGTTTGGAAACAACTAAGGTGTCTTAGCAGGGTCTATGTGCACCCAAAAAAGTCAAATATATGATATGCATTTAGAAAATGACTGTGTTTTTAAGTAAAAACCAGATGTTCCAGAAGCCATATTTAAAAGCTGAAAATTTTATAGATGGGAGAGGTGAAGTGTTTCTCACCCTTGCTTGGTAATTATCACTTCTGATAACATCACCTTTCAAGATGTCATGGTAAGAAAAAGCTTCACAAACTCTTGCTAAGTAAGAGCACGGATTTCCTACAAGTGGGTGGATGGATTCAAGCAATGTGTTCTGTATGCACATTGGAAAATTATCTAAATTTAAAAAACAGAAAATCTTCTCATTTGTGACAATATGGATGGACATCTGCAGGATTACAGAAAAGGAAATAATCCAGGTACAAAAAGATAAATGCCACATGAAGTCATAGAATGAAGAAAGGTCACAGAGGAAAAGATGATGGTAGAAGCATTGAGAGAAGATCATGGGAAGATTTGTGTAAGGGAGAAAGAGGGAGAGAGAGAGAGAGAGAGAGAGAGAGAGAGAGAGAGAGAGAGAGAAATCAATGCCAAAGAGGAATAGATTCCAGTCATCAATAACACTACTTGGTGACTATAACCAATAATGCATATTTCAAAATCATTGAAAGAATAGATTTTAAGCACTCTTTACCCAAGAGAACAATAAATGTTTAAAGTAACAATTCTCTTTAGTCTGATTCAATCATTCTAAAAGATGCACATGTTTAAAATTATCACTTATTACCTCACAAAGAAAAATTAGCATTATTTTTATTTTATTAGTTATTTTATTTGCTTACATTTTAAATGTTATTCCCCTTCCCAGTTAAATCCCTTATACTCTCCCCCATGTGCCCTATTTCTAAGAACCACCTACCTACCCCCTCCTGCCTCAGGACCCTAGCAATCCCCTTTATAAATAATAGTACTACTGAATTATTTAAAATAAAACAAAGAGGATGGAGAGATGGCTTAGCAGTTATGAGAAGGCACTGCTCTTGCAGAAGACTCTCATTGGGTTCCTAGTACTTATGACAGCCTTCAAACAAACACCTATAAATATATATGTGTGTGTTATATATATGTAAATATATTATATATACAATATAAAATACATATATATGTAATTATAAAGTAAAATTAATTAATTATTTAAAATAAAATAATATTTAGAAGAGAAAAGAATTTCTTTGGAAGGTTATGTTTGCTCTCAAGGTTAAAAAAATGTCTCAGTCTTCTAGAAAAAAATCACATAAATAACTTTTTCTGAAGTCCTATAACCATATACCAGGAGGTCAAACCCTTATTTAATGGGATAAAAACTTAAAGTAAATCAGAGTTCATTCAGAAAAACTGGATCCAGATTTTTCTTATTGTTTTACATTTTTACCTTCTTTTCTTTTCTCTCTCTCTCTCTCTCTCTCTCTCTCTCTCTCTCTTTCTTTCTTTCTTTTTCTCTCCCTTTCTTTCTTTCTTCTTTCTTTCTTTCTTTCTTTCTTTCCTTCCTTCCTTCCTTCCTTCCTTCCTTCCTTCTTTCTTTCTTTCCTTCTTTCTTTCCTTCCTTCCTTCCTTCCTTCCTTCCTTTCTTTCTTTCTTTCTTTCTCTCTTTTTTCTTTCTTTCTCTCCTCTCTCTCTCTCTCTCTCTCTCTCTCTCTCTCTCTCTCTCTCTCTCTCTCTCTCTTTCTTTTTGTGAGAAATTGAGTAACTGCCACAGAGAGATCAAGATGGAGGGAGTAGGAGGTCACTTTTGCTTTCCCCATAGACCTGGCTATACAGAGGAGCCCATGAGGAACTTTTGGTTCCTTAGCTAGAGTTGCCCTGCCTCACTTCAACCCTTAGGCAGAATTCTTTACATAAAGGCAAGTAAGAGAAAGTGTAATCACTCTGGATTAATGCCCTGTAAAATGACTCCAGCAATTACACTGTTTGTAAGTACCTCAGAGTCCATTAAGATAAACATCTATCTTTGAATATTCACATTAATGCACTAGACTGTTCTTTCCTAGATAAATCTTCCTTGAAGGTTTTGTACTTCACACAGTTTATCATCCCTTACCACTCTTCAATGCACACATTAATGCAAGCAAAAGGAAAGTAGTTAAGCAGTGTAAGTTGCTGGGCACACATTAACACACAAGGCAGCCTCAGTACACCTTTAAATGTAGAATAACATACCTTATATTTTAAACACCTTTGAAGGTTGAATACCCAGAACACCTTGTCTTGGATTCTTAATATCTCACATAAGCAACATCTTATAGGCAAAGGCAATAAATGCTTGCACATACAAGAGTTCTCATAAGCCTCCAGTTGTTTAGCATACATAGGTCCAAATGAAATCCCATTCCCTTATCACCTCTTTAAAAAAAGTTTAACTATTTACATGATAGAATAAACACACCTATAGTTTTATGATAACTGTGGCCTCAAGTTCATTACCTTTTGCAGCTAAATTTTAAAAAGTGCTTTAAGATTTCCAGTACTTATTTCTAATAGAAATTTCTTCTCTCTGCTCTTGTGAAGGGCAAACATAGTCTATTTATAAAAGGTCCATAAAATTAACCGTCTTATACAGATTAGAATTACAGTATCAGGGCTAATATAAAACGTTTAATAACCAGTGCATCTGGAAAATTGACCAATCAGAGCAGGTAATGATTACAGGGCTGGGGTTGGACCCTGACCCCTCAGGAATTTCAGGCCTCCATGTGCCTACTGTGGGGGCAGAGGAGACTTCTGTGGTAATGTAAGCAGACTGCCTGGAGGTAGGAGGCCCTTGAGGTCTATGAAGCATTATCTCACTAAGAAATATTAAATTAAAGTGCTTCGATCCCATTTTGATGGATATGAGTAGAGGGACTTAAGACCCTTTCTCTCAAACCAAAACCAAGACCAAAACCAAAACCAAAACCAAAACCAAAACCAACCAACCAAAACAAACAAAAACCAAAAAGAAGAAGGTGGCACGTTAAACATATCAGGGAACAAATCCTTTTGCACTGAAAAGAATTCTGCTTTATGTTTGCAAAGTGCTTCCCCACTGTACCAGTGACTCCCTGTTCACACATTCAGCAATCCTCTTCTGAGCTAAAGTATGAACTAGGCAAAGTCAAAAGGTGTGAGGATGTTTCTAATTAGATAGATAAGCATCTGGAATAAATATTTTTAGAGAGTAATACAAATTAAAGAAAGGTATATGCTGTAAAGTGATACCTTCATCCCATTCTCATGAATGGTCAGAAAGAACTCATAGAGTTGGTAGTCTGAGGCCTTATGGCTTTGACTGGACAATAAAATATTATCAGACAGGGGTAGGAACAGATAGTCTAGGTGAAGGCTACCAACTCATATTGAGAAAGAGGAAAGTTAAAATGAGAGAATCAGAGGAGAGTAATGTTTGATTGCAACAGAGTACAAATGTGGACTCTGTTGTGTAGTGAGATGAAAAATATCATCTATATAAATGCCTATTGCCTTATTTATTTATTTATTTATTTACCTATTTATGTTTTACTATTTTATTGGGTTCTTATATCTCTACCTCCCTTCCAACCCATTTTTAACCCTAATCCCTTCCAATCCCCCAACACTAGTTGAAGAAAAAGGTTAGCAGAAAAGGGGGTTTAGAGCTCTTTCAGCCAACAAAATAGACTATTTCCTGCTGATTATGCCTCTTGGGGCAAGTCCAGTCTCCACTGTGATTATATCCAGCAGTCCATCAAAGTCAACAGCAGCAGGGGGTTAACGGTGGGTAATAGTAGGGGAGAGCACCAGTCACCACAGACCCACTGTGGGCTCTCTCATTTATATTCTCTCTAGAGTCCCCAGAATTAAACTATCTGCAGCTGGCTAAAACCACAGCCCCTCTAGAGCATGAGATAATCATAGTTAACATCTGTAGACAAACTGAAGCAACCCCATATGCCACACCTGAGATTAAAATGCAAACCTATTTATATAACATAACTGGGTTGGTTTTTCTTTTTAAAGAAACAAAAACTCCCACTCCCTCATGCTTAATCATCATCAGTCAACAATCAATCCATCACCTCTCTATAAACCTCTCTTTCCACCTCTCTATCTACCATATAACATTTGTCTATGAATAGGACAGAAGAGAGGAGAAAGAAGAAAAATGCAATCCCAATTCCATGTTCATTAGTGGCATGCTAGAAAAGTGCTGGCACTATGCATATGCCAACAAGTATTTAATCTTTAGAGGAATGCATGTTCTAGGTATTTAAGACAGCTATCCTGCCAAACAAAAATTCCCTGCTGGAGATGCTCAGTTGAATGAAGACTTTAGTGTGAACACTTCAGAGATAAATGAAACACCGGCTTCCACTTCCTCTTAAGTAAAGCACCTATGAGAGGTGAAAAATTGAAAAATAATTCTCATCCATGGGTAGCATTTGTATCTTCAGTTCTAAAATTCATCCTGCAGAGTTTTTTTTTTTTTTTGTTTTTGTTTTTTTATCTTTCAGACGAATAAACTGTTGAGCCTGAGAGACAGTTAATAAAGCCCTATGAAATTATGTTTGGCCCTGCTAGATGAGATTCAATGCCAGGCACTTGGCATGGTCATGCTCAAATTTGTGCAAGAGTGTGTGTGCATGTGTGTATGTGTGTAGTGTGTAAAATACATACATGAGGATAACAAGAACATAAAAGGAATGAAGTTAGTTTCTAAGGCCCAACATATTCCCAGCTGGAATGCTCTACTCAGAAAGAAAGTTACATAAAAGAAACTCCCGCAGCTTTAAGCACCATCTGGACCATGCTGTGCTCATTTGAGCTTTACCTGTTTTGTTTTGTTTTAAAGACAACACAACAAAAAATATCTACAAATACAACTAGATCGTCTAATTCTTTTGAGATCATATGCTCTTGCCTACAAAGGTGTGCAGCATATCTTCTTCAGTCCTGTTGGTCACTGGGATATATTTCCTTTGTAAAAGAGCCAAAGAGACTTCTAAAATCCAATCTTAATCTTGTGTGTGTGTGTGTGTGTGTGTGTGTGTGTGTGTGTATTGGAGGGAGACATGCAAAAATAAAGCTAGAACTTTAACAACTTTTCAAAAGATATTTATAACAACTAGATTGTTTTCTCCAGTCTTTGCAAGTCAAAACAAAATTTGTGAATCTCCAGCCCCATAGGAAAAGCATTTGCAAACATTGCAAAGAATTTCATCCAATCAAGACCAAATTGGGGATAATGTTTTATGCTAGTAACTTTAACAGATGATTCCAGAGCTAGTGATAGGACAATTGGAACTTCAAGTGTATTCTGAGCCTGGGGACAGGAGACCTTGCTCATACACAAAGAAGGAGAAGGGGGAGAGAAGGGCAAAGGGAGAGGGATGGGAGAGAGGGATAGAGGGAAAGAATAGAAGGAATAAATTTGAGGGAGAAGTGTCAAACTGATCATGGAACTTCCGTTGTTTCTGTTTAGTAGTAGTTGTGGTTGTCATTGTTGTCATAGTCATCATTGTCGTTGTCTTCAGTGTTGTCATTGTCAAAGCCAAGATCCAAGGTCCATGTGTCTAATATCCACTAGCCTTATGGTCATAAATGTTTTTTAACTTTTGTTTTAATGTCTTAGCTACAAAATGATCCATTTCCTTCCTCTACATAAGACATCATAGTTGAAGGAGAAAGTTTAAGGAAATTATAACTGTGTTCTTTTATTAAAAGAGAGTAGGTTTTTCTCTCTGCAGACAACGTTCATGGGAGATTTTAATTGCCAAGACTCCAAGCACCCGCTGAGAGCATTTCTTACTTCTGTACTAAAAGGCTAGTGGGAAGATCACTGAGAAGACAAAAGGGAAAAGATCATATAATGGAAGCAGAGGAGCTGGTTCATAGGCTTGCCTCAGCAGTTGCATGAAAAAGTCTAGTCCTCAGTATCCATCATGATGCAAGCAGATGTGTGAAATGAAATTCTAGAGGCATACAGAGCACAGCATCCTGGAATCTCTGAGAACTGTGTATCCTCAAGTATATAGTTCACGCCTCCAAAAAGAGGAGAAGAAATCCCATTATATTCAGTCACAGTTTTGGCTTTATAATGACTCCAAGGCTATTAAGCAGAATGCCACACATACATATAGAGACAGGCACATGGACACACAAACATTTTCTTTTGAAAGTTTTTAAAATGATATTCTCTCAATGGGATGGGAAAATGCTCTGAATTTCTGCGAAATTGGAGGACATTAAAAATGGTGAGGGTATGGAGAGCAAAGCCTAAGTCGTTTGGAAGTACATTGCTCCTACCCATATGCATCACCGTTTGATCTCAGGTGTCAGATAAAGAACAGGATGATTGCAAGCAGGATTGACTCCACAGTTAAGCAACTCTCTTCTCTCTCTCTCTCTCTCCCTCTCTCTCTCTCTCTCTTCTGTTCCCCTTTTCTCCTTCCTTCTCCCTTAAAAAAGTCTCATCTGATTCATAACAAAGCAATTTAGAATGTTTTAACTTCTTTCCCTACTTAATAACAAACGGCTTTAGGGATCAGACACTTCTTCCTAGTTAATGATCGGTTAGCTGAAAAGCTGGATAACAAACACCCATAGAGTAGTCACTAACTGTCAATTAATGTCCACTTCATCAGCCAGCACTTAAATAGCAGAAGACATAGACCTAGCTATCCACTGAGGCCTGCATACCAAAATCATATATTAAAAAGACACCAGTGAAGGCAAAGTTCTTGTAGTTACCTGTGCTTTTCAAAAGTCTGTTTTTGCTCCCCTAGAATACAGGAAACACCACAATACACTCTGTGTTCCAATGCTCAACAGGAAGTCTTACCTGAGAAGGCACAGCTTCTCCTCAGGTGAGACAGTCAGCAATGATTCCACAGAGATTTAAGGAGGTATTTCAAGGTTTGTCATCTGAAATAAATGTCCTAGATTGGAGACCAAGTCCTCATCTTGTCAGGTCAGTACAGACCTTCTAGAATGCCAGGTTAAATTCTGTCCTTGACATCCTAAATCTTTAACTAGATAGTCTTTAACTATTCCTTTCTTCACTATATATTGCAATCACATATAAGCTACATTGTAACCCAGCTGTTCAAAACCCCTTAGCAGCATTTTTGGAGATTAGGGTACTATAATGGAAAAGCCTTGCAGACAATCATAGACCAATTAAAAATTTAGAGTGATAATATAAGACATGATGAAGATCATCATCATGTCCCCAAATCTGTGTTAGTCATTCATTTTTAATGTCCCTAAAGATTGTAGTACATGAAAGAAAACTAGTAAAATAGATGTCGGTTATAAGCCATACACCAGCACTGTCTAATGGGTACAAGTGTTCTCAGAGTTTTCAAGGGATAACAGTAGTCTTAGCTTTTTTCTTCTTCTATTTTCACTCTCAAAATAGAGGGCATATGACACATAGTCTTAGCATGGCACAGATCAGAGATCATATCTTATTTATGAAAAAATTGGGGAATGCCAGGGCCAGGAAGTGGGAGTGGGTGGGTTGGTGAGCAGGGGGAAGGGAGAGGGGATAGCAGATTTTTGGAGGGTAAAGTAGGAAAAGGGAATAACATTTGAAATGTAAATAAAGAAAATATCTTATAAAAGAAGAAAAGAAAAGAAAAGAAAACAAAAGAAAAGAAAAGAAAAGAAAAGAAAAGAAAAGAAAAGAAACAAGTTCACTATACACCTATCTTGACTCTTTATATCTTACATAAAGTACCTGGCTTTCAGCCCCTACTCTGTCCCCTATTGTACCATCACAGATTTCTAAACCTTCTACCTACTCTTCCCAAGAGATTTTTTTTCTTTTTTAGTTTCATCCATCTATTTGAACTGGAACGAACAAACTATCATGCAAAATTTGGCTACTGGTTAGGATTAAAATAATGAACAGGCAACCTGATTATTAAAGACACTAAGAAATAATTTCTTTAAGGTTTTATTTTATTTTTAATTATCTGGATATATTTATCTTTGTGTGAACATGTGCATGAGTACAGGTGTCCACAGAGGCCAAAGATTTGAATTTCCACAGAGCAGGAGTTACTAATAGTTGTAAACTGCAGGACAGAGGTGATGGGGATGAAGTTAGGGTCCTCCTCAAGGGCAGGGCATGCCCTTAACTGCTGAGGTTTTTTTTTTTTTTTTTCTTCCTCAAATAACTCTTCAGCATTTAACTAGACAAGACTGTATTAATCCTTACAATAACTAGGTTTAATTATAAAACATCCAGGCCTACATCTAGATTTAAGTTTTATAAATGATATGCACATAACATGAAATATATATATATGTGTGTGTCACATGTACATATATATGCATATGCATATATATATATATATATATATATATATATATATATATATATATATTTCAGAACTGGAACTTTCATGTACTCAGAATTAAAAGGAAGTTCACTTCTAAGTTACCTAACAATTTCAGAGATTTTATAAACTCAGTGTTCTCCACAATGTACTATTTGAAATAGCATATGGTATAAATACAATATAATGTCAAACATTTCCATATATTTTGATAAATTTTGATTCAAAAGCATGAAACCTCAATTAATGTATAGTGACTTTAGTAAAACTTGAATGGTAGTTTTCTAGAGAGATAAAATTTAAAAGCACTATATTTATATAAGCAACATTTTAACAAAAATATTTTCTTTTGATTAGGGAACTTATTTGGATTTTAAAAAATTTTTCTGTTTTTGAAGTGTTCCAAATTAAATATTTTAAAATTAAGATCGTATTAGATCCAGCTTAAATGGGTGTTAAAATCTTATAACTTCTAAGTAATAAGTCCATATGAAATTAAAGCTGGGATACAAATTCAGAGGGAAAGATTTTTAGTTGTTATCTCAAAATATACAGTAAGGTTGGTACAATACACAAACTTATCTTCTTAGGAATGATGTGATTTTCTCCAAAGGCCAGAAGCATTTATGGAACATTAACTATACATTTTTGGTTTATGGAAGTGAATAAAAATAGATTCATGAAGTTCCTTATGAAAATGAAAACATGATAAACAGATATAACACTTAATATATCAAAGAGTCTCTACTAGTCCAACTAATGCCTAGTGTACATTGTGCCGCTGTCCTAAGAGGAGTCTTGAGAAGTGACACTCTTTATTAATGGCTCTGGATGAAACAGAGCTCTAGCCCATGGGAGGAGATTTCATTGGGGACTTGCTGCTGTGGTGGAGAATATGGTTGTGGATTTATATGGTTTTAAATAAGAGTTCCAAATTCTAAGCCTAAAGGAATTCAACAGATCCCAAGTCCCAGACAGAAGCTAAACTCTCTCCATGCAAAGAAAGGTGGAAGAGTAGAAGAAGCTACTGCATTGACAAGTCAATTACAAATAACTGGAGTTCTGCATGTAGAAGAATGCAAATCGATCCATGCATATCATCCTGCACAAAGGTCAAGTCCAGTTGGATCAAGGACCTCAACATAAGACCAGATACACTGAATCTAACAGAAAACAAAGTGGGAAAGAGCCTCCAATGCATTGGCATGGGAGAAAACATCCTGAACAGAATAGCAATAATTCAGGCTCTAAGGTCAACAAATGATACACGAGACCTCTTGAAACGGAAAAGATTCTTCTATAAGGCAAAGGATGTTATCAATAGGACAAAACAGCAACCTGCAGATTGGAAAATGATCTCCACTAACCCTACATTCGACAGAGGGTTTGTATCTAACATATGTAAGTCCCAAGTGCGGATGCTTAAATCCTACTTACAAGGAGGAACAAAATAATTATGGGAGGTAGAAAGAAGAAGGTTGGAAAGGGGAGGGGGAAGGAGGCAGGATTAGGTATGGGGGCTGGGGGAGACAGGAGAGAGTCCCAGAGGGCCAGGAGAATGAATGGAATTTTGCAGCCCAGGGTGGGGGTGGGGCAACCTCTAGAAAGTCCAAGAGATCGAAGATATGAGAGGCTCCCAGGACTCAATGTGGGTGACTCCAGCCAAAATGCCCAACAGTTGGGAGATGGAACAGGAAGAGACCAACTCCAGTAGTCAGACAGGACACCCAATGATAGGCTGGGGACACCAACTTACCTACAAAACTTTTGACCGGAAATTGTTCCTATCTTAAAGAAATTCAGGGACCAAAATGGTGCAGAGACTGAAGGAAAGGCTTACCAGCTACTGGCCCAGTGTAGGATCCATCCCATAAACAGGCACCCATCCCTGACACTGTTACTGACACTATGTTGTGCTTACAGACAGGAGTCCTCTGACAAGGATGTCCTCTGACAGCAGCTGACTGAGACAGATGCAGATACTTACAGCCAACCATTGGACTGAAGTCAGAGACCCCTATGGAAGAATTGGGGGGGGGGTGCGGGATTGGAGGAGCTGAAGGAGATGGCAATCATATAGGAAGACCAATAGTGTTAAATAATCTGGACCCTGGGATCTTGTCTAAGACTAAGACTAAGCCACCAACCAAAGAGCATGCATGGGCTGGTCCAAGGCCTGTGGCACATGTGTAGCAGAGGCCTGCCATGTCTGGCTCCAGTGGGAGAGGATGTACCTAACCCCTTAAAGACTTGATGCCCCAAGGTGGGGGAATACCAGAAGGGAGGACATGCTCTCAGAGGCAAAGAGGAGGAAGGATAGGGGAAAAACTCTGCAAAGGGTGACCAGGAGGGGGCAACGTTTTAGATATAAATAAATAAAATAAATAGTTTTAAAAAGGACAGAAAAATCAAAATCAAAGAAACAAAAAACACATGGCTGGCAGAGGTTAGTATTTGCTGTGTTCAGAGTACTAGCCTATATCACTCAATTGAGTTCTTCCAAAAAGATAAAATTAAAGGAAGTGTCACAACTCCTGTTTTGTTCAGGACAAACTTGAGGCCTAAGTAGCTAAGCTACACCAAAGCCATAATTCTGACTTGGAGTTGTCTGAAATATTGTAAGTCTCTCTTTTAACTACTAGAGAGAGGGCAAGAATGTCAAAAAGTCTCCAAACAAAGCAGAGAAACTCTCTAAGTGATATAGCTCTTTTGGAGGCACATTTATAGAATAATATTACTAGGTCAAAATATTGAAGGAGTTGAATTTTTTTCTAAAACAGGCAACTAGGAATCTGTATAGACTCTCCATAGACCTGATGGTCAATAAACATCCATACATTGTCTCTTCTCTTTGTTCCTTTTGGAAAGAAGTCAGCCTTTGGAGGAAAAGTAAAGAATCAGGGCAAAAATTTACCCTTCTTTAATAAAAAACATTAACTATGGATCTGTAATTTATCTACTTCACTATATTTCTTGAAACCTGTTCTGTTTCCTAATTTCCTACTATGTGAGGGTAGCAGTACAGCCTCAGAATCTTTTACACTTCGCCTCTTATGTCATCAATTTGGCCTCATCTGAGAGCTTTACCGTGTGGAGTGTACTTATTTAGTAAAAGTGTGTGTGTGTGTGTGTGTGTGTCTGTGTGTATGTGTGTGTGCGTGTGTGTGTGTGTGACAGATTTCAGTGAGCCAGTCATTAGAGAGGTGGTTTAGTGCAAAATTATACTACAAAAATACCTGGTTCTGGGATACAGCCATTTTTGAAAGAATCACTCACTCAGGCATCATTGTTGAGCCACCATTTTCTTTTCTGTTTAAATTCTCAGAGCTTAATGAAATGAAAACACAGACTACCCAAACAGAAGGGACATAATTAAAGCAGTTGTAAGAGGAAAATTTATAGCATTATCTACCTCCATGACAGAACTGGAAAGATCTCAATGATGCAACTGAAGTTCTTAGAAAAACAAGAATAATCAACACTCGAGAGTATAGATAAAAAGAGATTTTAACTATCAGGGTAGAAATTAATGACACAGAATTGAAAAAACAAAGACAAAGAATCAATTAAATGAATTTCTTGAGATATAGTTTGAATATGATCAACCTTGTAGCCAAATCTGTCAAGAAAAATAAGTAAAATAATTCAGTATCTCAATATTTCTTCCACAAACTGAGAAGGCCTCACTTCACCCAAATTGTAATCTTATTACCCAATAAGAGTCAAGTAATTCTTAAGGGTCGGGGTTATTAAATTATATAGGCTTTATAAAAAAACAAATACTGTCTATTTCAAATAATTCAGTTTTTATCCATCGATCTCTTCGTCGACCTAAAATGTTTTATTTTTCTTATGAAATATTCTTCAATTTCACATTTTTACATTTTTTAAGGACATTGTCAATCTCTTATGAAACCTCTAGACCAAGACACAGGCTTCAAACTTTCACAAATACTTCTCTCCCTTCGGCTCCTTTTTGTGACACAGTTTGATAACACCCTGTTATCTAGAGACATCATAAAGATAACTCAAATACAAGTTGGAAGCATTACCTTGAAGCACATGTGTTCTTTCTATTTTGTGCTTTCAAGAAAGAGCCCAGAAGGTCTGCATCCTTTATCTGGTTAGATGTAACAGGAGACTTGTGGGGAATTGCAGGCTGCTCTCCAGTTGAGCTGAGGTCTGAACCCCGGAAACGGTCATAATTCACCTAAATGACTCGGTAGGCATTCCCTCATGCTCCTGGAACTCTGGCCCTGCCTAAGTTACCACCCCCACAGCCCCCACAAGAGAAGCATGGCTAGAGTCATGTAGGCAATGGCCAAAGCTTCTGACCTTCAGGCTAAACTCCTCTCCAGTTACCTAGCAACAGTGAAGAACATAAAAAGGGCTGTTCAACCCCACCTCGAATTCTTACTTGTCTCTCTCCTTTGTTCTCTTACCTCTCTTCTCTTTCCTTTCTCTTTCTCTTTCTCTTTCTCTTTCTCTTTCTCTTTCTCTTTCTCTTTCTCTTTCTCTTTCTCTCTCTCTCTCTCTCTCTCTCTCTCTCTCTCTCTCTCTCTCTTTCTCTTTCTCTTTCTCTTTCTCTTTCTCTTTCTCTTTCTCTTTCTCTTTCTCTTTCTCTTTCTCTTTCTCCTCTCCTCTCCTCTCCTCTCCTCTCCTCTCCTCTCCTCTCCTCTCCTCTCCTCTCCTCTCTCCTCTCCTCTCCTCTCCTCTCCTCACTCCTCTCTCCTCTCCTCTCTCCTCTCCTCTCCTCTCTCCCTCTTATTCTCTCTTTCTCTCTAGCCTTCCCCCCTCCCTTCTCTTTCTCCCGCTCCCTTCTCTCTTTCCCCCTGTATTTCTATAATAAAGCTCAAAAACCATAGAGAGTCTCTGCTCATCAAGATCCACTGCACTCACTCTCGCCAGTGTTGGGAACCTCTTCCCTCATCCCTCTCTCCCATAACCCAGGTGGCTTTAGCAAAGTAGCGCCAGGAATCCCGGGTAGGACTGCCCCTGGCCACCCACTGAAGAGTGGGTCAGAGGTTTGAATGCCCACCCAGGGAGGAGTGGAAGGTAGATAACAGCCCTCCCATGCCTGACAGACAAGAGAATAGGTAAAACTCTGGCAGGTGTTGGTTTTCCCCTTCCCCCTCTTCCCCAGCCCTCCCCCCCTTTTAGTTCCCACAGAGACTAACAAAAATGATTATAGTAAAGGATCATCAGCCTTATTATTGTTTATTGTGATAGGTGTCATAGGTGTCCATATACCATATATCCAAAGATTACTCTCTTGGCTTTTGCCTACATTGCCTTTCTAACAAGAACAACCTTGGGGGTAGAGGCTGGGGAGGGACGAAGAGGGAGAGGGAGCCAGCAAGCAAAAGAACAAAAATGTAATTGCCTGCCTATCAGTCCCGTTATCATAATTACTTTCCAATTCTGACATGGGTTGAATCAGATGAACAACCAAATCAATTTTTTTCAGTTGACAATAAGTGCATTCTTGGCTTATAAATTAAAATGTCACTGCTGGAGCACAAAGAGAAGCCACTTCTGGGTTCCCTAGTATATTGTGTTAAAAAATGCCCAGCTCCCTCTTTCAAGCCCTTCAATGGCTGTATAGATATGTCACCTTTTAGCCTCTAATTACAGTGTTTGCAATCTGTTTTCTCAGTTACTTAACAATGTGATCCTAGCAACTATGTCAGTGCAGAGGGTCCTTAACACCATACAGCTCCGTTTGGATAGGGCATTTGGCTACATCACTAGAAGTCTTAACAAGAGAACCCAACACACTAAATTGGAAAGAATGTTTGTTTGGTCTGCTGATGCCCAACTGTCCTGACACACCTTTTCAGCCATTCTATACCCCTGATCGCTTGGATGGTAGAGCCGATTTCTGGAACTCTGTCTCCTACAAAAATATAGAATTGTCCTACTCAATCAATTTCTAGAGGATTCTATTTCTAGTTTATTTAGAAATAAATGAGAAATTTACTTTGGTCAAGCTACTTGATTCCAGTTGTGTTCACTGTCAACATAATATTATTTCCAATGAGAGAGTCAATCTTTATCTGATGCTAAGAAGCACTCCAAAATTCATATACTACTACTCTAACTTGAATTTGGATGACTTCAGAAAGCTAACTCTAAGTTTGGTGTGTTTGTGAAAGTTTGTTCAAGGCACCCTGATGTCATAGGAGTAAGCATATATTCATGTGCATGTGTGTGCCTGTATGCATGTGTGCATATGTGTGCATGTGCGTGTATGTGCATGCATGCATGCATGCATGTGTGTCTGTGTGTGTGTGTGTCTGTGTGTGTCTGTGTGTGTGTGTGTGTAGTTTATGAGTTTGTGTGCATATTTGTATATGCATAGTAAGGCCAGAGGTCAAAATTGTGTCACTTTTGCTCTCTCTAAATTAATGCATTGAGATATGGGTTTCTCACCAAATCTGGAGCTGACTGCTTCAGCTAGATTGACTGGCCAGTAATATCCTGGGATCCACTAGCTTCCTAACATTAGGGTTACAGTCATACACTATAGCCTGCTTTTTTGGTAGGATTTGAGGATCTGAACTTAGTCCTCATTCTTCCTTACAGAGCACTTCACACACTAAGCCATCTTTTTAGCCCTTCTATTGTCCACTAGGAAACTTAACTCTACCATGGAAAACAAAATCCAAAAATATTAATTTATTTCTATTATGTTAAGCATTCTTCAGTCATATGCAAAATAAGAAAATACAAATCATAATCTTATATAAATGCCACCTTAACCTAAATCTGTTTTGGCTGTGACATAAATAGATCACAGAACTACTCATCATATTATCTCCCAGACCAGGACAGCCTTGACCTTTACTGTATTTATTCTTGATTGGCAAACTCAGGCACAGAGAAAGCAAGCACCTTAGTCACTATTCCAATAAATAGCTTCACTGGTAGAAAAACTAACTGCCATGAAGTGTATATATTTCGTGTACTTAATCTACCTCCTCAATATCGTAGTCAACTTGTCTCCCCAGAATATTACCAAATACAACCTTTTGAACATATGATCTATAAAAAAAAGATAAATAAATAAAAACAAAAGAGGCAAGAGATGTTAGCAAGACTGAAGCCTCAGTCATCTAGTTACCCTTGCTTGAACATAAAATAGACAGCGTGTGGTATGTAGCATCCACATATGCATTAAGGCTTGTGAAAAAATAAAGGATATGTAAAGATAAGTGCTTGGGAAGGCTCCTTTTCCACATGCCATCACCTCTATGAGGTTCCTTCTCACATGAGGCAAAATCATGAAGCCAACTGATGACAAACTGAATCCTCTGATGAAATTATCCCTCCTCCTTTAGATTGTTTGTGTTCACAATTTTGTCTCAATAATGGAATACAACAACCAATGATAAAGTGGGTGCTGAGAGTATGGTGGGACTATGTGCAAAAAGTAGATTCAGGCTAAACTCTGTGCATGTTGTAACTTCTGCCTCCTCTGTGCCTAGCAACTCATCCTTTGTAACAAAATTTGCTACCATCAAATAGCATGGTTTGAGTATAGGAGACACTTGGAATATGTGTGAGCATATGTTTTATCTAACCTGAGAGTCTGAGATTGGATATGCTTGGCCAGTGTTAAAATCATGTGACACTCTTGATAAAAATCAGGAAAAAGCCAGGAAAAAGCATCTACATTTTTAGTTGTACCCAAACCCGCAGAAATTTGTGTTGACAAGGCTGTTGGCCCAATGGGTCATACAAGGCAGATTACATATGATTATTTTCTGTATGAGAGGACTCGGTACTAGCTGCCATCTGATCAAAGTAATTCAGCTCAGAAATAGGCTTAGTGAAAAGTGAGTGTCTCTGGAGGTTGTCAGATCACTCATTGATACATAAAATGCAGACCGCAGTTGGCATGATTCATTAGTCACAGCACATGGAGTTATATTACTCTTCCACTCACTGGACAGACTGAGTGGCAGCCAAAGCCCTCCAAGGAGAGCACACTCCGAGAAGCAGAGAAGGAATCACAATACATAGCTTCATTGAAATGGACAGGGCATATAGATTAGTGGCTGAACATATTAATTACATGAGCATTAGAGAGCTTACTGTAGAATATTTTGTACAAGCTTTAAAAACATACACAAAATACTAAAAACAGAATGTATCCAAAAACAAGGGACTGATTCAGTAAGAAGGAATAAGGAGTAAATATGTAGCTGGATCGATGTATAGGAACATAAATATACCTACATGTTTAATAATTGACCAGTTCTCTACTGTTTGAAAGCAGTAACTACATGTATGTAACCCTGCATTGGAAACATCTTGACATTCCAATGTTCATGTTTCCAATTATTATTGAAATATAACTAAAAGATAAACATGTTTTTTAATATTTGAAGTTGCCAGGGTGTTTTAAAGTAAGTGGAGAACTATATAATAAAATATGATCTCTGTCTTCCTTCTTGGCCATGAAAAGCACATGATCTTACATCATAAGAGGATGTGTTCCTGCCTAGAAGGACCCTGCCTTTAGCTCCTAGGTTCATAAATTCTCGTATAATCAACATTAATACATAGTTTCTATTTATCTGGCATTGTCACGCTTATGAGTAATATAATTATAAGTAATATTCTGTTCCTAAGGGGAGATAGCCAGTGTGTTGACCATCTGATATCATGGAACATGAATGAGATATTAGAAAGCATTCATCCACTGTATTATTCCTTCCAAAGAACTCCCCACCCTGCATGTTAATCTTGTGGTCTTTAGGCTGCATGTAACTTAGGATAGCTATGAATGTGACTTGTTTGAATGGTGACAACATTGTACTGCAATATCAAAACGTTGGACACTCCTAAAATAAACTCCAGCAAATCAAAAAGAGTTATTAGGAGGATAATGAACCAAATGAATGAAGAAGGCCACATACTTTAGGAGGTGGAGTAAGAAAATCACCAACCAGAAGGAGAAAAGGCTAAGAATAAAGATATTCTATTAAAAGAGAATTGGAGATAGTTTTCAGGATATTTTCAACCCAATCATGGTATGGTAGTATAGCTGGCAGAATTTGTAGCTGCTGCCAGAAGAATGTTTAGGGTACTTGGTTTTTCCCATCTGCTCACTCATAGAATTTATCTCTACCTCCTATCTCCCACAACACACTCTGATAGGTGAAAGCTTCTAATCCAGCTCTAAGTAACTGGTTACTTTGTATAAGCTTGCCAAAATTCCAATGGAATGCGTGGTTGCTACATTGCACTTGACAAATAATCAAATAGAAGAATTCATGGGTCCTATAATTGATATGCTTTGTTGTTTAATGTTCAGGTGCATGTGTGTGTGTGTGTGTATTTATGTGTGTGTTCATGTACTTGTGTGTGTGTGTGTGTGTATATTTATGTGTGTTTATGTGTGTATGTATGTGTATTTGTGTGTGAGTGTGTATGTGTGTGAACATTACAGAAAGCTGCAGAATGATGGGAGAATAAAACCAAGTCATGACATAGGAAAATTAAAAGTTTTAGTACCATTGTAGAGAACAAAACCATGTAAGGTTTTACATCATAACTGTACAAAATGACATGGAAAACAGTTTAGAATTTTAGACTGGGAAGAAGTGAGTAGAGAGAATAGAATGGACATTGTTTGGCAACTGGTCTATATAGGTGTGTGGCATTATATGTTTTTATCACTGGAGATCAGGGCATAAAACCATGTGGCTATTTATTCTCCTGCAAAGCACAGTCGTCATGAGGCTTAGAGATTTGCCAGAAAGTAACAAAAACATACACACAGAAAGAATCTTTAACTGAAGCCTAAAACTTGGAGGGAAATGAAGTTTGGAAGCAGAGAACAAAAGGAAGACAAAGGCATCTTTTCAGTGTAGCATCAGTGTATTCCCTGATAAAGCCTTCATGCTCCAATTCTGAAGACAGGCATCCACAAGATCAAACAATCGAACAGCCCGTCCATTCTCTTTAGTTCTCCACGCCTTAATGTCTGAGCTAATATTTAGAAAGTAATTATTTCTCTCTATGATTAAATATTTTCCCCTTCCTAAAGAGTTGATTTTCTTTTTGAAAGCTGAGTCACCCTCCAGGGAAAGCCATTTTCTCAGTGTATGCCACGTTACTTCTTTCAGCTTCACTTAAAAATAGATTATATATATGGCTGTGGTTACTACTGAAGAAATAATGTTGAAAATCATAGCAGATTTTTTTCATGTTTAAGTGTTTTGAAAACTAAGGATAGACTATATCCCCAAATCCCATTGCTATACCTAAGAATATTTTGACTTTTCTAATTTCCTTCTTTAAGTAAAAAAAAAAAAAAAAAAAAATCTAGGTGTCACTCAATCAGGCAAATCATTGCTCAACAACATATTTCCAAGATTGTTACTATTACATTGTCTAAGAAAAATGAAGGATTTATGTGCAAATCAGGATTCAAATCCCCTTCTTCCTGTCATAACTATGAATATCTGCGACCTGCTGCCAAACTATATATTGCCAATAGAATGGCATTAAAAGTTAGGTCTTTTTAAAGATGACCAGGTTATGAGAATGGAGTCCTCATGAATGGACACTTACAAAAGAGATGACAGAAAGACCCTTGGCCCTTTCTATCATGTTAGAACACAAAGGAAAAAAATGCCATCCATGATCCAGAAAGAAGTTATTAAATATAAAACATTTTGATTTTGCATTTCCTAACTTCCCTTCACCCTAGAATTGTGAAAAGTATACAGCTGTGGCTTATAAAACACTTGTATATGAAAACAATGCCATAGCTGCATCCCTCTCAAAACTGATGATAATGAGAGGAAAGGAGGTAGAAGCTGAAGATCATTAGGTCTTTGTGTTAGGTTCTTCAATGATGGTTTCCCACATTTCATACTCACAGAACTCTTATGAAACCACTCTAACAAAGTTACCAGATCTTCCTTTACCAACAAGTGAGTGGACTGTCTGAGAACCTAAGTAAAATGAAAGCAGCAAACATGATAAGTAGTGGACATATCCGCTTGTTCTGCATGTATGTCAGAGTATCAAGCATCAACGCACTAGCAATGCTGTCTTCTCTTTGGGACGGGGGAGGAGCTTAGTAAATTGGGAAAATTGAAAGATTGGGTGTCATGCCCATGGAAAAACTATTTTATGATATCTTTAATATTTCACAAAATCTTTGCTCAGATCAACATCTGCACTGCCATGCTTGCTTTCTGTAGCTATTTGAATATGCAAAAACCACATCTTACAAATCAGATTATGTGCAACTCCAATTCAATCAGTGATCAGAAAGAGTGAATATATTAGTCTGCTTGCAAGGAGTGAAGTGCCAGCACTTGGCTGATTTAGTGGTGTTAGCGATTTTTCCAATGTTTGCTTTTATGAAGTCACCCAGAATAATTCCTCTGGAGTAATGGTAGAAGTCAGAATTAAAATGTACTGAGCTACAGAACTCTCTGGAGGCTTCTACCTAACCTTGTTGCCAGTATGAAATCAGCATTTCCCTGGACACCTCACACAAACTGATTTCGGATGTGAACTATGGATATAGTAGATTTATATAGTCACATGAGAATAACTGCTATAAATACAGCTGATACCAAATGCAGGGGCAAGGTCAACAATAAGCTGAAGTTTCTTTCAAGTTCATAGTTTCAAAGTTCTTCTAAAAGCACAAGAATTCCATATGTAGTGCTATCTTCCTTTAGATTCAGAACTTAAGCTTGCATGAAATGCTGACAGATATTCTTTTGTAGATGAGCAGATTTAGTCATTTCAATCCTATACATAGGATCTAGAATGTAGCCTCATGTTGCTTTTTCAGAATATACAATGCCTTGGTTTTATCCTCAGCATCGACCTAATCAAAATATAAATTAGTCGACTTAGAACTGGGCATTATAACTTAGTTGTGAAGAATTCTAGTGAGATGTATTCCTTTACAATAAATAAAATACTCCATCCCATTCTGAAAATGATTTCGATTAATTTTGAGCCAAAAGTTTGTTTCAAGAATATCCATTTTCCATTTAGAATTAATAGTCTAAATTGTTTAGCAAATTAAACACCACATTAGAAGTATGACTTCAAATCTTTATTTTGAATACCATGTAAAAAAAATTATAAAGCAATTAGAAGTGAAGATATGGCTTCCTGGAGGAAGTTATTCTCCCATCAATACTGAATGATGATGTTTAATTGCCTTGAATGAGGAATCATAGATATGTGCTAGATATTATCTATTTATTTTGAATACCTCTAGAACCAGTGCTTTAGAAAATCTAAAGCTCTTTCTCTCTCTCTCTCTCTCTTTCTGTCTGTCTGTCTTTCTTTCTTTCTTTCTTTCTTTCTTTCTTTCTTTCTTTCTTGTGGTGTGTGTGTATGTGAATGCATACACACACACACACACACACACACACACACACACACACACACACACACACACACACACACACATATATATATATATATATATATATATATATATATATATATATATATATGCATGTGGAAGGGTGTACACTTGCTTATGGATGAACCTATGGAGGTCAACCAAAGTGTCTTCCTCCATCACTAGTCACCTTAGCTTTTTGAGGCACGTCCTTCACTGACCCTCAAGCTCCAATTCTTGGTCTCAAGCGCCAGAGATCTGCCTGTTATATTCCAGCAGCATTCAGTTTATAGGTGTGAGCCACACATCTAGGTTTTTAGGTACCTGCGCAGGGGACCAAACCTTAGGTCTTCATGATTGTACTGTAAGCATTTAGACCATTTTGCTATTCCCCCAGGCACTGTGGTAAGCAGAGCAGAGAAATAACACTGTCAATGGCAGGGTCCATGCAAGTGCGCAGTGTCAAGGATCAAGAGGCATCAGAAGCTCACTGTGAGGCATCAATAGTTCATTTTCTTTAAGCCTTGCTCTTTTTTGTACTAAGTATGCTCGTTAAATGCCCATAAGCAAAACTTCTTGATAAACTAACTCACCCTCCTTAATTTCTTGGTCTTAACGAAAACTTAACCTCTGTCTGGGTTTGGCCACACATTGCATTAACTTTAGTGCTATTTAAGAAGTTCCATTCTCACTTGTTTCCCCTCCTTGCATGGCTACATCTCCAAGAGATGTCTGCAGCTCAGATTATTGAATAGAACACAATCTTTGCAAGAAAGAAGATTTTAATGCAGTTGAGTATATTTTCTCTCTCCACAGATGAGAAAGCAAACTTGTTTAAGAGTTCAAATGACTTTTGTGGGCAACAGTACTTTGAAAATTACATAGTCAACTCTTGAAAGGTACAAAATATTTGGAGTGTGTGTGTGTGTGTGTGTGTGTGTGTGTGTGTGTGTGTGTGTATTATAGTTTCTCCCAGTATACCCTGGGACAAGGTCAGGTTGATTTGTTATTCATTCCACATCCATGGAGCTTTCACGAGAGATTGAACCTTTCTCTACACTTTCTAAGTGTAACGATACTGCATATACACCTTGTTCAATATTTTTTATCCTATAGGAAGTAATGGATACAAACAGGTAATAAGCAGTTAGTCAATTTCATGACCACAAATCAAGGAGTTTGTTAAACTACTACCCCATAAGAATTACCTTCCTAGAAGAAATATGTATACAACAAACTCTCTCAAAGACAGATAATATCATATCCTACTTGAATGGAGAATTATATTTAATTGAGAAGGGGTATGCTTATTGTGCTTAAAGACCTGAAGTAGCATTTTATTCTGTTACCATTAAAAAATCAATGTTCTTCACTTTTACCTCATAATTACTTTCTCATGATAGGATAGTCTTTCATACATGTCTAAACATGAAGACTCTAAAATGGTGGTAATGACTTCAGAAATCATTAATTCTGTTCCTTCATCACATACATGAATGCACTAGAAATTTGAAAACTCATACTCAGGGTCATATTATAGGTTAAAGGCAGAGTTGGATAAACACTTAGGAATACTTGCTTCTAGGTCAGCAATCTTCCCATTACATCATACTATGCCTATTTGAAACCAGACAGATAAAACCAAATGCTTTGAATAAATTTTAAATCAGTGATACAAATATGGACATATGTTTGAGATTAAAATAAGTGGAGAGACAAAAGGAGCAGAGTTAATTAAAACTGTGGGGAGACTTTATGACAATTCAGTGAGACAATATCCCCATGAATTGGTCTGTCTATCTCAATAATTTCAGGAAAGACACCAATTATAAGATAGAGCCTTTGTCCCTATTGGCCTTTTTCATCATCAGAATGGTGATGGTACTGGCTAGTTTTCTGTCAACTTGATACAAGCTAGAGTCACTGAAGAGGAGAAAGCCTTAATTGAGAAAAGTGCCTCAATAACATTGGATTCTAGCAGGCCTTTTGGGCATTTTCTTAATTGGTGATTGATAGGAGAGGGTCCAACTCATTGCAAGTGGTACAATCCCTGGGTGTTCTATGAGAATGCAGGCTGAGCAACCCACAAAGAGCAAGCCAGTAAACAGTAGCCTTCCAGGGTCTCAGCATCAGCTCCTTCATTCAGGTTTCCGCACTACTTTCCTTGAAGGATGGACTACAATATGGAAGTATAAGCCAAATAAATCCTTTCCTTCCTAATTTGTTTTTTGGTAGTGGTGATTTGTTGCAGCAACAGAAATGCTAAGACATTGATGGAAGTATTAAGGTGGTCTGACGTCAATGCATCATCAAGACCAGACTCATTGAATCTCCTTTTGTGTCTTTGCTAGTTTCTACTTTGTTTGCCTGACATTTGAATATGGTGTTAACTGATAAATAAATAGCTCCAGTAAAATACTAGTTTGCACATAGCTGCAGTGGAGAGATATACCAGTTCAAATGCCCTCCTAAAATGGAAGGTTTGACTACCATTAGGACTCAACAGCCACCAAACTCTTCAAGTTCTTATGGTAGCCGCTACATGTGGGTATGCTGGGGCTCATTCTTGATGCAGTGTCCCAGAGCAACCACTTCCAGAAGGTAAACTATATGTGAACCTTCTAACAAGGACTGTGACAGAAGTACTAGAGACACGTCAACAGCTCACAACAAAAGGATCCCTAGAAAAGAATTCTGCTCTTCATTCTCTCACTTGCTGTGCTTTCAAGTTCTCAGCCCCAAAGGTTTTCTTTTCAGAGATCCCGAATGCTCTCAAATATGGAAGTCCTGGACTTGAAGTGAACTTGATAACTAAACCAGAAAGATGAAAATCTGGCCTAGATTCACCAGGAAAAGGGCAATCATTGGAGCACCTTGACCTTGGTTATAGGCATACTCAAGTTGCCATGGAAAACTTTCTGAGTGATTGAACAGTGTGATTTTCAGAGCCATCCACAGCTCACTTAATTTAGCTGTGGTACTTTCTTTCATAGTCTTTGCCCTAGAATAATTGTCATATCTGCTTGTGTTCTTTTCACCCTGAAACAGGAATATTGTTTTGGGGGGACTGTTATGATTTTTTTTTATAGAAAATGACCAAAATAAAGATGGAAATAAGAGACATGGAGTATTCTAAAAGATAAAGCAGATAAAAGTGACTTAATTTTTAATTGTCAGGTTTGAGAATGCCCATTCTTTAAGGATAATCACACACATGTTTATTACTCTGAAATACGTCTAAAACATGGAAGTCCAGACTTACAGGGAAGATAATATGAACCACAGAATAATCATTTGGTCCTATTTATCATTAATGTAATGGTTTGACTTCTAAGAACTCATTTCCTCTCTTCTTCAGGGCTTCTCATATTTGAGAGTGAGCTATACAAATAAAAGTGAGAGAGCTTGGCTAAGCATAGTTAAGATGTATCCATCCCAGGCCACAAAGAAACTGCTAGAAAACAGTAAGCATGGTATATAGTGTTAAAAAAAAAAAAAGAATCGAGAATGAATAGTAGAAAAAATAGGGAAGAATTTTGGTTAAAAAAAAAAAAAAGGGAAAATATGTTCACAATTTTCTCTTTTTAAAAAATATGCTAGGAAGGTATTTCTAGAAAAAGAAAAAATAAGCCTTTCATCTGTCACTAAAAACCAAACAAAGCAAGGAGCTTGCATTGTGTGGAAAAAAAATATCTAGGTTATGTTCTAAGGAAAGAACCTGCCACCCCCCCCCCCCCAATCTTGTCATTAGGTATATAAGAATAAAAGGATAACAGGCTTAGGCAACTGAATATACATTTCCATGGGCTAAAACTAAAGTCTGTTTAAAAGACATGCATCAGAGCTACAAAAAGGTTGGTATGTTTATTTTCATGTTTTTTTTCCAAGATGTAAAGATTTAATATCCTACCTAAGATCCTTTCTGGTTATTCTGATATTTTCCATATATATATATATATATATATGTGTGTGTGTGTGTGTGTGTGTGTGTGTGTGTGTGTGTGTGTGTGTGTGTGTGTGTATATGATGTATGTGTATAAAACTATATATATATATATAACATTACTAAATATCAGTGATAAAATCATAGATCACTACTGAAGAAGAGATCCTTTGGCTCCACAGAAGTACTTAAGGCCTATGACCTTGCAGAATAGATGATGTATGACACAATCAATAAGACAAAGTGGCCTGAAACACTAGAACTTGTCGCCACAGGAGGAAGGAAGGATGTCTGCTCCTCAGGGCCATTGGGTTCCACTCTATGCTTATGTTGACTTAGGGGTTATGACCTTCATCAAACAGATCCGGTTGCAGATGGACTCGAAAGGTATGCCGTAGAATATTGAGGACAGAATGGCGATATCTCAGATAGAGCAAGGGCAAAGGAGATTTGTGGCTAAAGGCAGCAATACAAGGGCGAGTTCAACAGTGGCGTTTTACTGGTGAAAATGTAAATAAGTGGCTGTGGTTGACTTTAACCTGTTACTTCTCCACTGGATCCTCATTTAGATTCCATGTGTAAGGTAAAGGATGTTAGAGATAATTGACTTTCCCTCTTTGCTCATGCATGTCATCCTGCTTTGTCCTTTGTCGGTTGAGTCTCCACTTCTACTCCCTAGTCTCCCCCAAAAATCTAATCAGAAAGCAGTAGTCTGAGTTTGTCCTAACATTTCTCCGCAGCCTCTTTTTTTTTCCAGGCACTGACTACTTACAAGGTCCGGGACTTCCAAAGCCTAATAAAAGCAACCATGTGGAACTTTGTGAACTGAAAATAGAGCACAACAGGAATTGTGTGTGATTCCTGACAACCCACATGTCAGGAGCCAGCATTCTGAACTCACAGATTACAGTTGCCTCTCTAAGCCATAGGTACTCAGTTGTTGTCATAAGTAATTCCTTAAGCAGTTCCACAAGTTACTATGCATTATGGAATAATCACCTAGCAGCCACACAGGGCACTACTAGGAAATCAGTTTGGTGTCTTAAGTGTTTTCAATGGAAAAATCAAGGAACACATAGGAGACAGGAGGTACTGCTCACTCGAACAACTTAAGGTACAAACAAGGCATTCCAAAACTGTGGCTGTCTAGTCTGAAGCCACAGACAGATTGGGGTGGCAAGATTGTCTCAAGTAAGGAAACCTTGAAACAGGGATTGGTGAGATAGATGATTACATATTAGGGTTGATTTTATACCACCATGGCCCACTGTGAGAAGGCACAATCTTGCAGCGTATATGCAGCCCCAGAAATCCATAAACTAATGTGTGCACACAACTTTTTCCAGCACATCCACTATGGACAGCTAACAATCAGATCCACACTAATCCCTCCTCATGTGGATGGTGGATTTCCCAGTGGTTAGAGGAGGCAGGGCAGAGCCATAGGTGAGTTAAGCATTTTCAAGTACACTTCAGATATTCAGTTAGATCAAGCGAAAAGCGTCTTGAAGAAGCCCCATAGGTTGCAGTGTAACATTTCTTTCTTAATGCATGTTAAAAAAAAATAGTATAGTGTCTCCCCAGTCTGGATTTAGAAGGTAACTTGAACAGCTAACGCTGACTTACTTTGCATTTAGCTGCTTTCCTTTCTAATCTCTTAACTGCAGGATGTGCTTTCGTGACATAGAGCATTCCATATAAATTTCTTATACCTGAAATCCACAAAAATATATCATATAGTGTGGCAGTCAGTTGAATTCTGACATGTATATTGGCTGAGTTGTCCATGTTCTCATTTGCAGTATGACTTCATTAGGTCTATTCTCAAGAGACGGGCCCCCGGGCCCTAGACCTGAGCTGCATCACTCCCCAAGGGAACAAGTTGGATTAAGAAACATACTGCAGCAGAGAGCCACATTTTCAGAGGCTCTGATTTTTTTTTTTCACACACCACACCATGTTTCTAGAGAAGCTGTGAAATATCATTTAGGGTTTCCTTGTCACCTCCAATCCACTCTCCCCCAACAGCTCTCATAATTTTTAGAAATGAAATTTTATCATGTCGCTGTCCAGTTTCAAAGCTTTCAATGGCCCCTCGTTGAAGAAATAATAAAACTCTAGTGGCAATGTTTTCAGGAAAACAATGTCCCTTCCCCTCTACAGGACACCTACAAATTTCCTGCCCTTTGGGCAATTATATACACAACTTTTCTGACTCAAGTTCAACTCATAAAGAGCTTTGAAGTTTCCACTCTTCCCTAGCAAAACTTAGCATCATCTGCAGAAAGCCAAATGACCTATTGTGTGCCTTAGAAGTGGGAGACACAAAAGGCTGCCCATTTCTCTTTCATACCTGTTGTGAGGAGGGATGCAACAAATGCCTAGAAATAAGATAGGAAGAATCCCATCCCTGCCCCATCTTGTCACTAGGCACAGTGCCTGCTGACATGATTCATTCACATCACAAAAAGGATATGTACTTTGAGACAAGAGCTAGCTCTGATTCCAGCTTCACTCCCACTGAACTCCCAAGGAATGGTCATGATAAGTGGATATTAGCCCAGAAACTTAGTATACCTGAGATATAAGATACAATTTGCAAAACACATGAAACTGAAGAAGAACGAAGACCAAAGTGTGGACACTTTGCCCCTTCTTAGAATTGGAAACAATCACCCATAGAAGGAGTTACAGAGACAAAGTTTGGAGCTGAGACGAAAGGATGGACCATCTAGAGACTACCATATCCAGGGATCCATCCCATAATTAGCCTCCAAATGATGACACCATTGCATACACTAGCAAGCCTTTGTTGCAAGGACCGTGATATAGCTGTCTCGTGTGAGACTAGGCTGGGGCCTAGCAAACACAGAAGTGGATGCTCACAGTCAACTATTGGATGGATCACAAGGCCCCCAATGGAGGAGCTAGAGAAAGTATCCAAGGAGCTAAAGAGATCTGCAACCCTGTAGGTGCAACATTATGAACTAACCAGTACCCCGGGGCTCTTGACTCTAGCTGCATATGTATCAAAAGATGGCCTAATCGGCCATCACTGGAAAGAGAGGCCCATTGGACAGGCAAACGTTATATGCCCCAGTACAGGGGAACACCAGGGCCAAAAAAATGGGAATGAGTGGGTAGGGAAGTGGGGGGGGGGAGGGTATGGGGGACTTTTGGGATAGCATTGGAAATGTAATTGAGGAAAATACGTAATTAAAAAAAAATGAGTAGCTTCTGATGTAGTGTTTAAATGTAGACAATGTCTTTCCTAGCCTCCCATTTATTGGATTGGGAATGAACATATTACTTCATGCCCTGACCAATGAGACATCAGAGGAATGGAATGAAGGATGCTGGAAATAGTTTCTGTGTCTGAAAAGACAACATAGAAGAGAGGAAGGAGGTCTTATTCTAGATGTTGTCCTTTGATGATCTGATGCTTCTACAGATGCCTCACACAAAACATTGACAGTCTAAAGTACTAGGTTTTAAGCATGTACTACTTATGTCTGATTTTGCATATGTCTTTTATTTCTGGACCTGTTACTCTTAAGCTGAAACCATTGTCACAGAGTTGAATATCAAAATTCTTTACAGTTATATTATACCATAGTGCTCATAAATGCAGAGATGGGTTTGTGTGTGTGTGTGTGTGTGTGTGTGTGTGTGTGTATTTGTGCTGCCAAAAGGACAAAGAAAGAAGGAAAACAGATATGGATAGATAGATAGATAATAGATAGATAGATAGACAGATAGATAGATAGATAGATAGATAGATAGATAGATAGATAGATAGATGGATAGATGATAAAAAGCTGACAGGTGTAAGATCATACTTAAAATTATGCAACCTACTACTGACATAGTCTAAGGTGCTAACATAAGTTCCTGAAATGTATCTACACGACACCTCCCCTACCACCTGCATACTTAACATTAAATAAAATCTCATGATGGATTTTCGTGTTTTTCCATTCAGTTTTACATAACCAATGTATGGCTCACCCTGTCTCCTCTGTAGTCCATCTCATGTGTCTCTCTATCTTAGACCGTGCGAACTTTGCATCAATTGCAGAATCATGTAACTTAACCTATAAAAGTTTATTTAATGGTATTCAGATAAGGATGAGCAAAGTATTACATAGCTTTTGTGCTTATCTTTTCTTCTCATCTAAAAAATGTTGAATGCATCAAATATATGACTTGCTAAAATACTTTTACACTAGTGAATAGGTATTGCTATATTTCTTCTAACTGTAAAATTAAGAAATATTCAGCAAGTACATATTAGTTTCCTATTAACTCGAAAACAGTTTCATTTCTGAATAGCAACAAACACATGAATAGTTTCCAGACTCTGTTACACAGAGACACTCTAAGCCATTTGAGAACAAACAAACAGAGAAATAAAAAAATACCACAAAATGGGCCAGGTTATAGCCCCTTGTGTGCAAATCAAAACATAATTAAATGAAAGTAATGAGCCCAATGGCAAGTAATCCCAACATTTTGAAAAACATGGCCTAATTTTTCTCTTTTATTTGTAGTTGCTTGTGTTGATATAACACAATAGGGAAACTATGAACATTTTCCTATGCAGTAATTGTACTTGGGATTTTATGGCTGCCACCATTCTTTCATTTGCTATTGTTTCCATCTAGAAAGGCCCTGTCATACTGTATGTAAAATGATTAAGTACTTCTTTATTGTACTGTACATGTAAATGAGAGGGACGGAAAGATAAAGAGAGAGAAACTTAGGAACATCTTTCAGTACAAGGACTTAATTATTATTATCATAGGATATGCAGCTTATGAATCCAGATAATCATGGGGCAATCATCTTTCAATTTAATTAACAAGAGGAACAGTGCTTTATAAAACTCCAAAAGGCTGAAAATGAATTCTGCTATGGCTACCTAACTGTTGAAATCTGCCATTAATATAGCGCAGAGCAGTTGAATAAAATGGAACATGTATAATGACCACACTGTTGCAGCAGATTGTTGGTTAAGTGATGGCATATGAGAATCTTGAAATTCGGGCTAAGCCTGTGTGCTAATATTTTATACAAAGACCAGTGCAATACTCTTCTCATGGCTGGAAATAATCCCCTCCTTATATAATAATACATATGCACCGTTTACCTATACACAGAGTGTACATAGGTTTTGATGACTGCCATCTATCTCTGGCTTGTTGTTTTTCCACAGAAATATCTTCCATCTCCACCCTCCCATTAGATTCATTGGTATGATGGGAGAAGGGAATTGAATTCGCTGTTTTATGCTCACAAGATGATACTTCAGGCTCCCCAAGATAATCTACGGTAACTTCCTCATCTCAGGAGCCTAATTAAATAACACTAGCAAAGACCCTTTTCTCAATAAGTTAATGTCTACATATCCTGAGGGTATCTTTGGGCCATATTTTATAATCTTCTAAAGGTAAGTTGGTGAACGTTTTTCAAGCCACATTCTATAACATTCTCAGCGAGCTCCTCTCTCTGGACTCCTGAATGTCAGAAGCCTGCATGCCAATTTCGATGTAAAGTGGGGCTGAAATTTGATACTAATGCTGGCCTAAACCATTCCTCACAGTTCTTTAAACACTCTATTAATATGTGATAGGTTCCATAAGAAATCTGCCGGTCTTGAAACCCGCCTCAATTTCAGATAAAGTATTAAAACAGTTTCATAAGAATACAGCACAATGATGTGACATATGGATTTAATTAATATTATGCTAAGCCTAGTATCATCAATTCCCACTGGGGATGTTAAGATGAAATCAGTCTTGAAGGCCAAAAAATATGCAATCTGACAAAAAGAGACAGCGGTTAGAAAACTGTTAAAATGAAATACATAATAAAAACTCCACGCTGGGACATTATATATGTGGCAGAAATAAAGATATATTGGCAAAGTAGTTGCTGACGGTAATAAAATGTTACCAAAGTTAATGTTTTTAATCGCTAAGAGAGAAGTCGTGGTGTATATCTAACAGTGGATAATTCAAAATTTCATTATTTTAGTTATGCTAGCATTTCTATTATTTAGATGAAGCGACATTGAAATAATACTAGGATTTGTGTATGAGACAAATTCTAAGTTACTGCTGCTGAGTGGATAAGAAGATCATTAGATGGCCATCATTCCTAATGCTCAAAGAACAAAGGAGTAGCCCTTTGGCTAATGCATGAGGTCCGAAATGAAATGTTCCAATTCTTTTAAGTAACAAGAGGGAAACATACAATGGAAGAGCTATAGTTGGTCTTAAAAGGTAATAAAGCGTACAAGTATAAAATCTCTAAATAAAAATCCAGAACATACTTCAATTAAGAGGATTAGCTGACATTTTATGATTTTTTTAAAAAATCTGATCGTGTTCAAGTACCAGTAACCACCACTTATGAGACTGCCCAGTCTACTTAAAGGTTATTGAAAAAACCAGAGCTTCCCTTTCACATGTGACATCAAATCACATTATCTATCAGTCCTCCTTAACTGGAACACGTTGCCTCATACTTCTCTAGACACACAGTGTACGCACCTATGCATGCATTCATCAGAGAAACTATTGCAAGTATTTGCTAAAGGTTTAAATTGTGGGTGAGTATTGAATAGCTCTGTGTGGAAGTGTACAGATTTAATACAGTGTCTTAAAAGTCAAGAAGCAGCTTTAAAGTTTAAGTTACATTTATTTTGTGTGTGTGTGTGTGTGTGTGTGTGCGCGCGCGTGTGCATGTCTGTGTGTATGCAGACATGTTGTAGTGCAATTATGGAAGTCAGAGAACAACTTGTGAGAATTAGTTCTCTCCACCATTTAAATCTCAAAGATTTAATGTATGTTGTCAGACTAAGCAGCAAGTGCCTTACTTGTTGAGCCATGTCAAAGCCTGGAGAAATACTTTTAGCTAGCATTTCAAGTAAGGCAGCTAGGGTGAGCTTAGTCATGCTCTTCCAAAAGCATTCATGGAAATCATATGGATGATATCTCTGTTAATAGGATATGATAAAATTACTTTATTTTATTCCTAAAATTAATTTCAGGAATTTCATTTTAAAATGTAAATGGGTCTGCCAGGAAATAAAAGGAAATGCTTAAATAGACTATGAGAGAGTAGAAGAAAGGTACTTATGATCAGATCAGTAGGATATACTAGAGCATAGTAACAGAGACACTAGTAAGACTAGCAAAGCAGAAGTATTGATAGGGGAAGCAACTATTGAAGTATTAACTCCCAAGGCCTAGGAGTCCTTCAGCAAGACAGCCTAGCTTCCTCTCTGTCTGAGGACAAAATGTATCCGTTAATGAGATCAGTCAGAACAAAGCCATATAAGATGGTCATTTTGTACATTGCTTTACCATAGACTATATCAATTACTACTTTAAATATGAAATAACCATCTCTATAACAATAAAAATTAGCTATTTTGTAAAGATTTGGCAAAGAAGTCAGAGTTCAACTGTGGCAGAGAGGAGAATACAGCTTTCCAAAGGAAGAGAGCAACAAGTTGAGAGCAGTATGAGTGGGGCTTCTTCCTCGCGTCTCTATCAGATCAGGGAGAAGAATGCAGTCATAACTCTGCACAAGTTCTCCAGGTCCCTCCTACAAGAAATAGCTGGACACTTTATAACCTTGTTCTATCCCAGCTGTTTTCCTTCAGACTTACAGCCTGCCTGCCCTACCTCAGAGGGCAATAACGATGCATGAAATGTGAAGTTTTAAACAATAGTTGCTTTTGAGTTACGTGCACATAAAATGCCTCTGGGAAATATGGAAAATCTATTGCCCCCTATGACTTAGAAGATAGCTCAACAGACCCACTTGAAATGTTTTCTTCTATCAACTAGGCCAATGTTGAGCCCAGGAAACTTTCAGTCTTAGATGCTTAATGGTTCAAGGAATGCTTTTCTTTATATTCCCTTTTAGTGTGTTTTTTAAAAAATCGTTTTTTATATATTCTCTGAAGTAAATCAGTCTCATTCAATAATTGGTGGGAAACATATTACATTTTAAGATAATATACATACATAGTATCCAGACGTAGTTCTTTTTCTAAATTTGTCATAGTACCAAAAAATGGTAACAGATTTCACCTTTAGGTTTTAGTCTTAAGCATCAATAATATAGAAAATGATACATGCCTAGAAGAAAGAGAGGGAGAAGGAGTAAGCCTTAATACTCTATAATCAAAGAATACTGTGTGAGGAACCAGATGGGGATGGGTAGCATTCTAAAAGGACTGGGTGTCTGCTTTCCTCAAGAAGCCACTGGTGGTATGGTCCAAGAATTTACTCAAAATTGATCAAAGAATAGGCTTCATTATAAATGAATAGAAGAGTAATGTGGTCTTGAAAGAAGTCTAGTTTTAAGGTCAAGGGACCATGGGATCTAGTTTCCTTTCTAGATGACCTTAGAAATCATCCAACACTCCTAAGCCTACTTCACTCATTTATAGATAAGGGAGGTCTTACATTAAAAAAAAATTGAAAATTGCAAATGACCACTTGTCATCATAGTAAAATTATTTTTTGCTATCTGCACGGAGATAAGGCATGAAGAAAGCTAAGAGTACCTTCGTTTTTATAGGTTGCTGTCTTTAAGAAGTAAATGAAAAAAATCAAGATATGAAACACATATAAGAGCTATTATAAGACTTTTTATTATATGTATATAATGATTTCTCAGTTTACCTCTCAGTTTATCTCCGTTATCTTTCTCACGTGAAGCCTATTGGACATCTGCCATTTAATTAGCAACCCAGCTGCCTTGTCTCCCAAGTTGCCATCACATCTGTCCTGTAAATGTCACGACATTCAGCACACCCATGTTTAAACACCCTACATACTGCTTTGATCCCTATATTAAAATCCTGTGATTTATTTTTTAAAAGCAGAATCCCAGGGCACACACAGAACTTGCATACCCTTTCATAAATGACAGACAACACTTATTTCGAAAAGAATCTTAGTGTGTGGGATGATTTGCTCGTGTGTCTTTACAAGGACAGAGTCTTTCAAGCCTTCCTCAAAAGCACGTTAGGAGAGGTATGGTCCTAACCACACAAAACACCACTTGGAGAGATTCAATAAATGATTTCATACTTTCAGTAAATGAAGTTTAAATAAATACTCTAAAAAAAAAAAAAAAAAAAAAAAAAAAAAAAAAAACGCTGTACAGGCAAGGCTGTGTTGAAGCTAGCCGGGACTAAGTATACAGTTTTAATTAATTGAGAGTCAGCATTGGGACCAGCTACTGGCATATTATCAGAGCAAGCAAACAAAAGAATGCCCTTGGTTCCTGTGGAGTCAGGAACATATCATATCTGTACTGGAAACCACCTGGGGAAATAAGGACACAAGTAACAAAGACAGCCTTAGATACTTACCTTTTTTTCTTTACCCTTCACATATATTGCTCTGAGCTACAAACATGGTTTCTCTTACAGGTTGGTTTCTGACTCTTATTCTATAAGAAAATTAATCACGGTTTTATATAGATATAGATATAGATATAGATATAGATATAGATATAGATATAGATATAGATATAGATGTAGATATAGATATATAAAAGACAAGCCAATAAGCCAAATTTGGTCTTCACATAATATATGTCCAATTCATGTGTCAATATAGAAATCATTGAATTCAGCAATTTCCTAAGGTTTGAGCAACTGCCTGCTTTGCACCTCTACCCCTGCTGAGTGATAAAGAATTGTTACCTTTCTGCCAAGAATGGTTCAACTTCATTATCACACACAGTAAAGATTTTAGTTGGAAATTTTCAATTTTTTGCCTGAAAGAGGCACGATACCCCTGATAACCAAATTATGTAATTAAAACAACTTTTGCAAAAAGAGTAAGGATAACTAAGTTCTTATGAATGACAAATTTTTCATGTACTTAAATGAGTAGATCATGCCTGATATGGGGAGCTTTTCACATTGGTGGCTCTTGTGAAATGAAAGGTGTTTTTTGTTTGTTTGTTTTTTGTCTTTGCTTTTGTTTTTTTTTTTTTAAGTGGACAATTTTTAGGATTAGTGGAAGGCTGGAAGACACACTTTTATTTTTATATTTATTACCATGGTTTTCATGAATACCAGTCCCTCACTTCCAGATTTACTGCTGCAGTGTCTGGAAGCGACATCAGGATTAAATTATTCACCCACTGAATATTTTGCCATTGGTCACAGTAGTTAAATTCATGAAAAAAAAAAACACTTCAATTTATCCAAGGTCAGGACCTTAAATGTAACATTTATTTAAGAGTGTATCCTACAGACACTAAAAATAGTATCAGCTAGGGTTTGAGCATTTCCTTTTGATCTCTGAAGAGCTGTCTCTCTTCTCTTCATTCTTTATGAAACCACATTAAAGCAATGATTAAGCACACATGTTCAAATCCCACCTTCCAAGACTGAAAACTCTGTGAATTGACCGAAGCTTCTGGAAGTTTTCATTCCATAATTTCTTATCAAGAAAATCAAGACATGGAACCTTATTCTGAGGTTTGTTGTGAGAATTCAATAAATCAATGAACAAGATGTACATTAAATAGTTCCTACCTTATAGGTGTTTAAAATATGTAGCTAATATTACAGAATCATTTTGAATGAAACATTATCAAGGATCTAGTTTTAAATCTAGAAAGCCTCGAGTTTTCTTACTTTAAATGTATTAAATTCCCACAAAATCCCCAATTTATCTTTTAATAAAATAGTTTTCAGACTCCATATCCTCTTGATTAACAGAAAAGACAAGCTTTTCTATATAAGCAGATGAGCTATAGACCTGAAGGGCAAGAGGCAGGCCAGGCTATCAAGATGGAATTGCTTCCAAAAAAATGTCCCTTCCACCATTATGTCCTCACACCCAGCCTCATCACACACCCCTCCTTCATACTTTTCTCTAAAAATGGTTGCTTACTAGACCAAATGTAAGATGCATATGGAGAACTCATTGCTACAACAAACTCAGCTTAATTCACCAAAATGTGGTACGCATAAGACCTGGTGCTTAAGACAGGTCTGTTTTGGTAAAAGTTGAGAAGTTGGGGCAAAGGGAGATATCACAGTGTCTTCATGGCTTTGACACACACATACACAAACACACATACACACATATGTACACACACACACACATACACACACACACACACACACACACTAGCATATGTAACTAAGGGTACCCATTGTTTCCAGGGCAGCCTATACAGGAGCTCTAGGTGCCTTTGAAAGGCACACCAGGGCAGAGTGGTTTTGAAGGCTGGAGGAAACTTTCAGATGAACACATACACACACACACACACACACACACACACACACACACACGAGCTTATGAAGATGCAGTGTACTAAGGGCAAACTAGAGATCTGTATGAAGAACTAGCAATTAAAAGCGTGCAAAGCAATGCATCCCCATACTTAGTTCTCTACTATAAAGAAATGGAGCTGATGACGGTGTGAGGGAGGAAGAGACAATGGAATACTATTCAACAAATGCCCAAAATGGCAACAATACTACAAGATCCATAAAACAGTTTAGAAACATGACGACAATGCACAAAAGAACCAGATAATCCAGGCATTAGTTGAGTTCTACACAATTAAGAAAAAGAAAATGATAGATAAAAGAAGGAAAAAATTCTAACTTAAAAAGGGACACAGAAAGTAGGTCGTTTGGAGAGCCAAGAAGCTCGCTGAGTGGGAATATTGGCTGCATTCAGACCTATTTTTTAAGTTAAGAGTCTTACTTGGGTTGAAGCTTTCATTTCTTGGTAGTCTCATACTATCAGAAAAAAATGACTGTTAAATTGAAAAATATAACGATCAGTCTTTAATGGGGTATGTGGTTTAGAGAATGTTTTATTATTTACCACTTGCATGATCTTTCTGTGAAACCTTTTAAATAAAAAATCTGAGGGAATGACTGAAACGTGGCTGGAATCACGGCTCAGGAACAAGGGCCATCCTTAAACTTGAGTTCTGTGTGTTTAAAGATTTATGAGGTGTCACAGTCAGAGCTAATTGACATTTCCGTGTTGTAGCAAGTTGGGAAATTTAGGGGGCAGTAAACCAGGCAGAAACAAAGTGTCTGTGGCTTGCTCGGCTTACTTGATCTACACCGTGCTGTTGGGTGGAGGCCTCCAAACATCTTTCTCCTCAGCACCAAACCAACCACAGAAACCACACTGCTTAGCAGCCCACAGGCTCCCTAGCAGACTTACTGACTCCATTTCTGAGCTGTAGACTGGTTCAAATGGAAGCTTTGCCTTTGAGTGATAGGGCAAGCTTCAGGGTGACTTCTATGCTCCTTCCCAGTCAAAACTCACTCTAAGGTCATGGTCAAGATTTTGCCTTTAAAGAGAGTTGAGATATCTGCCTCAGACTAGATGAAGGGGCAAAGAAATATATTTCTTTGTCACTAAGAAATGGTTATTTATTTTTCTAAAGAATTTGAAGTACATTTACTTTAAATACTTTTCTAATACAGTACATTAAAAATATCTCCAATTATTAAAATAATACTCATAAATACTTCATGTAGGAACACATTTTGGGGGAATTATATAGTTAATATCTACAATTCAGTCTCTGGTCATCAAAATACCAGCAGGGTAAGAAGACACAGAAGAAGGAAAGTACTCAGTGTATAAATCTTCCTTAATTATTTTAATGAACCTTTCTCTATAATTCACCTTATAGAGAAAAATCAAAATACCAGACTTGATTTTCCAGTGTGTCTGAATGAGACAATGTATTTAAATTAGCCGGATGGCCAGCTGAGTTAATCCCCAAATGTCTATGGTGCTTAATTGGTAGCCTCTATCATGTGCTTTCATTTGTTCCTAAACTGTAGTGTACATAAAAATGAAAATGGTGGTGAAGATTTCCATTTCAGGAGAGCAGTTGTCCAGGGACTATTGGAATGAGCTCAGGCCTTACTAGCCAGCATAGGTTCTATTGAGATTAATTTTCTCTAACCCAGTGTGACTCAGCAATGTGACAAAGGTGCAAACTGGAAAGCAGTGGCCTACATTTCTGAGTCTTACACAAGTCTTATACCTTTAGTAGGAAGAATAAAAGGTGTTATTCATGAGTAGACTCCATGGTGTCTAACCTGGATTCTTACATTGGTCCACTGTAAACTGCTAGACATTTAGACAAAAAGAGGAAAGCTGACCCAGTCTCTGTAAAATTGTTGTTGTTCCTATATATTTATTTCCTTTTAGAAGTAAAACACTTTAGTTTCTTTAAGGAAGGGTTCTTGGCCATCCAGCTAGTTGACTGTGTCCCTGCATTTCCTGCATCTTGTTTGGTAGACAAATGTGGCCTTACAATATTGGTGCTACCAATGTGATGAGAGAAGTGTTCTTGGTAGAATTTCTATTTTTCCTTAGGTGATGTACAAGTGTTGGATGTCAAGGCAGCAAACATTTAGCAATAAGTTGTGGACCTCAGGATACCCTGATCTAAAATTATCATCATTATCCCAGCACACAGCACATAGTAGGTTCTCAACCACTAGTTCGCCATAACTGAGTACATGCTACAAGTTGGTCCCAGAGTTACAAATGCAACACCCCCTTCTTTTCCCCAGTTGTATCATTTGCTCTTTCCTGTCAATGTAGTGCTAAATTCTCAGGAGACAAATGAGGAGCGAACTTCCCCTGTGCAAGATTAATTATTCCACGCCACTGCTAACTCCCAACCATATCAGTCTATGACAGTGTGCAAAGATAAATGGCGAGGCAGCCATTTGAAAGGAAATAATTATGGCACCTCTCGGCTCCATGTTATCACGCTCACATCATCATGGGAGATAACTTTGAAACTGCTTGTACTGTGCTGAGAACCTATGTTCTAGCTGTGGCCTGCAAAGATGAAAGTCTCCTCCTGCCTTCAAATCCTCTCTGCCCTGGTGTGCCTTTCAAAGGCACCCACTGAGCCTGTATAGGCTGCCCTAGAAGCAATGGGTGCCAGTGACCTTCTCCTCATGAAAGAAAACACCTGAGGAGGAAAGCGGTCTGTGTCCTGGCAGGAAAGAGATTTTTTTGCCTTGTCAATCAGGACTTGAAGCTTGAATCCATGTTCAACACGTTGGAAGTACCTACCTCATAGCTCGCTGCAGGCTATCACCAGGACAGTTAGAAGGACAACTGACTCTGTAGGCCAACTACTGACTGGCTTCCATTTCAAACATGCAATGGCTGCACTTCACTTGAAAAAGCCAAGCTATTCCATGGAGTCAATTTTCCTAGGAAACACTTCCTCAGTTAATACGCAGCGGGACTGTTCTACCTGTAAAGAATTTTGCCCCAGTGGAGTGATTGGTTTGTCTAAAGCTTCAAAGGAGCCCTCCACAAAGCTCCAGGGAGAAGGTCCCTTTCAGACAAGGCCAGCAGTTGGAGAGGTAATAGTCCACTCTGGCTGTAAATGGAGAGACCCACACAATTTCAGTGTCTGATTTGGGTGCATACCATGAATTGCTTGCAACATCCAGGGCTCTTGGGCGGTGTCAGAAGATTCTAGCCTCAGATAAAAGACTGATCAGGGTTGGTTATACCCTGGCATTTTCCTTTAAGTTCTGGAGGGCATTGGGAGGAAAAGTATATGTTTTAATACTTTCTCTTGGAGCCCAAATTAAAGCACAATGTTTGTTCAATGGGGGTTCCTTCTTTTGTCACAGCCACGAAACAACAATGATAACAAAATAGGGTGATTTGCTATAGAAGAGAGAAGCCAGGAGGAAAGGGAAATGAGCATTGAGCAGTGCAATTCCTTAGCTTCGGAGGTTAAGCCTCCCGTGTTTTTCTTATATTTAATCACCTATGGGTATACACAGGGCTTCAACCTGAAACAAACACGACGTTTGGGCTGTGTAGCTCTTCATTCATGTTATGGCCAGCCTGACAATCACAGCCTGCTCCCCTGTGATGTCAGACATTGTCTGCCCCTCATTCTGCTGGTCATCTTGCAATGCTATGCACCCCAGAAGAGGCTTTGATATGCTGCTGCTGCTGTGCACATCTGCAGAGGTCTTGAGACACTGACTTCCTTTGACAGTACCCATTGTCTTAGATTTATTAGCAAAGATGTTCTACTACCAAATTCTTTATATTTCCTCTAAAATGAGCTACTCCTATGCTGTTAGTCTAGTCACCCTGCAACTCACTTGAACTTAACACACTGATGAGTTGCATAAGTAGATACTGTGGCGGTGCTTTCGCCCAGCATTTATTTCCAAAGCACCGGGTGCTAAGAACTGGTGTGAATTGTGTTGTAGGCAGTAGCTGTGTGGGAATGTTGTAAGAGCAACACAGATTGGCCTTAGTCTACATTGGCTTCCTTGAACACAGGATGTCCAGGAACTATGCTAAGCATTTGTATGTAAATTCATATTAACTTTCCCAACATTAGAAATGAAGAAACTTTACCAAAGCCATGTGGTTTCTGCTTGACAGTAGATAGGGCCACTAACTGGCTTGACCTAAGCCAACCTCCTTCCCCTTGTCATGGACATCATGTATGAGCACGAGAGTCATGTACATTCACGTGCACGAAACTATTGTATTCTGTATATATGAATCTTCACACAGCAATCTGCTTATTATGTGTCAAAAGCCCAGTGAATTTTTCTAATAATAGATTGAAAGGAATTTTAGAAGGCATGTGTCTCCCTGGTAACACATTTTATAACTTAGTCTTGCTTTCTTCATATACAAATCATGGAAATAACAGCATTATTCCCAGAAAGTTCTGAGTTTCTGGTTGCCTGGATAATGTAGACCAAGCATTGGTGCAGCTGTCCACTAGTACTAAATAACAAACTTCCACAAGCCAACTAAGGCAACATCTCTGGGAGTATCAGATTCAAAACACTTTGTGTGTGTGTGTGTGTGTGTGTGTGTGTGTGTGTGTGTGTGTGTGTGTGTGTATGTGTGTGTGTACTCACATGCATTCTGCATTCTGGAGTGATGATGGTGTATGTGTGAGGGTTGGAAATCAAGGGATGGCATGCTTCAGAGACTATCTTTCTCCACCTTGCTTCTTTTTCTCTTTTCTTCTTTTCTTTTTCTCTTTTTTCTTGAAGCAGGGTCTCTTTTTCACTTGAAACTTGTGGAGTAGGATAGGTGGGCTGGCTAATGAGCTCTAGAGATTTCCTTCATGTTCCTATTAATCCCTGAGATTATGAATGCTCATCATCACGCCCAGCTTTCAGTTAACTGTGAATCCTGATGAACTGAATCATGCTATCATAGCAAGCAGTTTTCTGAATGAGCTATTTCCTAAGCCCAACACACTAGTCCTGTTGGTGGACTTCTCTGTTGAGCCTCACAAAGAGTTGTACATTAAGTATTTAATTTTTTCCCACATTTCAAATAAATATCACAAGGGAATAAAATCATGTGGCAGTATCTTGGCAGCTAAACACCTTTGGCATGAGAACATGCCAATTTCATGATGAAGAAGCCCCACTATTCATCTGAGGGAGTCCTCACTCAGGCAAAAAGAGTGTCAAGGAAAAATATTTTAAAGCGAATCCTCACAGTAACCAAATATCTAAGCCTCTACATCATATGAATAAGTGGTCATAAAATCTGCCTTCTTAAACAATGAGATAATAAGAAAGAAAAAAGAAATAGAAAACTCATCCTAAGACTTGATTTTGAACTGCAAATGCAAAAGGGAGGAGGAAGAGAGAGGCAGAAGGAGAGAGGGAAAGTGAGAGACAGAGAGGGAGACAGACAGACAGATAGACAAGAATAGATAGTGAGAGTTTATCCCTCATAAAGATAGTAGGGATTTCTTACAAAATGTGTGCACACTCCATATCCTTAAGCTCTCTGGGACTCAAATCTGTCAGTGTAGACACCATCTGACAGTTTCTATAAGTGCCTAAAGGTAGAGATATGAATCAGGCTCGCTTTCTCCCTTGGAACAATTCTCCTCTTGGGCTATATATACCATGTGTGCAATGTGCATGCAGATGTTAGCAAACAACTTCACTATTTTCCCCTTCCAGTATCTCTGTCAAAAGCAACCGTGGAGTATGGCTTTGTAACTATGTTGTGAGTGAGACACAGTCACAAGACCTGGTGCTGTCTCTTCATAAGGCATGCCAGACCATCAGTGAGAGCACAGGGCTACTAACCATGCTTATTTAATTGTTCCACTGGACTCACAGAACATACCTGCTGCAACTTGATCTTTAAGTTCATTGACTTGAAGCCAGTAGAGGAGTTGTCAGATGTGATCAGAGCTAACATGATTAGCTTAGCCCAACCTAGAAGTAGGTGATTTTTGCCCACTGTATCTGAACAAGCTAGTAGGCAGTAAGGATCCATACTTCTGGTCCAGAGTCCAACCTTATAGCCTCTTTAAAATTATATACTCTACCTGATCACTGGATTGAAGGTGAGAAAAGACACAGGGAGGTCCTTTGGTGAGGAAGAGGGCAAAAACACTGTCATCTGTTTCCATGAGAATTCTTGGCTCGGGTTGTCTAAATTCTCACCTCTGCTAATTTGACTGGAACAAAGCACCAGAATTGGGGCTTCCAAGCTTGCTTCACATTTTTCTTGCCTCATACTGCAAAGAGGAACCCTCAGATGTGCTGTGTAATGTCATCTCAGGTATCCAAACTTCTTGCTACATATATGATGTTCCTCCATTTTTCATGACCTCAAAGAACTTTACTGAGTTTTCCTAAGAAACAATCCTGCACAACATTGACACTAGGCTGATGTTACTTCTTTGATCTTCCAAGAAGTCTGGAATTTTTATACCTGGTACTTGGTTGGTGATTCTAGAAAGTCTGGCCCTAAGTCCAAATGATAGGATTCCACATCTTTGTACGGGTGCTCATTCTTCCTTCGTCACTCTATCCACACACATCATGATCCGTCCTACCTCTTAACTTACTTGTGAGGTCACCCCAGGATGAGACATGAGATAAAGTTCTTTTCTTTTTGAAATCTCTTTAGACATTTCCAGTCTCCAATTTCATGGCTGAACTCCATCATGTTTCATGCTACTCAATGCTGCTATTTAATAGATTGATAGTCTACTAAATAGTAGAATTACTAATCTATTAATAGAATACTAGTATGATTCATGGATTAGGTTTCTCCAGCCTGTCTCCAAGGACACACTCATGTAATTGTTTTGCTTCTGTACTCAAATGCTCAGATGTCATATAACATATACTGACCTTGATCCCATACTCAGATCATGAAAAGAATATTGGGCTTTTTTCCACAATGCTCAGAGAACAGAAATTTTAGCTTTGACTTTTTAAGTCTCTCTACAACACTCTGAAGGATTGTGAGATGAACAGATTTCATTATTGTCTGCATCAATATTGAGCAGCAGCATCTGTGACATCTGTGCCCTCCATACCAGTAACTCTTTGACAACTTTTTCCTCCTCTTGCTGTGGTGCCACAATAACATCTGAATATTGTCTAATGTTTCCTTGGAGGAAGCCCTGTACATCATCCTTATTGACAACCAATGAATGGATATAAATATCTACATATTCTCACCTAGGAGTCTATCAGAGCCATCTTTTCCCTAAATGCTTTTGGTTGTTTTTTGTTTTGTTTTGTTTTGTTTTTGGTTACTTTTCTGTTAGGGTGTAGCCAGAATGAAGAATACCTGTGTGGCTGCAGAGTCTGTATAAACCTAAGAAAGTCGTTGTAAAGAGGGTGCATGAGAAATATCTCACTTCTCTTCAGCTCTTAAGTACAGGATCAGCTTAGCAAATAAAAATGCATTTCTGAAAGTGTATCCCTCTTTTTGTAAGCCAGGGAGACCTAGTTTGGAATAAACTTAAGAGCAGCTCTAATATGGATTCAAGGGAAAAGAGAAATGCGTTAATCTATTAAGCATTAATTGAGAAATCATGACTTGGGTATTCATGATTCCCGGGGTTTGGCAACTTTCTCATCTGTGCTGGCAGTAAGTTCCTGAGAGGCGGAAGGGAGCTGGATCTCTGGGAGGTCTTCAGATGTCAGTGAGGAGATGAAAATGAGTAAGCACTTCCTGAAAAGGTAACAATTCTAAAGAGAGTAATTTATCACACAGCTGAAAAAGCACACAGAAGACCCTGGGGTGTACTTCTGGGTGGCAATTCATTGTGAGGTCTGAAATTTCATTTGTTTCCTTTACACACACATACACAAAGGAGTGACAATGGAGACTCTGCAGAAAGGAAAGAAAGGAGGAAGGAGAAACAAAATTCCCGCTCAGGTTATTAATGGAGTGGGCTTGGATTTCATGAATCTTACTCTGCTTGTGACATAAATAGTTGATCATTTACAATGGCACCCAGCAACTGACAATTAGGACAAACTTTACCCAAGTGGGGAAGGTCATGTGTCCCAAGGTTAAGTATCTTGACCACAGACAGTCCTCAAAGAAGGGAACAGAGCACAGAAAAGTTTGCTTCCTGTCTGTCACATCTCCGTGTTCACAGCTCTATCTGCACTCTCTTCAGTGAAGGGCTCAGAAGTCAAGGCACTTCCCATTCTGAAAATGGAAGTCTATATCCACCTAGGCAGGACAAGTCATACTTCAATGCTCCTATTTTCATATATCTCGCTCTATTGTGGGTGCTCACATATATCTCAGGTTCCCCAGCTATCTCCCTTACATTGTAGGAAGATCACATTTTCCATGTGGTCAACCTGCATGCTATACAACCTGTTTATGTATGAACATATACGAAGAGTACTGACAGGAGCCCATCCAAGATTAGCATCACTGCACACAAGCAAATATATGTTCTGGTTTCAAAGTTCAAATGGATAATAACGTACATTAGTTGATGATTTGATATTTTACATATCTTGTTACATTTCATGCCTGCTTCCATCCATTGATCTCTTACTAAGAAACATAAACAAGAGCAAAAAAAAATGTGTTGAAATAGTGGTAACTAATCTTAGGATCTGCTCAAAGAAAACCTAAAGTCAATTAGAAAAAGACAGATGTAAAAAGACAATTACAACACAGTAGCATTGATAGTGTGGTAATTATAAGCTTCATTTGGTACGAAAAGATGTGGGAGGGGCATGAGAGCAGCCAGCTCTGCATGTCACAAGACTCTGATTTAAGAAGAAGACAACAAGTGAGAACGAGCTAAAGCCATCATGTTGGCTCTCCTGTCTACTGAAGTCACCCCAATGCCAGAGAGCTCATCTCTGCAGGGAATGAAAACGTTTACTAGTCTCAGTCACAGAGAGACTATGTAACCTTCAGAGCGTATGACCAGGTGGCAAGCTCATGTCCAAGGAGGAGGCCCGGGGTCCTCCCTGGTGCCCATCTTCCTTATGAAGCCCTTTCACTTCTTGGCAGTATGTGGGATGTGCACTGGTTTATGTTTCAGCACACGAAAAAGAGCCACTGGTTAAAAAGGCATCGAAGCAGAGAGGCCCAGAAGTTTAAATTCGGGCTCTGGAAGTCTCTCTCCAGGGTAACATGAAGCACCAAGGATGGCATGAGAACATCATCGGATAAAGGCAGAGGGTGACAATTTGGGAAGGGGGCAATTAACACTGGAGTGAAGTCACCGTGGAACTGGAGACATGGCACTATGTCTCCCACTGGCCACTCCCTATGGGATTCGGAACCAGAAGTCTCAATACTCTATGCTTCCCCCCACAACTCTTTCCATACCACAGTCTACCCACTATATAAAACTTCCCCAAACCCCTGCAGAACAATTCATCTGCTGACTTCCCAAGAAACTGTTTTCCATCACTGAAGCATTCACAGAGACAGTTACTTTAAAAGGCTGAAACACTTGGCTTTTACCAAAGAGGTGTATTTGATTTTGTTTTAGTTGGGCAAGGGCAGAGCTGGAATGCATTTGCCCAATTGACTTCAAGAAGTTTAACTACATTCATGTGAGGAACATGATAGAAGTCTTTAAGGTAATCCTTAGGATCCTGGGAAATTCGATCAGGTAAAGAAAGATTACAGCAGATGAGTAATATATGTCTTGAGAGCTATTTATAAAAATTGTAAGAGGATCATTTTGTTTCCATTTATTAAAAAGTTAAACTTTTTTACTTTGCAAAGAAAATACTACAAACATTTTTATAGTCATAACTGTTAATTTTTTTAAAAGACTTTTTTTTGGAAACAATTAGCTGTAGCCAAATTTTGTGGTTACATTTTTGCTATAGTGGAGTTTGAATGCAATCTGTGTGGTAAGTCTACTGTTTGTTTGTAAAGGTCTCTGACATGGTTAGATTTTCCTACCTTTTAAAATAGTTATTTTTCCCCATTAGCCACAAAGCCAATTATGGATTTGTATTTGTGTTTTTTAATGTTAACTCTGTACTTTAATAAAATGTAAACTTGAAAACCAAAGAAGAAGAAGAAGAAGAAGAAGAAGAAGAAGAAGAAGAAGAAGAAGAAGAAGAAGAAGAAGAAGAAGAAGAAGAAGAAGAAGAAGAAGAAGAAGAAGACACCAGTGGGAAGCAGGAATGGAGAGTGGTCCTCAGCAGAATCTCCAGCAAGTATGGCCAAGGAGTAAATGAAGAACATTCATTTGGTAAGACAGAAGCAAGTCAGCATGGTCATGGCACTAGGCAGCAGGGTGGGTGGTATGAGGAACTAAGTACGATGGCTAGAAGTGTGCCAGTTAAAAGGAGATTAGACTCTATCTCAATGTCAACCAAAGGAGGTCAATCCTTAGATGTTTTTGAGTTACAGACGGCTTTGCTCAGATGGGAATAACAATACCTTATTCAGCTTTACAACTATTGAGAGCAGGCAAAACTGGACTCTGGGAAATAACTTGTGAAATTTAGAAAGTAAACATGATGATGTCAGTGATTGTTAGGAGGGATTTAGTAGCAATTAATTAGTTAAAGCAGAGGTTGAGATGGCATCGGTGAACATCGGCCCAACGAAACACATATAAATACACATGTCACCTGAAATCCCAACACTATCCGGTCAGAAGCAGGAAAATTACAAGTTTGAGATCATTAGGGAAATAGGGACAATATAAAGGGCTATATAATAAAAACTGATCATGAACAGATGAATGAATAAATGAACAGATGTATGAATGAACTAAGGAATGATTGAATAGATGAATGATTAAAAACTACCCACTTTCCAGAACAGGCTCAGCAAGTACTAGCAATAAACCAATAGAGAGGCTGTAAAATGTCTGGCATCATCCGACTCCAAAGACCATTTCTTCTCACTGAAGGAAATACATTTCTCTCTAAGGAGTCTGACTAATGTGTTAAATCTTAGGGATTAAAAGTGAATAAACGAGCTTCCTGGAAACAAGTTGCTTAGAGAAAGATAGTGATAAGCTCCATTTACCAAGCACAACGTGTGGGGTTGGGGTTGGGGTTGGGGGGGACAGCAGGACTCCAGATAAGATGGAGCAGAGCAGGTAGAATCTGAGCCAGGGGCAGAGACTTTGCACTAGCTCACTGCCTCTTGCTTTCATCCAAGCAGCATGCTCAGGAGCAGCTCTGTTTTCCCTCTCCATTCCCACAGGCCAGTCAAGAAGTCCAGATACAAGTTTCCAATTTCCCTTCCATTTATTTCATCCTACTTAAGTAATTCCTTGCTCTGCTTGTGTCCAGTAACTTTCAAAAAAGTTCTACAGCCTATAGTGTCATTTCCTCCAACTTGTCATTCAGCCAAACTATGTACACACTTAACAACTTCAATAATTCTTCCTAAGTTGCCCCTTCTCTTACCATAATCACTCTTCACTCTCCTCTAGGCTACCTCCGAACTGAATACATTTTGAGAAGAGCCCATGGAAGCAGAAGATACCATGTACTTATTAATAATTCTCCTTCTACATCATGTACCATCACCATTTCAAGCCCCTTTTTATTACTTGGGAATTTTACTTTGCATAAAAATAACATATCTCTTGAGAAGCCTGCCTGATTCCAACGTTCCTTTATTTCAAAGGCTCTCTGACACTACTCACTTTTTTTCTATCCCAATGTATAATGATGGCAGAGAAGGAATGGCAAGCATGATTAATATGCTATGAGACAGTAATGATCTGTTTCTCAAATTAGTTGGGTAGTACCATTATTTTTTGTATACTTTTAAGGCTGCAGGAAGATATAGGAAGAATAAAAATAAAATTTATCTGCAAGATGCTTCTAGATGGAATACATTTATGACATTCTTACAGAGCTTATTTGCAACTCTTTAAAAATAATTGACTATGTAATTAGAGAGATAGATCATATTGGTATAGAACACATATAGAGATAAATGCTGCTTTTTATAACCTCCAGAAGCATAGGTTGTTGCAAGGCATAGAACAAAACTCACTAGGTATTTTAGCACTTAATCTGGCTCTGGCTGTATGCTTTTTTCAAAATGAGACCTCAAATAACATTTTCTACTATTTATTTTTATGTACTTTAATATTACCAAATCTTTGTACTTCTATTATTTATTTATATTAGTATTATACTCTAAGTCTATAAAATGTATTAATTTCCTGTGGTACACCACACACACACACACACACACACACACACAGAGAGAGAGAGAGAGAGAGAGAGAGAGAGAGAGAAAACACATCATGTTTGATGTTGATTTTTTTTCCTTTTTTTTTTTTTTCTTTTGAGACAGGGTCTCCATGTGTAGCTTTTGTACTAGGATGTTAGCCTGGTTCTGCCTTCCTGAGAACCAGCAGGCCTGGCCTTTTTAATATTCTGATTGATTGAAATATTGATTTTATTTAATGTTGACTTAATTGCCATTCATTTAGATAATTTATCTATGAAATGCTGCATCTGCTTGGGATGTCTCGGTGGCAGAGAAGATGGAGAAATGGAAGAGGAACCTACTTCAATTTGGACTTGCATAGCAGGATAGATGGATTTTCTAGAAGTTCTGCTGATAGATTGCAAGCCAGGCCATGAATTGGTTTAAATTGTGGGTAAGCTCCTAAATTCCCTTCTGAAGTATACCTAGTCAGAAAAATATGAAGCTATGCCAACATGCAGTTTGCACAGGTATTTGTAACAACAAATAAACCTCTTGCCAACATCCAGTGACAAGGGCATTGGCAGAGTTGAGCCTGGCAGAGTAAGATAGAACAGGAGTAAAGCTGGGTACCTCACCAAGAAGATTGTCTCACAAGTGAGTCTAATGGAGAATTGCTTTTCAGGCAGACAGGGTCTGAAAAGGAATGGCAAAAGCAATAACCAACAGCTATTTTTATTGAGTGCTTATTATGTTCCAGGAACTGCCCTAGGTATTTGAAACACAAGCACTCACTTATTTTTTCTTCTCAAAAATACAATGGAAACAATGGTCTAATTTTGTTCATTGTATACAGGAAAGTGCAAATCTTGTGCATGTTGTATAGGCCCAAGGAGAAAATAGTATGCTCAAAATTACAGCATCCTAGATGCAGAATGGTGAGTTCCTAAGAGAAATATTGAGAGACAAGGATGTAATACTAAAGGAATGGGAACCTGTGTACCCTTACATATGAGATTCATCTACAGGTTGTGACAATGAGTAGAATTGCTTTGCTGTGAATTTTTCTACAATAAATTTGTACAAATTATTCAGGAAGTATAATCAAAGGAGTATACACTTCAGAAAATTTGGACATGAATACATGCTTAGGTGGAGTCTTATAGTGTTGATGAAAGGAAATGGAACCTGATTCATAGAAAGAGCTTTTACTTGGTTTAATTTGACTTTTAGAACAGGAATGCTCCTGCTATATTTATAGGCGCCTGTGATGGGTGAGAGTATCATATGATACCAATACAACAAACAAACAAACAAACAAAAAACACCATGGAGAAATAAAAGGGGTAGGAGAAAATGAGCAAATATTTGAAACAAAAATGTAGGCAGTTTCATCTGTTGAGGGCTAATGAGAGCAAGCTCAGGGCAGTTCTTCCCAGGAAGGGCTCATTTGGGGAAGCTTGGGGCAGTTCCTTCCAGTGAAGGTTGATGTGTGCAAGCACTGGGGTAGATACATTTGAAGAAATGCATAAATGGAAAGATTTCTTATGAACAAAGTAATGGGTAAAGCTTAATGGTGAAGAAATGTCCAAGGAATGCGCTGGGTAGCTAGAGGCAACCTTGATGAAGATCTGAAGTAAAGCAAGGAACCGATCAAAGGACAAGAGGAACTCCTAAGACAGGTAGAAGGCAGCATCATTCTCAGACAGGGAGCAGAGTCAAAAGCCTTGGCTTTCTACTCAAAGTCTCTCAGATTTCCTTTTCTGAAACTGTCTGAATAATCTTGTTGGGAGTACAACTTTAAGCAAATAAGACATGATGACAGTTGCAATTGAGAGGGACGTTCGAAAGAACACGCAGCTCAGGAGACAATTCCAAGTTTAAGTTGGTAGGACTCCAGCACTGTTTATAAATGATGGCTGCAAGTAGGAGTTCAGAATGGAGTTTTTGCTTTTTTTGTTTTGTTGTAGTAAACATAGAAATGAAATTCTTATCTTCTTTTGAGGATCTGGAGCCCTTTCAAAGGAAGTGATAGGAGCAGGAGCCATTAGAGAATTCACTACCACAAATACTTCCTTTTCTTTTTACTTTAATTTGTTGTTTTTGTTTTTATTTATTCACTTTACATCCTGCTCACTGCACCTCTCCCAGTCACTGGCTCCCACAATCCTTCCTCCTTAAGGCAACAATGCCATAGTTAAGAGAAGACTTCATTGACATCTAGAGTATGGTAACCTCCACCCAGAGGTATAATCCATCCCAAATACTAAGAAGAATCTGCCAAATAAGCTTTGCCCCAAGATGATACAAAAGTAAAATTTAAGTGCAAAAGAAAAGAGGAGGCTTCCAGCCACTAACAAAGGAAGAGACCATCTGGGTAAAAAATGGAAATAAGCTAAGCCTGCAAGCAGTAACTATGAAAACTACTCAACCAAGTTTGGATGGAGAGACCTATTATTATTACTAATACTAACAACCATGATAAGAAATGAATTTAACCCTAAAGCAGGAGGCATAATTAGCAGCGTAGGCAAGAAAATCTCATAATCACCCAAGCTTCAGCTGTGATCAAGCAGCAAGAGTGGGAAGAACTAGAGAAAAGAATTACAATTAAAAAGAAATTGACATCTATGAATTGAATTGGGTACATTATCTCCAGCTTCTGGTTCAGAGTTCTTATTATAAAATTAAATAGAGAGGCTAATTAGACTGCAGGAAATTTTTCCAGTGAACTTAACAGTTTCTACCAGGAGAGAAGAAAGACCAAAGCTATGTATGAGAAAAACAGAGAGAACAGGAAGTCTTCAAAGGACCAATTTCTAGCTGCTAGAGTTCTAGATAGCTAGAAATTGAGGAGCAAATAGATATTAGCCAATCTCTACACTAAAATCTGTCTTTATATTTAATATACAACAGGGATCAAACGTTACTGGCATGATGCTCATGACAATTATAGAATCTGTTCGTTATGTGCAGTCCCTCTTACCAAGATGAAGAGTTTAATGTGCTATGCAAAATGTGAGTGAGTGTGCCATATGAAGAAATTTGCATCCTTGCACATGTGTGAGATTGCTTTAGGTGACTCGGTACCCTCGATTGTCACAGAGAAAATCTGCATCTGAAGGCAGTGACTGAGAGGCTGAGCTCAGGGGCACACACAACCCATGTCCCCTAATTTAGTTATGGAAACTTTCAACAAACCAGTCCTACAAACCTTTGTCATAACAAAGAAATTGCCATTCTAATTGCCTTTCCCGATTCCTTTGTCTTAGTCGGGGTTGGTGTTGGGGTTCAACTGCTGTGAAGAGACACCATGACCAACCATGGCATCTCTTATAAAGGAAAGCATTTAATTAGAGCTTGAACATAGTCCCACTTTGACTAAATGTTCCAAGGCAAAATGATACCCTAGGAGGTCTTTTCCTTCTCTTAAGAGAAGGGAAGGGGATAATATGGGGATCTATAAGGGTGGGACTTGGAGGACAGGAGGAGGGGACTAATAATGTAATATAAAGTTAATTAATTAATTAATTTTTAAAAATTGGAGCTTGATTAGAAGTTTGGAGGTTTGGTCCATTATCAGTATTGTAGGAAGCATGTCAGAATATAGGCAGACACAGTGTTGGAGAAGTAGCTTAGAGTTTTACATCCAGGTCTTCATGCCAAGCTCTAGCATTTGAAACCTTAAAGTTCACATTCAGTGACATACTTCCTCCATTAAGGCTACACCCTACTCCCACAGGGCCACCCCTCCTAATCTCTAATGATCAAGCATCCAAATATATGAGCCTCTGAGGTTCATTCCTATTCAAACCACCACACTCTTTGTGCATAGATAGTACATTAATCACTTCTGGTCAGTCTGCTATATTTCCAGACCCCTGAGCTACTGTATATAGACTGAAGATAGAAGAGCAAGAGGGAGCCTGATCCATCCAGCAGTGTCCTCATGGTAGCTGCTACATTGGGTGGAACACTTTCTGATTCACTTTGAAAAAACTAGTTCCTATATGGCTTTTCTTGGAAAACTCTTTCCAGATCAGAAAAATAACTAAAGCCCTTTTCTGTTTTCCTAGATATTGGTCCTTCTTTGTCATAGTTGTCATGACTGTGATTAACTAATTGTTTTTGTTTTGTGATACAGAATTTCTTTGGGTAGTCTTGGTTGTCCTAGGACTAGGTTTGTAGACCAGCTGAGCCTCAAACTCACAGAGATCTACACGCCTCTTCCTCCTGAGTGCTGGGATTAAATGTACACCACTACCTTGAGGGTGTGATTGAGTAATTGTAAAACTGGCATGTTCATGCCTTTTCCAACATTATAAGGAGCCCCATGAAGATAGCCAGCATACATTTGGATGATTTACTCAATCAACTCCATCTAGATCCTTTGACACAGCATGCAATAGGTACTGTAAAGTCAGGGACCAAAGAATCTTCATGACTCAATTTCTTAGCACTCTCTTGAATTCACATTATGCACTGTATTAAAATGACTCCAAAGACAACCTTTTTTGAGTGCTGCCAATCGTATGAGCACAACTCAAAATACAAATTTACCTGACTCTCAGAAGTCTTTGTAAGAAATTTTCACATCCTCCACCTGGGTCTGTCTGTCTTCAGGGAATTTGTGCAACAGATGGGCGACAGGCTGAAGTCTTGTTCAATTTTTGAATCATTCCCTTGGCCTCAATTACCAGGCTTTTAACAGTATGACATAATATTACAGGGCCAAACATGACAAAACAGTCTCTGATATTGTCCAACACAATCTCCTTTCATTGTGTATTGCAAAGGAAAATGTGTCTTGAATTTTAAACGGATGCTGGTGTGGGAAAATGTTTGCAACAATCAAAAGAGGAAAACTCTGCTATATAGATGCCTATTCAGATGAGCAGCTAGAAAAAGAAATATAGACCTTAGAAAACAAAGAGATAGAGATGGACATAGAAGATAGATAAATATATAGATGGGTAGATGATAAATATATAGCCAAGCAACCAACAACAGATGACAGATAGATGATAAACAGATAGACTTTTTTAAAAATACCATAGTGGTTTCTGTTTCCTTGCCTTCTCTTCCTTTGTAATTATTACCATGCATCTAGCTTAACAACACACAACAAAAACAAGTTATCTAGACATTCACCCTCTATCCCTCAAAGTAAAACATATGAATTTGCCTTTGGCTACTAGAGTTGAAAAGAACATTTTGTAGGTGTTTTCTGTATAGCTATATAGTGGTTTTGGTATGGCTTCGGAAGTGTATTTTACTATTTACTCACTTTCTTCTTCAAATATTTTGGTTTACTGCAGAGCCTCCAGCAATCTTTGCTTTTTGGTTAGAAGTGTTTGATAGAAATGATTCCCTATAGAAACAGGCTTGAGGGCTTTCCCACCACCTCCTCTCAGCTTTCCCTATGCCTTCCCATTCATACATTTTTTTTTTCACATAAGTGTCCACTCCCCTCTGCTTTGACAGCTATAAGCGTCAGCTCACTCTTCATGTAATGCCTTGACAACACCTTCTTTCCACCATTCAAATCCATGTACATTAGCATTAATTTGGGGACAGGTTGGAGAAATTAATCTTTGTTTCTTACGGTATGTTATTCCTCATTAGGGGAGGAAATGTAGAGGCAATTGCTTTTCTTCAGCACTTATCAAGCATCTAATGAAAAGCAAATTTAAAAATATTACATCGAGGAAGCTAAGAGCCAAATGAACAGACGGGCACCAAGCAATGTACCCAGAGACCCACAAACTCACTGGTTATATAAAACTCCAAAACTGTAAAATCTAATCCTTGGCATTCTAGAAAACACAAGCATCTGCCCAGAGGTAGAAGAGTCAGATTATGCTCATTTCTGCATGCAAAAAGTTTAAAGTGCTTAAACACATTATTTAATTCATAATAACTGTGAATTTCAGGAGTACACATTATGGTAAATGCAAACAAACAAGAACCTCCCCCAAAACAAAAACAAACAAAATAAAGCACAATAATGGATTAGTAAAAGAACTAAGGATCAGGAGAGGTGGTTTACAAGAAGATGAAATGAGTTCGAATCCCCAGAACTCACAGGAAAGCCAGACAGAGGACTGGACATGTCTATAAGCCCAATGTACTCCCACAAGGTGATGAGCAGTAAAGATGGGATTACTGCTGTAAACACAGGAAGAAGCTTGCTTGGACTACACAGAGGTGAACAGAGGGACTGTGTCTCAAACAAGGCAATAGGAAAACCTGAAGGCCTGAAACCTGAAGTTGTCCTCCGACCTCCATATACATGCCAGAGAACATACAGGCTCTCCTGTGTGCATACGAGCACAGTAAAAACAGAGAGAATGACAGAGAGAGGAAGAGGAAGGGAGAAAGGAGGAGGAGGGAGTGAAGAAGAAGAAATAATTGTTAGCAGAATTGTACATTGATGACATACAAATAAGCAGGTATATGATATATATGTACATATATGCACACAGAAAAAAAACTTAGGGCTCTCATAACTTTATGCTTTTCTATAGTTATATTTGGTGTGCATGTGTTTATATATGTGTATGTTTGTTTGTGTGTGTGTGTGTGTGTGTTATTTATTTAGTAATAGATTAGCTGAACAAAACTCAAGATGTCAGCCAGGTCCTAATAAAGGGCAAAAGCCTAAGACTACACAAACACACTGGGCAACTGCACTCAATCCTCAAGATATGGGTTACAGATATGATCTTGAAGTTCATTGATTAAGAGCTGAGGTTTCAGAGAACAATAAAATTAAAATATATTCTAAGAATCTGCCACCAATCTGTTGTCAACAATTACATCATTAGATGCCTGAAAACACTGGTCATGCCATTCCAAATTCATTATTTCTACCCTGTAAGTCCATGCCAGGAAAACTATCAACAAACAATGAGGGTGGGCTAGAACCCGTCCCCATGGGCAATGTCTTGCTGGTTTTACTCACCCATTCTCAGGAAGTCAGAGGATGATGCCAATCTTCAGAAGGGAGAATAACACAGAAAGAGAAAGGAGGGGAGTCAGCAAACTAAGACGAGGGTCTCAGGGAGCTGGCCCACATGTACAGTGAGAGAGGACAGGCAGCAACTATGAGGCAGCAGGTGCCCAGGGTCCAGGGGATAAGACACCACCAGGGTATCCAACCACGAAACAACAGAAACGTTAGGCTTCTCGTGTCGTCTTCTCTCTGTAAACGCTTTTACATGTATGCTGCTGTGACACGGAGAGGTGGGGAGAGAGAGGCTAATGGGATAATGAAGGTGCTCATTAGCACAGAGCTTCAGAAGAAAAGAAAGATAATCATAACATTAGAACATGAGCCAGGGCCAAGCACTGATTCCATTTTCTTTACAGCCGCTCCCTCAGCTCCTAGAATAGTAACCGATGGCTTCTACCCAATGTGTAAATATTTGTAAAATGAATCAGTTCATGTGTGATCTCCTTACATTGTTCTCAGAAAAAATGATATTACAAAGTCATGATGATGTAAACTGTGAATCCTCATTTAACCAAATAATGTGATTGAGGTTTACTGGGAAATTGAAGAATGAGGAAGTTGATGTGGTTGGGCAGGAGAAGGAAACCAATCTCTTGTCATTTTCCTGCAGAGTCGCGAGTAGTTAATATGTTGAGAAAGGTAAGAAATGGAAAGGCGGTGCATTATGAAGAGGGAAGCTCTTTAAAATTCCAGCAACCTATAGGAGCAAGGCAGTGCTGCGGGGCGTGGCGAGAAGGCTGTGGCTTTGCTCTAGCCTGCTGGGGTTTTGTTTGTTTTCTGTTTGTTTGTTTGTTTGTTTGTTTGTTTTATGCAGGCTATGTGGTGCTGTGTTAAGTGGGGTGTTCAGAAAAGAGGTGCGAAGTCCAGATTTTGTATGCAAGAAGTTTTCGATGCAGAGCCATTCGAATCAGGGCAGAAGGCAGAAGTTCATGTATGTGTGGTTGCTGAAAGGATTCCGTGGATCCTGATGACCGTTTCCCCCCTCCCCCATGACTGGGAGGTCTGCCTTGGTTATTCAGCGTTGAGACAGCAGACAGAGGGTTTATATAGCTCCTATGTCACCACCTATCACTTTGATTATGCGTCACCCACAGGAAGAGACTTAGCTTGTGCAAATGACTCTTTAGTTAGAGCAGGTCTTGTTGACAGACTCAGGTAAGACCTATCACCAAACACTCGGAGCCAATGAAGAAAAAAACGATCACTTAGGGACTGTGTGGGAGCTATTTACTCTGTGGATTTACTATATTGACAAACATAAAATTGAAGTGTGAAAATAAGTTCATCCCAATAGGATTTGCTGAAGTGAAGGAGCCTGAGGCAGGAGGTTTGAAGGCTAGCCTGGACTATACACTTTAGCTGGGCAGTGATAGAACACGCCTTTAATCCCAGCACTCAGGGAGCACAAACAGGAAGCTCTCTGAGATCAAGGTCAGTCTACTTTACAGAGTGAGTTCTAGGACAGCCAGGGCTATACAGAGAAACCTTGTCTCAACAACAACAACAACAACAACCCAAACCCAAAGCAATCAACCAACCATCACTATCGCCACTGGCAACAACAAGGAGGGGTGGGGTGAGGGAGAAGGAGAAGGAGAAGGAGAAGGAGAAGGAGAAGGAGAAGGAGAGAAAACTGGCTAGATTTGTAATCCTCTGAGAAAAAAAAAGTTTTTCTTTTACTGGTTGTTTCCCAAAGTCACACACTTGATGAGGTTCTCCATCTTCGTGGAACTAGTTATTTTACTATTTATTTATTTATTTATTTATTTATTTATTTATTTATTTATTTATTTCACCCGAGTACCTGGCCCAGCTAGGCCCTCAATTAGTGATGCCACTCACTGGTTGAATTCAAATTTCATTTAAACTTGAAGCTCCACGTGGTGCCTCAACTATAAAGTCCATGCCTTCCCAAACTCCACGTTGGAAGCACAGCATTTTCTAAATCAGATCATGGCACTCTCTGCTCAGGCTAATGAATTTGTCACTTGTCAGTAGATATGCCTGCTGCAGTAGTGTTCCTATTATGGCCCATTTTCCCAACCAGGTCCCACCATGCCATCCAGTTCAATGCTAAAGCTAGCAATCTTTTATGTATCTTCCTTTGTTGAAGCCAGTAACAGGAGTCACATACTACTTTATACGATATGTACATAAAAATACACCCCCAACCCCCACACACACTAGTCTCTGTGTCTCTACACAGAAAAAGAGACAGAGTGCGAGACACAGATAGAGAGAGACAGAGAGAGACAGAGACCACCAGTATTTGGAAAGCTTGAAGTCAGCCACGATACGGAAACATTTATTAATGAGGAGGTTCAAGGCAAAAAGCATAGTCCATCCTGCTTTTGCATAAGTGACCACGGGAAACAATTTTACAGGCTACTTCTTATGGATTCTTGCAGACAAGGACTTGGCAAAACAAAAGAACATGTGCAAGGATGTATATAGGGGGTCAAGAGGAAAAGCAGCAGAACACAGAGGCACAGATGATGTCATCTATTATTTCAGACGTGAAAAAAAAACCAATAATAATGAAAACATACAAATCCACACATAAAGAAGAGTAACAACGAGACCCTTATGGAGGTCAGTTCTGTTTAGTAGAAACTATCTAGTCTCTGTGTCCTTGTTCATTTCTCCAGCATGAAGCCACTTGCAAATGTCATCCTTTCCCCGTTGCCAATAGATCACACATTTCCTAACAGGATAGATAGGGTAGTAAGGTTCTAATAATGGTAATAATAATAATGAGAAATGGCCCTAGAGATATATTTCATGTGTCTTGCTCTCTCCTTGTCTTCCTTCAGCAGCACAGTTTCCCAGCCAGTGGGGCATTAATCATTGGAACAGCGGCTCTAAGATAAGGGCTGGGTGAAATTTCATTGTGTATTACAGAATGAGTTGTGGGCACACAAGTATGTGTCTCTCTCCGTATCTGGTAGGAGGGTATGGAAAGGCAGAGTAGAAAAAAATCTGTCATTTCATATATTTATACTGTTCAAGACCGTCAGGACCGGCTTCCCATTGTTACTGTGGATTAAAATCATTCACGTCCTTCTGATTCCATTGGAGGTCAACTCTCTAAAGGGGGAATAAATATCGTGACATGGTAAATTCTTTCTTATTCTTTTTCATCTATCTTAGGGACATGCAGCAGAGTGAGGGACAGGAAGAGAGGGCATCAAGAACCAGCACAGCATTGTTTGATGGGGAATTTTTTTTCTTTCTTAATCCTTCTTTGGGTATCTATTTGTTCACTTATCTAATGCTTTGGATGAGTTCGACTTTTCCTCTTGAAGAGCCCTGAACTACATTTGCAAAGATTTTGATAGGATGGGTAAACAGATGCTGTGGCTACTCATGAAGGAGCTGGGAATATCTATAAGCTCCTGCCCCATAAACTGAGCAGCATGGAATAAATCCTTGGGGAAGTTATGCAGAATCTCTGGCAAGTCTCCCTCGCAAACAAGAGTCTGTTCTTCAGGAAGATCACCAGGCGTGTTGTATGATCTTAAACTTAATAAGCATCAGTTTCCATAATAAATGCAAATATACACAAATATCCTCTCGTCTCTTTCTCTTTGTCTTTTTCTCTGTCTTGTTAGTCCTTGCTCTTTTTTTGTGTCTCTGTGTGTTTATCTCTCTCTGTTTCTCTACCTGTTTCATACACAAAGAGAGAGAGGGGGGAGGGAGGATAAGAAGAGGGAGAGGAGGAGAGGGAGGAGGGAGGAGGGAGGAGGGAGGAGGGAGGAGGGAGGAGGGGGGAGAGAGAGAAAGATGCTTAACCAGACCTGATGATAGAAGGAAGAGGTTTCATTGTGTATACAAGTCAATCAAATTCCCATCAAGCAATTCTCCCTGTAACTGCTAGCCACTACAGACGGTGTGTATATAATTCTCCAACCTTTTCATCCCAGGATGATGATGAGAAAAATCAAAGTGAAACTTATTTCTCCATTTAGCTAACAGTAGCAGCTCTCTAGAAATGAAGGCTTTAATTAGGAGGTTTCAAAATGCATGTCTTGTCATAACAACACTCAGTGTTTCTCCTTTCTCCAGTCATTCAGACAGGCACCAGGAAGGTATGAAGAGCATATCACCCTCCCACTGTCTAGTCACAGACAGAATGGAGCTACTGGTGTTGAGGCCTGGCTACTGATAACTGTGCTTAAAGATGGAAATGGGAAGTAAGGCATGCATTGTCAAAGATAAAAAACCAAAACCCATCTCTGGACTTCCATTTAAATTAGAATCAATTATTCTGTTTTGATTCATGAAGAACCATTTGTTAGGTAATATATCTTTTACCCAGAAGTGGCCATTGCTGGAGCATTTGGACCAATTAAGAAAAAGGGATGAATTATGAAAAATTATTATATTAATTATATCAAAGTCATTCTGTTCATCTTTCTCAACTGAAGTCATCCAATTTGTGAAATGGTTATATAGTTCTCCAAAATCATTAGAGTCAATGATGATGCAACTCAGATATTGTGAAGATTCTACAGACTAGGATGGCCTAGTTAGCCATCAATGGGAAGAGAGGCCCGTGGTCTTGAGAAGATCATATGCTCCAGTACAGGGGAATGCCAGGGCCAGGAAGCAGGAGTGGGTGGGTTGGGGAGCAGGGTCGGGGGAGGAGGGTATAGGGGACTTTTGGGATAGCATTTGAAATGTAAATGAAGAAAATATCTAATAAAACTTAAAAAAAAACTATCTCTTGCTAATTCTTGAAAAAAAAAAGTGGTTCTTGATAGATAAGTCAATAGGAACAGCTTTATCAACCAGAGAGAGTTGATGTCTCTAGGATTCTAGTGTTTGGGGTAGGCTGCTGTTGTTTTTGTTTATTGTTGTTTGTTTTGTTTTGAGGAAGGGTCTTATTCTATAGCCCTGATGACCTGTAACTTGCTATATGCATGCTATTAGCTTGACTCTTGTCTCTGCTTCCTGAGTACAAGGATTATAGGTATGGATCATCAAGCCTAATTTAGATTCATTATTTACTCTACCACCTACGCCCTCTTTTTAAAGGCATAGGGTCATGTAGCCCAGGCTAGTCTCAAACTCACTATGCAGCCATGTATGACCTTGAACTTCTGATTTTCAGGTTTCTCCTTCCCAAGTGCTGGGTTGTAGCTCTAAGCCACCAATGTCTCGTTAGCTCCAGCACATGCTAAGCAAACACTCTATCAGCAGCAGTATATCATTACTCTTAGGACATCTTATTCTTAAGGCAAGATGTCACAGAAAATAGCCCCAACCATTTCCACAGATGAGCCTCAATAGGCAATAGGCTTCTGGGTAGCAGCAGCTAAGAAGGTTGAAAGCCTCAGCCTATACCTGCTAACAGACATGTGTACTCTTTAGAAGGGACCGATGAATTGTTGCCTGTTATTTCTTTCTAGCAACACTGATTATTACTCATTTTTAGTATATGCTGGATACTATTACAGGTAGAAAAGGCTAAATCTAGAGCACTGTGATAGGAGGTATGGCCAGAGTGACAGCAAGGGTAGCAACCACAGGGAACAGGGTAAGGACTCTGACTTTGTTCTTGGCTAAGTAGCCAGTTAGGTGATTGCAAAACCAACTATGATCCTTAATGGCCACATATGGGAATCTCAGAGCCAAACCAATACCCTCTTCTAGCTATTCAGGTACTTTTCAGCAAGATAGCATGTTATCAGTAGTTTGGGTGGGAAATCTATCCTACCAATCCTGTAATTCAATTAGACAGGCATCTCTTACCACTCCCATGAGAATATTTAAACTCCCGGACTCTCTGCTCTCAGGACCTCTTCAGAAGACCCCTTAGGACATTAGACATCTCTCTGGGGTGTGGCTGTCCCAGACCTTGAAAGTAGTATGTTAAAGGAAGAATAAAAAGAAACCATGCTCTGTTATCTTCCCTCAGCCATGTGTCCTGGCAATATATAAGTCTTTAAGACAAAGGCCTACCTATAGTATTTTTCCCCTTAAACTCTTTCTGCCTCCCTCTCTTCCCTCTCTGTCTCTCTTTATCTTCTCTGTCTTTCTCCTTGTGTTCCTCACTTTCATTTTCAACTGAACTTTCCAGAAAGAAGCCATCACTGGAGAATCTTACCAAGAAACAAGTAAATTGGAATCCAATCTCCTTCCCTCCACATTATTCTCAAAAAGGGAAAGGAGAGTATCTATATGAGGGCAAGCAGAACACAAGAGATATTTCCTGGCTGGCAGCTAAAGTCTAATTAGACTGACAAATCTTCAGCGCCTTCCCTAGCTATGAGGCTTGGCAGGAAAGCAAGGAGCCTGGAGCCACACATTATGTAAGGCTGTTAATCAATATTAGCTGAGCCCTGATCCTAAAAATAAACTTTCCCAGGGGTGGGGGGGGGGGTTATTGTCTAGTGGTAAAAGGAAGGGAGCAGAAACTGTGGACTCCTTAACTCATTTATATCAAGCCCACGGCAGTAGGGAAGAGAGAGAGAGAGAGAGAGAGAGAGAGAGAGAGAGAGGGAGGGAGAGGGAGAGAGAGAGAGAGAGAGAGAGAGAGAGAGAGAGAGAGAGAGAGAGAGAGAGAGAGAGAGAGAGAGAGAGAGAGAGAGAGAGAACAGACGGGAATAACTCTCCAGGCAAGTATAACCATTCTTGATACATGCTATGACCACAAGGCATTCCAGGCCTGGTACATTTATTTGACTTACATCCCAAACCGAGACCCACATATTATTCAAAGAATATGGAAATAGATGGTGACCTATCCTGGACCGCAAAAATCCTACTGATGATAGTGCACTGTAAATCTAAGTGCTATATGTTTTACTGAACAGTATGAAATGCCTGATCATTCATCATTTTGACCTACCTAAATTGCAATTTCATATACTTAAAACTAAAAGTTCCTCCATATGTTCTAACTAACCAACAGCTAAGCTGACCTCTACTCAAACATATGGGCATTTCTGGTAGACCTCTGTCTTCATTCTTGAGGCCATAAGAGGTCCAAGTTATGTTAGCCTTTGTGTGTATAGTCCAAACAGTGCTTGTATTAATGGAACCCTCAGAAGTGCTATGCTCAGTTAAGATACACGAGTCTGGGCGAGTCTTTTAGGTGGAGTTGGGATCCTAGTGTGAAATTCTTCAAGGAATGTGTATGAATCACTTCCCATGATCATATTTATTACACTCAATGTAACAAAAGGGAAGTCACACTTATCTCCCTTAGGCAGATAATGAAATCAATATCGAGAGAGGGGACTTACCTTAAGGCATAAGGTAAGTGAGTAGAAGCAAATGAGTCCTTACTCAAAAGCTCTGATGGCAAATCCCACCATCTTTATTTATCATAGTGAAATTCCACTCAGAATAGATGAAGTATAGGGGCAAGTCATTTTGTTTCAAGCCATCATTTCCAGTATTAAGTCTGAATGTGTTCCTAACCTGCCATAGACTAAAACGGAGGAGCCCAAAGAACGAATTTCCACATCCATACTATTGTAAAGTCTGAAAACTTAGAGTTCCTTTCCGGAACTTTCAGAGGTAGTTTCCATTCAATCATTGCTATTATGATGCTTGAGATAGATGCAATCTCATAGCCTTTCATCCCACCGTGTATCAGGTTACTTCCAATCCAGCCTGAGCATCATGACTTTTCTACCAATTATCTGGTGGTACACAGTCTGGCCAGTGTCAAGGTGACTTTGCCTAGGCCTAGGACACAAAAAGTAGGTTATGATCAGTTTCTTGCTAATAGCTTATAAACAATTCTAAATGGGGATTTGCACAGGACACAGTGAGCTCCTTTTCTGCTGATAACTACCCAGACTGGAGGCCAAAGATAAGAGAATTCACATTTATTTTTCTTTTTGCAACTATTTTCCTCTTGGCCTGTTCCTCTCTTCTGGGAACACACTGGCTGGAGAGACTAAAAGTAATAAGAGTGGTGAAAGACTCTAGCTGCTCACATTTTTCTTTAGTCCAGAATGGAGGCGAAGAACCTGGAATACAGACTGCAGTGAGATTTCCCATTTTAGGACCCGTCTCCTCAGTGTCCTTGTAGCTACACAGATGCACTGGAGTTGGTGAAGATTCTGCTTGGCACTGGGGGTCTGGTGGGGGGCAGGGGTGCAGTTTGATAGTAGAACTCTTGTCTAATTCAAGGAAAGCTCTGGGCAAGCTCTCTACCACTCCCACCACCCCAAAGGTTTTCATGTTATTTCTCTGGGTAATCCTAGATTATGGCCACAAATAATTCAGTTCACTCCAGTCCTCTGAGTACTCTCCCAGGTGTAGTGGGTGAGCTTCAAGCTAAAGTTCTTAAACCTGGGAACCTTGCAAGTCATATCTTTGACATACACCATAGCTCACAAGTCCTGGACTTTCTTCTTGCCCTGGTGCATCACTCCCTAAGGCCTCAGTTTATGACAATCTCATCTATGATAATGCCCCAATACATTCCATACACTACCCTCCCAATACACACCACTACTCAGGAGTTACACTGAGAGCCCTCTTGTCTTCTTGAGGCTATTGGCTCCATGATACAAGTAATCAAGATTTCTAATTTTGTTTGTAACCTTCCAAAATGTCTGCAAATTTGTTGGTTTCATGACATGGCATATTTTCTCAAGTCCACTGAACTCTAAAGTTGGTTTAATAAAATACAACAAAACTCCAAGATAGGCAATGAGATGCCAGAGGAGTCTATTCCTGATGTCATATACTTTTTGATTTTCCAGGATTAATTTTAGGGTCAAAATTCTACTTAGATTCTTCTGAAATATCTCACTCCCTGACCCAATATTTCTAACATCTGCTCAGAACTATAGCTACTAATATCAATGGAAGCAGTCCTTGCTTGCTCAGTAGATTATGTTTGACTTGCATGCCAAATATAATAATAATAATAATGATGATGATGATGATGATGATAATGATAACAAATTGGCAAAACACTGACATTCTGACTCTGAATCTTATATTTAGTGCAGTAGTTTTCTTGTTGACATGATAAAATAAAGTAAATTAAGGGATGAAGACTAGCTTTTGGCTCACAGCTCCAGTATATATCATCATGGGAAAGGCATGGCACCTAGAGAATGAGGCAGCTGGTCACAGTGTATCCACATTCAGTAGTTATGGGGAAAAGAATGCTTGTAGTCGACTTGCTGTCTCTTTTTGATTCATCCCAAGACTCCAGCTAAAGGAATGGTTCCACACATACTTAGGGTGTGTCTTTATACCAAAGCTAACCTAGAAAATCACCCACATATATCCCCAGAGACTTATTTCTGTCATCATACTAAATGTCACTAAGTATTCCCTGAAATTGGAAAAGGCCAGGAAACTTACAGCACAAATGGGCATAGTATAGACAACGCAAGCCTAGGTCAGGCCCAGGCTTTGAGAAGCTGGTGATTTCTGCTTTATGCCCAGTTCAATATGGTCTTGAGAGCGCAGAGAGCAACCACTTTCCTAAAGAAAGCCACTAGACCACAGCTGGTCCTGAGCGAACCCCTGCTGGATTAAATGGTGGAAGCAGAATTGCCTCCACCAAACCTACACCAATGTCTGACTCTGTGAATTATGATATCTAATGCCAAAGCTGGTTTTTAGCTGTAGAGTTAAGGTAAAATAAAATTGCTTTTTGCAATAGATAATTAAGTGTCCTGTGATCTATCCAGGATATCTGGGTCAAGCCCATCATATATTACAGTTATACCAATGGAAAACATACCCTGATGATTCTAGAAATAGAACATTATTGCAGTCATTATACTTCTGGACATTAAGTGGCTAAAGTATAGCAAATAAAGCTTGTCTGGTCTGACTTATACAGTGTCTGTTGAATACCTACTAAGTACAAGACTTTTATTGAAGATTATTATCTGCCCACCTAGTTTCTTAATGTGCACTTATAGCTGCTTTTTCACTCTTAAATTGAGAGGTGCATCTCGAGGCATTCTTTTTAATATAAGGTCGAGATCCATTACTTGGGCACAATAGCTGTGAGTAATTTAACGTAGTCCATTCCATTCACAAGCAATTCTGTACTCCTATCAGTAACAGACTGATCTATCACAGAGATCAAAGTACCAATTACTTCCAAAAGACTGGAGTATTGGAGAGCTGTATCAACTCAAAAATGACTTGTTCACATTCACACACAGTTAAGAGCAGCACTAAAAGCACTTTACAGTTTTCCTTTGATCTGATGTGAGCACTAGCCAAGGTCCATCAGCGATGAACTCCTCAAAGGAGGTTTTCCCGGCTAATGCTTTAGGAAAGAATCGGGGAATTTTATTTTGAATAGTGACATTTTTTTTATACTTGTGGTCACACATGCTTAATTGTTTTTCTCCTAGAAGTGTCTCATTTTAGGACAACCATGCTTTAATGATATTATCAAAGTGAAAAAGCAAAGAATGGAACACTGCTTGTAAAATGGGTCTGCACAGGATATCAGAGAGATGAAAACTGAATGATGGACTGGTGAGCATGGGATTTAATCTTTCCTATTTTCTTTTTTCTTTTTTTCTTTCTTTTTCTTCTTCCTTTTTTTCTTTTTTTGAAGTACTTCTCAGAGATCAAAGCTGCACGAGTCCTCTTTATCCAAGAAAATTGGCTGGGTCATACATTGCATATATTCGAAGCTACCTACTATCTAAGACTTGTCCTAAATTATTGGGTAGGTTTGATGCAATCTGTAGATGATACCTAGGCCAGAATTGGCTTGACTATGAAGTTTTTATATTTTCATAAAGCACGGGGCAACGTTCTTGTGGCTAATTAGCAAGAACAAAAGTACCTAAAATCTTTCCCCAATATTCACAATATGTCTCCTCAAGTTTCTCTTTACATAATCCTGGGGTCTCTGTATATTTCAGCCCGGGTCTAACCAATTCTGCTAAGCTCCTGGCTTTCATCCAAGAGTATGTATTTATGTACCCGTGAAAACAAGGACTGTCAACAGATTTATATCCCATCTTTATAGCCTGGCAGAAAGAAAACAGAGAAGCATGTAACGATGTAATCGGATTTTCACCAGCCTCTGAAAGAAAAGCAGCTCACAAGAGGAAAACTATTGGAGAGGGCTCTCGCTGGTGCTTACTTGCTCCAAGAGGCAACTCAGGCTTAGAGATAAATCAGTGCTAAGGTTTATGCACCTTGAAATCCATCCCTGTCCAGAAGCCCTTGGATCTCTTGGGTTGTAGAAAGAGTTTAGAAACTCAAACAATCTGCCCCCACTGCACCTCCATTTATATATTTGCTGTGAGAAGGAACAACCAAAGACAGAAAATTACCACAAACTGAGGCAATTCCCCAAATCCCTGTGTAGCATTAAATCCACTTGTGGTCAGTGAAAATTTGGTTCTAAAACAGACAAGCAGAATCAACCATTCCTATGGAGAAAAAAAAAAAACATTTGCTCTTCTGTTTCCCACAGAGTTAGCAGAATATACTCTGACAGAAATGAACCAGGTCTGCCAAGACCTGTGCAAACAGAACTATCCTTTTATGAACAGTAAACAGATCTATGCTTGAGCTATAGAAAGTCATAATAGAAATATATATTGCCTTTTATCTTCTTCTCAGTGAGTGGAGTGAGGTGTCAGGAGTTATTGCTGTAATATCAGCTGAGAAGTGCTATTTTTCTCTTTCAAGCATGTGCATAGGTATGCATGGAAGGGCAGCCATGGTTACAGGACCGCTCTGCTAGCTAGGTTCTTAGCAGCCTTTGGAAAAACATAAAATTGGCTGATAACATCATCAATACACATGGCTTCAAATTGTTCATAGGAATCATGAAAGAAGCTGTCTGGATTTCTACTCAAGCTCAAAAAAGTAAAAGTGAAATTAAAGGAAGACAACATATTTTTATACAATGAAGTCATGTAATTTAGAAAGATAAAAAAAAAGAAAACAAAAAAAACCCCAAAACACATGGGTGAGTTTTAATTAATGATTCACTCTAAGTTTATACTGTCCACTAGAATGGATGGAAAGGGAACATCAGGAGCTACTGAGCTCCTGGATCACATGTAAAAACTGAGAAGCAGAAGAGACAAGGACTGGTATGTTGATTTTTACAAACAGCTAACTAGAGTAGGGATAATTTCCCCCACAAGCATTGGCATGCCTTCTTTGATGCCAAACCACTTAAGGCTAATAACTCGATTAACCTCCTGTTCCCTACTAACTAGATTTATGAACTTCCCAGAGAGGCAGCTAAGTAGTAAGCTTTTGCTTATATTTATATAATTACTTTCAAGTGAAAAAAAAAATGCCTTACCATGAAAACCAAGAACATGGTAGGGGAGTGGGGGTGGGTGGGTAAGGGGGACTTTTGGTATAGCATTGGAAATGTAAATGAGCTAAATACCTAATTAAAAAAAAAAAAAAAAAAAAAAAAAAAAAAGAAAACCAAGAACATTTTGCCTAGCCAAATGAAACTTTTACATTTTCTAATAAAATCAGTATATTAGTCAAATAAAGTAAAAAAAAAAAAAAAGACTCCAAAATGACAAGTCATTAATTAGGACTTGATGTCAAACATAAAGACTATTATTCACAAGGAGTGGTTGAGCTTCTAGTTTAAATTGTCCTTGATTTAATGATACCCATTGACCTTAATAATGTGCAGTTCATGTTCTACTAAAGCTATCTGGAAAATGTGAATAGAATTGAACCAGGGTATAGTCTTAATTATGATAACAAATGTTCATTTCTCCCTTCCAACTTTCTGTTAATCGAAAAGAAAAGGTAATGTAAGAAGAGGAGAGGGATGTCTTGTAATAAAAGTAAGGTCCATTGCTCATTTTGAATAATAGCTTTCCCATTTCAGTGACAAATGGAAAGGATAACAAGAGTTATCTCATGAGCTCATGAGTGCCACAAGGTTTCCCTAATTTGCTCAGTCTTTGCTTGCTCTTTCTCTAGTCTTAGTTCTCATTACCATGAGCATCTTCATCCTTCCTTCAAAGGCAGTAGTTCAAAGTCACTAACTACCTAGAATACTGATCACAGCATTATTGTTGAATAGTCAAGAAAGAAGAACAAAATCGCAGAAGAAAGGTTTACCTGAATGCTGGCTGTAGAGCGGTTCTTTCGGGTGGTGGTCGTAGCCATGGTGGTGGTGGTTTCCATGACGGTGGTAGACATTTCAGGTGGCATGGACGTTGTCTGTGTTGTTCCTGAGACTGATGGGACTTCTCCCACTAGCCGGACACTTCCATTGATTTTAATATTAGGGTTGTTCTCAGCTGCCATGTTCAGTACTTTCAAACCATCATAATAGAGCCCAGAGAGTTGACCTTGGAAGAGACGTCCTTTGTCCTTTCCTCCGATGGCTATTTGCGCCTGGGTGTTGAAGATGGTTAGCTGCCGGCCTAGTGGATTAGGTGGAGGAAATACTATTATTTCTATACATTTCTGCTCCTTCCCTTACCTATTTTGTATGGAGCAAGCACCTAAACAGGCTTCCTTGAACAATAGAGGTAGATCAAATGTATAAGAAAAATTCACTACTGGAATTGGTGAGTAACATTTCATGGTAATTACCTCTTCCGCTGTCTAGCTAGAGAGCCTAAGTTACCAGGATAACTAAGTCTTTTTCTTATTCAAAGGAGGAAGACATCTTAGTTTAAATATGAGCAGTGTTCCAGTCTCCTGACACATATAATCAAGGATAACAGAAACATTTAGTTCTGATCATGACAAGAATGAACCACATTTGCCTAGTGTTCTAATTTAAGCTACAAATTAATGTAATGGCAACAGAAAAGAATGATGTGCAGCAAACAAAACTCAATGAGGTGACTGAGAACATTGAGTTTAAAAATTAGGTTCAGTAATTAAATTAAATTTACTGAAATTAAACTGCAATTAAGAGGCTCAGATTCATGGCGTACTTATAAAAATGGACACTCTGGTCACCAGAAACAGAGTTTTCCCACAAACCATCATAGCGAGTAATATTCTATCGGCATTTGCTATTTAACACCATACTAATAGATGGATAATTTGGAGGCAGGAATGATAAGTTAATAGATTATTCTCTAAGATGGGAGAGTAATTAGGCATTGACAAAGTTCCTAGAATAAGAATGGGAATGCGAATGAGGGAATCCTAAAATGGTTTTTTAAGAGGATAAGGGGAGAATAATCAGGATATATTTTAAGGGAAAGATGGGTAATGACAAAGAAAACAAAATGTAAAACCCATTGAATGATGTAGGGACATGGTAATAGGTTGCAAAATGCCAATAGTTAATCTTATTTCAAGGTTTTTTGTTGTTGTTGTTTTGGGTTTTTTTTTTTTTTTAAATTGTGGGCAAAAAAAAAAAAAAAAAAAAGGTGATCAGAAAAAAATCATGGCAGAACAATTTAGAATGTAGCATTCAACTAACTAGCCTTATTCTCCATGATTTCAACTTATGTTTTTAAATTCAAACTAGGTCTTTGCCATGAGTGGAAAGCAGCATTTAGAACCTCATTATAATTTGTCATGACAGCAACATGCTATGGCCTTCCGTCATGTTTTCTCTTTAGATTAATTCCATCTGCTTTCCCATATGGAGTTGAAAGAAAGAAAAGAAACCTATTCTTGGAATTAAACACATCTGTCCTGAATCAACAGAGCCACTAATTTCTCATCTAATCACCTGGATTATTTTAGGTGTAAATAAGTATAAACTACTTTTTGTTACGCACGCCATGCTTTCTCTCTAAAAACCCCACCGAACAGAGGTATGCTGTGGGGTTTGGCTTCTCAACTTCTATCACTAGTACAATCAGCTCTAATTTGCATAATGTACCGCTAGCCTTGGATTTCTGGAATTTAGTGTAGATATACCCTCTCAGTGAAAACTACTGGAAGGTGTGAAGAAGAGAAAAGAGAAAGAGCATATGGTCACGGTGTACTCTTTAGCCGTGTCAACTTTACTCGCTGGGAAAGTCTTAAGGGTTATTATTTGAGTGAGTTATAAATAATATTGCTCTTCTATTAGTCTGGGGAACTTTCTTAGGGTGGAAATGATCCACACTTCATAAGAATCTTAGAACCATACCTGGTTCATATTTTAGTGATAACAGAATTCTCCAGTTCCTAGGGATGTACTCAATTCATTGATATTTTTCAATAAATCTCCTCAGTGTCCTGTGAGTTGGCACCATTTGACAGTTGCATAATTTTGCTCTTGTTCTCCTCACATGAGTTGCAACATGTTCAGTGCACAGTGGTGCAGGGCAATGGGCTAGAGGTCATATTTCTTTCTTTGGGAGCGATACACTTACTTCAATAGAACTAGGATAATAGATGTACAGAATAATTTTTTGCCTATCTTCATATCACCTTTTTTAGGAGCTTAACATACTGATTTAGAATAAGCTGTTTAGTGGAAGATTTCTTGGGTATAATGTTAGCATCTTAAACTAGAAAGCCCCCATGCAAGGTGTACAACTGTTGCCCATTTATAATGCTCTCTCTCTTTTAATCTTTCATCTCTTCCTTCCTCCCTCTTTCTTTTCTATGTAAGCCAGCAATGGTGATTAGTTAATGGCTGAGTAGCCTTGATTAGACGTAGAAGATTTTATGTTCTAATATCCTTGGACTGTTTCATAATGCCAATCTCTTATAATGGTCCTCATCTTACTTTCCCAGAAAGATTCATTCTGCCAATACTTAAAAAATGAGAAGCGGTCGGAGAAAATTGAAATTCAAACTGCAATAGACTGACTGGAAATGATGGATTGCCTTCATTCTCTTTGTTATAGTCCACTCCATAAAGTGGCCATTGCTTATTCAAGAATGACTGAAGAATGAGGAAAGGCATGCCATAGTTGAGGCTGTTAGATTGAAATGTTGCTTTATTTTTTTGTTATCATTGCTTTACAAGGGAGACTCTACCGATCAATTCTTAGGGCCAACACACTGGTGAGTGAGACAGAGAAGGACTATCCAAGTTTCAATTCATGCCACAGGAAGAGTTTGGGTTTCTGTTAGCTTGTTTGCATGGTTAGGTCTTTTTCCTTTGGTTTTACAGCCTTCTCCTAGTCCTCTGCACTTTGCCTACACAGTTCAGGCCAGAGCTAGAAATCACTTGGGGAAGAGAGCACTCTGTTTCCTCCCATGTCTTCCTGTCAGTGTCTCATTTTTCTTTAGATGCACAGGAGATCAGAAACAACAGAAAACGTTCCAGTACTCTCTCTTTATGAAGAATGCACAGAACTAACTGGAGAAAGTTTTTGTTTTTATTATTTGCCCAAGATGTCTCAAAATCAATATATCAGATATCATTCTTATTGTTGTAATTCACAATGATTAATATCTTTATAAGAAAAATATGTGTACATATGAATAAATGTGTATTATAAGTACATATACGCATATAATTTTGGAGTATGACGCTCTTTCTATTGAAATTAATATGAAATTTGATGATAACAGCAAAACAAACAGGCTTTGCATCATGTAACTGTTTCATTTTAGATTCACATCCTTTTGGAAGTCATTTTAACATCAAGTTCACATAGGCTTAAATTAAATCTGTGCACGTCTCTAGTCAGTGTTGCACAAAGACTAATTAATTAAATCTCAGAATACCCTGGGGGAATAAGCAGCATTATTTCTCCTCTCCTCATATGGGAAATCTGAGATACAAGGAGGTTAAGTGGGTTGTCTAAGGTCAGAAAGTCCGTCAATAGTCGACAGAGCCAGCAAACCGACTTGGTAATGCTCTCTTCCCCAGTGGCAGAAAGAACTCCAAAAAAGACACCCCATGTGTTTCAGAAGGCACTGGTCTAACCTTCCTTTTATTTATTTACTCCTTATACCCATCTTCACAAACAAGGTCTTCCAGTGCAAATTTCCATTCTATTTGCAAATGAAGTTAGCTAGATAGAGGAAGAGGTAAAGAAAATAGATGCTACTCACCCAAGTTACATAAAGAGCAATTTCAGGGAAAACAGTAGAGATGGTAATCTCAGTTTCCCAGTGTTTTGTCCAATAATATACATACATACATACATACATACATACATACATACATATGTATCTAATAAAGAAGCCAAGATACACCCATCCATACCACCTAAACCACCCTTTTTCTCCCAGCACTAGACATGTGTGTATGAGGGCTTCCTTTTTCCATGAAAGGCAGCTTATAACGCAGCTATCAGAAAGAAAACTAAAAGCTTACTAACCGCTTTATAATGGTTTGTACAAATGAAAATGCCTGGCATGCTATTAAACTTAGACTTCAAAAGGCAATGGAATAAAATAAAACATTATTAACATAAAATTAAAAGAAACACAAAAGTTCTCTCAGGCACATGAGACTCAGACATGCATCTTGTTCTCTGTTTTAAAAGTGAGGCAATCATTGTCTTTAACGTTAAAGGGACTTTATGAGCTGTTGATTACTAATCAAAATTATTTGCTTTTTAGAGTTATTCTTAATTTATTTTTAATTAGGCCACATATGTTGAAAATAGGGCATGCAGTTAAGATTCAGTAAGGATTTTCCATGTCTAAACATCTGAAGCACACACAGGGGTCCTTCATTTCTTTATTTGTAGATTATGTAGTATCTCCAACTACTCCTCATACATAACTCAATCAAATCTCTGCAACATGTAAGGGGTTCTTTGAGGCCTTGAAATAAATGTTAGATTATACTGCCTCAAGGAAGAACAGAACCCCTAACTTTCTTAAAGATTAAGAGAATTTTCCTAATGGAAAAGCAAGTGTGTTTCTAGTAAGCAAAAGAAACCACACAGAAAATTCTGCGAGGGTTTATAATTGCTGCCTTCTTGAAGTCAGAGTGGTTGTTCCTGTCAGCAAATCCCAACATGTTGTTTGGATTTTCACAAGACTTTTCCCTTATCAACTCATTGTCTTAACAACTTACACTTCGTTGCATAAAACATCCTCTGAATGCACCAGGGTATCACACCAGCAAAGTGTGAAAAGGGTTTGTTTAGCTTTAGTTTCCTGAAGCAACTGGAAAGTAATTAAGTTTGCCTAGAAACTTAGCCTCTGACAGTTTGAATTTAGAGGAAAAAAATGTGTTCTTTCTCATTCCTTTCATTGTTTAAAAACAAATGTTCATACACACTGCTTCCTTTATAACATTTGTTTTAAGCACTTTAAGTTACAGGAGTTGATCTTAGACTTTTTGAGTTGACTTGATGTAGTTTGTTTTGTTTCGGTTGGTTGGTTGGTGGGTTAACCATGCTATAGATAGCAAAGCCAAAACAGACTCAAGATACAAGTTTAACAAGTTCTTTTGAAAATTCTTTAGAAAGCTTTGGTGAGAGGTAATTTAAAACAAATTAACAAATAATGTCATGCAGTGGTTAAATTGCCATAATCCATTTCTTTCTTTCTTTTTCTTTTAAAATAGTTTCCTGGAAATTCCTTGGTTGTGGCTGCCATGTTGACAGCAGGCTAGATGTTAGTCCCTTTAACTGTGTTTTAATGGCGATGTATTATTGCATGATTTATCAACATATGGCAGGTGGAAGCTGACACAAATTATAATGAAAATTAAAACAGTCATTTATGCAGCAGGCGATTATCATTTAAGGAACATTTATTTGCAGGCTTTAAAAATGAGGGTTTAGAATCAAATGATTTTAGAATGAAAGTTTAACGACCGTTACCTTTTTCCTGCAGCCACTCCTCTACGGGCCGGTTATATTTGAAGGGGATTTTCTGTTTTACCATTTGGAGGCGTTCATTATCAGTGTTGCCTTTAAAGTTTAAAAAACAGCTTAAAGAACAATCTGAAAAGTCAATAGGTCATTAAAGAAAAAACATCCTAGGTGTTCAGTTTGTTTTATGAAGAGTTTTAGAGATAGATATCAATTTATTGTTAGTAGAGGTGGAGCTGAATTCACCCTGCCCTTGAATGACAGGTTGGAGGTCGGATTGATCTCAACTATGCAGTGCTCCATCACATGTTGGTCACGTGATTTTGGGATATAGATCAGTAAGCAGTCAGGCTATTTACAGAAATCTCTACTTTTTAAACTCCTCCTCGTCCTTTTTTCTCTCATCTACCATGGAGCTGGTGACAGTGAGGCTCAATATCTAATCTTTCAACATTTCTCCTACCACCCAATCTCACAATGCAAAGGGAATAATCAGAACCTCATCCATGCAGATGCTACTCTTTTTCTGATGGGTTCCTTTCGGGAGCACGGGGCTGTACACTTGGTGTTACTCTCAAGCATCTGTCCTCGCTCTGTATTCTAGAGAAAAAAAAAGGTGCCAGAGAAGATGATCAAACCCCTGCTATCCAAGGAAGATTGGCCAAGAGACAGTTCTAGGGTTTGGTTACATGTTTTTGCTTGTTTGCTTGGTGGGTCAGTTGCTTGATTTGGGTGCATGAGATAAGACTGACTGTCGTCTAGGTTAGCTTTAAGTCAGAGTAATTCTCTTGCCTTGGCCTCTAGAGCTTGAACTAAAGGGAGATTTCTTACTCCAAAAGGGAACCCTAGTAGTGAAATAACTAGATGAAACTGGCAGATTAGAACATGGGGCACCGTAGACCTCTATCTTTTTGTTGTTGTTATTGTTGTTGCTGGACATTTTAAAGAGATGGGATCTACAAGGAACATAACTAAAGGCAAAGGAAGTTATACCATTATAGAACATTTCTAGCTTTTGAGCATTTATACTTCATTATTGCTAGAATATGCTGACTCGACAGTTCATTCCACCACTAATCCCCCTTCTATGAAAGGGTCTTCCAGACCAAGCATCCATTCACAAAACCTGTGAAGACTATTGCTTGTGGGCATGAAATATTCAATTAGTTTCAGGCTCAAACATTGTGTTTTAACTACTGGTATGCCCTCTCTTCATTCGGGAACTGTTATTACCACTCTTGGGTGGTTTGTCTAATTAGGAGAAACTTGGAGAGTGCTGGTGTGGAGACACACCCCTAATGAATATGCCTCAAATAACAACATAATGAAGGCATGCTTTTGGAACTGTTCTAGCTCATCAGCCAACTGCACGTTGATTTAGGAAGAACCAGTACACTTTAATTCATCATGTTTGATTCAGAGGCCTGTGTTAAAACTTAGGAAACTCTACTTCAAATTACTAATATTTTAAAAAGGAAGCAAAAATCTTTAAAAACAAAAAAAAAAAAACAAAAAAACAAAACAACAGATGGCTGAGGATTAAATTACAGAGAAGTCCAGAAGCTAGAGTGAATAGTAGGTTGTAGTATAGCCTCAGACCAAGTAAATAGAAGCAACCCATCGCATTTCAATCACAGAGTCATTGCATGGCACCAGTTACCACTGGCTGAGAACTGTGACAATGAGGACCTGCTCTGAGGGGCTTAGTAGGAGAAGGTTGAAGAAAGAAAGTGAATAGCAATGTTGGTAGATGGTGATTCCCCATAGACTTCTCTGATGAAAACATTATTCTGAAAATCCGAGTAATCCTTACTGCCTTGGGATTGGTTTTTTTCTGCCAGTGGCTCATGAGAAGCAACATGGATCTGCTTCCAGCCCACAGTGAAGATCTCTAGCTGCCTACATAAATTATAACGTATCGACATATCAATGGGCTGTCAGAACCCATTGGAGGCTTTCTTATCCAGCAGCCTTAGGGCCTTGGGTCCTAGACCTAGAACCAGCAATAAACAAAAACTTACTGATGAATAATGTAGAAAAGAGGAAAAATAAACAGTCCTGGACTCTAATGGATAGTTTAAGTTTTTTTTTTAAAGTGTAGTAGCATGAAGAATAGGAGACAATAAGCAAGAGGAAAAATCAAGAAAGAGGGCCGTTTCTTGCTGTCTCTATATGGCCATAGTTAAGGATGTTGGTTTAACTGGTCATGCAGCTCCAGTTACTGATCGTGGTGATATTTGTTCTTGGAGGACCAGTATACTTTGTATTTTATTAATGAAAAAAATTAGATAATTCTTAAATGTTTCATATAAATGGAGTACTTTTCTGAAAAAAATCATATGCCTGATTGTTAATTCTACTCAGCAGGTGGCATATAATGTGGACTTCTAGAGGACAATGAGATGCCATATCGAGGAATGGCAATTGAATTATGCAGAATTCACCTTCAATAAATTTTGCTGCATTGGGTATTTTTTATTTATGGTTATTGTTGACAACTTTGATAAAGACAGTGATGACTTGCATTGTACTCCCTATAATGAATTAGTAAAGGCAAAAATAAATATAAAATGGGAAGTCTTACTAATATGCTGGGCCAATACAGAAATAACTAAAGGTCCAAATTGCCAGGGTCATCTAGACAACAAAGTTAATCAATTTAGGTTATATTTATTTGTTTTCTGTAAATATACAGGGTCCCCCTGGTTTTCCCAAAGAGCCAGATATCCATAATTCATCCTCTTTTAAATATAAACTAGTGTAGGAAATCATTTATGGACATAGTAGGGGGGGGGGAGGAAGCTGTTCTGTAAACAATGGAGAAAAGCACAGCTGGAATCAATCTCTGACCTTTCTGAAAATATAGACAGTCCATTCTTCTCCACCTCAGCTTTAAAGACATTTAGAAGCATGGTTTAAGTCTTGGACACCAGACTAATACCATCTGGCACCAAGGATAGTGATCTAGCATGCTGTTAAAAGTCATGAAAGACAGAAGTCAATTTGGAAAACCACATTGGTTTAAGTCACCACATTAACATTGTTCTTAGTCTCTTTTCATGTTCTTGTTGGCTTTTATTTTAATTTGTCTAAAGCACTAGTAATCTCTGTTTTAGAAACATGTGCAAGTGAATGAGTTCATTTGCCCCGAGCCCCATTCTAGAGGTTGAAGGAAGGGCATATATTCTTTATTATAAGAATTCATACAGAGGACTATTCTGAAAGCTGCACAAACCACTTTAAATCCATATACACTCTTATTAAATACACAATGACATTAAGCTGTACATTTCATATAACAGCTAGCATGGACACTTAAAGAGTATAATTAATTACTCAATAAAAATAATGCTATACTCAGGATAGAATGGCCTTATGAACAGTAAGTCATAATTTCCTTCAAATAAAGCATAAGAATTACTGATTTGACAGAAACATCAGTTATTACCACACAGAGTGACTCATAAATTGAATAGGGAGCTCTTATAATAAGTACTTAAGTTAATTATATGAATTGGACTTCTACATAGAATGAAAATTTTAGAGAAACAAATAGCCATGTTTTAGTCTACTTGAAGTAGAATATGTACATGTTTATTCTCTGACACTCTTGACAAGTTATTGAAATTTTATATAATTGGTTTTCTACAGTCTACTAGCACTATTATCAACTAGTACCACTTCTGGAGACGTTCAGAATATGCACTGTGAAATTATAACATTGAGAAGAGCAGAAGGCTCTGAGTTGAACTCACCAAAGGCCAACTGGTTCATACACACAACACTGACCATTCTGTAGAACTACCTCACCGTTTACCCTTCCCACTGAACTTTCTGAGGGTCAAAGTGTCTAAGTAATATAAACAGTAAAATAAGGTAAACAGTATCTCTTTAAAATCTCTTGATCTTCACTAATCACCACCACAGAATAAAACCATCCGGCAACTGGAGAACTGAATGAACACAAGAAGAAAATTCTTGCATAGAACAAAAGGCAACATCTCTAACACCACAGTCCAAGATACTGTACTAGGAGATATATATGTGTGTGTATGTATATATATATATATATATATATATATATATATATATATATATATACTAGATTTATTGAGGACAATAATGTTAACATAACTTCCCTCTCATCCAAAGGAAGCACACTGGTTCTATGGTTTGTTCCCATGTTGTTCATGCTATCAGCTGTCACTAGAAAGATGAGTATATCCCGTTTGGTCTCACTAAGGTTATCACTCAAAGAACACCTAATAATAAGACAAGTAAAGCATTCTAAATATCCTCCTGAATATCCAGCTGTTGCTGTTTATATGTCTACATTTTCTAAAATATATTTAGCTAATTCCTTTTCCAAAGCAAAGTGGGTTTCTAAAAACCACTGAATGCAAAAGAGCAATTCAGGCCCTGACAAATGTGATTTCTTCCTCCAGCCACAGGTAATGATGATGTAGTGCCACCAAGTTGAGGAAGAGCAGCTTAAAGGTTCTGGCAATTTGCACCAGGCTGGCAGAAAATGCTTTTCTGCAAGCCGACTATTAATACCATCTGAAGTGTTGTCAAGCATGCGGCCACGCTAATAGGAATAACTGTAGCAACATTCATCTGGATGAAATTAATGCCAGAGGTATTTTTGCATTTTGTTTTGAGCTACAGAATCAGGACAGAAAAGTTTTCATTGTTGCTCTGTCAACACACACACACACACACACACACACACACACAGAGAGAGAGAGAGAGAGAGAGAGAGAGAGAGAGAGAGAGAGAGAGAGAGAGAAGAGTCTATTGACTAGCTGGATACTGAGGTCTATGGACAAGGGCTGGTAGCAAAAGAAAATCAATGCCAGCAGCTCAAGTTCATAGGTTCTTGCCAGGCCTCTGTCCCCAAGGAACACTCTGTGAGTTTCAAAGCAACTATATAACACTGAAGAAAAGGTGCCCTGAGTGTGGCTTTAGCCATGTTCGTGGAGCTTTCCCAAAACAGCTTTCTTAGAGTTAGATAGGGAAGTGTACTCCCCAAAGAACATCAAGAATGTTCAATCACTTGTAAGGAATGGATGGACCTCAACACAGAGCTAACATGTTATATTTATAAAGTGCTTTTCAACCAAAGAGCTCAGAATGCAATTACAAACTCCATCTCATTAATCCTCATGACAGGACACACCTTTAGGCTGCAGGAAACGGAACTATTTGTATGTCGTGGACTTTGATCCTTTAGGGTGTCAAGACAAAGAAATTAATCTTCTAAAACAGAAAACTCATCAAGTGGAGAAAGTGATTTAAAGACCCAGAGCACATGGGCATTATTAAGTAAGGAGTTTTTGGACATCCACTTAACTAGTTCCTTCAGCCTGGGGGACTTACTTTTCCTAATGAACAAGATAGATAGAAGTGTGGTCACCATACAGACCTCGGCATGACTGACAGAACTCACTTCTTCATATGACATGCCATTTTCTTCCTTTGCAAAAGAAGTTGAACTGTTTAGGCAAAGGTGGTATTCTATATCTAGCTCGTTAAGTGGCCCTGTTCCTATTCCTTCCTGTCTGTTGTTGGCTGAAAACACACTTTTCATGCACATACTTTAACACTGAATGATTCTTTCAAATCCTAAAAGTATATGTATGGGGGGGGGCACGTTTTATTGGACAATTATGGTGCTGAAGACACTCTGATGCAATCAATAAGACATACATCATCATTTACGCTCCTTTCTCCACCTTTTCAGCTCATATCTTCTAAACTTTCTTCCAAGTTTATGAATTTAACAAGATTATTTGGAACCATGTTGGAACCATGTTGGATTAATACAATGAAGTTTAGATGATGGCAACATCTTCCTTCCCTCCCATGGTCAAAGAGAATGTTTTGAAGGAATTTGATTGGAGTTTTTTTTTTTTTTTTCAGTATTGTCATGCTCTGTATCATTAACTTATTATAGAAAAGCCAATCATAAAGTTGGCATGCTATATAAATTAATGAAATATATGCTGGTAGACTCTCTGAATTTGCATCTCTCTTTTCTAGAAAATGTATGCATTCCCATGTGTGTAAATTTTGGTTTCTTTTATTTTTCTTTTAAAGAGTTATTTATTTTATGTATATGAGTACACTGTAGCTATCTTCAGACACACTAGAAAAGGGCATCAGATCCCATTACAGATGGTTGTGAGCCACCATATGGTTGCTGGGAATTGAACTCAGGACCTTTGGAAAAGCAGTCAGTGCTCATAACCACTGAGCCATGTCTTCAACCCAAATTTTGGTTTCTTTACATATAAAATGTTATTTTTGTAATAACTATAACATGAATTTGTTTGGAGAATTAACTGAGGGATTTTATGGGAAGCACTTAGCAAACTGTGTACCAGACAAATCATAGAAGTAGAGGTATTTTAGATTACATTGCTCAGCTTTCTGCCACTATAATGAAATATCTGATGATATTAATTCAAACATGGAGAAGTTATACTTTGACTCATCCTTTTAGAATTGCAATCCAAGCTTAGAGGATCCCATTTGCTTTGGGGTGTTGAAGAAACATCAGTAGACTATGTTGAAGCAAAATTGCTCCCTTTACTAACTAGGAAACAAAGAGGAAGCCTAGATGTCATTGTCCCCATCATACCCTTGGTGATCTAAGTATCTTTCATAACTTTTGTTAATTGTTGGTACCATTTGTTAATTTTTGGTATTAATTCCTAAGTGCATAAAGTCCTAGTTACAAACCCCTTACTTGTGCTTATATGTTGTGGTGTGCTCAGTATTTGTTTCTTCTAGAACTTTCAGAGTTTCAAGTTCAGCATGGAGGTCGTTGATTCACTTGGAGTAGATCTTAGTACATGGTGAATGATAAAAATTGAATTTTACTTTCCACAAGTGGATACCCAATTTCCTCAACACCATTTTGAAGATGATTTTTTTTTCTTAAAGTGTGTGCTTTGGCAGTTTTTGTTTGGTTGTGTTTGTGCCAGTACCATGCTCTTTTTACTAATTTTAAATCAAATATGCTCATCTCTATTGCATTTTTTTTCCTCAGGATGCTTCAAGCTAAAAATATCTTAATGGTTCCCCCTGCCTCTAATGTGGGCATCGTGAATACTAAACATTTAACATATAGGACTTTGGGAACATTCAAGATCCAAACTGTAATGTAGACAGACCTTCCTTAAAGTCCAAGCCCACGAGTGAATATAGATGCTGCTGTATTTATCACGGAGTTATATTACCATAAGCACATTATAAGTCAAGTTTAACATATATTTAATATAACTCAGCTATATACTCTAGAATTTTTATTATCACCCCCCACATTATCATACATCTAACTTATAACTACCACTGCGTGCCTCAGCCACTATCAGGATAGAGTACCTTACTATACATTTCTAATCTATACAAAGATTAAAATTCAAAGCATGTGTGCTATTGAATGTGTATTGCTTTCATAACACCATAAAGCTAAACAAAAACTATAAGTTGGAATGCCCTAAGTCTAGAACCAGCTACATAGTACCCTTAGGATCTAAATGTCACTGTTTCTACTCCATTCATGATCCACCTGTGACCTGCTAAAGGTACAGGTGTGCACTGTCTAAACAACCACTATTCGATGTTTTCCTTATTAACAATAGAAGCCCATAGCAGCCCCCAGTTGAATTGCCTCCCCTAAATGTTAGTAAATCTTGTATCTATTCAATGCACGTTTTGAACTTCAAAGTAGGACTTTAATTACATTTCAGTAAATTTATTTTCTTTTTTATTTTATAACAGCCTTCAAACTGATAAGAAAATGTTTACCTCTGGGTTTCTTTTGGTTTTTATAGGAAGTATTTCTCTTAGCTTTATGTCATCAGCAAAATTTAATAAGCCTATCTTTTGTACATTTATTTTAGTCACTGAAAATGTTTGCAAAGTAGGAAGATTGCAGTGTAGCTTTATTAACGTCTACAAATTCATTGCAATTTGTAAATTGCCTTGCAATTTCTGAGTCGAGGTTTGATTTTCAAAACTTAGAAGTAAGCTGAACTGAAGACGTGAATCATTTAAGGGAACTTTTTCTGGTGTGTATTGGTGTTTTGCCTGCATATATGTCTGTGTGAGGGTGATGAATCCCCTAGAGCTGGAGTTATAATCAGTTTTCAACTGCCAGGAGGTGATGGGAATTGAACTTGGGTCCTCTAGAAGAGAAGACACTGCTCTTAACTGCTGAGCCATCTCCCCAGCTCTATAGACCTGATCCTAAGGAGTGGGACGTGGTAGAAACACGAACAATGTTTGCACTTAGTAGTTAAGTCATAAAAGGTGTAGAGATTCTTTGTTTCTCAGATAGTCCCTAAAAGGAGGCTAAAGCCAGAGAGACACTTAAGAAGGTTTATAAAGAGATGGACAAGTTATGGAATTGAGGTAGTGAGGACAGCCAGGTAGAAAGAAACAGCCAGACAAATGCAATTAAACAAGCTCCCTGTCCCTGTGAATGTGAGCAACCAGTAACACAGCTAATCTCCCCCATACAGGTACATCTCCAGGTGACCAGTGGAAAGTTTGACTACAACTGATCAGACATTTAAGCTCATGAGAGACACTTGCCTAAGCTGTAACCGAAGCCTGACATATAGAAACCATGATGTAATAAATGCTACTTTTATTATTTGTGCTTTCTCCCAAATGAAGTGAAGTGTTTTGCCACACTTTGAAGGTCATTAGAGAAGTAATAAACATCAAAGAGATTTCCTCCCCACTTTCCTTATGTTGTCCAGTTCAGGAAGAAATTCCTGAACCACTATGCATATGAGTTTATAACATTCCCACTGTCTTTCCATTTGCTAAATTCACCAAGAACACATTCATACTAGTTTGTTATTGTGATGTATTTTCATGAGCCCATGTTAGTCCTCAGACAGTGTTAGGTTCTTTCTTATCAACTCTTTTTAATCAAATGAAACTTGATAATTTGTGGATATGACTCCCAAGTTTAAGAGATCCATCTTTTTATATAATGTAAGATTTAGGACATTTTTCTAGTACTATTTTCTATTTTAATTTTTCTCCTACTCATTATTTTTAAGTGAATATAGAAATGGCTTAGAATATATGTTCCTTGGGTCTGTTGGTTACTTACCTGAGATATAAAAACTCAATCTCTTTGAAAAACGTGTGTTGCTATTTTCTTACTTTCCGTAGAACTGCAAGTTAAGATTTCTTATTTCTATTGCTGGCGTTATTCTTTACAGTCTAATGACATTAAAAATGTGTATATAGGAAATGGTGTGTTCATGTTACCATGATGTTCTCTCTTGAAAGAGTTCTGTTCAACTTTCGAATTAATCGCAAAGTAGTTTCTGAGACTCTTGAAAATCTATAAACATTTACAAAAATGTACCATTTTTTACTTGAGAGAAGACAATAGTTATTGTAAGGTTATAGAGTCTTCAAAGACTATCTGTGAAACATAATTTTCCTGATTTGTTGTTTCTCATAGTTCTGCGTCATTGGAATTTGGAACTTGGAGACTAGCCTAGGTAAGCATCAGAGACCATATTCTGAATACTGTCTCTCCTCATGGAGTTATTAATTAAGAAACAGTATATTTGCCTATTTTTTTAGGATGATACTATTTCTACGACTTCAGAGTGATCAAGTTAACAGTCATAATTCACTTAACATAATATTCAAAGGTCAGCTGAATATACATTATAATGTAGGCTAAGAATCAAAATATTCTAGTGAAGGAGTCACCCCAGGGAATGCAGTAGCTTAGTACATCTTGAATTCGTACAATGCCTCATTAACTCTACTTGGAAGATTCATTCAAATTGATTTGTTTGTGAGATTGCAGTATGGCCTCAAATCTGGCTACAAACAAAGAATAATTATAAACAATGTATTTAATTCAGAGAAATACCTGGAGAATGTTTGGATTATTGTAAAGATTGTTTTTTAAAAATTAACCGTCCTTTTAAAAAGAGAAGAATGGAAGATGAAAGGAAAGACAAAGGAAGAGACTATATGCTGTATAATAGTAACAACAAATTTAATAAATGGTACTGATTTATGATACACACCCCAAAATGCAAATGAACTTTTTGAAATGATCCAAAGAAAATACAGACATAAATTATTAAAATGGCCATGTAATTTCCTTTAAAAACAATTTAATTCAAGGAAGGATGATTAAATACACTAAGAAAATGAAGAAAGAAAAGAAAAATTAACAAAGACCTATGATATAGTATGAGAAACAAAGGTTAACTTCAAAATACCAGTTGTTAAAGAAGAGAATAGATAGAGTTAGGAGGTGGCACAGATAGTAAAGCATTTTTGATGCCAGAGTAGAGCAAAACACACACACACACATACACAGAGAGAGAGAAAGAGAGAGAGAGAGAGAGAGAGACAGAGACAGAGACAGAGACAGACAGAGACAGAGACAGAGACAGACAGAGACAGACAGAGGGAGGTGTGAGAGAGACAGAGAGAGACAGAATTCCTCACCAAAATTTGCTAATTTCTAACTTTAGTTAGAGACCAGTTTGCAAGAATGAGAGGAGACATTTTAGGAGGAAAACATGACTACAGCAATCAGGCCCTTTCTCTTCCAGGGCTTACAATAAAAAAAGCATTTAACTGCTCATTCCAGTGTTTGTTTACTTGGACTTTTTGAAATGGCCGTGTCTTATTCCTCCCTTAAGCAGTTGAGTCTACCTAGGGTTCTAGGCTGGCTGTTAGACTCATTAGCATATGGCCCATTAACAAAGATGATGTGAAGGGAAGACTGAACATACTTGGGGGGGGGGTGCTCACCCCTCCTCCTGCCACATGCAGCCACCTAAACTGCTCCTCCAACTCAATAATCCCAGATGAATCCTAACCACTATATAACAAACCCATCAAAACTGTGGCCTTGATCTTATCCTGAAGCTGGGAGAAGAGAGCCAAAGACAGACAACTGAGCTTCTTTCCAGTATTTCTGGCTTTGCCCTGCCCTTTTTCACTTGAAAAATTGATATGATTATCAGACAAGAGGAAGTAGGTGCTTCAAGTTGATTTTCAAATGAATGGCACAATATTTATTATACCTATCAGAGAATGAATCTTTGTACTGTGGTAGAAAAGAGTGTCATAATACATGCCACAGATCTTGAGATTCTTTTCTATTCAAAAAATGGTGGATCTCATACCTTGGCCTAGATGTGAGTTAAAACAAAACAAGACAAAACAACAACAACAACAACAACAACAACAACAACAACAACAACAACAAAACCCCACTATCTTGGGTGTAGAACAGTTGCAATCTGGGCCAATGTCTCCTTCCCACCATGTTTACCTATCTCACAGCTTCACTTACATATGTTTTCAATAACTTGTAATATGGCCACACACATACTGGGAAAAAGGTTCTCATCTCCTTCATATTTCAAACTATAAATAAATACATTTTCTTTTACCAATTAGTTTCCTAATTTCTTTGGAACAAAGGGAAATGGAGGTAGTAGGTTTGAGTCTTATGTGCCTTATGAGTCACAGAAATACAAAACAACAAACAACATACAGAAAACTAGAAATGATAGTCTAGAACTAAACTGAACCCTTGAATCTGTGAACTGTTTACTTGATGTAGAGAACAAAAAACTCTCTTACACAAAGGTTGTCACCAAGGCCCTATAGGAAGCAGAAAGCATCTTAGGCTCTGCCTCTGGAGTTTGGAAAGAAGTTTAGAATGCAGAGCCATGGATGAAGACTTGGTATGGAAGCACAGACCTGGGTCCTTGCTACATAACTTTAGCATGTGCCTCTTTCTGAGGAAAGAATGACCAAATCCAAGATGTGATGCAATAATACAGCCCCTGAAGAGAAAGGTGAGGCCATAGAGGGAAAATGGAAGGAATGTCAAGAAGAATGGATATTTCTCCATTTCTCTAAGAAGGGGCAGACCCTAGTTAACCTCTTCTCATCATTATTTGAATGAAGAGTGGACACTTTACTAAAAAGAGTAGGATGCATTCTGACTGCCTGGCACTGTGATCCCTACCAATGCCTGTGACTTGCCACTAATGGCTCCACAGGGTTACTACAAGTTCACACACTCTTTGTCTGAACAAACTTAGCTTTTACTTCCATCCTTCAGCCTAACTTTTAGAAAGTAATCTTAAATGAACAATTTATGTTACATTAGGATATGAATAATTGCTGGTCTGGGATTATTCACTCCAACCTTTTCTATCAATGAACAATATTCAAAACAAAACCTTTAAAGGAAAAGCTAGGGAAAAGGAGTTCCATCCTTCAACCTAGGCTGTTAAAAAGCAGCCTTAAGCACTAGTGTTTTATAGTTTATAGTTTAGCAAAAAGCAGCCCCTGTAAGTGCATTTCCCTAGGAATTAAGAACCAGTATCAGAATGACATACCTTAGCATATGAATGATAGGTAGGCTCCAGAAAACAAAAAACATCAAAACCATCAGGATCAGAATGAAGACTGAAGTGTTGAAGAAGAGGAAGAACAACTAACATTGTTTAATGTTCTGAATAACATTGAGATACATACACTTGTCAGTCATTAGAAGTACAGCATGACTTATGTCATGGCTTGAGGATTAGAGTCTATCGTGTGTGTGATGCCTTGTATAACAATATTTTAACATTAGGGGTTTTATAAATAATTTTAGGGACATAGCTGATGATAGACTCAAAATGATTCATAAATTTACAATATTTATTTATGTCACAGTGCCCATTATATTGCTTGTGGTAGGTGTGCATTTTGTCCTTTTCTTTTACAAATATCTTTAATTATGTGCAATTGTGTGTTTGCAAGGCAGGGGATGAGTAAATGAGTCCAGAAACTTACAGAGGGCAGCAAAGGGTGTCAGGACTTACAGGCCATTACAAACAACCGGAAATGGGTAATGGAAACCAAACTCTAGTCTTCTGCAAGAGCAGTACAACGCTTTTGCTCACTGACTCATCTCCCCAGCCCTCACGTTTTCTTATAAAACCAATGGACATACTAAAAAGCAAGTGCTGTAAAATATTATTCTCAATCTACTTCCATAATTTGCAATACACCATAACATCACTTACTGATGGATCTTAAGTATGACAGGACATGCATATCACTGACAATCTCTGATCCCTCAAAAGTTAGGTGTCTGTCATCCAACAAACTATTAAATTATATAACTTAAAAGGTTCTGCGACAATTAAGATTCTTATATATTTGAAATGTGTGAATTTCGGGCATATCAGTAAAATATAAATACCCTGCCCTCTCTTAGTCATTTGCAATATTAAATATATGGTACTAAATCTTGGCAATCTAAGAAACACATCTAAAGTTATTTCAAACCAAAGCTCTTTTTTATATATTCACTAGAAACTCGGCACTTCCTAAAAAGTTATACAAAATAAATAATCATGGTTTAAAGAAATAATTCAGAATAATTTCAACTGACATTCCTAATCAAACAGACTTTGAGAAAATTAAAGCCTAAGAAATCAGACAGATCTATTCTCTCAGCAGAAAAAAAAGGACAAATTATATCATCTATAACATTTCAAATTAGACTGATAAAATTAGCCTATACTGTACAGAAATTTCTGAACCAACTAGGGAAATGTATCAGGTGACCTAGTATTTTTACCACCCTAATTACTAGGTTCCTTTGAATTTCACTCTTTTAGAGACCTGCTTTTATCTTTGCAGTAATGATCCAAGACATTAAAATCAGGCTTTTGAGTGACTCAATTTGCCTTCTTGGGTTCACACAGTATCTATTGATGTTCCATGCTGTCTTGTCAGATAGCACTTACAACATTAGTGAGGTTAGGGTGTAATTAGGGAAAGATGTGACAAGTGAAGGGAAACCATGCAGTTCTCTTGGTTTCAAGATTTGAATTCTGATTATTCAGCCAAGAAGAATTATTTCAATTCTACTAGAATCCTTCCAAAGGGTTTAGACTTCTGAACAAGGTTTGAAATATCCCATCAAACCCAAGGATGCTGTCTAAAGACTGATGAATGCAACTCAGGAGAAACAAGACAGCAAGAAATGAACAACGTCACTCATATCATTCTGTCCTTGGAAATATTTGGCTTCAGTGCTGATCAGAAACAGCTGGAGTTATGTACTCTTTTACTGCAGAAAGATTAGGGAGGAAGATGTGCTTGAATAAGTGGTTGGTACTGCTTGTATTCAGCTACGGAGAATGAAAGCGAGACTAGAGTTTCCTAGAAAGGTATGGGATCAGGATTGGCCAGGGCTTATAGAACATGTGCTGTAGCACCTGGCTCAGTTCAGTTGACTTATTTCAAGAACAACTCTATTAAGTGTATTTCAAAATTCCCTTTATGGACCTGCTCGAGCTCAAAATTCTCAGAGGTCAGAAAGAGTCACAAAATGAAGCAAATCTGTTAGATTCCATTGTTCTCCTTCCTCAAGGGAAGCTCATGGCTCCTTGAAAACCACATATCCTCTCCCAGGAGAGCCTTTATACTCATCTATACCATCTGTCCTGAGCCAGGAACTATAGCCACCCAGGAAATTCAGGAAAAGTCGGCCTTTAATTTGAACATCTTAAAGGCATTAAAGTTCTATTTCAGTTTGAATTTCACTTAAGGAAATTGTCAACAATTTTATACAGGTACAGAGAATTAAATAGACAGTTTTAAACTTTGGCTGTCTAAGATTCTAAATTGTCTTTTATTTTACATTACCATTTATGTTAGATGCATATATATATATACGTATATATGTATATGTGTGTGTGTTTGTGTGTGTGTGTGTGCTTTCTAACTCTCCTAGATGCCTGAGTCATCTTTTTCTCCATTTTTTTCATAGATTCCAGGTGAGCTGGGCAAATCTACACTTTTGAAAAAAAGAGAGAAAAATCACTTATGATTGTAAAAAAAATTATTTTGATAGAATAAATTTTGTTTAAAATTGTAAGTAATTGTTAACAAAGTATTTGCCATTTTCCTATTGCTTCCAAATATATTTACTTATTTAAGGCTAATAAAGGAAACTCTTTACCAGGATTATAATATTGTTATTTATAGGTAGGCAGAGAGCTCAGAAGCAATTTAACACTCATGGGGAATTTACTGTATTTGGCTAATAAAAGATAACTTGAAAGGAAATTATCTCCATGTTGTTTGAGTTATAGGAAACAAACTATGTTGTTATGCTTTCTATTTTGACATTGGAAACTCTATTTTTGAGTGGTGATTTTATTGCTGGTAACACTGGGGTTACTGAAATGCAAAGAATCCCCATTTTGTACATATAATTCATTGTATGTGTTTGAATTTTTAAAGTTGAAATCTTCTTTTTATATGTTTAAGATGTTTAACATGGTCTGACATCTTGATAAACATACAACTAATGAATTAATTATACACGCAAGTGAAGTAACACAGCCTCTGTCTCAAACAATGGCATGTATATGCATATAATGTGTATATATACACATTATAGCTCAACTGTTTTGGGTAAATTGTGAATATACACAATGCTATAATGCGGCACTTTCTGTTGTACGTTAGACTTCTATGTTTACTTATTCTTCATAGCGGCTTTGTTGTATGGCAAGAAAAATACTGCATTATCTCATTGTATGCAGAATCTACAGAGAGACAAGCAAATCCATAGAAACAAGAAATAAATGGTATTTACAAGAAACAAGGGGAAGCAGAAAGATAAAGATCAAACTGAATTTTTTAAAAGTTTATTCTAAACACTTCAATAAAATTCCTAGCCTGGTTGTTGTTGCTGTTGTTGGTGTGCACCTTTGATAATGATGAACTAGATTCTAAAGTGTCAGAAACGTCACGGCAGGGAGTAAGCTAAACCTTATGTAAAGACAGTCAGCCCCCATGACTCAAACAAAAGCTGTCAACATTAGGACACACAACTCATGGCAAGAAAATGAAGGCCAAAAGGAGCTGGCCAAAGAAAAGACAGATGTTCCCTGTGGCTGCCACCTTCATGGAGAAGGATTAGCAAGAGCTGTCTAGGTCACTGAGTGAGAGAGCCCAGGGCTTATACAAAACAGTTGGCAACTTCTTAAGGGAAAGGGAGGAAAGGCTGTTGGGAATCACTTCAGCTTGCAGTCACCCAGTGGCAGTAGCAGAACTAGACAAATTATGATTCCCATTGTCATCAGAACTGGCTCCAAGCAAAGTACAATATAACACACATGAACTCAGAATTGAATCTGTGCCTTTCTTGTAAAGGATGGGAAAGAGTACACAGTTTTTGTTTGTTCGTTTCTTTTGCTGCTCTTGTGCCTATTTATTGTGTCTGATGTCTTCAAATACATGAAACTAGATTCCCTGTCCAAGTTTGGTGTCTCTCCATTCCTTTATCCTGGAATCACCCAACTAGTATTTCTACATTTCTCTGTGTAGCAGCACTATTGAACTGTGTATAGTATATTGTCCCTGGAGATTTAACTCATCCAGTAGAGATTTTCAAGGTCCCGTAATCTTAAGTAAATAAACAAGCATAACCATAGCCTTCAAAATATACATAATTTCTTTCAGAGCCCCCTCAACTAATCAGGGCCCATCACAGCTTGTTTATGTGTAATCACACCATGTTTCATTAGAAACTTGCCATGCACATTCCTAAACATATTATCTATGGTTGCTTTTGCAATACAAGTACAGGTTTGAATGATGGCAGGAATGACCTGTGAAACCAGCTGTACATATATAGTATTTATAAATGTGATTCCTAAATAAAACATTTCAGTTAAGTGTAGGGTTTCAAAATCTATAAAATTACTATGGGGCCAGGTAGTGAAAAAGTTTTCAGATCAGTGGTCAAAATAAAACCATCAAGGTGCCCCTGGGTATATTTAAACCAAGGTTTCTTCCATCATTGACTAGCTCAGTAATACTGGTTATGCTTCTTAATATCTCTCAAACAGAGTTTCTTTATCTCTAAAATGCTAATAATCAAACTCTTTTCTAGATGTTCTAAGGAGTATTTTAGGATCAGTATTGGGTCTGTGTTACCTTTACTCACTATTATTTCACTGAAGTCCTTTACTCAATGATAGATTATGATATAGGCCTTTCTAGAATTTTCTGTTTTCACACATTTATAGACATTTGCAAAAAAAGATCTCACCACTGAAATCTAAGAAAACCATATCACCAGAGTGTGATTAACATGAATACAAATCTGTTTTAATTCTATGTGAATGGGTGGCAGTTTTACAATAGGCAAAAGTATTCTAGCAAATCTTTAATAATAGGATTACCGAGTATTTTGCATACAGTGGGATGTGAGACACAGTGGTAAACTTGCATGTGAATTTTATGTTTGTCAAGCAGGAAACTGAGCTCTGTATGCAATTCCATCTGGAGTACTTCAGTAGTCAAACTGGAGTTTGTGCCTGATTGCTGTTTGCTGATTTTGAGTGTGAGTAAACACATTTGACTCTTCCACTTATCCCGAGTTTGACCTCCTTAGTGTTTCTATGGGAATGAGCATTACAGTACTATTTTAACTGTTCTCAAGGACTGAACTCCCATTGACATGGGGAGCATCAAAAAGAGTTGTGGTATGGGAAAAAGCAAGCCTGTGGAATTTAAAACTTGGCCTTTGGAAAAAGTATCTGTTAGCAAATGTGCACAACCTCGCATTTGCTTCACTGAAAGAATGAGATTCATATTTTGCTGCTAGAAAGAGTAGAAAAGTTTTATCAAGTGAAGTCAAACACAGTGGCTATGTTTATTTATCAAAACTGATGATATGATGATAAAATCAGAAGTCCAAACTCATTAGACTATATATATATATATATATATATATATATATATATATATATATATATATATATGTATACACACACACACATATATATATATATATATATTGATGAGGGAATTCATATACATATATGAATGATTGCGTTCTTTAATTCTATCTCAATAAAGATATATAACCAAGGGCACAACTTACCCTCAGGCATGCTAAACTCTATGTGGTACCCAGGTATGTATAATTTAGACATATCAGTGTGACTTTTATTGATTCTAGATCTCAGTCAAAAATAAAATAGCATTTTTATTTACTGTGTGGAGTTGGGGGTGGGGTACGAGGTAAGGTAGCACGTTTTCCTTCAAGACACACGGGGTTTGAGTTCTGGATCTTCATGCCCTTGTTTATGACCTGGGAGGGTTAGCAGATCTTAAAAAGACTCTGTATGCCTACTTGTAAAATGATTAAAAATAGCTCCTATCCTAGTGGGTTTATTATGTAGACTGATTCAATAACTTGGCGCAATATGTGAGCCATTATTGCTCATTAGAAGGATTATCACTACCTCTTCATGTACTTTTCTTGGTTCTCCACTATCTAAAACATCATTGAATAAGGGTGCTATGTTTAATCTTTCATTGTGTACCCATTGCCTAGCACAGATTCACATACTACATATATAATAAAAACTTGTTAAATGATGAGGGAATACATAACTAGAAAGATGCCTCTGTGCAAATCCATTCTACTGATGAGGGTAGAGGAATATCTAGATAAAATAGCTGGCCTAGAGTTCTAATATCTAAAACAGTGGCATATGTTTTTATAACTCATTTATAGTATTTGAAGTAACTCTTATGCTTGATTTCTGTTGAATTGCCATTGTTTTCTTATATATCTAATCCCGAGGTCTTCTTATGCCACACTGTGTATGTCCAATTGGCATTTGAGAATGGGAAACCAAGAGTCCCAGAACTCAATGGGAGGGACCTTAGATGAAATGCCTGACAGTAGGGAGAGGGAACTTATAGGGCCCACCTCCAGTAGGAAGACAGGACATCAAATGAGGGATGGGGTGCCATCCCACAATCACATATATGACCCATAATTGTTCCTTTCTGAAATAATTACAGTGATGGAATGGAAGGTCCAGTGACAGGCCCAAAGTGAGATCCAGCTCAAGGGGAGGTCCTAAGGCCTGACACTATTACTGAGGCTATGGAGCACTCACAAAAAGGAATCTATCATGACTGCCTCCTGAAAGAAACCAACAAGCATCTGAAAGAGTCAGATGCAGATGTTTGCACCCAGCCAATGGACAGAAGCAGCTGACCCCTGTTGTTGAATTAGGGAAGGCCGAAAGAAGCTGAGGAAAAGGGCAATTCTGTAGGAGGACCAATAGTCTCAATTAATCTGGACCCCCGAGATCTCTCAAACACTGGACCACTAAACAGACACACACACATACAGTAGAGGACTTCCCGGTCTGTGTTCATTCAGAGATGATGAACCTAACCCTCAAGAGACTGGAGGCCCCAGGGAGTTTAGAGGTCAGGTGGGGTGGAGAATGGGGGCATCCATATGGAGACAGGATGGGGTGGGGAGGAGGTGTGGGATGTGGAGCCATCAGAGTGTGGATGGGGGAGATGGGGAATGGAATATGGAGTGTAAAAAACAAATTAAAGACCAAATTAAATTTAAAAGAGAGAGAGAGAGAGAATGGGACACCAAGCTGTCCAGGCTCACCCAATGCATTAGAGACTTATAGAACACTGTGTAAGAAAGAAATGCATTTCACACAGCACACTGTAAATATTACTGGGAATCTAATAAAACCTACATTAATGCCAAGAATTGAAGATTAAACATGCTTTCTTGCCCTTGCTTCATTCCATCCTTCCCTTCTGCCACCCCTTCCCCAAACACACACAATCTTTAGCCTACTGAGGTATTGATCCAGTTTCTAGAAGACTTTATCGTTTTGTGTTGAGCTGCAATATGATTATAATTGGTTGAGTGATTGAAAGCATAGGCTCCCATTAATTAATCTTTCTCCTTCATAGAATTATAAAGGAAAGGATATATGCACACACATGTATATAAGTATATACACATTTGTATATCCTTTATAAAAGAAATTTAAAATACTTTTTAGACTTCAAATAACTAGAGAGACTCTGAAGCTTCATAGAAAATGTAAACAGAAGTGAATGCATTTGAAATCTTTGTTTATACATAAGTCTAAGCTCTCATGTTAACTTAACGTTGTAAAACATAGAATATGGCCAAATTTAAAGTAGAGAACAAAGAAGGACAGACAAATTATATCAGATAGTTGGGGTGGTAGTCCCAGATAATCATGATTAAAGAATAATCCTGAATCATATATTCTAGAACTTTTATTGACAACTAAATTGTAGCTTCTATGAAACAATATCATCTCCTATAACAATCATTGAACTTAGATTTAGAGCTACATAGTATTAGATGATTGCTCTAATTGAGAAGAACGCCATGCGGATTATGATGTTTATATTCATATGGATGCTTCACAAGGAGCACGGTGCTAGTATAGTTTTATGTCACATGCTTTCAAATGAGCATTATTGTCTCATAAATGGGACCTTCCTACATTTCTAATCCTTGAAGCACTATTCCAAAGATGTGACTTAAAATATATGCATAGAATGTGGAATTGAAGAAATTTTGGAACTACCAAGATTGTTCAATTGGTTCAGCGAGCAAAGGCATTTTCTGCCAAACTTGACAATCTGAATTCAAACTCCAGAACCACATATCATAGAAGAGAAAAACTGATAATTGTAAGTAGTCTTCTGACCTTTATGTGTGCACCAGCACATGTACACACACACACACACACACACACACACACACACTAAAGATTTGTAAAATAAATTATTTCAATCATATTTATCATCAAATAATATTCAGAAGTAATCCTTAAATTTGTATTATTTGCACCATCAAGCGAAATCCTAAGAATTTGACTTAGAACTTAAAAAATATAATATGCTTTTTCAATTTACAAAATTCTACCTTCTCCTGTAAATTCCATGGCTTCATTAAAAATAATGAATAACATAAGCCAGACAGAGCTATGTACCCTATGGAGTTCAACAAGTATGTGTAGCAAAATTATTCTTTTTTCTAACCAGCCTATAGACTAAAAGCACAACCTGTTCACAAGTGAATTGTGTATAAATAATGTCTATAGTTACTATAATTGCTTGCCTATTATCTGTTATAAATCTTCATTATTATAACAAGCTCCATTCTGTGTTATTTAACTCCTTTATAAGTAATCTTGAGTTATGTACTAGCTTAATGGCTTGGGGAAAATTCTCATATGCCAAATGTTAATATATTCCTTCTCCCCTGATTCCAAGTGTTTTAGCATCTGTATGATATCCTTCTTCATACATAAATTATATGTAAAATAGTTACTATAAATATATATAGTAACTATATTATTTATATACATATGTATATTCTTTTTATCTTTTGGGTAACTATACTTTATTTTAATATTAGCAGATGTTTACAGTTTCCCTTGAAATGCTAAGGGACATTTAAAGGGAGAGAAAGGCTCTAGGCATGATAGCAATAATTGCATTTAACTTGCAAGATGCATAGATATTTATCTTGTGACTAGAAATCCACTAAAGAGAAAGGTTTGTCTAATAAGACAAAAAAATAAAGACAAACATATGAAGCATCCTTTCTCCACTTCCTGAAGCAAGAGCATCAAGCAATAAGACAGACTTCCATTTAATCAGGCTCCTCTTGCCTGCTTAGATAGAGAAGGAGGAGGAATAGTGGGATCATAAAGGAAAAGAATCGTCCAAAGTCAAATACCCACCACTTGTGATATAAAGGTAAATGGCTTGCTAAACAGAGAAGTGCCGATTCTAGACTAGGCCAAAATTTGAGATGTAGCTTTATGTAAAAAAAAAAAAAAAATCAGAGATTGCTTTTACAGAACAAAATATTACAATTTGAAGGTTCCAGTTAAAGCCAGGATTTCTGAATATGTGGTAAAATCTAGGGCATCCCAGATGATTTGTGTAGCAGCATGTTCAAACCAAAACCAAAACCGACATCTCTAGAGCCTTTGCTAAGCCATAAAGTAGGAGCAAACCCACTTCAGCTTTCAGGGTATTTCAAGGCCTACTGGTTTGTTTGTCTGTGAAGAGAGAGATGTGGCGGGAATTATGTTGCCTACAATCTCGTGCAGGTATCATCTACCTCATTTTACTCCCTTGAAACAAAACCCTCACGTAGGAATGATTTACAATTGGAGATTTTTAAAGGAAGGATGAATAAGCAAGATGAGAAGTTGCTTTGTTCCTAATTCTCTGCCTTTCTGAGTAAACTTCAGTGCATAAGATATTCTCAGAAAAACAAACAAACAAACATACACCAACTGGGTCCAAAAGTGATAAATTACATGTATTTGATAGCTGCAAGTACAATAAGCACTCATGAGTGCATAGTAGATTTAAGGAACATTGGAGACTAGTAATCGCAACCACAATCTTGATTTTACAGATAAAAATAATCTTTTTTTGTTGTTTATTTGTTTGTTTGTTTGGTTAGTTTTTTTGTTTGTTTGTTTGGTTGGTTGGTTGGTTTTTAGGTTTTATTTTGTTTTGTTTGGGTCAGGTCTGTTGATGGATTTGCTCCATAATCATGTTGTCAGAGTACAGAAATATAGCTTAAGAAAGGGTACACTGTCACTTCTATTTAAGAAACACATCTCCAGCAGCTCTCCTTTTGAAATTTCCTATATTAAATGTCAGCCTGAGCCATCATTTGTTTTTAATGGGAGAAAGTACACACACATAGACATGAGGCAGATGCCCCTTCTTAGAATTGGGAACAAAACACCCATGGAAGGAGTTACAGAGACAAAGTTTGGAGCTGAGACGAAAGGATGGGCCATCTAGAGACTGCCATATCCAGGGATCCATCCCATAATCAGCCTCCAAACGCTGACACCATTGCATACACTAGCAAGATTTTGCTGAAAGGACCCAGATAGAGCTCTCTCTTGTGAGACTATGCCGGGCCTAGCAAACACAGAAGTGGATGCTCACAGTCAGCTATTGGATGGATCACAGGGCCCCCAATGGAGGAGCTAGAGAAAGTACCCAAGGAGCTAAAGGGATCTGCAACCCTATAGGTGGAACAACATTATGAACTAACCAGTACCCCGGAGCTCTTGACTCTAGCTGCATATGTATCAAAAGATGGCCTAGTCAGCCATCACCGGAAAGAGGGGCCCATTGGACATGCAAACTTTATATGCCCCAGTACAGGGGAATGCCAGGGCCAAAAAGTGGGAGTGGGTGGGTAGGGGATGGGGGGGGGAGGGTATGGGGGACTTTTGGGATAGCATTGGAAATGTAAATGAGGAAAATATCTAATAATAATAATAAAAAAAAAGAAATTTATCAACAGTGAAGACTTACTCGAGGAGGTAGTAAGAGGAGATATTAAGAGAGGAGAGAAGTGGGAAGGGACTTTGTTCATGGTCAAATTCTAAAACTCTTGCCTTTGCCCACCACCCTCTCTTGACTCTCGTGCAACTCCCTGAATTAGATAATGTTATTGGCCCTGGTTAAAAAAAATACTACGTAGTCTCAGAAGGTTTATGGGAGCACATGCTTATTATTTTATTAGTGATGTGGAGAACTTAGTGGTGGAAAATAGCCAAAAGGAGATAATACATGTTATATTCTGGTTCTGTACTATTTGATAGGAGCTAACAAGAAGTAAGAGTTGGGTAAAAGTACATTTAATAATAATAATATATATATTTAAAGTATACAGGCTATAAATGTTTCTCAAGAAAAAAAGTAGAGCCTCAGTAGTAGCTAATGTGATTATTGGCTGGCATACTGGGCAATGCTAATAGTAAATCTGCAAGAAGAAAACTATTTTTAGCTTTCTAAACATCAATGATTATCAAAAATATTTCAACAAAACTCCCCAATGCCTAGCCTCGGGTGACCTAAGTTTTAGGTGTGCATATAGCAACTGTGGATCTTGTTAAAGGTAAGTTTCAACTAATCAGGAGTGGATTGTGAAAGTCAGTATCTGAATGGATCCCAGGATTAGATGTGTGTGTGTGTATCATGGAGTGCATTACACATGAGACTTTCACACTGTCATTTCCTCATGGCATTAATCTGCAACAAAGTAGAGAGTAGTTTAGGATTTAGGGATGCACACAGATGCTTATGCTCTATTTTCTACCAAAGACCACCTAGACCACGTGGATGCTTTTTGACAAAAGAGAACAGATCTTGTGACTCTTAAGCCAGTCCTGAAAGCTTAGGAAGGAACTTCTTCAGGGCAGATATTTAGAAGATATTGGTTTGATTGATTCATTGATATATTTTTGTCCTGCTTGAGGAATTTACTTATGAGAGTGTTTTTAATTGTGGTAAAGAATGCTTGACCACACTGTAGTCTTGGATCAAAGTTCAAATATGGCAGCTTTCCCTCTTGGTTACATTTGTACTTTTTATTTTTTTTATTCCTTTTGTAGGAGTCTATGAACAATGTTCCCCGTCCCAACTCTCACCCTTGAACTGAAGGGAACACAAATGTTGAACTGATAAGTGATCAGAGAGGTGGAGCTTGTTTTAATGCATGCTGCCAATCTGGTAAGGCCTCAAATGTTTGCACACAAAGCAAAGGAACAAACTTCTCCTCTCTGGCTAGGAATTACTGAAAACCTAAGGCCTAAGAAATTTCATTATCTTATCAAGAGTTTATTTATAGTACGTATTTTTAACTCTTCGGAATCCTGGTAAGCTAGAGTGAGTGAGGTTCATATGGGCACAATCTCCTATCTCCCAGCGTGGCATTTAAGGTACAGCAGAATGATGAGTAAAGGAAATGCATCTTAAAGACCCGGTTATTAATTCAGTGATTCTTAGTCATCGCTGATTTCACTCTGAAGTGAAGACATTTTACACTGTGGAAACCTGCTACTGGCATACAGTGGACAGAAATCACACATCCCACTCAGTACCCTATGTCGCTCCTGATAGCACATCTCGGAACCAGCCACAATGCACAACAGTCACTTAGCCCAAAAGGTCAGGAGTACCAAGGGTCAGAAACACTACTACTGAAACTACTCTAGGCATGGATTACTGTTTCAGAAAATGTCTTATTTGTATATTACCAAGAGTGTACCTATCAATAAAAGAACAAGTCAGAAATAGTACAGTAGGCGGGGTGTTTGAGGTGGTGCGGTGCAAGAATCAGGAACGAATTTTGATTCTGCTCTTGTTCTATTGAAGCACTTGTCAAGTAATTTAGCTTCTCAGAGTTTGCTATGGTTTGGATGAGTCTCCATTCACAAAAGGATTGGTCCCCTGAATAGTGTAATTAGAGGGTGTTATGTGCTCATCAGAAGTGTGTCCTTTTGAAAGGGCCTTGGGCTAATGTGTCTCTTCTTGGTTTCCTACCTAATGAGGTGAAATTTCTTCTATTATATGACATTTATTAGAAATTATAAACAGCTATATCAGGCTCCTGTCAGCAAGCTTTTGTTGGCATCCACAATAGTGTCTGGTTTTGGTGGTTGTCTATGGGATAGATCCTCAGGGTGATAGATCTCCTGAGAGGCTCTGCCAGTGCCTGACAAATATAGAAGTGGATGCTCGCAGCCATCCATTGGATGAAGCACAGGGTCCCCAATGAAGGAGCTAGAGAGAGTACCCAAGGAGCTGAAGGAGTTTGCAGCCCCTTAGGAGGAACAACAGTATGAACCTACCAGTATCTCCAGAGCTTCCTGGGACTAAACCATCAACCAAAGAAAACGTGTGGTGGGACTCAGGGCTCTAGCTGCATATGTAGCAGAGGATGGCCTAGTTGGTTCATCAATGGGAGGAGAGATCCTTGGTCCTGTGAAGGTTCTATGCCCCAGTATAGGAGACTGCCAGGGCCAGGAAGTGGGAGTGGTGGATGGGTGAGCAGGGGGAGCAGGGAAGGGATGGGGGTTTTCAGAGGGGAAAGGGGAAACTAGGAAAAGGAATAACATTTGAAATGTAAATAAAGAAAGTAATAATAATAAAAAAGGAAATTCCAAACAAATGTCTTGCTCAGTCTTAGACTGAAAATTCCAGAATTGTGATTCAAATAAACTTTCCTTACTAATAAGTTACTCACTTTTGGTTAAGTTAATTGCTTCAGATATTGAATATAACGTCCAGAAACATGAGCATCAACATGCTTTTTCCTGAATTAGTTAATTGCCTTAGGTATTTCAAGATAGCAGTAGAATAGTGACTTATAGAACCATGATAAGGATTTCAACCAAGAGTACCTCAATTGAGTTGATATGCTATATAATGGAAAATCAAGGAGGCTTGGCTCTCCTTCACAAACTCTTGGATGGGAAGGTAGAATTTCTATACATTTTGAACTTACTTATCATTCATCATTTCTGAAAGACCTGGCTTTCTCCTGCAAAGCTCGTAGGGTACCCATGATGGAATCCTGAAAACCCTGGTGGCATAATGGCCACCCACCCACATTTGAGAGTGGATTTTGAGCAATCATATTCAGCTCAGCCTCACAGGGGCCCACAGTGATCACTAAAATTAACTCCCCATGTTCAACTCACCTTTCACCTCCCCTCCCTTGTCCTTACCATTGTATTGTGTAAAGAGAGCAATCAGAGGTGGTATAAAGCAGGCACATTTGTCAGTGTCTGGATGATGGCTCTGAGCTCATTCTCCTTTTATTTCCCTCTCCTCTTCCTTAGCCTTTCTATTTCAGGTTCAAAGAAAGAAGTCACTTTTGAGTTCTGTCTCCCAGAATCAAGTGATAGAAGATCCCAATTGCTGCAGAACTATTTCCATTTTGGATACTTAGTGATTCACAAAGCGCCAGGGCTGCAGGCTCCACGTCCAGCTGTGCTCTCAGTATTTCACAGTAGGATGTTTCAGTAAAGCCAGGTAAACTCCTATAAATGACTGCGAAAAGATTCAAGAGCTGACCCATTCATCCTGTTATGTAGCTGACCCCTTCAGATGTGGTGGGCAGGGATGACTTCCAAGAGTGTGCCCTTAGAATAAGACAACTCAAGTGACTCTGGTAGAAACACTGTCTCCTTAAAATACACATTATTCTTAATTGGTCCATGAGAGTATCTCACTGTCATGAGAAGGACAACTTAGACCTGTTTGTGTTAATATTTGTTTCTTAAATGTAAATTTCCTTCCTCTCATCTCATGACAACTATATTTGTGTGGTCACTAAAACTGACCTTTATGGTAAAATACACCTGAATTTTTCTTAATGTCTACTAATCAATTGCTGTAGTAAATATAACAGGATGTCTTGGAAAAAGAAGAGGACATATCTTTTAACTAGATTGGTGACTTTGCTGTTAGGTGCTCACACACAGAGGTCATAGTGGCACTAACTTTAAAATAAACTACTTAAATATTTTAATATTGTAATAATGATTGCTTACGTTCAGTTAAATGAATTGTTTCAGTGTCATAAGAGAGAAACTAAGTTATTCAAGATGCAGAAGATGCTTAGGATGTCTTGGCAGGTTTTTGAAACGTAATACTCTTGTACTGTGGGGGGCAAGAGTAGAAACTGAGTCTACTTGTGAAGAACTAATCTGGTCTGGATTTTGTCCTTCAGTTGCTATGTTATTGTAGGCTAGCAATGGTGCCTCCATCACTGTCAATGTTGATTTGAATTTGAGAAAGGAAATATCCAGTTTATCTAACTCATAGGCTAGTAAATAGTCTAAACAAGTCATGCATAAAATGAGCACATCTGGTAATGCAGCTACTATGTAGTATGTGCTTACATGATCATATATCCTTTTGTTAAACATCTCACATGTGTTCTTCTCACTGAGCCTGGACATAAACGTTTTTGTACGTAGGCATCATCAGGACTGGAAACTGGATGGGTGGTAAGCTTCTGTGCCCAATGGAAGGTCTGAAACTATATTGCCAGCTCTGAAAAAAAATGGGCACCTGCCTGGAGAGTTAACAAGAAAAATGTACAAGGGAAATAAATGAGAATTTTTGAAGAAGGAATCTGATACATTCCCAATGTTACAGTAATCATCAGAGGAGAAAAATCCCAACTGTTGGCAACTCTTATTCTTGTTTCATGCTTCAGTGTTATTGTATCTTGAATTATATGTGGGAAAGGCACCAAATACTTCAAAACTTAGGGCATTTCAAGTTCCTGATCCAGATGCTTGTGACATACAACTGACTTAAAACATACACACACACACACACACACACACACACACACACACACACACCACACAAGTTCTCAACTCAGGTGTCTCTAAGGTGCACATTTCTAACTGCCAGGATCCACTCTGCCCAACAATAATAACATTACAAATAAATGAGAGTTACCAGTGATGATAATAGTCGACAGGAAAAGCACTGTCATTAAAGAAAGGTTTATTCTGCTCAGAAAGCCTACAGGAGGCAACCCATAATTTAGAGCTAAAGATACAAGGGGTGAGGTGCACAGCAAGGGTCACTGGTGTTCTTAGGTATCTGTGGCTTTCAAATGACCACCCAATGGCTTCTCATTGCTGGCGACACATTTGTTCATTCTCCATTGGCTCTGGGCACATGGCTAACATCAGTTTAGAAATCTTTGAAACTCTTAGCAGAAAGACAACCAACAAGCCCTAGAGCAGAAATTTTAGCGCCAATGATAATAGGCATGGAGAAAGGGAAATGGATATTTTTCCCTATGAACAAACAAATGAACAACTTTTAATGTCTCTGCTATTTCACTTTCTCTCCCCATATTTTAGTCCACCATCACATCCCCAGATTTAAGCAGCAAAAAACTTGAAAATCAAGTCTATTAGTGTCCAAGGAATTTGGATGTTGGTAAAAATTCACAGTAACCTCGGACTTCTTTCAAATCCTCAAAACAACCTCATAAGGTCATTTTTGTTTTGCATGTGAGAATCTAAGAAATATTGACAGAACTCTATTACTGGCTTAGCTGGCTGTTTGGGTTGGAAATCTAGAAATAACAGATACATGAATAGATGGGGTAATTGATTAATTAATTAATTAATTAATTAATATGTTTATACCTTCAGTGCCTTGGGAGATTCCTATCCACAGTTCTTAAAGTAGGAATAGGGAGAAACTGAATATCCTGGAAGAACCAAGCACTACACATTATTGATTTGCCTTTTAGCAATGTAATCCTGATTCAAAGCCTAAAATCTTAATCATTACCTTTAAGCTATTGAGAAAATGTCTTGGGCCACAAGAATACAAGTTTACTGTGAATATTTCTTTCAGGTATGATAATTAATTATTAACCAAAATGCCCAGAATCCTGGAAATGGAATTTAGGCTGCTTTATCAGCACGTTCATCTCACTGCTGAGGAAGTGAGAGAAAAAAGAGACCAAAATGGGTGCATTTCAAGCATCAGACAATAAGTTCCACATGCGCCTTGTTCAAGTTAGTGACAAGTGCAATCTCCTGAGCTATTTTCCATTATCTGTCCATTAGGTTGCACTGCAATTATGGAGTAACCGTTTTTTGTTGGGTATTTAAGTTCACTTTTTGGTGCTTTTATGACCAGGGTTCAGGATTCTTGGTGGGAGACTTAAGAGATGAGAGAGAAAGCTAAGGGACTATTTGAATGAGTCCCTTTAAAGAAGCCAATCTCCTCTCTCCCTGCCCTTGATTTGCCATCTGGCTCTGGGAATTTGCTGCTGCACATTCCAGGACTGTGAAATTCAAATGCATGATTAGCCCCTCCATCTCCCATGCTAGCATGCTTCCTAGGAAAATCACAGCTAGGACCAGATTCTAAAGAGCTTAGTGGGAGTGAGAGAAAAGTACTTGGCTAATTCAAATAAATAAGGGAACTCTAACATTGTATTTTCTCATTGCTCCCCTGAGTTAATAAACTTGCTGGTATATTTTCTCTGTCACCTCTTGCAATCTGTCCCTTCAACCACACCTAACAACCTAGCATCACACAAGACAGATATAACGTTCAGCATCTTGTGATTATTGACAACAAGGGTGATGACCTTTCTTTCAACTAGAAACTTTAGGATATTTATCTTCAGTATGAACCAGTCAGGAAGCATTGGTCTAAGGTTTGCAAAACAAAACACTCAGTGCATACTTAGCAAGTCTCCAGAAGCTTTCTACACTGCTCTAATCCTAAAGAAATAACTTCTTTTCTCAGACACAAGGCATAGATATAGTCTTTGCCTATAATTTGATGATAATCATGATAAATAATGGCAAAGAATGGTGATCCTGGGAGGCCAAAGGGAAGATGTTACCTGTAGGATAGTGCTCATTCACTGGCCAGTTGTCCACCTGAAGTGTAGCATTTCCCCCATTCCTGGTGAAGCGCACAACGTGGTATTTGCCATCATTGACAGGAGTTCTCTCTTCTTTGATGGAGATGTCAACTGTGCCAATATTGAAGACAACTCCAATTTTCCCTTGTTCCTGTAATAAAGAAACACAAAGGGCATGATTGCCAGTGACTCCGGGGTTTACTCCCTTTAATGTTGATCCTCCAACTAGCAATAAACTGGTAGCTGCCCAGGGGGAGCTGTCAGTATGAAGTTAATAATAGTATGTGATATTTCTCCATGGGCTTTCATCCTGAACATAAAAAAAAAAAAATAGTATAAAGCTACCCAAACTGTTCTCACTGGCTGCACAGTGCAAGTTACAGAATTCAATGGCCTTTGGTCAATACAGATGCTTCTGTGCAGAACTTCCTGACACTGAGACATGGTAGAGAAAAGTTCATTTCTGTGAGATGGATTGGTTTTGTCTCCTAGGAGGAGCTAATACTACACTAAACCCTGAAATATTGCACAATTTGGATTCAGGGTCAAGGAAATACTATTAGCTTGCATACACATTTTGGGGGAAAGTCACTGCCAAGGGGAGGAGTAACAATAGATTCTGAGCCAATGGCAAAGAATGGGCACTGTAGACCAAACCCCTGATGATATCTTCTGCAGCTGTAAAGCACACTCAAATGGTACTTTGAGCAAAGGGCAATGAAACTGAACAGGAGTGTTCAGAGCACGTGACTTCCCAGATTTGTAGCCCTATTGTTCAGTTACTCTAGAGATAAAATATTCATCCTGTCACTTATGCTATACAGTACAAGGCAACATCAATAGCTCAACATGACTTTGGGGACAGAGAAATTGCAATGGGCTCTAGAAGGGAAACATTATGGCAATGAGAATGAAGATGATGGAGATGACAGTGGGGGTGGAGATGAGATCATCCACCTCTGGGGAAATGCCCGGAAACACTGAACCGTACATAACGGTGTTATTAAAACTCTTACTCTTTCCCGTTAATAATTGGTTATGACTAAGAGTTGGAATTGGTATTCATGATGAAATAAAATGAAAGTGGCTTTCTTGATCAGATACAATCAGCTTCTTTAACCTCTGGAAAAGCATAAGAGCTCTGTGAAGTATCAGAAGGGATGGAGCAAGAGAGAAGAAGACTCTTTTCCTCATCTCTGTAGTTGTCTGACAACTACAATAGGCAATAGGCTGGGCACTTGGTGGTAATAAGATTTAGTTGTTATTCTAACATTGACAAGGTTGAGTCATAGTATTTTTTCATCAGCATTATTTATCTACTATTTGTTTGTTTGAGGAGGAGAAGGAAGATGAACAGGGGAAGGGAAAGCAGAAGAATGGTGTAGTTAAAGACCAGAGTCCATATCATTTAAGTTCAAGGAAGTATTTATGGATGCTCAGACTTAGTATCTGTACTGGCTGGTTTTGTGTCAACTTGACACAGCTGGAGTTATCACAGAGAAAGGAGCTTCAGCTGAGAAAATGACTCCATGAGATCCAACTGTAAGGCATTTTCTCATCTTGTGGGTGGGACCACCTCTAGGCTGGTAGTCTTGGTTCTATAAGAGAGCAGGCTGAGCAAGACAGGGGAAGCAAGCCAGTAAAGAACATCCCTCCATGGCTTCTGCATCGCTCCTGCTTTCTGACCTGCTTGAGTTCCAGTCCTGACTTACTTGGTGATGAACAGCAGTATGGAAGTGTAAGCCCAATAAACACTTCCCTCCCCAACTTGCTTCTTGGTCATGATGTTTGTGCAGGAATAGAAACCCCGTCTAAGAGAGTATCCATCTATCCTTTTATGCACCCATCCATCCATTCATATCTATTGAGCCAGTCAGCTGGCCAGCCACCCATCCATCCATTCATTCAATATATAAAGGTAATATTAACACTGAGTGTTATAAATTAGGATTTCTTGTGTGGTGACCACTGGTTTTCATTATTTTTTGGTACAGTTCATTTAGTTTCCTAGGAAGAATGCTGCCCTCAACTTGCCATTTATCTTTTTTCTCCCTAACTATGTAGATGCGCCCCAAAGCTGATTGAGAAAGAGACCAGTACCCAAGAGTCTTCATCTTAGAAGTAATAATGTAGACTGACTGAGGCATCCTGTTTTCAGCACTCAGGAAAGAAGACTCAGGGTGGACATTCTTGCTTCTTTTGTATTCAAAGCATGCTCTGGGATATGAACTGTTGCCTACATTTTTCATTTTCTAAACCCTATAAAAAGTGGCCCAATGCCTCCCCACATGTTTATTAAGTGAACTCAATTCCGAAACCTCTGTTTATTGGTATCATTATAATCTTGGATTTCTTTTGGTTGGTTTGGTCCATCTATGTTAAACAATATACCTAGCATGGAGAATTATGTATGGAAAGGGGAATATGATGATAAGGTCTGTGTTACAATGTTCATGCCCATAATGAATAATATGATTTATTTTATCTTTTTTATTTGGTCCTCAGGGAATTTGGAAATAACATTACTTATGTGTTCTGTATCCGAGAGGTGGCAGTCATTATTCATTTTTTAAGGATGTGAGAATGAATGGGTAGGTGGGTGTTCATGCCCTCATAGGAAAATAAGCAAGGCTATAAAAGTCTGAATCATTGCATGCTTACAGAATGACAGACCTTGATGAGTTAAGAAACCACAACTGAAGCCATTACTCCTCTGCCCACCCTACAAATGTAGGCTGTGTATTGCATTGTGGTTTTTCCATGAGAAACTACTACATAAATCCTGTATGCGTGGAAAAGCCTGCAGTGATTCAGTTCACCTCTGAGTCACTAGTTAATCATAGATAGAGAACAGTATTAGTGTTCTAAAGGGAACAGAGACCTTAGTGCTAGGAAGCTCTCAGTAACAGAGGAGGCAAGACAGTTCTGGCTCAACCAAGTTAGTTGATCGACAAGATATATTCTTGAGAAGATTTTCTGTAAGATCCATAATAGATCCAGGACAAGACAAGATTTAATTTCTGTCAGAATAAATATTTTGCCCTGATCTTAGATGTCACACGTTTGCTACTAAAATCTGGATTTTTCAAAAGGTCTTCTTAGTTCTGTTAGCACATTGTCAATTCAGTGTAGACCCTCACTCTGATGTTTCTCTTTGCTTTCCACAGTGGTAAATGTAGCTGTGCTAGACCTCAGATGTGCTCTCTTTATTTGCAGTCATAAGATTTCATTATCATCACCTCCTTGTAATTTGTCATGGGACCACAGTGGCATTATAATCCATAGCTAACTGTTTAGTTTCAGTTCATTAGTGGTCATGGAAGCCTTGTGGCAAATACCCATAGAGTTGCCCAGGCTTAGAATCTATAATATGCAGCTTCCATGAAAATAAACTCCTGTGCCCATGTGTCTACCGAAGGAATGAAGTGGAGGATAAACACATTAGCTCCGCACCATTCCTCCCTGACCTTGCGGCAGCTTAACTATTCTGAACCCATTTTTCATAATACACTGTGGGGCAAGACACTCCCTTTAACATTCTTCAAAGGACTATTATAATGAAATAACATTGCTTATGTGATGGATCCTCTTATATTTATTCCTCTCTTTTACTAATGTGTGTGTGCATATATGTGCTTGTAGGTAGGTGTGTTCACAGAGTGTAGAAGCTAGAAGACAGACTCAGCTATTTTCTCTGATATCAAGTCCCTCATTGGCATGGGGGTTATCAATTAGGCTATATTTACTGGCTTGTGGGCACCTGAGATCTCACTCCTTTTTGCCTCCCAATTACTGTGGTTACAGAACTATGCCACCATGCCTGGGTTTTTACATGGGTGCTAGAGATTACATCCAGGCCTATAAGGCAAGTACTCTACTAACTGAGACATCTTTTCAGTCCCATGTAATAGTGCCTTGTAAATATATAATAAGGAATGGATGGAATCAAGGAAGACTGAATACATAGTAAGTCATTTGCCCATAAAAACAAATGATCTGTCATTGTTAGAGAATTCAATAGTATGACCATGAATGTGTTTCCATACAGAAAATAACAGCACTGGCTCCTAAAAAATGTATGTCCTTTGTCACTTATTTTAAAAGGGGCTTGTAATAAGAGGGAAAGACAAATGGCTCTCTCTGAAGCCTGTTGTGTGGACTACATGTGAAGCATCTGCCACATGGCTATGCATACTTTTGGGCTGCAGTATGTCAGTACTTTCTCTTGTTAGTATAATTTAAAATAGTGATGTGGACTAAGGACTGGCCAGTTTGGCAGGCACTGCCATCGTGGTCTATTGTGAAAATATGTGTAATTTGGGGCAAACAGAACTGTTTTTTTTTTAGTGTTGATTTCCTGTCACACTTTGGTAGTTGCTTTCTATCCACTTTCTTTGGGGCCTCTTATAAGTCTCTTGAACATAAGCAAAATGTAGTTCCAGAGACAACACAGCTGTAAATTTTTATAACTCCACACCCATCATCACTGAAGTTACTGCCAAGGCAATCACTTCAATCTGTGCTCTTCCTTGATATTAAAAACAAAGACAAGTGGTAAATCAGAAGACATTATCTATCATCTTCCAGGGCATTCAGGAGAACTCCTGAATGGTACAGGAACATCTGCCTAGCTAAGGTCATTAAGTCATTCCTTATCACTAATGACTATTTATCAGCACACTCAGTTTGTAAAATGAGCCCAGATCTGGCTACTTGATCCTCAGTCTGCCATATTATGATTAATATGGCTGACATATTCCCCAGAGATGCTACAAGCTCTTGGGTCAGGGTTTAGGAGAAATATACAGGGGCTAGAGAAAAAAAATTCAAGAATTAAGAAAGAGCTCCCCGGTGGCATACTCTCTATTTGCTGCATGGTGCCTCTGGGGAAGGCAGAATGCACCATTCCCTACTTCAGAAAATTGCAGCCGACAGAAACAAAGCGGAGATTCTCAAATGTATGCCTGGGAGATGTGCGCTGAAACATTTCTCCGTGGTGTCACTGTTAGGCTTCTCATAGAGTTTTTCTCCAGCATTGGACAATAACACAATGAAAGCAATGTATAGATAGATGGTACTTTGATGCCTGTGCACAACAAGGCCTTGGTATGACTCCAGTCCACTTTCTCTACTCAGAGTAGTTCATAGTTCTGTTCCCCACACATTGCCAGTTCTCCTAATTACAGGATCACAGTGAGAACAACTTTTTGCATCTCTTTGTGATAGATAGATCCAGGAGTACAGGGTCAAGTAATTGTGATTGTTGAGCCACACATAATAATTCTGGCATGAGACTTGCCTGTGTCCTCCCACTGCTGTGAATCATTGTGCCCAGCAATTTCTCGGTAGTAGGTGCTTTGTCATTTTGGGTCACTTAGTGAGGATGGCACCAAAGTAACTTGCAATGGACATGGCTTTGAGAACAGAGTGTTTAGGCTATCACCGCTGCATGACTGTCACAACATGAATACTCAGTATATACTTTTTGTTTTGTTTTGTTTTTTTGAGAAAGGATTTCTCTGTGTAGCCCTGGCTGTCCTGGAACTCACTCTGTAGACCAGGTGGGCTTTGAACTCAGAAAGCCACCTACCTCTGCCTCCCAAGTGCTGGGATTAAAGGCATGTGCCACCACTGCCCGGCCCAGTATATACTTTTGAGTGGGATTGTCTTTCAATTTCTCATAATTCTCTGCTATTGAATATATGTGACAAGAACAGTGTTTAAGGGCAAAATCTAAGTCTGTCGGACTTGAACTCATGGCTGTTTTACTGAGGCACATGTCTGTTCCATGTATTATGTGTTGAAATATCATTTTAGTCATGTTTCCTCACGGCAACAATGTGTTCTGAGCAGAATGTACCTGGGTGATATAGTCAATGTATAAAGTTCACACAGTGGGCTTACACTGCCTAAAAGAGAAATGATGTCACCAAGTTATACACTGTTATAGGGTTTCATTTCTATACACTACCTCTTGTTGACTTAAATGCCACTCTATAATATGTGCCTATATATAAAAGATTATTCTTGCTGTATAATACACACTTCATGTCCACTTCAATTCCACTTTCAATGATATCTAACTTTTTTTTATTCAAAGAACCTAGTAATTAAGGCTCTTTGGATATAAAAATTTTACCAGAGCTCAGTAAATGATCATTAAATGGATGATGAGTTGAAGTATGTGGTTGTGAATTTTAAAATTGCTTGTCTTTGCCACTAAAGTCTAAACAGAATTTGAATGGTATCATCTAAAATAGATCATTATGAATATGGTCAGACTTGGTACAGTAAAAGGAAAACATATATTTTCATTTTGTTTATAAATGCAATGTGCAAACACATAAAATGATGGGTATAACTTACCTGATTCATGATATAATTTCAGTTAAGGGAGAATTTTATTAAATTTCTTTGAAATAAAATATTCTGTAGTCAGTAGAACACAGTATGGACATTTTGTGTCCATCTTTCTGGGAAGATCACTAGCTTACTTTTTCAATAAGATCTCATTTTGTTATACCCAGGACCACGATTACTTAAGGAGCGCTGAGGAGACACTCTCTGTGAGTGGTGCTACATACTACTTGAAGAATTGATGGAATGGAAGAAACTGAGTATCTTCTTCCAAAAATCTCACAGAGAGCAACATCCTTTTGGGAGCCACTCAACTCACAAGATCTCAGCCATGAGATTGTAGACTGTCATTGCCATCTGCTGACAATGTCCTCCACCCACTCTCTTGAAAAGATTGATTAAGGGTATAGCAAAAGGGTCAGGGAAGAAGAAATCTCTGCTCCCAGTTCTAAAACAAGTGGCTGATGTAGATGTATAAAAATGGAGACCAGTTGAGACTCCACATTGTTTTGCCCATGCAACATTGGGTAGATCTCGCAATTCTCTGACTTTCAAGTTATCTTTATAAAAATGAAGAGCATATGACATAGACATAGTAATATCTTAATTAAATGATGTATACTGATTGAAATAGATAAAATCAGAGGACATCTGAAAAGGGCAGGCTCTACAAAGACTGATCTTAATGCTAATGATGATAATGTTGATGATGTTAATGGTGGGGCATCAGAAGTGATGAGTGATGATGTCTTTGAGGATAACTGTGTGAGAAGTGGTCGTACTGGTAACAGATGAACCATAAGTACTGGTCATCCGTTGTTGATGCTGCTTTATTTGGAATGACTATATCTCATTCAGAATTGACTCCAGAATCTTTACCAACTGTCCTTAGAAAATTTATGTTAAATGGTATAAAAACTAACTCTGTTTTCCTAAATCTGTGCAGGTTGCAGTGACCTCTGTACCTGTTCCACAAAGTTACAACAACCTCTCTTCCTGACTACAGATGTGCTTTTAGCTAGTGTTCTGCTGATGCCTGCTTCCAGGAGGTCAATCAATTAAAGAGGATTAAATGTACAATCTGAAATGCTAACAGAGGTCCAAGGGCGATAAGACAGATAAATAGCTCAAGACTGTTCCATCTCCAATGCTAAGCAAAATTTTAAAAGAGATACAAAAACAGGAACAGAGAGAGGGAGAGGGGAGAGGGAGAGGGGGAGGGAATGGGGAGGGGGAGAGGGGGGAGAGGGGGAGGGGGAGAGGGGGAGGGGGAGAGGGGGAGAGGGGAAGAGGGGGAGGGGGAGAGGGGGAGAGGGAGAGGAAAAGAAACAGCTAAAGACAGTAGGAACTCTTGTCCTCAAAAGAGTCAAGAAATAGAGAGCAACTGGTTCAAATAAACAAGAAAGAAGACACAGCTACAGTTCTAATAATTACTGCTAATAAATGGCAACCGGAGTCACTGTGTCCTCCAAGACTCTCTGAATCTCTTCTCCTCAGTCACTGGGTACTTTGGTAGTAAAGTTTAAATCCAAGATGACAGTAGATGTTCATTTCTGTAGGAAGTCTGCCAAGAGCTGGTACAGTCTCCTGGCAGGGCTCAAGTGTCAGATAGGAAGGCAGGGCTCATAGTAACCCAACACAGACCACCATCACCTGAAAATGCCTTGCCCAAAACCCTACCCCCATAGCTCTGATAAATCATTAAGGACCACCTGTTACCTCAGTAGAAACCTCAAGTTCTCTGTTCACCATGTAACAGAATTATAGATAGCAAAATGAAGAAACACATTTCAAATCACTGAGAATTCCCCTAGAGAACCTTGTATCATATTTACATACCAATCGGCATCCCCTGACAAAGCAGAATTTTAAAGTTTGGTCTGACGGAAGATCTTCTGAATCAGAAACTTTGAGCTGGGCTTGGTGATGTCTGAGCAAGCAAACATGGTGACACAGATGCTTGTGTCAATCTGGGAATTGCCTTCCTTACATTTGTGTCTTGATTCTGCTTGGCTTCTAGTTAACTTGAAGATGATTTTGTTCCCAAGATCATTTGGTAAAAAGAACATAAATGTTTTCCTGTCATAACTGGAGCTGTGTGCTACTTGTATCTAGTGAATTCAGGCCAAAAATATTGCTGCATGTTTAATAATATACCATGAAGGGTTATCTGGCTCATAATCTCAATGCTAGTACTATTTAAAAACTAAAACAGGAACACACATCCACAAAATCTCTATTGCATTTATACATGACTTCAGTTACTAAACACACACACACACATGTACACACACACACACAGCATGCAAACATACTCACACATACATGCATGCTAAACTAGAGTACAAGGTAAGCAATAAACTTGTTATGTCTCACATACCCAGGAACTGGTAGGAATATTTTATACCTGTTCTAATTCTTCTTCACATCTGTGCTAATTCTTCTACATGATCTTTTTTAGCCCCTTGCCTACTAACACACTGCTGTCTGCAGTTGAATATCTAAAAACAATTCTCATTATATTTTCCCTGGCACAATGATGTCATCTCAAGTCCTTGCCAACCATTGTTGACTCACTTCAAACTGGGTACTTTTAGACTTATCCCCCCTCCCCCAAAGATGCATGACCAGATCTAACTAAGGTGCATGGGAGAGATTCTCCCTTGGAAGCACATATTCTGGGCCAATGGAAGGATGAGCAGAAGGTTCCTTTTGTAAGGAGGTCAGCAAACACTTACGAAGCATCGTGACTCGCTCTGTGGTTGAAGAGAAACCTTTAGTGTTTCTCCAAAGACCTTTACTATTTACCTCACTTATAAGTGAGAGCTGTGCTAACGGTATGGTCTCAGGGTGAATGGAACTTTATAAATATAAACACCAGCCACACATGCTTTTTTTTTTTAAATAAGGAAGACATTCTCAGCCACTCCCGTGGATAAATCCGCAGTAGAAACTATACCATTTTCTAGCTGAGGGGAAAAAAATCCTGGTATATACATTTGAAAATTGAAATTCAGTATGAAAAGCCACCAGAAAACAGTGTAGACTGTGGCAGGTTTTTTTTTTTTTTCCCAATAGTATGCGTGAGGAAGAAATATACAAAATTATAGGAGACACATGAACCTGGATGAAGGATCATCAGGCTAGGCTGTTAATCTAAGGGCATTTTGGTTTTGTTAAATAAAGTTGTTTTTAATTAATTAATTAATTTAATTTACATCCCCATTGAAGCTTCTCTTCCCTTTTCTCCTCCCAGTCCCTCTGTCTCACCTCCTCTTACTCTGTGCCTCCCTCCTTTTCTCCTTAGAGAAGGGATGGCCTCCTATGGATATCCACCTGCCTTGGTATATCAAGTTTCAGTAGGACTAGGAGAATCTTTTTCTATTAAATCTGGACAAGGCAGCACAGTTATGGGAGAGGGGGCAAAGACAGGCATCAGAGTAAGAGATGGCTTCTGAAGGAGGATGCTTGAATCCCACTGAGAAGGGGAAATAAAATAGACATGGGTGGTGGTGGATGGAGGGAACTGTGTGGGAGAAGGGGTGCAGAAGGAAACTAAAATTTAAATAACATTTTATTGGGACATAGCTATAGTCATTAAAACCACTTTTTGCTGTATTTTCCTGGCTGCCTTTGTACCACAGCAGCAGAGTTGAGTAGCTGCTACAGAGTCGTGTGACCTATAGGCCCATTTGACTCTGTTCACTCTCTGATCCTCTAGGTCATTGTTTTTATTTTTATTTTGACCTCCAGATTATGTTTAAGTGGTCCAAAGAACAGAAATGTGCATGGGAAGGTCAAATGGAGAGGATGAATCATACATATTCATTAAAGCATTCCAGATCCTTCTAGACTGACCAAGTTTTTTCTCAACTGACTCTATTCATCCCCTTTTCTTTCTTACTTTTGACAGGGACAGCTCTAGAAAATGCTGGAAATGTGATATACATAAAGAAGAAATTGCTGGCTAGAGCAAGAAAGTCTGTGCCACGGTCCTTCCATTCTTCCTTCACAGAGTTCCATTTCCCCAGAAAACTAAACCCAGGTGCTTCTTAGGGTTCCCCAACTGCTCCACACTTAGCAGAGCACTCAGCCATGGGTTTCCACCCAACACAGAGAGCCTAACCTGAGCCTTAAGGGACTGGCTCCCAGTGAATCCTAGGCTTTCTCTTATTACCTGATCCCTATCCATATGTTGTAATGTCACCTCATGGAACTTAGCATGAGTAGGGGAGTTTCTGTCTCATTTGGATCAGGCATGTTGATAACTAGTACACCACAAATCTCCGTAACTATAATCTGGCAGATAGAATACAGTTCTAATAAGAGGAGACATGATATATAAAGAATCCGCCAATTAAGCATGAAACTAATCTGTCTCAAGTTCCACAGAGGGTGGTCTAGACTCTAAAAGCAATTCACCCTAACACTGTTTGAAGGCAGTCAGCTGTGGATGCAGAGAAATAAATTAGAGGCTTCTGGCAAAAGAGGAGAGTAGCTAGTAATAGTCTGGTAATGGAAGAGATAGGGCAAAGTTGTAACTTATTATAATCGTAATGATATGATGTTACTTCCAGAATATAGATCTAGTTCTACGAGAGGGACTCGTCCATGTTAAAGGCTTGAGACCCTGTAAGAAAACACACATCACTCAGATGTTACGAGTTCAGTTTATTATATTAGATGAAATGGGAGAGGAAATAGCATTGCAACACAATGAATATCTCAGTCTCCAGGCCTCCAATGCATCTTCAGGACACTTGAAAAATGGTGAATAATGGAGCTCTCTCATTCTCCCTGCAAGGGGAATCTACAGCACTATCGTCTTGGAATGGACACACTAAAGTAAGGGCTCATTTTTTTTTCTTTCCTAGTTATTGTAAACAAAATGGCCAGGAGATGCTCATATATCAGTACTGCTTGTCTGCACACAAGGACTTTGGGGTGTGTGTCCTGGAGATAGCGCTACAGCTAAGTATTTCATCCAGGTAATATTTTATGGTCATCTTGTTTGTCAAGTATCACCACTGTAACATTCCCTGCTGGGTCAGATCAGCATTTATAATTCAAAAGGGTGATTATGAATTACACCCAACCTCCCCTTTATAAAGAGGAACAGAGAGAAGAAAAAGATGATATTTAAACAATTGAAGAACATCTGGAAGTAGCAGGAAACTGATCTCCTTGACAAAATCAAAGCCTCTGCAGGTGAGAGTGGTGTGAACCCCAGACAGAAATATGAAAGGGAAAATGTTTTCCCTTTGCCATGGAGGGATGAGTGAAGGTGACCCAGATCCAAGACTTAAAACTTGCCTCAGGAGATGACTTCTATGTATTTAGAAGTCTACTCCAGTCCTTAGGAATCAATTCACAGCTATGTGCTCATTTTTAGTATTTTTAAAAATTTTATTTTATGTGTAAGAATGTTTTGCATGTATGCGTGTCTGTGAACCATATGAACGGGAACATTGCAACACAATGGTACCTGGTACAAGAGAGGATGTTTTACCTGGAACAGTAGTAGTGTTTTGGTATTTGGAATAGAACCAGAATACTTTCAAGAACAAATACTCTTCTCTCAATAACCCTTTCCCCCATGCTATGTGTTCTTGTGTTCTATGGTAGTCTCCCTACTATATATAGTCTCAGTTTCAGTAAGATGGAGACATGTCTCTGGGAGAACAAAACACCGTTATTCCTCTAACATGGCATGCCCCATGAGCCCTCAGGAAGTAAGCCCCAGTATCAGACACACAATTATCCATGGCTTACAGTGAACCATCTCACAGTTCAGCAAGCATTCTGCTGTGGCATTTAACCAGCATAGTCTTTCTTCCCCCTCTCCTTCATGAGTGTCTTATAATGTTATTCATTAATATAAAGATGAGAAGCAATTTCATTCAAAAGGTCAAGAAACATTGCCAGAAGAGCCGAACATTTGTTTGTGTCTGTGCTTGTGTGTTTGTGGGTGCAGATTGTGTGTGTGTTTGTGTGCACGTGCGCACGCACATGCACACTTACATTTGAGGAATCCAAATGCGCCATCCTCTGATACCTTTTAAGTAACCCCAGAAGAGAAAATAGGTCCTTCTTTTTCTGTCAAAAGGTAGGCGTAGTCCAGTTATAATCTAGCCCTTGCACAGTCCCCAAATAGCAGAGTTCTGGGCTTTCACTGCTGTATGAGTCTTCTCCAAAATGTGAATGTATCATAGTCCTGAACTCAGGACAAAATATTAGGCTCTAGGGTAAACCAAATAGTGAGGTGATCTAGAGGCTACACAAGCTCTATTGAAGGCAGCTGGTGTTTAGGGATTACATCAATAACCCAAAGACAGAATAGCTTTTCTTGGCTTTGCCCAGCTCAAGGCAGAATACGGGACAGCCTTGAGAGAGTAAAAGAGATTTCTTTGCAAATAATTCCTTTCATCCCAGATACCAGGACTCACAGAGATGCAAGCGATCCATAGGGATGCCCCTGTAAAGCCAGCTTTGATTACCCTGGTTTTATCTTCCAGTCTGCACTGAATGGTGAAATGAAATATTCTTATGGATCCATTTAAGTGTTGTGCATGTAAGTATGTGAGGTGCACAGCATGTGCGCACACGAGGAGGGATACGTGCACACAGCATGTGTGTACACGAGGAGGGATACATGCATACATGCAGAGAGGCTAAAAGAGAGCATTCTCCCTCTTCCTCTGCCCTTTTTTCCACTTCAGGGTCTCTCACTACAACTGAAGCTCATGGTTTTTGGCATATGTAGAACTTCACCTCGGTTGGATGTGGGTGCTGCAATACAAATCCTGGTCTTTATATTTGAACAGTTAATGCTCTTCATCACTGAGACCTCTCTCTAGCTCCTCAGTGATGCTTTGTAAGAAAACTGTTTTCTCTGTAGTCTTATCATGAGAATTTTAAGTGAAGAAAGTATCTTTTATTTTCAAATTCCTCTTCCGTATATATAATTTCTGCTGAATATTTACTGAATATATATATATATATATATATATATATATATATATATATATATATATATCAGCCATTATATCCATTCATATATATAAACACAAAAATCTCAGTAAATGTTCACATGAAACCCAACACAACAGTGAAGGCACCTTTGCACTGGCCTGCAGCAATAGTCTAGCTCAGGAACTACTCCTCATGGTTATCGCCAACCGTGGTACAATTTTTGGAGTAAGTCTGTTTTAGGAGAGACCTTTTAAAAAAGAGATATCCACTGTGCCTCTCAGGGGGCTACAGGTGATAATGTATTTCTTGTAGCCTGCCAACAAGCTTTTGGCATATTCACTAGCAGGCTTACGTTTCTTAAGATCTTGTTCTATGGACTTAGAAAGGAAGGGTTCAAAATCCTTTAAACTACTCTGATTCTTTATTTGTACTAGATTCCAGATGAAGTCATAAAAATTTTGCCAGCAAATGTAGAGTGATCAGACACTGCTCAGAACACTTTGACAGACACTAGATAAATACATCAGGCGTTGTTCAGCCTTCTAGGGTGCAAACTAGACTTTGGCTTACTGGCAAGAAGACTTTGATAAATTCTAATTGCCCACTGGCTGTACATCCAGGGACAAGCAGAATGGGGAAGGAGATGAAGAAAAAGGAAAAGATAAGGAAAACAATGTTTGCAATGTAGTATCAACTTTCACTAAGCAAAATAAATCATTATAAAATAATGAGCCCAAAACAAACAAATAAACACAGAAGTCCCAGATGTGGTATGTTTGTTTGTGTGTGTTTTGTGTGTATGTTTATTTGTGTGTATTTGTGTATGTGTGTGTGTGTGTGTGTGTGTGTGTGTGTGTGTGTGTGTACACATGCTTATTATTTCCATGTGATAGTGGTAATAAATATTGTAGGATCTGGAGACAAATATTTATTATATACCTTTTAGGTCAGAAAATACTCTCCTATTTACAGGGGGGTTGATGAAGAAAGAGAGAGAGAGAGGGGGGGGTCTGGGTATATAGGCTTTGCAGACTTAAATTGTTTGTTTTCTTCCTTAAATTACATGATAATCCCCAAGTTCTGTGGGGGAACTTGGAGTAGAAGGTACTAAAGGTAATTAGATCACATGAGTGGTACCCTGTAAAAAGTAACACAGGAGCGGTGACCTTTTTGCAGAGCTATGGTAAGGGCACAGTAAGGAGGCAAACATCTGCTAATCATGAAACGGGCCTCTTTCAGAAATTGAAATTGATTTGGCCTCCAGAACTAGGAGAAATAAGCATTTATCGTCCAAGATACACAATCTATAGCAGACAGAGCTGACCAACATTATAAAATGTATTTAGACAGAAGTAGCCAAGGAGATAAAGGTGAGTAGGAGAAGGTTACATGTTAAAACTTTTTGTTTAGAAATAAAATTCAGTGGGTAGAAAAGGGAATTCACTGCCTTCAGCTATAATTCTCTGGCTTGTTTGTTTTGTTTTTCCTGTAGCATATCTTGCTAAAACTGCAGCTCATATTTTTTGCCACATGTAGGACTACACCCCACTTTGATGTAGGTGCTTTGATACGAATCTTGGTCCATATATTTGAACAGGAAATGCTTAGCATAAAAGATTCTTACAAATTAACCAGGTAGTCTATATCCTAAAATCTCACTAAAATTGGATAAACTGAAATACCCAGATTTGAGGTCCATAGACTCTTAGGCTCAACGTAGCAAAAGACAGATAGCATTTTGTACAGTTCATCAACTGTTTAAATCTTAAAAACTATTTCTGTCCTACCCAAAGGGCTTCCCCTGTAGCCCTCAGCAAATGTTCCTTCATGATAGCACAATTACATTTATGAGACTTAGAAAGTATAGATTCAAAATAAATATAAACAAAGTCCTTTATTTCCCAAGTGAGTGCAGAGATGCCCTTGCTTTCTGCTGTAGGAAATTCTTCTTAAAAAAGAACAGATATGGCTTCTTAAGTGGGGTACACTGTGTGATGTATCAAACATTATCCCTTGTTAGGAGACCAGTGATCATCCAGAGATACTACAGCATCACTCTTTCAGTAAGTATGTGTGATTTAGTACTGCTAAGCCATTATATCCATGCTCAGTGGTTCCTGATAATTCACAGATGGAGGAATTGTATCAAGAAGAAAGGGAAGACATAATGGCATAGGAAATAGTAGTAAAAACACAGGCAAGGAGATTAAATAAGCATGAATGTACTGACAATTTTGGAATTTTGGTTTCTATAAAAATACATAGAAATATTATAAGAATATGTTTTTCATTTGAATCCCAGGTGTGGGATACGGGGCTGGTTTAGATTGTCTACAGACTCTGACAATGATTTGCCTCATGCTCTAACAGGGGCATGATTTTGTCAGCTGCAGATAGTTTCTGCAATTGTGTGACATTTAGAATTCTAGGGACTTTTCAGACAGTATATAAATGCTAGGGTTCCAAGTGGTGGGGTGGGTTGTTGGCTGGTTGTTGGTTGTGGTTTGTTAAGTAGATGTGCACAAAGAAAAGAAAAAAAAAACCCCAAAACAAAAGCAAGAAGAAAGTAAGTATACTGATGGCAAACCTCAAACTTACTCCATGGAACTCACTGACCCTAATAAACAGGAAGTACTGGAACAATAATGCTGCCCCATTTCTGATCCCTTACTCTATTCAGGGATCTTTTTTCCTTTCCTCTCTATTCTTTCTTAAACCTTATCTAGTGTTAGAGGATTGAAAGAGTGGAAGAAAAGGGGTAGAAGAAAGAACAACCCATAAAGTAGCCAAAGATAAGCTATGTATGAGCAAGCTAATCCATAAAACTCCATCTGAAAGAAGGCATAAGCTTTATTGCCCAAATCCTCAAACACGGTGCACTGAATCCTCACCACTTTGCTGTGTGTTGACTTTAAGGATGTCTCTTCAGCCACATATCTTGGGACAAACATCTTAGAAAGCTAGCCACACCACAGACATATTTCATAGACAACAAGATAAACTTTTGGCTTGATTGCCAATGGATGGGCCATGCCATCTCTGCTCCTCAGACTACAGAACAAATGATCAGGACACCTATAGCAGTGTGCATGTGACTCCACACTGTGAAAGACAGAACGTCATGTCTACCACTGACAGGTACAATACACAATGCTTCTGAATCTGGAAGGAAGAACTATTGCAAGAGTAGTAGATATTAATCATTTTTCCTCAGTGGATATTTATAATTGCTTTGTATAATACAACAGCTTAACAAATGTGTAGCTGATTGGTTCATGAAGCCTTCACAAGTGTTATATTTTTAAGACAGATAGTAAATAATTTTCACGTGAAGTATTTTTCAATATTTAAAATAAAAATAAAAAAGTCTGTCTGAAAGTGTTGGTTTCTTAGAGCTGTGTGTGTAGGAAGGAATTCATCTATGTAGCTCAGATGGACCTATAATTTATGATTCACTTGCTTAGATTTCTTTAGATTTTGGCAGTATGGCTATACACATTGAGCTTTGTTGGGTAAAGAAGAGTAAAATTCCAAATGTCAGGCTTATATTCTGCAGTTCAATGAGCCTGAACTGTCAAAGAGAGAAAGCAGTACGTTCTGTTGGCCCCAGCCCTCATCTTACCCTACTTCTTAGATGTGGCAAAGGGTGACTTGTGTTTCCCTTTCATCAAATTTGCCCAACTTCTTTTTGATGTAGTAAAGAAGAGTAGCTCTTTCAAACAACTGTAACATCGTCATCATCAACACCAACAGCGAAACAACAGCAAGGACAAAGATTGGAAGTCGCACAGGACTCAAAGAAGTGAAGAAAAGCACAGTTTTGAATGTTCTACTATATTTAAATAACTTGTATTGCCAGATTTCCCCATGTCAAGTTTCTCAGGTTTATTTACCTCTAAATGTACTACAGTGATCTTAATCTTTTGAATAAAGCTGATCTGAATTTGAAAATTCTCTGTCTTGTGTTCTTGACCATATTTTACATAGTCTATATGGGAATCAGTGTTTTCATCTTCAATGTTGGGAAAATTTTATCTACCATGAAAAGCTGTTGCAATGATAGAAATATATATGCAGGTACCTAGTGTGTGTTCAGTGAACTCACTATCCCTTTGAAATGTTGGAATGGATTAAATACCCTGCATCATAAAGATCATGTTTGCCTCTAATGAGTTTGCTGCAGATAATAATAATAATGATGCAATTGCTGGTTCCTAGAGGAGGCTCCATTCAAGATTTCAGAGCACCTTTTAAGGACTGAAGCTCAACAGGACAGTCTACCCACTACTCAGTCTCAGAAGAAATATTGCCTTTAAACAAACATCTTTCTACAGTCTGATGGATGGCATCACCCTTCTCATAGACATAGAAATAGAGCAACAGAAAATATGCTCTAAGCCAATAGAATTAAGAATAATAAACTCTAGCAAAGATAATGATAGTAAAACCTATTAATTGAAAGTTTCCTGGTAGCTAACCATTTGATACAGGACAGTACTTATAAATTACATGCAAACATACTTTTAGTTCTCTGCGTCCATATATCTGTGTGGCTATAACATTAAGTAAAATTTAACATAGGTCATTCCTCTAGCACTACCATTTAATATTGAGTAGGAGTGATATTGAAAAAATATTTTAGTTATGTAACAGACTGTCAAATAAATAAAATGTTCATTGCAATATAAGAGGCTGAGAAACAAAATTGCTACTCTGCCACACAGAGGTTTAAGTGGGCCAATGAATCACAGCCCTCTCCATGGTGAATTTCAAGCCAGCTAAGAGATAGTCACAAACCAAAGGGCTAGCAAACTTTATTGCTTATGGAGTCTGACAGGGAATGGTTCTGAGGTGAGAGCTAGACCTGGCCACAAATCAGTCTTTCTGGCATTTCTCACTGCCTCTGCAAAGATGAAGTAGACAGGGATACCTCAGGTCAGAGAAAATAACCTGGAAACTGGAAGAAAGGAAGAAAGTATTTTCGTTAAATATACACAATAACTTCATCCAATCTTATCCAGCAGATAAAAGATGGCAGAAAAGTACACATGTTGCCCTCATCATTTCTTTTGGGACTATCTCATAGTGAGGAGATCATGCCTTCATTAACATAGCAGAAACTTTACTAAATCCTCTATAGGCAATTCTTCTAGCACAACCTGACTCCAGGGACGATGTGGAGTGACATCTAAAGAGGATATGTTGCTTGAAGCTGGGTGTGTATCTGACAACCTGGAACTGCTCACTTTGTGGTCATTTGGGACATATGGAAACAGTTAGCAGCTACCAGTCTTTGTTCTAATTGCTGAAAAAGACTTAGCAATGTGCCATTGATATCTTGTTAGAGAGCAGAATATTAAAAAGGACTTATGAGCAAAGGATATGACAATTTTGATTGTTAAAATTCAGCAGGGCAGTAGAACTTCATACTGCAGACTTCTGTCTCCTTCCTCAGGGGCCTGGAAGTCTTCTCTGATGTCATTTATGTGTGAGAACTAGCACAAACCTCCTTCATGCAGTCCAACTATCCTGTCAACTCCAAGTCCTGAGGGATGCATATAATCACCATATTTACTGTGATGACCCAGACAATAATCAAACCACTGCCTCTAATGAAACTAAAGTGCATGTGCCATTTGGAAGATGTGATTTGTTCAGACAGAGTTGCCTGTCAGCTGTCTCTGGCCAAACTGTACAACCTGTAATTTAGTTAACAAACTGAGACATCACAGAAAACCCATGCTCTTAACCTGCAGTTTAAAATTCACTTGAATATAACAACTGTTTTACCTACATCTTGAATTTCTAGTAAAGTGGATCTAGTAGTTGAATAGTCAGAGTTAAATAGAAAGAAAAAAGAAAAGCCAAATACTGTTTCTTGATGCCAATAATTCTGTTGTCAAGAGGGAAGATTTCACCCTTCGACATGGTGTCCTACATCTGCACACTTACCCATGTTCTCTGTGAGCTTCCAAACATTCTGGTCCATGAAGAACCAATGATTAATCTAGCAATTCTCTCAGAAAGTATATGTTTAGCACCCATTTGTATTTATGATGCTAAGCATTAATACCTAAATGAACAGAATAATTTATAGTATTTAAATCTCCCTTGTACTAATGACAGCTATCAAGATAAAAAATGTGGCATTGGGGGTGGAAAGACAGTTCAGTGGTTAAGGGCACTTGCTGCTCTTGCAAAGGACCAGAATTCTGTCCCTACACCTACATATGGTGACTCACACCTACCTGTAACGCCAGCCCCAGGAACTCAGGAACTTCAGTTCCTCCAGAGGGTCACACATACACACACACACACACACACACACACACACACACACACACACACACACACAGAGGCACACACACACACATACACACACATACACACACACACAAACACATAGAGAGACAGACAGACAGACAGACAGACAGACAGACAGACAGACAGACAGAGAGAGAACGGGAGAGATAGACAGACATATATAGAGAGACAGAGGACAGGAGGGATCTTTGAAAAGGAAAAAAAAGTATAGTTGAGCTCTTGACACATGTCTACAACCCCAACACTTAAGACACAAAATTAGTAGGATCACTGCACACTCAAGGCTAGGAGGCTTCAGGGCAAGCCAAGGCAACAAAATGAGACTCTGATTAAAACAATAACAAAAATTCGTTAAAAAGTTACCAGTACCACAATACCAACAACAACAAAGTAAAACTTGGGCTAAATTCTAAGGGTCTATTTAAGGGAGAGCAGGAAATTTGCCTTGCTGTACAATGTGAGGAATATATTTAAGGAGCAAGATCACCAAAAGCTGTCATATAAGAACTGCCCTTAAGTCATAGTAACATGGAAGGCTTTATAATGGAAATGGAATTTAAAATCACTGCTGAACATGGACAGCATACGGATGAATATAAAAGACATGTTCCTATCTGGCTCCTATAATGTCAATAAAACCATAAAAATGAGAATGTGTGGAGGTGGAGTTGAGGCCAGAAAGGAAACCACAGCCCTCCGCTGTTTCATAGAAGAGTCAAGTAGCACTGGACAAGTCCTGAGACCTCGCTGAGTCCTGCTTTCTTTATTGTAAATGTGCTAATGGACCTACCTCCGTTACTAATGGATTTCACAGAGTCATTCTGAGGAGCCACTGAGATAATACATGTATAAGTGCAGGTAAATTGCAAGGCCCCGTGTATGTACGGGAAGATCATTAGGTGCTCTGCAATAATTGCTGGCTTTATTTTAAACATGCACAGCTATGTCCTTTCCTGCTCTCACTTTGATAATTTTTAAAAGGCTGTTTTCACTTTCTTTAAAACCTTCAATAGAATGAGGAAATGCTTCATTTCATACTTGTCTGTTTCTTTTATCAGAAAAATATCAAAGCACCCTTTAGAAATTATCTCATTAATCTCTTAGAGGGAGGTAACGAAGGAGACACATATTTTGCACAATTGTACAGGAATCTCAATTTGACAAAAAGCAAAAACTCTTATGAACTTCCCTATGTCACCTAGTAAATCAAAGGCAGATCCAAAAATAGACACAACTATTTATCTAACTATGTGATTCATGCTATATGCATCCAAAATCTCTTTTAAGATTCCAAGCCAAAGCTGACTTTTCAACTCCTGAAAGCACAGCTGTTGACACTTTTAAAGCGTATATGTTTTTATATAAATAGACATGTTTCCCCAATAAGAACTTTGTGAATATTTAAAAGGAGCATATGTACTATTATATATATATATATATATATATATATATATATATATATATATATATATACATATATATATATATACACATACAGATATATATACATATACACATATATGTGTGTGTGTGTGTGTCTGTGTGTGTGTGTGTGTATGTCTGTGTGTGTGTGGTGTGTGTCTGTGTGTGTCTGTGTGTGTATGTTTCAGCTATTATTAATATTCTAGGTGAAATGTGAATGCTGTTTTCTTTTGATTTTCCAAAAGATAATTTGGTTTATGTAAATCTCAATGATGACTGTCCTCCAAATATATGGAGCTGGGTTTTACTTTGAAAATATTTAGGCTTGTTCTTATGAAGTATAATTATGTGTTATTAGTCAAATATTACATAGATCAATAAAAATTAATTGGATGCAAAAGATACAAAGCATGGTGTGAGAGTCTTCAGATATACAGATAGACTACAGCATAGGTTCTGAGTGGATTTGCAATTGAGTAGATGAGATAATATGTAAGATGGGGATGAAATAATCATTAAAATGAACACTGAAAGATATATAGGGATGAACACCATTTGATAGGGCTTCGATGGAATTGGCTATTCATTTGGGGGCCAGTACAGAAGGCTTCATGTATGAGGACAAGAGTGGGCTAGTTCACAAAGAACATCTCAGATTTTTGAAAAAGGAACTGAGTCAAAATGAGTTAAAAACATAGAATTCTAAGCAGTATTTCTAGTATGCCAAATGCAATTACTACTAAACCCATGAAGACTGATGAGTGGACAGTTTGGTTAGGTCAGAGTGAATACACTGGAGAGGAATGAAATGGGTAGGTTAAGATCAAGTGGGCTTACATTTTGAGCGCCACAGGAAAAAACTCTAATGCTCTTGGTGGGCATTAGCAAACCCCTGAGAGAAATGGCTAAAAACATAAATATGTTCAGTTATCTTTGAGCATGTTCTGAGTGGATGGGGAGGATACACAGGAGGGGGAAATAAGACAGATAAAGGAGAGATGAAGGAGCTGATGAGGTTAGGTTTGCAGAACAGATTGAGAGACAGGAGATCAAGGGTCTAGGTAGACTCAACTCTAGAAAGTTTTTTCTAAGAACAGAGTGATTTTGGGCAGTTTTGCTGAGCTGTGGAGGAAGTCCCCTACTTCAATTACTTCAACAGATATAGAATATGATTTCTTGGTTTTGTTGTTGTTGTTGTTATTTCTATTTTTCCTTGTTTTATCTTTTTTATTGAACTTTTTTTATTTATATTTCAAACGTTGTCCCTATTTCCAGGGTTACCCCTCCCCAAGGAAACCCCCTATCCCATCCCGTCTCCCCCTGCTTCTATGAGGGTGTTCCCCCACCCACCCACTCTTGCCTCACCACCCACAAATTCCCCTACACTGGGTATCAAGCCTTCACAGGACCAAGGACTTCTCTTCCCATTGATGCCCAACAAGGCCATTCTCTGCTACATATATGGCTAGAGCCATGGGTACCTCCATGTGTACTCCATGGTTGATGGTTTGGTCCCTGGAAGCTCTGGAAAGGGGAACAAAATACTTACGAAAGCAAATATGGAGACAATGTGTGGAACAGAGACTAAAGGAAAGGCCATCCAAGGACTGTCCCACCTGGGGATCCATCCCATATACAGTCACCAAACCAGACACTATTGTGGATGCCAAGAACTGCATGCTGACAGGAGCCTGATATAGCTCTTTTCTGAGAGGTTCTGCCAGAGCCTGACAAATACAGAGGCAGATGCTCACAGCCAACCATTGAACTGATCACAGGATCCCCAGTGGGGTCCCCAATGGAGGAGTTACAAAAAGGACTGAAGGAGCCGAAGGGGTTTGCAACCCCATAGAAAGAACAATAATATCAACCAACTAGAGCTCCCAGGAGATGATTTTGTAAGAGACATTTTAGCAGAGATCTATAAACTGATTTGAAACTTATCATGGTTTTCAAAGTCCCTTTCAAGTCTCTGTCATGGGAAACACTAAGTGTTTTAGTTGAAATGAAGGCTAATATGCACTCACATGGATGCCTTCCTTGCAGACACTGTTTAGAAGCTGGATCACAGTGTACGTACATGGATGCCATGCATGGAAAAGGGATTAGAAGCTGGATCACAACATGGCAGGCATTTATATTTCAAATGCTATCCCTAAAGTCCCCTATACCCTCTTCCTGCCCTGTTACTCAACCCACCCACTCCAGCTTCCTCGACCTGGCATTCCCCTGTACTGAGGCATATGATTTTTTCAAGACCAAGGGCTTCTCCTCCCAATGATGGCAGGCCATGTTAACTCCTGAGATTTTTTTTTTTCTGCTTGCATAGTTTTTCTCAAAGGACACAAAGTGACTGACGTCCAGCAGCTTACATAAGTTGCTTGGTCTTTATAAACATTTGCCTTTGTGATCTTGATCTAAGGAGGCTGATACAACTGCATGAAGAATTGTCCCATGAAGCTAATCTCATCTTTTTGGGACTGTTGCTGCCAAGCAGGAAGGATGAGAAACTAGAGAGGAGAAAGTGTAAAACTTGCAAACAAGTGTCATTAGCAGACAGGTCTGTGTGATCTTTTTCCAAGCCACAATGAAGAACAAAGGACATGTTTACGTGTTAGGATGAATCACAAATGTCTTCTTAATAGACGGGTGGATCTTCCATTGATGGTTACAGAACTATGTCCTTAACAGCTTCTTAGTAATATTTGTGTCAGTGGCTTTCATAAAGAGTGGCAATATGCACAATGTATGGGAGGGGGAATCTTTGAGTATAAATATCAGAGTGAGATTAGGAGAACAGAATAAAATGCAAAGAAAGTTAGGTGAGATACATATAATAACTAACATTAAAGAAAGGATAGCATTCCTGTGTGGTTATGATGGCTCAAAGTAGAAGCTAGAAACAAATGGAAGTGTTATATGCCCAGGTGCTCAATGGACTACAGTTAGCATATGGTATCTATTAAATATGCAGGTAAAGTTTTGATGGATTACCACAAGTATGTTGCTATTGCAGCCAAAAATGGCCCCTTGATGCTCTGCAGAGATTAGGCAAAGTATGGAGTTCCCTGCTCTTGAACAAAGACCTTGATTTTTAAAAAATTCATCAAGAAGATACATGTGGTATTATATGAGCATAATTACAACATTTGTAAGGCCATGGCATGAGAATCCCCATAAGTCTGAGGCCATCATAAGCTACATACTAGACTGCTTCAAAAACATGAGTGAATGAATGAATGAATGAATGAATGGGAGAATGAACCAATTAGTGAATGATATCAACAGTAGACTTTCAGTGTTTTCCCTATGTCATGCTACATCATTACAGGATCTCTTTAGCTGATGGGATGGTAGCAGATATGAAATAAACAAAATAACAGAAATATTTCCTGTATTTGTACTGTGTGGGGGGATATAGAGATGCACCGTGTAGAGACTAAGCCCTAGCTAGTCACAGCATTTTCAGCTTGAACCTGAGAATAAACATGCATAGAGAATATCTAAACCTAATCCTAGCCTGGAGACGATCCCAGTTGCAGCCCAAAGCAGAACCACCATGTGGAACCCAGTGGAGATAAGCCAAACTTTAGTCAGCCTACAGGCATGTGACTGTGAGGATAAGGATTTTCTATGGTAAGTCCCTCAATTCAGGCTAGTTTGTTATCTAGCTTTATCAGACAATGATTGACTCATATGATCATTTTTTTAGTAAACAAATCTCCAAAACGAATTCTGTTAGATACTCAAATTCTAAAGTCAGGACCTGAATGCCAGGGCTTGGTCACACACCTTTTGTCTCTGTATGGAGCAAAGAATAAAGTATTAAGTTACTTCTCGTCTTTGTCTCTTAATCCTTTGAACTTGGGAAGTTCAGGAAAAATAGTTCCTTGTAAACCGACATTCGTGACACAGAAAGAGTCTTGTCTGTTCGCTAAGCTTTTATTAGCCACCAACCAAACTGCCTTGCTTACACTAAAGTCAACAGTGTCTTCTAGAAATTGCCTGACCTTAGAAGTGTTCTTTTCACTAGAGGCCATTTGCCCCCTTGCTTCCAGTAAATTAGTGACTAGATTTATACCTGTTTTCTCTGTAGCAAAGTGATGTAGCTTGAACTTAGCCTACCTAAGAATGAATGGGCTATACAAAGTAGAATCAAAACTTTAAAAAGCTTCTTTGTGTTGGAAATGAACCCTAGATGCAGTTTTTGAAAAGTCTATATTTCACAGTATAAATATGTACATGTATATTTTCCAACAAGGCAAAAATCATTTCATAACAAAAATATGTTAAGTACTTTAGGTACTCCTTTCAAGACCTTACGAAATCTCTACAAGTGAATGGTATAAAAAAGGAAAAAAAAATCCAAATTGTGTGATCTTTTCAAAGGGAGCAGTTGCACAGAGGTGATGAGACCCACGGGGCTCCCACTTTGCCAGATTAAGAAACATTCTTGCTGGGTAGAGGTGAAATTAGTATGGACATTGGGAATGGCAAGAGTGCTCATTTCTCGTTTAGAAAAGCCTTCACTCTTAATTTATGCATGATATACATGTGCTTCTTTGCAAGAATCCAAAAGAAGAAAATGAATTCAGATATCATCAAACTGCCAAAAATAACTAAAGAGGAACAATATTTCCCATGCAATGCCACAAAGCACTGTGTTCCTACCAAGTCACAGACTGCTCCTCTGACATCATTAAGAGCAAAGCCCCCTGCCCTCTGAGGGAAAATATTGGTATGCATTTAAAAGTCTAAAAAAAGCACAATAAGCTACTTCATTTTAAACTTACTGGTGCATGTAAATTTCCCCCTTTATTAGATTAAACCATTGTTCTTTGCTCTCTTCTTATTTCTACTTCCTATACCACTAACAATTTACTGATGAATAAGCTCAGCAATATTTCTGTATGACAGATGAGCTTCTCTGACTGGCTGATTACTGCACAGACGGAAACCATTCCTAGGGAAGTCTTAGAAGTACCTCATTCATTCGAATTTCCTTAGGGCATGGGGTAGGATTTATTATCTGAAATGGAAGCCAAAAGGCAACAGGCCTCTATTCAAGGTCATACTGAAAGCAACAGCGTCTGATTCCTTGTCTGCAAATGTGCTTTCCTTAGCCACCCGTAAAATATATTCATGACCTCAGCTACTTCAAGTTATCCCAACTCTTCTGCAGAAAGCCACTTTCAATTTGATGCAAGTGGTTAGCCGTGCATTTGTTTTCTGTAGCAAAAATCAGTTCGTACGCTAGTAAGACTGATATTCCTATGTGTTCTTTGTCTGTGTATCTCCCCTTCATCGTTTCATTGAATTGATCATAATAGTCTTAAGGACAGTTTTGAAAAAAATTAGTCATGATACATATTTTCAAAAATCCCCAAAATAAACTCATGTTGGTATTTAATCACAATAGTAATTATTATTTCAGTTTTAAAAAGTCATTCCCTACTCCTGCCAATTTCACTAAAATTGGTGTTTATACAAGATCTGTAAATAAGTCAAATGCCTGTCTTCTACTGTTGTGCCTTTAGGAGCGTGTGCATATTCTGAGTGTGGGTAAAGCCGTTGTGGGCGAAGGTAGCACCTATGTAGGAGTAATCATATATGAGGCAAACCTGTGACACAGAGCCATATTACAGGGAGATGAGAGAAAGGCCACAGAAGGGTGAACTACCCACCTTGCCTGCTCTTCCCTTGGCAGTGCAGATCTAGCCACATAACTCTGTATTGATGTATAAGCAGAGAGCTTTCACAGTTCTTCCTTGAGATCATTCTGACAGCTCACCAGCTGTTTCCATGCTATTTTTTGCCATCGTGCCATGGCTAAGCCACAGTGTCTTCTCTGTTACTCTGCCAACAGCATTACTGCCTGCTGTTCTGTGCTCAGAGTCCGTTTTCCCAGTGAATCTCTACCATCTTGTCCCTTTCTCACTCCCCTGGCAGAGGAGTGAATTTCAGTCATGGACAGATAGTCCCTGGGGGAAACCTAGATGAAGGTGGTATGGAATGGCTACATAAAAACACACAGGTATATGCACAGATATGCTTATGTAGCAACAACCATGAATGGAAGCATACAGCCACTGATGTATTAACCAAAACCTTATCTTCATGCAATACTTTCTGACACTTGAAGCAACTGTCATAAGGCAGGAAGAACACAAATATTAGGAGTTAAATTCTAATTTTGATTTTCTGTTCTATATTTTTCTAGCTGGATAGTTCACTGTCAGTTTCCTCATTTTACAAATAAAAACTGTTTGTATAGGTAGTTTGCTGTGGGTTTTTTGTTTGTTTATTTATTTATTTATTTATTTATCTTTAACCAATGAATTCAAGAAACCAAAATGAAACCACAAAATGCCTAGGAAGAGAACCTGAACTCGAATCTTAAGTTCATGAACTTAAATTCTTCCTCATCTTAAAGACTGTCATCAAGGTAAGTGTGAGGTTTGCTTTACAAAGGGACTCAACAAGCATGACCATCTGGTTTCTAGACATTGTTAGAAGACTCTGACCAGAGAAAGGGAGGGTAGGCTAAGTATCAGGTCAGAAATATATTGTCTCCCGGAGATTCCACTTAACACAGAGTGAGGAACTATATAACCAGTAGAGAGGCATACCTTTGTAGAAACCAGAAGTAGATTTTCTGTACCTGGTCAGTTTTTTCAATACTAAGAGAAAATTAACTTTTGTTTCTGAAGCCAAAGAGTCCAAATAGGACAGGAACGATTGGCACACATTAGTCTTCTTTCATCTCTTTCCTGCCATTGTTGTTGAGTTTATAAATAACTGCCTTTGTTTGGCAGTTATTGGGAACCACCACTTTAACTGCAGGTGTCCTCATGAATGTATTGCTACGCTGCTCCTCCATCGCCACCAGCACTGTAAAACTGTTTAGACTACCACATTTATCACTTTCTGCCTCATGACTGTGGATACAGGGTGATAAACCACTTCAGTTTCCTGTTGCCATGATGAGTCTGCCATGATGGACTGTCCTCTCAAACTGAGTCAAAACCAACTCTTCTTCTCTGAAAAGAGAAAGCACTAAGCCTAAAAGAAGGTGTGTCTTTACAATATGGTGTGCCTTCTATAACTAAGTATGTACAAGACACACAAATACAAGTCAAAGGTAACGATAGTAACATCATCCCTTCCTTGTTCTCGTGTCCGCCATACTCCCTGGATCTTATACTCTTCTACATCATATTCCACATAGCTCCCTGATTTCTGAAGCAAGGGATCCAATAAAGGCATCCCTTCCAGGAATAAGCACTCTAAGATATTCCACTCTCTGCATAATGTGGATCTTATATTTGTTCCCGTCTCCTACAGGAGGAAGCTTCTCTAATGATGGCTGAGCAAGCCACTAATCTATGAGTATATTGGAATGTCATTTTGAGTCATTTATTACTAGTTTTTCTGGTTTTGTTTTTAAATTAGTTCACTAGTATTTGGTTTTATCCTAGGTAGCTGAGCTATCTAGTCTCATGTTATTGGTCACCAAAACAGTGTTGGGTATGGGTTCCATCCCATGATGAAGTGGGCCTTAAGCCAAGTCAGGTATTTGTTGGTTACAAGGTTTGTGCCATCATTGCACTAGCATATTTTCACTTAGGACATCATTGTGGGTCAGAGGGTTCATAGCTGCCCTGTTGTTTACATATCTTCTTTTGGTACTTTCCTGTACCAAAGAGACTAGAACATAGAGATGAAGACCCTATGTAGTTACCAGCTTGGCTGTTCCCATTCAATAATTTGTATGGGTATTGTCTTCAGCGATAGAGCCTTGCTGTCAGTTTGCAGAGTGCAGCCTACTGTCTTAGCAAGACCCTTGGTTTTCTGAGAATTCCTATGGGATTCCGTTGAAAAACAACCCAATAAACAACCAAACCCTGCTACTGGAAGCTTCATTTGGTGACAAGAAATGTCCAGGTGGAACCTGTCTTCCTGATTATTTGGCTCTTTCATTTAGAATTCCTTCATATATGTACTTATTTTTTAAATTATTTACTGTATTATGTTTTCATACTGCTCAAATCCCCTTAATTTCAACTGTCTTTCCCGAAATTCACCTCTCACATCTCCCTTTTCCTTCCTCCCCACTTACCCTCCTGCTCCAGCCTTCCCCCATTAATCTATAACTATTTTATTTCTCTTTCCTAATGAAATCTATCTGTACCCTCTATACCTATCCCAGTGGACCTATACATTGTAAGTCAGTAGTCTGATTCATGTGTGACTTCCAAGTCATACACCTTGCAATGATCAGCTCCATCATTTCTTCTGTCTGAGCATTAGCCTTCTCATAACCGAAATGAAGAGACCACGGGTTTTCAAAATTCCTTTTCAGCTTGGTTATTTGTCCTCTTTTGGTGCAGAAGTCTAAAACCCTAGGGTATTTTTACATCTGGTTGTGTGGCTTCCCCTTCTCTCTCTCTGGTGATAGTCAAGGGACCATAAAGACACAGAGTTCTCCAACCTTTCCTACTTAGTAATATATGAAAATAGATAATGTTTCCCTGCGGAAACTCTTTAATTTTCAAGATCAAATGGAGTAATCTATGAAGCTTTTTCTCCCTGGAAATATAATGTAACATTATCTAGAGAAGGCCATAGTCTGTATAACACACACACACAAACACCATGATCTTCATCATCATCATCATCATCATTGCTTTGGGAAGCCTACTATGACAGCCTGAGTAGAATGTAACAGGAAGAAAATCCAAGGCCTGTAAGGCAGAGTGATTAAACACCCAAGTTTTGCCTGGGTATTTTGCATACTGGTGCAATGCCTTTGGTTCCTGAGATCATCATCATCACAACGTTCTAAAGAGGGACCATTATAAGTTGATATCTAGATAGAATTATGCCCCTCAGAAAGATACGGTGAAGCTCTAGTCTCTAGTATCTGGAAATGTGACCTTATTTGAAAATACCCTTTAGCAATACAACTAAATGAACATTTAATCATTAGCATATATCATTACCCAACATGGTAAGAGTCTCCATAAAGAAGATACAAACAAAATCAAAGGAAAATGCAATATAGCAATAATAGAATCAGAAATTAGCATGGCCTAAATTGCATGGCAATGACACTGAAGGATTGACAATAAGTATCAGAAAGTAAAAAGAAGCAATACAGGATTCTAGTAATCAGAATCACATCTGGTCACCAATATTCAAACATATTAACTCTAAAGAGTTAATATCTTTGGTAAATTTTATACCCGTTTCCTGACTTCAAAATGATTTAAACCAATTTCACTTGCTTTCCATATCCATGAATTCAAACAAGAATGTTCTGTGATATCCCCACCATCAACATCCAATTGGTACTCACTTATAAGGGGATATTGGCCATAAAGTACAAGATAATCAACAGACCCAAAGAAGCTAAATAAGATGGAGAGAACAAGAGAGGTTGGTTGAAATTTTCTCAGAAGGGGAAACAAAATACATATCAGAGGTCAGTAAAAGGAGAGACCTGGATGGAAGAGGAGATGGGGAGGGGAGAGGGAAGGTTCATATGTAGGAAGATTGGGGACAGAGAAGGAAGATCAGCTGGGGGTGTGGGGGCAATCTTGAGGATGTGCCTGAGACCTGGGATGTGGATTGGCCACAGAAGGTCTAGAGTGACTCTAGCTGTGTAGCTGGGATTCCTAGCAGTGGCAGATATGGATTGTGCAGTGGCCACTCCCTATAATCAGGCAGGACTCCCAGTGGAGGGATAAGGACACCAATACTCTAACCAAGCCTTCGATCCCAAATGTGCCCTGCCTACAACATGTGCAGGGACAAAGATAGAGCAGAGTCTGAGGGAATGGCCAACCACTGAATGTCCCAAATTGAGACCCATCCCATGGGCCAGAACCAATCCCCGACATTATTAGTGGTTCTCCCTCATGCTTGCAGATAGGAACCTAACATAATTGTTTTCTGAGAGGTTCCATACGGTACCCAACGGAAAGAGATGCAGAGACTCACACCCAAACAGTAGATGGAGCTCCAGAATCTGGGAGAAAGATTAATGGACCCAAAGAGGATAGGGACTACACAGAAAGACCAATAGAGTCAACTAACCTGGACCCTCGGGAGCTCCCAGATATTGAATCACCAAACAAGAGCAAGCACAGGCTGGACATAGGTCCCCTGCACATATGTAGCAGATGAGCAGCTTGGTTTTCATGTGGATTCCCCAAAGAACTAGAGTAGAGGCTGTTCATGAGCCTGTTGCCTACTTTCCTGCCTGTGGATCCTGCACCCCTAAATGGACAGCCTTGTCTGGCCTCAGTGGCAGAAGATGCTCCTAGTCCCTTAGCAGGATGGGGTTGTGGCAGAGTGGGATTGGGGGGGGGGTAATAGAGGGGTTGACACCCAGAGGGGAACTTTGCCTTCTAAGGGGAATCGGGGAAGACTTATGTGAGGGGTACTGGGAGAGGAGGAAGGGCTGATGCTGGGTTGTGAAAAAGAAAGTACAAAGCAGTCTTGTGACTTGGCTGCTTGTTTTGTTGTCCTCTTATTTGGCTCATTGTTTCCTTTTGTTTTGCCTAACATGAAGCAGTGCTCTTGAATACGGTATTAAAATATGTAGAAACAGTAAAAGAAAGAGAAAGAATGAGGCTGTTGGAAACAAAGCTATCAGGAGAGACCCAGAGGCAATGCAGTGTATTGGAAGAACAATCATGGACATATTCCTTTGTCACTTGAGATGCCTAGCATTTATTTATACAATGAGCACAATCTATCAACTTTAAATTAATAGATATTTTGAATCTTTGGCTTCATAAAATACTGATCTGCTTTTAGGCATAATTTCTTTTCAAGCAACCTAATACTAGCCTCCCCATCTCTCACCTGAATGGCCTTTATTATATGTACTGAATTTTGATTAAAATTTACCTTAAAATTAATTTTAAGACATCATATATATACTAACATACAAGATATTTCCTATATATTCTGTCTTCTTGTGACTACTCACCCATAAACCACATAATGCAGATAATAGGGTACAATTTGCAATTCTGTCTCTACCAATATAAATACTAGGGCTATCCTGTCTGTTTTCTATTTATTCTTCTCATTATAGCAGATTGTGTTTTATGCTGAATTTCCCTACACCTTCATGATAATTTTTAGAGCTTTGTTGTTGTTTAGAAAGAGCTGTGCCCCACTGAATAGCCAAGGAAGCAAGAACAGTCTACAATATGAACTTTGTTTCCTTGAAGGGTTTGTGTATGAAATATACTTGCTAGTATATTGGAAGTGCTATAAGAGAAAGCACAACGTTTTGAGATGGTCAAATTGAATGTCTTAAGGCAAAGTCCATTTGGGTGTGACCTAATTTGCCAAGATGACTTCTTAAGCCCATGGAAGCCAAATGTCAATGACAGGTTAAACACATGGCCACTAGGTTCATCTCAAGAACTGACAGAGTTTCAATTTTATGTTTCCATGGCAACCAGAGGACCATCAGCTGGCAAGAAACAAGATGGTTCTGGTGTTACTTATCTTTTGCCATTCTTATTTTCTCCCATTCAATTACACATCTCTGTGCATGAAATTGTCCTTTGAGTCTCTAACCAAATCTTCTCACGCTCTTGGATCCAATGGAAAAATAGGAAGGATGCCCCTCATGCAGCATCAACTATTGTCTATGTTTTACCTATTCTGTTTAATACAGTAATTAGGTGGGTATTACATAGGCTGCACAGTAAGAGAGAAACAGGTAATCTTCCTGGGGTATGATAACATGCATAAGGTTAACTAAAATGATAAATCATACATGTAAAATAGTAATTGCTACCTGTTCTTAAATATCATATGGGTCTATCAGATGCTGCCATCATTTCAGTGGACACCAAACAAGAATCTACTACTTCTTTTGGTTGGGGGGGGGGGAAGTTGTCTAGAATTCTACCCATCTCCGAACATGGAATGTGAAAGTACAAATTAAACAACAACAACAATGATTAAAGTCTTGTACTTGGAGCTGGATGGATGACTCAATTAATTAGTAAAGTATTTATCCACAAATATGAAGACCCAAGATCAGACACCAAGAACTCATACAAAACCCAGATAAGATAACATATATCATTAATCCCAATGTTCCCACAATAAACTGTGACACAGAGAAAGACAAATTCCTTAGCAGGTAGTTAACACAGCACACAAGAGATCCTATATTAAACAAGGTAGAAGACAAAGACCAATATCTGAAATTGTCCTCTGATCTTTATATGAACTCCTTGGTAGACACATGTTTGCATACGCATGTACACATGCACACATGCACTTTTAAAATATGTATTTTTTTCTATCAACCATCCTTATCACACTGGCACTTCTGTAGTCTAGACCCAGGTTTAGTAACTAATATGCTGATGCTCTTGGAAATTTATTATACATAGCGTTTAACCATGTTGCATTTCTTCAGGTAGATCTTACTCTTAAGCCAATACTGCCAATTATTTGCATTTGTTCTGAAGCAAATTTTTTGACTATTTATACTTCTTTGTTCTTGTTCATATAAGATGATGAAATAACACCTACTCCATAGGACGGTTTTGTATGTTAATGTATTTTATGTAAAATACCCTGTTTAGTGCCTGATCCCTCCCTGAGAAGAACACAATATTAGTTCTAGACATGCCAGACATGGCAATATATAAATTTGGAAACAAATCAAAGTAAGTCTGATACAGGCCAACATTCATTAGTCACACCAAATCTGAAAATTGTTCAATTTCTTAACTCCTGGTCATAAGATAGGGTGAAAGCAACTATGGGGAAATATACAGACATCATTATGAGAGCGTAGGAACTCAAGTTTATGATTGTATTACTTAGAAATAATCAGAGATATATTCTTGCTCATGTACTCATTGGGGGGTAACGAGTGAGTTCCCCAGTCACCATAATTGGTGAGTATCTATGTTCCAGGAGCCCTCCTTTGCTGCCCTCCTGGTATTATGCCTCTCCTTATACATCAGGCACCCTGGTCTCCTTTCTCCTGGCTGGAATCCATTGGTCCAGGTCTCTAATATTTTAGAATTTTAGAGTCTTAGAAGAAATGGAAGGTGATGATGTGATTATATCATAATCTCAAAAAAAAATCTAAAATAATGTTTTGGGGAGGAACACACACACACACACACACACACACACACACATATTATATCCCTCCTTCCTCTTTTTCAAATTCCTGCCTTTATTCAATAATTGCTGTTAGAATCATGCATAGTTTCTTAAACACATAAGTACAAGCTGCTCCGTCTGTATGTTACTTGTATGTATGTTTTTAGGGATGCTCATTTAATATTGGATTACTAATTGGCGTGCTCTTTTCTGGGGATGACTATGTATCCTGCTCTCAGAATTCCTTAGTTGCCCATAGTTCTTTGTATATTATTGAAATCTGGAGTTTTCCTCCATCCACATTAGCATATCTACTGTGGACCTTGTTCAGCTATTGTTCAGACTGTCATGTTGGTAAGCATTTATAGGTGTAGTTTCTGATACTTCTAGGGGACACAATATTACAGCAAACTCCTTGATTCCTGGCTCTTATGATGTTTTGGCCCCTTTTACAATGATCCCTGAACCTTAAGTATAGGAGTTTTATTGTAGATAAAGTCTTGATTTATCCTGGACTCTAAACCTTCACATTTTGACTGGTTGTGGTTTTTTAGTGATGGTCTCCATCATAGTTGAAGGAGAACAAAACCTTTCTTTAATAGGAATAACCAAGAACTTTTTCTAAGTATGTTAATATGCTTAATGCTGTTCTGCCTCTAACACTTGTTACTGATAGTTGACTGTGATTCACCAAGTTTAGTGTTACCTGGCTCCTCTACCTAGAAAGTGGTACACATGATGCCAGTGTTCCTAGGTCCTCTCCTGAAGCATAGTGAACATCCAGTAAATAAACATGTGAGCGAACAGATGACTTGAAGGTAGAGAGCAACCCTGTGTGAGGGTCTGGTACACAGAAGTCACTCTTGCTTCGGTGTGATAGTCAATTTCAATTTTCATCTTTACCAGATATAGAGTTACCTAGGAAACAGACTTCTAGGTATGTCTATGAGACTGTTCCCAGAGTAGTTTAAGCAAGGATGGAAGGCCCACAATGGGGGAAGTACCATTCTTTGAGATGGAGTCTTGGACTGAATTGTAAAAAGGAGAAATTGAGTGGAGGGCCAGTATCTCTCTGCTTTTTAACTTGTGAACTCAGTGTCCCAGTTTGTCACATTCCCATTACCATAGCTAATGCTCCTCCTGCTAGGTACTGTCCCTGTCATGACAGATAGCACCCTCAAACTCTGCACCAACACAAATCCTTTCGATAGGTTGCTTTTTCATTTGATTTCAGAGATTTTGTCACAGCCCCAAAGAAGAGTAACTAATATACTTAGCAAAAGTCAGAGCAGTGTGTGGGGACTTTCTGACCACTGTGGTCTAGAGTGTGGATACAATACACAGAGCACCTACCCCAAAGGACTGACTCTATAAACTCAAGCCTCCTCACACCTAAATATCTCTAACTTTGAATATTCAAAGGACTGTATCAGAAAGAGATTAGTATTGAAAAATGACGATACAATTTAAACTTTGAGCAATACTTATAAACATAGAGAAAAAGGTCTGCTCATCTCTGGTCTGAAAGACAAATTGATGAAGGAAACATTTTTTTTTTCTTTTCTGTAAAATGGCCTGGAGCTAAGAAGATACTCAGTAGCTAACATAAATAGAAAAGAGAAGAAATATCTGGAATCCAACACAGACAGAACTCTTAAGAATTTCTTTACTCTCTTCTGGCTAAAATACTTGCCAGTACCTTGGCAAGGAGGAATAAACTTATGAGTAAGTCAATGTGTATCAGAGCTCAGCTAACACAGGGCCCAGTAGAAGGCATCCTTTCATCTTTCCTTTGGACCAGGAACAAAATATCAGACAAATCAAAATCCAATGTGAGCAAAGCTTGGTAGCAGCGTTCCTTTAGAAAAATGTTTTCTGACTCAGGTTTATTCTGCTCTGTGTGAGTCACAGGTTACCAAACCTTAGCACTTTCTTTCCATTGTGGAAACTCTTCATAATGAATAGGCCCAACATTGTCCTTATGCTGAGGGAGAAAACACACACACACACACACACACACACACACACACACACACAAGAATGCTTTCTTTTGTGGCTTTTCAGCAACTGGCTGCCTAACAGAAACCTGCAGCATTCACTTGGGCTACAATGGTCCCATTTGTCAAATTGTTGTTCCAGTGAGCTAAATAATGCTCCCATGGAGAGAAAAAGTTAATCTCCTTTCTGCAAAGAGCTCCATTTCCACCCTGGGATGCAGCTCATTTGCATCCCAGGAGCTGAGTCTGTGCTATTATGCAGCCACAGCAGAAAGGTTCAGAGGTTAACCACATGGTGTGTTAACAACAATTTCCTTTCATCCTTTTAAAGTTATTTTCATTTCATTAGCTACCCCCTTGCTCTTTAATTATGCTCTGTTTAGGTTTGCTTGCTGCCATCATCAGATTTCTGTGAGGGGAAAGGCTTTGCTCCCTTCAAGCCAGTATGCACACGCATGCGTGCGCACACAGATGTACAACATGTTCTTTCTCTGGGACTGTGCCTGGGAAATTGCTCCTGCTCTCAGGCAGATCTCTTTGTTTTCCTTCCACCCAGTTCAGACAGTTGGAGAGCATCTTCCTTCAGCACTGGTCCACCTCATCACCTTGCTTACCTTGTACAGCAGCCTCCACTCATTGACTCTGGCTTCCTTAGAATCTGTGCCTTCTCAACCCCCTTGTTGCTCCTGCCTTTAATTAAATCCTAGTCCCCAACCACTGCTGCCAAGATTCACAGATACCCTGAAATGCTCCACATTAATTAGCCAGGGCGCCACAAATTCTCCAAGCTGGAATATTAGCAGTTGGTAAGAATCGAACATAGGAGGAATTCTAACAGGTCTATGGTGACACTTGTGGGAGGTCTGTAGGAGCCAGTATAAAAGGGGTAGGTGTAAAAAGGAAAGGGCCTTATAATGGACTTTAACTACCTGATATAGGGCTACAGTGAATTTGCAAGGCCCTCCTTCCCCAGCCCCTTTCTTTCTTTCTTTCTTTCTTTCTTTCTTTCTTTCTTTCTTCCTTCCTTCCTTCCTTCCTTCCTTCCTTCCTTCCTTCCTTCCTTCCTTTCTTTCTTTCTTTCTTTCTTTCTTTCTTTCTTTCTTTCTTTTTTTCTTTCCTCTTTCCAATGAAGTACAAGAAATTAAAGTGACAGTGAAGTAAGTTACATCCTGCATAGCTCACTCAGATCCCCTTCAAGAGTTATCCGGGATATTCCCCAGAGCACTATGCTAATTAGACATCACCTTTAAATATTCTGCATTTACAAACCTATCTTGGGAAGTTTAGAAAGAGGAACTAAGTGGGTACATCTGATAACAAGGCATGGAAGTAAGACAAGAAACAGATCTGACTCCAGTAATTATTGACTGAGGCAAAGAGCAAATTAGCAGCTAATAAGGTAAGAACATATCTGATGAAAAGATTTTTTTAAAGAATTCTGGAAAGAAATTGTCCTTCCATTTCCCTCAATGCCCGTATTCACTGTAGTGTGAAGGACTCACTCTCACAGGAAGAAATCACACACTATGAAACTTTCTCGGGGACTACTCCTATCTGCTTTGGCCCACATTTCTACTTGTTTATCTGTTATTTTATGTCCCACAGATCATACCTACTGGCTTTTGCTATCTCCCTTGAGAGTGAGAGAAACTTTGTTCTGTCAAGAGTTGTGTTTTTCCATCGTTTTCTCTTTTCTTTTGTATTCAAGTTACTATTCTAGACTTTGGGCTGAATTCTTCCCCCTGTGTGACAGTCACAGCAGCCATGCTCTGTCTGCTGAGATAGCCGAAATCTTTTGGAACACTTGTAGAACATGCTTTTCCTTTTTCTACACCAAGTCTCTGTCTTCCTGTGACAATGTATTCCTGGCTTAGAAAAGACCTAGTCTACGTCCGAGCTGCCAACACTACAAACCAGAGGAAGATTCTTCAAATGGATTTCAAAGAGACATCATCTAAAGATACAGCTACTTCAAAGACCAACAGAACTGTCATATTAGAGAGAAAGTGGATACTTTTAAAAAGATCAGAGATGAGACTGGGGAGACGGTTCAGCGGTTAAGAATATGCACTGCTCTTACAGAGAACCCAAGTTCAGTTTCTCACAGTCGTGTCATGTGGCCCAGGCTCACTTATAACTCTACTCAGCAGGCAGCTGCAGTTGCCTCTCCCTCACCCCTCCCACCACACACATACACAACATCTGAAACAAAAATAAAACTTAAAAATTCATTTAATTGGAGAATATCTCAGCAATTATAGGAGAAAAAATTATGGGTCTTAACTTACAGTTATCAAAAACAAAAGTCACAGATTCAAATATTGGATTATAAAAGGCTCTCTGACCCACAAGTGCAAATGAAAGACAGAGGGACAGAGAGAAAACGAGAACAGGGTTTTCATCATCATTTTATCATCAACAGGATTCAGTCCAGGCTGTCAGTCTTCCTGATTGTGAAGCATAGATGGTTTGACAATTGGTAAGCCGGGACAATTATTTTTATGTCTACCACTTTGATTTTTTTTTTCCGCTCTTTACTTGCTTATTTAAATGAAAAAGAAAAAAAAACTTCAAATGTAGTTGGTAAGAAAGTGTTGTTTTATGCAGATTATCTGGAAATTTGGGAAGAAAAGGCTATTACCATGGTTATTGTCACTGAGAAATCCTGAAGGGTTAAACCATTAAGGGAAGTGACTAGTTCGCAGAGAGACAATAAGGTAGAGACACATGAAACCCTGTGAAAGATGGCGGGTGCTATAAATAAGCACCAGGCCCACAAAAGCAAACATCTACTTTCAATTCTTATATATTGCAACTCTTGCAATTTACTTATCTGAAAAAATTTACATTCCTCAGCGAAAAACACAAAACACTGTTGATTCACGTGTATGCCACATCTCTTGTTGCTTTTTTTAGATATGTGGAGAAAACATAAATCTATGTTCAGCAATAGAAAATTAAGCACTTGGGTTATTTTATTGTAGAGAGGACTAGAACATGAATATTAATTCATTGGCTAAAGAACAAAAGCTCATGACCGAAAACCATCATGGCTTCACGAGTCAGGCTTCTGGGAAAGAGAATTCAAGCCCATGCTGCCTTGGAGGTTAGTTCTAGCTCTGAGAGTTTTGGCAATAAAACCATCTTAAAGAATATTCCAGAAAGGGAAACATATTTCTGAGAAATTTTCCTTGACAAATTATATATTTGGCATGATTGTTTGCTTCCTTGTATGCTCATTTCAGTCATTATTTATTAAACTGTTAAATGGAGTATAGTGTGCTGTGTTATAGAAGCATGGAAATAAATCAGAATCTTTTATTTGCCCTGTAAAAGCTTGCAATGTACTGACATAGACCTGTAAACCAGTGAGTAATGAAAATAACTATTTGTTTCATAACTGTACAGGCTAATTATTATGGTCGTGCAGCACAACAATTTACAAATTACAATTCATTTAATTCCCCTTTGAGATATATATTATTATAATAAATGCACAATAAAACATCTATAGGTCAGGGTTGGAAAAATGGTTGAGCAGTTCAGAGTTGTTGCTGTTTTTGCAGAGGGTCCAGGATTGGTTCCCAGGAGCATTGGGGTCATCTGTGACTCTAGTTCCACAGGGATCTGAAACCTTCTTATGACATCTTCAGACACCAGACACACGTGTTCCACACACATATATATGCAGATAAAACATCTGTGCATGTAAAATAAAATAAGCAAATCTAAAAGTTTATTTTAGTTTTGTTTGTTATTTAAAGAAACTATGGGCCAAAGAGATCCAGGTACCAGCCCAGGCCAATGGTACTGAGAAGTGGCTCTTCCTGAGCTCTAGGACACTGAAATCTGGGCCAGCACAGCAGGGTCTGTAAAGCCCAAAACAGCTGGAAGGAAAGGAGCAAGTTATAAACCACCCAAAAAAAAGCAGAGAAGGAAAGATAAGTATTCAGAGAAGAAATGTTTAGGTGTGAAGACTAATTTGCCTTGCACAGCAATTTACCCCTGCATATTTCTGTGCTACTTTCAGAAATGGAATATACAAGGAGATTCAATTTTTAAAAAAAGAAAAAGAAAACTGGTACAGTGATTGTGAAAAACAGGATGACAGATAAGATTGAATCAATACAGAAATCATAATCGTGAACCTATATTCTGCATAAATAATCAAAATAATATCCATACTCAAAAGACTCCTGTACTTCCATGTTCACTGTGGTTTATGCAAAAGAGCAAGATGTGCAAACAGACCAAGTGTCTGAAAAAAACTCAACAAAAGAATTGTAAAATGTATATAATGGAATTATATCCAGTCTTTAAGAGAGATAGCTTGGCTCTTGTGGGAACATGGCTGAATCTGGGGGACAAGATGTTAAGCAAAATAATGCTAACCCAAAAGAATCATGTGATTATATGAATATATGGAGTTTTCAAAATATATTGAATATATAAAATCAAGGAAAAGTGAATTTTAAAAGTGGTTTCCATGGGAAGGAGAGAAAAACTGGGGAGATGCAGGTGAAAGCATACAAAGTTGCATCTTTATAAATATATGATGAAGTAAGTCCAGAGATCAAATAGACTTCATTAAATTATAGCAAATTATGTTGTTTGGTACACTACACGTTTTCTCAGTACTCTAACTACTCACATGGGCACATATACACAGAAAGCAATCATGCCCCATGATAGATACCATTTTTAATTTTCTTGATTTTAGCAACAATTTCGTTATATGTATCATTCTGCACATGATTGATACATACTCCTTAAAACCCTGATGAAAACTGTATGGTCCCACATATATGATGGATCCAGGAATGTACTTGACCTGGTTAGTGAGGGAATGACGACACCAACACACAGAGACACATGGACACACAGAAAACCTAGGATTTGGCAGACTGGAGAAACTACAGCATCCAGAAAACTCAGTGTGATTAGAAGAGGCGAACAAGGAAGTGGGGTTATTGCATACAGCTAAACAAGGAGACAGGGTTTATTGTGTACAGCTGGATCAATGGGACAGGTTTAGATAATCTTGGTGGACAAAGTCTCCATAATGGAGAAGTCTTCAGGCTCTAAATACCTGGAAAAGGAGAGAAAGCTATACTGGATATTCTCTGCATGGACTGCTTACATTAGCGTTCAGGTCAGAGAAGTTTTTACCATTTTCCTGAGCCTAGTTCAGGGAGCACTTTGCCACTTTTTTCTATGGGTCTGAAACTTAGGTCAATCAACACAACTATGCAATGTCAACAGCACCCATTCACATAGGACTTCACTCAGGGTTCCCTCCACTCCCTACAATAAGCTCATGATAAAACTATAAAGAAAAGGTTCTAATTTTCCATCCTTTGAACTCTTTGCAAGCCTATAAAAATGTGCCACTTTGATACCTTGAACATGGAACAGAGACTAGGCTTAGAAGAAACAATTTAGGCCCCATGTTTTTAATGTTCCTTGTGAGTGGATGATAATAGTGGGAACCACCTCCACCCCAGAGGCTTATGGATGTTTACGTAATCATCAGAGGGTCAACCATGGGGTGACTGCAATGTCTATATTGCCTGCTCTTCACACAGATGGAGTGTAATGTTTGGTTGTGTGTCATGGAATTAAGAAAAGCAATAGAAGGTTAGGCATCCAGGCAAAGTGTCTAGAGGTCAGAAGTAATGTCTCAGGACAGAGATTCCCAAGATATTGCCACAGTGGTAAAAAAGAGCTAGAATTAATTTTTCTAGATGAAATGTTAGAACCAGTTGGTTTTCCACATAGATACTATTTGCCTTGTATTTGGGGCAGAAATTGTGTAAGAATGCAGTCAGGTATTAGTTTGACTCTGGAGGTTTAATAGCAGAATTTAATGAAAGCCAGGATACAATTCTGTGCCTATATTCAATTATGTGTAGGCACAAAACAGGAAGATACTTTGCCAGCTTGTTCTTTCTCTCTCAACGTACTGTAGACAATATAAGTAGCTACAGCTGCCATGCCTTAAGCCTCCTTGATGCTCTGAGTTTAATTAGACTGTTAAAAACAGAAAACAAACCAGACAATTGATTAAATATAAATGAAAGGAAAGGAATATGTTCCTAAGAAAGACAGAGTAAGACAAGTTGTTTGAGTGGAGGGCAAACATGTGTTCCTTGGCTGCTGTGTTCATCTGCTCAGCTCTGCATCTGCGGCTGTAAAAGTATTTTGCAGAGTAAGGGAATGGTGAACTGATGGTATTTGCCTGGGAAAGCTGCAAGTCAGCGACAAAAGAAACAAATACTTGTACCAGTCACACAGAAGAGACTAAGAAAGTGGATTCTTAGGTACCACCTGGATTCCTAGTACCACAGAATTTGTTAATATCATTTAGGTTCAAATTATTAAATTTTCCACAGACTATTTATTATTTCATTATTCTTGCACAAAAGATCAGATATTAAGTACTCAATGTTAATGAAATTGTTAAGTACTAGCAGGAAAATAATTTACCTAGCCTTTCCTAAGATGGAAACACCATGTTAACTATTTTCTGTGTCCTTGCTCATTTAGTCTCAAACTATTCTGTGATAAAGGCAGAGTAATAATGCCTATCCTACTTCTGAGAAGAAAAAAAAAATTAAAGTGTCTTAAGATCATTTCTGACATCATGCAGATAGTATGTTTGAACAAATTGCACATGAACTATATATATGATGCTTTGGGCAAGTATTTCTAACACACCTTACAGAGTCTTGCTTTTGTGCCTAGGGGCAATTCCCTGTGTAAAAACACTGACACCTACTTTTGATATCAGTGCATCAGAATTCTCTGTTTATTTGTGCAAATGCATGTGACACATCTCAAATGAAAAAAAATGATGGTTTCTTATTCTTATTTTAATAGCTTCCATTGCATGGATGGTGAGCTAAACTATAACCCATGGCTCCTCCATTATGCCCTGACATTGGAGCAGCGGGGGAATGTGGTTATTTATTAGAGTTCTCATTATTAGTCAAGCCTGCACCTCTCTGTATGTCCTCAGTTCCCCTAGAGTTCTTGCCAAGATGCACATGATATTTAGTAGGTCTGAAATGGTAGGTTGACATTTATGACAAGGGTCAACTGATTTACATGCTACTGGCTAGAGGATAGAATTTTTGAATAGTAAGATTTAATTAAAAAAAAAAGCTTAGATTCAGCCAATTGCAAAATGGTCCATTGGTTAAATGGCAAGTAGGGAACCTTAAAAAAAATAGATTGGATTTGGCCCAATTCTAGCTTTGCCATATTATAAGTACTTTATGTCTTCATAATGTATAAATTAGATCTAACGTTCAAGTCCCTCTTAGGCTACTGAAAATACTGAAAATAACCATTGTTCAAAGCCACTTTGATTTGTAACAGGATTGTCATTCTGGTGGCTGAAAAGGTAAAAGTTCTAACCAAAGAGAAATAACATAAGATGCAGACCCTGGATCTTCCCAAAGCCTGCCCTCCAGGTTTGTGTGGAAGAACACAACAATTACACAGATTCAATAGTCCATGCACTAACATACCAATTTTACAAGCCTAGGAATAAAATTTAATATGTAACAATAACCTTATCTTGTCTGTCAAAGAGCTGATAACAAACTTAGCACTTAGTCTTTTCTCCTTGTGCCTCTTCCCACAGTGTATACTTCTTCCACATAGAACTCCTACCACAAAATGACATGGGTCTGTTCATAGCATTGTCTCTGCCTCAAGACCAATTTCTTAGAAACTGGAGGCTGCATCTTATTGACAGGCTGAACTAGAAAGATTCATTGTATTGCTGGGTGGTGACCACTAATTATATTTACAAGGGAATATGCATTGGAATACTTTATTTTCCTGTGCCTAATTTTATACTACATGTTTAATCTCCATCATTTCACATAATCTAGAAAACTTTCTCATAACTATGGCTGGTACACAAGCAGTGTAACAGCCCTGACAGGACTTACTTTGAAGATTTTTGTACTGGGGTTACTTCTTTCTTGACTCATGGAATGTTCTTTCCTCTGCTGGTACCATTTTGGGGGCTTTGGTTCCTTGTTCCTTTTCCTTCCTTTAAATTGTGCTTTCATTTTTTTTCCCTCCTACATGTTACATGTAGACATGCCCCATGTCTCAGCCTGTGACGTTTTGTTACCTAATTCCTTTAAATTTCCTTTATTCTCAAGATTGTACCTGTTTCCCTGTAGAAATTTTTCAAAAATCTCACTCCTTGTCTTTTTCATCCTTGGATGTGAATTATGATCCTTCTAATTTTCATAACCTTTGCTCGATCTTTTCTGTATTCTCCTGAACACCTGAAAAATTTTATTTCCTTTCCTCAAGTCCAATTCATGCTAAACAAAATTGTGTGTGTATGTGTGTGTTTGTGTATGTGTGTGTGTATGTGTGTGTGTGTGTGTGTGTATGAAGTTTCTGTTCATTGAGCCATTGATTTTCTCTTTCTTCCAAAGTCTAATTATCAATCATAAAAAGATTCTTTTCTCAAAATGTTTTTATACTCCAATATTATCATATTAATACAAGTAAATTGGCAATATCCTAACAGGCTTCCTGTGTATTCCCCTTCTATTCTGATTCAACTTTTTACACATCCTTAAGTATTTCCTCATGAAGTGACTTCTTCACTTTGACTGCATATGTAACATTACATAGATGGCAAGCTAGTTATTATTGCCAGCAGCATTCTCCAAAATTCTACATCCTCTTAGGACACCCAACCTTCAAAATTCAAACTTCTTTCAAGTTGTTGATTTTTTCTATACTTAGTGTTTGCTGCTACCTACCATGATATAACACTTCTGTCCCAGTCATGTTCCTAATGATTTCTAACATCTGTAGAATTTACTTCTATCTTATAAATAGCCCAGTTTTCTCCTGATTCATCCCAATTCTTATCACTATTCTAAGCCCAGTTCACACCATATTAACTGTAAAAGATATACAGTGAAGAAGATGAAGAAGAAGAAGAAAAAGGAGGAAGGGGAGGAGAAGGAGAAAGAAGAGGGAAAGGGACATATGCTTTTGTCCTATTAATTTCCATGTAAAGTCTTCTCTGTGGCAAACTTATTGAAAATATCAATAGTCTCCAGGTTGGGAAACAATGATCATGATATTTAAGGTAACTTTCAAACATCTCAGAAATTATAGATATAGGTACCCAGGGTTAAGAAATATTTAATGAAGACATTTATCTTTTCGTATATATAGTGTTAGTTTCCATAGTCATTTGGGAAGTCTTTAAAGATAGGAATTAAGAAAGCATGTAACGAAAACAAGTGTCTGATGTATAGATTAACAATAAAAATATACTGTAACTTTCCCATTGTAGATATTATATTTCTCATAATGTTAAGCAAATATCATATAAGATCATATAATTGGGTTTCTTATAATGACATAGAGCCAGATCATGGACTTGATATAAAGAAATTACCACATAGATACAATCAATTATTGGTAGTATACCTCTGAGTAATTTGGAGTTTTAATATCATAAAATATCTTGTGGTCAGAAATATTGTAGGGAAACAAGAATATTACTTTAATATTTGAAAAATAATCTTTGAAAGTCATCAGACACCACAAGAAAATCTTCAATATTAATAACTCATGTAAACACTACAAAGTAAAACTTTAGATAAAAAATATGAAGCAGTAGGGATTTCTATTTTTCCACAAATCAAAGGAGTGTAATCTCAATAAGAAATTCCTCTTAAGGCTCTTTTGTTACTGCTATATACCATTACCTCTAAATTGAATATATATATATATTACTTTTACTCTTTCTACTATAACAGATCTAAAATTCCAGAAAAATCTGTCCCGGTCATTTATAACCCAGTAGTCATTAGAGATATAGTGACTGATATCTGGGACTTTTGTACTTTAGTTTTCATTTTTGTCCAACAGGTTCTTCTATATCCATTCTTATTCACAACATTTCAGTCATCTTGTAATCAGGGAAAGGGTGGTCTGAGAATAGAAAGGAAACCATTGCTCTTAATCAGGCTTACATTAATTAGGATACCAATCTTTTCATGTAGGTTACCCTTTGCTATTAGTTAGCTTTGACCACTATCTCTGTTGTTAATATTTGCTCCTAATTATAGAAGACGTCTTAACTACATATGCATATGGCTTCACAGTTTGTTTTTCCGAAGTTTAATGGCATTGGGTGATGTTTTACCAGATGATAAAGTGCTTGCCATACAAGAATGAAGACCTGAGTTCATATCCCCAGCACATACATAAAAAGCAGTGTATAGTAGAACACACATGTGATCTTAGCACTCAGGAGGCAGAGGCAAGAAGAGCAATTGAGCTTGCTGTCCTGAAAAACCAATGAGGTTAGGGTTCAGCTACAGACTGAATCTTACAAATATAAGGTGGGTTTCTTGTAATGACATAGACCCAGGTCATAGATTGATATAGAGAAATTACCATGTAGATATAATCAATTATTGCTAGCATATCTCTTTGAGTAATTTTGAGTTTTAATCTCATGGATCCTGGACATCTACCCTTGGCCCCAATAGCCATGTACCCATACATACAACAAGCAAAACTTAGGAATCTACCAGTTCACAGGGTTCTTGACATACAGAGGGATAAATATGGGGGTTTTAGGGTCAGAGACCAGGAAGGGTTTGTATATATATATATATATATATATATATATATATATATATATATATATATATATATATACATATATATATATATATATATATATATATATATATATAATGTCATCTATATATATAAAGGCTGCTTCCAGGCATTTTCTGACAGGGGTTGGTATTTAAGGATTCTTTCCAGTGAAGTAGGACTCGGCAATGACATGAAAATGTGGTGAAAATGAATCAGTATGGTAAGCAGCTAGCTACTTGATCTCAAACTCATCACTTCTGTGTCTCTACACTTCATTCATTCCATCTTTAGAAAATGAATGGCATAGTCTAAACCAACAGTAAACTTAATTCTCAGTATGCCCTTGTGTATATGTATTAATAGATACATACATGCAAACATTCATCCATCCATCATATATATCTATATGTCTATATATAGAGATATATAGACATACAGAAATACAGATAGATATATAGATTAGATATATAGGTATATAAATATATACATTAAAATAAATGTATAAATTCAATGGCTGACGTAAGCGGAATCCATGGAATATATAATTGCTTCCTGACATTCGTCAAACTTACCAAGCTCCTCAGAACTCTGTACCATCATAATTCTCCCTGTCTGAGCCTGCTCCCTGTTAACTTTGCTCCCATACTTTCTTTGCTTCCTAATTCAAGATGTTCATCTCCTAGGCATTAAAGGCAGCCAGAAGAGCAGATTCAATGGCTCTGCTCCCCCCACATTTTTTTCAAATGCAAGAGGTACCACATGCATCCCATAAGTACTCTCCTCATGTCCCCCTCCTCACCCCACTGTAACTGCCAGTGGTTCAGCTGTTTCTCTGTGATCTCCTGTCTGTATTGTTAGAAAAGACAAATGTCACTGATCTCAATCTTCCATTGTTTCCTCCTTCTAAGCAGCCCTTCCATCCTCCTCTAACATAATATTTCTAACATTAGAATGTCAAGTTGACTGTGTCATTTCTATGCTGGGTTTCCCCATTGACACATGATTAATCCATATCACTATGCACTGATCAGTATGACTGCCAATGATCTCCAGTGATCTGGGCCTGACCTTTATCCTGTTCCTTATCAACTAACTGTGTAACACTAAAGTAGTGGTAGCTCCTTAACCTTCCAGAGCCTCAGTTTCATTAAATGATAAAGATAACAGTTCACAAGGTTGCTATGAGAGTTTAATGTCATCTATATATTCCATTTTTGAGCCCAGGCTAGCACATTTAGGCTTTCACTTAAGAGTTTCATAAAAATGTCTATATGTCTATTATAGCATCTTCAAGTTTCCCATGGATGTGGTAGGTCATAAAAATACATTCATCAGTGTGCATTGAACAGTGCATTAAGCTGCTGTTGCGTCTTCTTCTTCCTCTTCTTCCTCTTCTTCCTCTTCTTCTTCTTCTTCTTCTTCTTCTTCTTCTTCTTCTTCTTCTTCTTCTTCTTCTTCTTCTTCTTCTTCTCCTTCTCCTCCTCCTCCTCCTCCTCCTCCTCCTCCTCCTCCTCCTCCTCCTCCTCCTCCTCCTCCTCCTCCTCTTCCTCCACCTCCACCTCCACCTCCACCTCCTCTTACTACTTTTCTTTTTTTGCTTCTGTTTTCCTTTCCCTTCTCTGAGATCTTTGAGACAGGTGCAGAAAAATACTCCCAATAAATGCCCACAGCAAACGTTAGTCATGTGTCACTATGGGTCAATTTCTTGCAATCCTCAGGCATGACACCATGCCAGTCATTTGTCAAAGGACTGTCCTTTGCATAGTGAGACACTGTGAGCTTCAGTCAGTCAGCTCCCAAAGAACAAAGCTCTTTCAGTTCACGTTCATGGATCACATGCTCCTCTTCTCTCTTTGGCCCACAAGAGAAACTGACATATCCATACCTCACTAGGCAGCTTCTGCTTTAGATAAGAATCCGCTTCATTCAAAATTAGTCCAGAGAACAGTTAGGAGAAAGTCATTTGAGTAGATTCCAGGGACTCTGATAATGAAATCTTATCAGTTTGTTATGGAAATTGAGTACAATCTGCTAGTCATGGGTATTTAATATAATGTTTCACTGGGTTCAGGAGAAGCAATTAGTCTGTTGAAAATTGCATCCACATTCCCCATAATTCAATAGTGACCACCATTAGCACTGCAAGATGTGACATGACTGATAATTAATTTTGAGTGAAATTCCTATAATAAATAGTGTGGAGGAGGAAGTCAGGAAAAAGTGAGAAAGAGTAGAAGAAAGATCTAAATCTAAAGGCAGATGTTACATCCAAAGGACTGATAACAACTTCAGTAGAGCAAGCCTCTGGGTAAGAGCAAGCCTCAGACAAAACAAAATACTGGCAATGAGTTTCCAGGTTTCACAATAAAACAACAAAAGAAAACAAACCCTCAAATACAGGCTCCCCATGACCAATGCCTCTCATGTGTTTGCTTTCCTTGAGCTAAAGATTAATTGGGCTTTGTTGATGTTTATAAATAAGTGAACAGTGAGCATATGCTAAGGCCAGCAAAAACCCTTGAGCCTTGTATTCCCTTTGTATTGTTTCCTTGAAAGCAATTTTTATTTCAAACACCGTATACATGCATTCTAACCTTGTATTTCCCATGAAGTGTCTGATGTCTGCTTGCTCTGCTCCCAACCAAATATTTGACATTGTTTTCTCATCTAGTTTCTGTTAATGGTCATAACAGTTACTTTTGCTAATTTTAAAGTAAAAAAAAAAAATCAAATACACAACAACAACAACAACAAAGCTTTTAAAAGTAAGATTTTAGATTTTTGGGAGTCACTGGATGGTTGATAACATTGTGTCTTACCAGCCTGATTCCCAGGATATTTTAGCCTGGCTTACTGTATTTCCTGCTACAGAAGAATTGAAGGAGACAACACCATTCACTCTTACTAGACTGAGGCAGTCTCAGAGAGAGTTAGGGGGGAACCCTAAAGTCTCCTTCAATTCTACTGTAGCAGGAAATACAGTAAGCCAGGCTAAAATATCTTGGGAATCATGGTGGTACCACACAATGTTATCAACCATCCAGTTTAGACTTGACTGAAATCATGATCTCCAACACTTTCACATCCATGACATTTTTCACACTTTCAGTTATATACCCACTTCTCTGCTGGTTAGTCTGGGGATTGTACTGGTTTTGCTTGTTTTGTTTTGTTTTGTTTTAAACTGGGTGCATCACCAATATAAACAAAATTGTCTATCTGTTCATAATCAAGACAGTAGATTTTAGTGGAAATGGGATCTTCCTCTCAAATAGTTACATAGTGCCTGGCCTTTCTGTCGCCTGCATAGTCTTCTGCTTTGCTAAGAAATAGTCTCTTCTTTGCTCTGGATTTCCAGTTCTCAAGAAAGAAAAGTTGTTCCTGGAGTAGTTCAATATCTACCTGAAACAAGCAACCCAGGTAGACCAGCCCTTCAGAGTCCAAGAATTGTTATGCAGCATTCCTGACTCAGGTTTCCATGGGAACTCACAAAATCCTTAAAAAGCCATAAACATGAGACATAGGTATAACAGGGTGAAAGGAAAACTGAAGAACAGACTGATAATGTAGCATCTTCAGGTACCGCAAGCCTTGTGATTTATAAGGCCTTGGCATTAGCACTGATTCATGTTGAGTCTCTAGATGGCTCTGTAGATTTATACAGTTCCAAATAATAGCATCAGAGTTCATTGCCTGCCCATTTATTACACAGCATACACTTCTCACTACCTAAATCAAATAGCTTTATTTTAATAAGATTGAAAGCCCCCAGATCTCCTCAATAATTGATGGCAAATAAATAATAGCACTATTATCTATTCATGATCTTGGCTATTGCCTGTGCTGCAGTATGTGTGATGCACATGCATTTAAATTCATTCCTTGAGTTATTTGTCATTTTTACAGATGAAATAAATGCAACATACTGTGTCATGCAATCATTTGTGGGGTTGAGATTCAACAAATGTAGAAACAAAATCCAGTACCACTGAGCAATTTTGCCACTTGGTGAAGGTGGGATTTTTCTCAGTGTTGACCTGTATGCACATTTACCCACTGAATGCCTCATGAAACCCTAAGTACCTTAGGCTGGCAATGGAGGACACTGGTCCACTCACAGGCAGGAGATTAGTAGCTAAGCAAAACCTCATGGGCATCAGTTTCTAAATCCTATGTCTAGAAAGCTCCAGCATGAAGGGACATCATAACTTACTAACATCAAGAAAGAAGAAAAGGTGGTCAAGAACAGGTGTTTACTGATGCCAGTATTCTCACCTAATTGTGGATTACTTGACCAATATTACAGGTTTGTAAAATTATATGGGTCTAGTTTAGCTACTTAATTATTTATTTACATCACTCAAATTTTACCTTACATTTGCCACTTCCAGTAGAACATATGCATCTTCTCTCTTTTTTTTTTTTACTATTATTTAATTTTACTGTGTGTGTATATGTTCACCATGGATGCATATGGAGACGAGTGGACAAATTGTAACCAACTGTAACTTCTTTCCTTCCACTATCTGGACGCCAGGGATTTAAACTCAGATCCTCAGGTTTGGTGAAAGATGCCTTTACCCTTTGAGGCCTCTTTCCAGCTCCATTCTGTGTATTTTTGATAATATTTTGTTTCAAGTCTTTATCTACTAGTATGAAGAACTGTCCTTGTAATTAGGTTGGTTTTGTTCTTCATTTTATTTTTGATTTCTTATTTTTATATGTTCCTTTTAAGAAAACATGTATTGTTACTACTAAATGAAAATACATCCAAAATTTTGTTTTGTGATCATTGAGCCATGATCTTATGTGGTACCTGCTCATTCCTACAGTTGGCTGTTTTCTGGGGGAAGACATCATACGCTAGAGGGACTCACATCTCATCCTGATCACACATTGTTCTCTCTACCAAGGAAGGAGAACCATTGCTAGATTTCTTTCCACGCCTTATAGCATAAAGGACAGATGGACGTTGGATTTGTCTAATTTTTCAAGGCTCTATGAAATGATACTTAATTGGCCCTAGTTTTTAAAACATACCCTTCTTTGCCTACTTTCTCAGGAAAGTGTCCTGACAGGAGTTTTCATTCATATTAAAAGAATAGCATGGGGGGGGGGGTGACTGACACCCAGAAGAGGGCTTCCCCTTCTAAGGAGAATGTGGGAGGAGCTTTGTAAGTGGGTACTGGCAGGAGAGGAAGCGCTGATATTTAACTGTAAAGTAAACAAATAAATAAATTTAATAATAAAAATGAATAGCATAACAAAATTCTAGAATGGATGTGGGAGCAACTTATGAGAAGACCCCATGCCTAACCGAGGAGATATTGGCAGTCTCTAGCTGCTGCGAGAGGGAAAGTCAGTTTTCTATGAGGGTATGATCACTAATAAGTTGTTCACGATCACATGAATCATCCCACAGACATGCACATAGGGAAAACATTAAATGGACCTTATGGATTATTAAAATAATAATAAGGTTTCATAAATTTGAGAATGGGAAATGTTGGGGACTATCTCGGCAGTAAAAGAGGAAAATTTTAGGGTGGATCTGATCATACTTTACTGAATATATATATAAAATTATCAATACATCTTTAAATGCTGTAAGACTACTGTGAAAACCCATTTTCCTATTTAGACAACATTTGTTGTTACTAAGTCTGCCAGTTCAAATGTTGATAAAAACTCATATAAATGCAAAATTTTCACAATCAATATGAAAGGCACAAAGAGGATATTATTTAAATGAAATAACAGAAGTTTCCTGGGTAGTAGTGAGACTTATACATAATAAAAAGTCAATAATGCTAGCTCTTCTCAATATATCCTTATTCTTTACATTTTATAACTTAATTGCAGAAAAGCCTATGAATATCCAAACTGTTAAATGCTAACATAAAATCTAATTAGCTATATAAACAATTTCACATGCTAATTACTTATACTACCACCTAAACTTTATTAAGTGTGTCCCAGCATTTTCTAGCAGATAAAATGCTGTGTGACTTGTTTTTCTCTGTTATATTTTGATTTTTCATTCTTCTTGTTGTCATAATCTTGATCCTAATAGTTAGGCCCTATCAATTATATCTTTCTGTCTACAAACTGCACCAGGACTATTCACTTGATTCTAATGCAATCAGCATAACCGGCACACCATGTGTGGATAACTAATAGTTGGCAATTATGCATGTTAGCAAAAATCAGCCAAATCTACGCTGAAAAGCACAAGTTGTAACATATATTCTATGTGGTGATATTTAACGATAACAAAGAGATGTTTAGCACATTATCAGCTTCTATCTCTTCTTCATTAATGATATGGTAATAACTTTAACCACTCTAATCAGAATTGATTTATTTTGTTCCACAGTTGTATATGATACAGTTCATCTTCTTATTTCAAAACTTGATATAAACACTTGTCCTGTCTGTGATCAAAGTGCTGGATCTGAGTAGATGCTAACCAACTTACCGATTTCTCCCTTCCCAGGTATTCTATGAAACAATATGAAAACTGTAATAGGATTTGTAAATCTAAGGGTCTGATATCTTGCTATATACATACTGGCTGTGATGAAGTGACTGTGACAAAGGATCTTTAAGTTCTTTTGATGGCAGATTATTAAAAACAGAATTATATGGAGAAATGTGTTTAAGCACATGGGCTACCGAATTTGCGGGGGATTAAGCTCTTGAGATGGGAGATTTAAATTGGAACTGGCAGGATGAAGAGTCAACTTTAATCTGTGCACTTGACATATTCACATGTGATGAAGTTACTCATGAAAAAAAAAAGCCAACAAATAAAAATAAGTCTATTGGTTTACATGCATGGGGGATTACTTGCCATTTTTCTGTGGCACTGTGATTCACTACCTACCGTATGAAACCCAAGAAGCCTAAGTTATCAGAGGTATTTCTGATCAAGTTACCAGCAAAGACTTCCAGGCATCAGCTTTTAAGTCCCATGTACCAAAAATCCAAGCCAATTTCCAGTCCCAATTAAGCACTCACCATAACCTGGGATATCAGAAGCTAGCCTGTATGTCTGATTTCTACTTATTTATTTGAGAAAAGGAGGCAAGATGGCAGCAACCAATATCTCTCAATGAGAGGGAAGTCCAATTTCTCCTAAATCCTAGGAAGTCTCTGCTTAGCTACAGGGAGTCTAGGACTCCTCTATCTTCAATAGTGAGTTAGTAGTGATATTAGATCCTGCAAGACTGAGATCTAAGTACTAAAGTATAGAGGAAGGTAAGGACATACTATGGCTCAAAAGAGATAGACACCTGGTATTTAGTATTGACTCAAGTTCCTACATATATGACTTCAATAAAATTGCTTTTATGTAATGTAGGTATATATTGTTCTTAGGATCCTGGTATTCCTACGGGTAACATAGATAGCTTTTTAAGTAATCTTTATTTTAAGTCCAAAATCACTTCATTTTACTATGACATAGCTCAAACATGGGCATTTACCAGGGCACACAAATGCAGATGATCATATAGACACAAAGGAATAAGTGCATCTTCATATGACTTGAGCCAAAGCTTCATGCCCAATATTTAGTCCTTTGTTAGATTCACCAACCTAGATTACTTCTCACAACAGAAATTGCCACATACATCTCTAACCTACAACTTCTGCTAACATTCCATTACTTTTTGTTTTCCTTTAGTAGAATCCTATGAATGGCTGTCCAAGTTGATTATATCCTTTGTATTTTAATATGACTGTAAGAGATACATAATATCTTAAGCTATAATTGCATGTTTAAATCACACACACACACACATTTTTTTTCCTGTGCCACTGTGTTCCTTGAAAATCTTAATACCAGGTTACTCATCTTTGTAGCTCCCAAGTCAGAATAATATACAACAGCTATTAAAAGCTTAGCAAGTGCTAATATAAACTTTAAAAAATTAATAAAACTGATGAAAAGCTAAAAGCATATCAGAATTATTATTCTGCTGTATAAAAAAGTGCAATGTAGCCCTGTGAAACTGTTCATCATAATTGAATTATGCTGGGATCCTACTGTACTCACTCTCTTAAAAGCAGACCATGCTCACTGTTGCTAGCATTTGTAAATTACACAAATAAATGCTATTCAGATAATAAAAAAAATTATATGTAACCGTAGTATATTTTGAATACCATCTGAAGGCTGTGAGTCTCACTGTGGCATTCAACCAGCAGCATCTAACTCCACTCTCAAAGCTTCCTTTGTTCCTTTTTAGAAACAAACAAACCAAAAAAAGGAATCTAGTTATTATTTTATTTTTCCTTCATGGCAATTGAGTGTCCATCCACTGGGGAGAAGGGACAAGATTGAAGAGGAAGAACTGTTACATATTTCATCATGAAGATTTATCTAGAGGTGACAGAAGAGACATTTGTTAATTTCCCTCCTGAGTGGGTTTTGGAGAGTTTCCAGTGTTCAAACACAAAGAGGCTCATTAGCTAATTCTGAAGCAAACAGCTGCTCCAATGCCATAGTCTTGGGCTCAGCCCCTTTGTACTAGAGAAGTCAAAGTCCTTCCATTGCCCACATGAACAGTAACTGGGCTGTGTGTCCTCTGTATACCTTATGGTTCATCACTTTCATTAATAGATAGCCATTTATTTCCTACTCCTTATTCTGGAAACAGGAGACAGTAGCTTGGATACTCATAGGGTGTAATGTCAGTGATGCTTCTAAGCAATGCCATATGGTATCAGGAGAGCATATGCAAGGACTGCAGGACCCAAGAATTGCAAATAAAGTCAAGGCAGGTTTGCACTACACCTTGTGACTCTGCTCTTTGTCTCAGCACTGAGTGAGGTGTTCTTGGAAAAAAAGGGCCACTGTGTAACCATTTCAGATGAAAAATAGCAAGATAAATGAGTTAGTTCATCCTGGCTATCTACAGGCACAGTTCAGTCTTTAAAGCAGTGTTTTCAGAAGATAATTAACATTTGAATCAAAGTGACCACATCAAGTGCAGTGGCCTAAAATCCACCCAACATGAACATGTACAGGTATGCTGTTCCTAGGACTTAGCAATGGCATTTATAGGAAATGATAATTTTTCATGGCCACAAAAAAAAGCTGATTGTGTAGCTTCCAATGGCCTACAAATCAAATGATGCTTTAAAATTATGAGAGCTTCTTGAAACTTCTAAACATGAGACACAAAGTAAGATGATCTCTCTCTTTCTGTTATGTTTCAAATGATGCATGTACTGTTTAGCTGATTGGATAAGTAGAATTGTCAGTGCTATTTTATCTCATTAGAAATTATTCTGAACATGAACCTTGGGTAGACATGAAAAGGAGAAAAAGTCAAAAGATGGCAAATTTGGGCTATTTGCCCAAACTGAGGCTGAAGTGGTGAAGAAATCAGAGTGCACGGTAGACAGTGTCAGCACATCTTTACTATCTGGACAGTTCAACCATTCCTAGTTTTTTTTTGTTTTTTTTTTCTGTCAATTGAAGCATCTCAAAACAAAAGCCAAGCTCAATATTGATGGCATATATCGGTAATCACAGCATTTAAGAAGCAGAGGGTAGGAGGATAGAAAAAAAAATCAAGGCTATGCAGGTCTACATAGCTAATTCCAAGTATGTGCTTGCTACATAATGGGAATACGTTTCACAAGAAAATGAACAGAGCAAAACCAATGATATGGAAGAAAAGAATCCAGATGCAGAATCTAAAGGATGGGCTCTTAATCCTTTTAAATAGAGCCCAATCCTCCTTTCCTTATGCTCTTTCTGCATTGTGCTATCACCAGACATTCCAGGCTCATCCCTTCTCTGCCATATCTTGTCTGTATTCGAATCTGCCACAATTTTCTTTGCATTGTAAGGCACAGCCTAGATAGCAGTACCCTTGGGTTTAAGTTGCAAAGAGATTTGCCAGCCTCTGTCCCAATGTCTGCCCTCTCTTCTACTCTCCTTTATAATTAGATTCACCTGTCCATCTTCTAGGTCAACTGATTTACCTTTGTGGGCCTTGCATTTCTCCCGTGTTGAATCACCTGTTCTCATTTCCTTTCTCTTACTGCATAACCAGGGCAGTATCCCTGTATCTTAAAGTGTTCAACCTTTACATATTTTGAGGGTTTTATCTTCAGTGAAATTTTAACACCACTACTTGTGCTAGATGCTGTCTCCTTTAGGCGGCGACCTTGATCATCACATCAGAAATGCACATGTGAGCTTTTGTGATGGAAAATCCTTTTTGTCATATTCAGAGATGACACAAGAACTTACGTAAATATGGCTGGCAGTGCTGAGAAATCTCAAAGGATCTTCAACTTGACAAATACATAAATAAGGATCATAAAAAAATAAAACCCACAGAGGAAATTCTGAAAGAAGCACATGCTATTAGTAGGCACAGCAGCATGGTGTCACAGCAAAACCCCATGCTCCCTAAAGCCAGACTTCCTGAATTCACACCTCAAATCTCAGGCTGTGCCCGTTCTCAATGTCTCAGCTCTCATATCAATATGATGAAGACATTGGTAACACCCACATTAAAATACTATGATTGTCAACTAAATAAATATGTGCTAAATGTTCAGTGGGAACATTGGGAGAAAATAAACATTATGTAGATATTTGTTGTTGGAAACAATACTGGGTAAAGTGAAGAATGAGATCAACTGAATTTAACAGAGAAAGCTAATGAAGATCCACCATGCCAAGTTCTTGCGTGTCTTTCTTTGTGCTTGAGGTCTGGTATCAATGATCTGTCTGGAGCATATTCAGATAGTTCCTAAAGCAGAAGATATAATGACCAAGAAGAAGCACAATCAGTTTTTTCCCACAAGAGAAATGGCAGCCATTATGAAAAAATCCTAGTGTATGGCTGCTATAGGAGGTGACCACCATTCTTTCAGAATCATTGCGTATGGTTGCCATAAGAGATAACTGCTAGGTAGGAAGAAAGAGGCTATGAGAACAACCAGACCTTCTAAAAGTATTAACTGAGTAGCTTCCACTGGGTATGATCCTGAAATATAAAAGTGACTTGATAATATCACTGTGGTATCATTTGGGGGAAATTTGTAAAGAGTTAAGTCAATAGAATTCAAAAGTGGTGGATGGAAAAAATGATGAACTAATTCTTAAAAGGCAGTTGAGTTCAATCTGTAACTGACTGTGAACAATCAATTGAGATAACTCACTACCTTCAGACCCAAGATACACAGACCACATGAGGCTCAAGAATAAAGAAGACCAACATGTGGATGCTTCAGTCCTTCTTAGAAGGGGAAACAAAATATTCAAGGGAGGAAAGTGTGGAGCAAAGACTGTAGGAAAGGTCATTTAGAGACTGTCCCACCTGGTGATCCATCCCATATACAGACACCAAACCCAGACACTATTGCATATGCCAAGAAGTGCTTGTGACAGGACCTGATATAGCTGTCTCCTGAGAGGCTTTGCCAAAGCCTGACAAATACAAAGATGGATGCTTGCAGTTGACCACTGGACTGAGCAAGGGGACCCTAATGGAGGAGTTAGAGAAAGGACCAAAGGAACTGAAGGGGTTTGTAATCCCCGAAGAAGAAGAACAACAATATCAACCAACCAGACCCCAGAGCTTCCAGGGACTAAACCACCTACCAAAGAGTACATATGGCTCCAGCTGCATATGTAGCAGAGGATGGTCTTGTCTGGCATCAACGGGAGGAGAGGCCTTTTGGCCCTGTGAAGGTTCAGTGCCCCAATGTAGGGAAATTTCAGGGCAGTGAGGTAGGAGTGGGTGGGTGGGGAGGGGAGCACCCTCATAGAAGCAGGAGGAGGGAGGATGGGATAGGGAGTTTATGGAGGGGAAATTGGGAAGGGGATAACATTTGTAATGTAAATAAATAAAATACCCAATAAAAAAGTAAAAAAGGCAGTTGAGGAGTGGGTGGTCAATTTAACATAATTTAAAAGTTAACATAAGGATGACCAGAATTTACATGCTAATCTCAAGAACTTTTATGTTCCAGGAATGAAATACACAAAGGATTAATTTTTAAAACTCCTTTTTTTTTTCCAGAATAGGAGTTGTTCAGACACAGAAGAACCTTCACTGACTATTGAAAGGAGGCATATTTGCTAAACACATGAAACTCAAGGAGAATGAAGACTGAAGTGTGGACACTATGCCCCTCCTTAGATTTGGGAACAAAACACCCATGGAAGGAGTTACAGAGACGGAGTTTGGAGCTGAGATGAAAGGATGGACCATGTAGAGACTGCCATAGCCAGGGATCCACCCTATAATCAGCATCCAAACGCTGACACCATTGCATACACTAGCAAGATTTTATTGAAAGGACGCAGATGTAGCTGTCTCTTGTGAGACTATGCCGGGGCCCAGCAAACACAGAAGTGGATGCTCACAGTCAGCTAATGGATGGATCATAGGGCTCCCAATGGAGGAGCTAGAGAAAGTAGCCAAGGAGCTAAAGGGATCTGCAACCCTATAGGTGGAACAACATTATGAGCTAACCAGTACCCCGGAGCTCTTGACTCTAGCTGCATATATATCAAAAGATGGCCTAGTCGGCCATCACTGGAAAGAGAGGCCCATTGGACTTGCAAACTTTATATGCCCCAGTACAGGGGAATACCAGGGCCAAAAAGGGGGAGTGGGTGGGCAGGGGAGTGGGGGTGGGTGGATATGGGGGACTTTTGGTATAGCATTGGAAATGTAAATGAGTTAAATACCTAATAAAAAATGGAAAAAAAAAAATAAATCAGTGTCAAATACCAAAAAAAAAAAAAAGAAAGGAGGCAATGATTCTGAGACTAGGCTTCCCACACCAGTCCCATCTCTTCTCTTCTATACTTTATCTATGACCTAACTCTTTAGGGCTGACAGTACATACAAGTTTCCTGTTCCAACCACTGAATTTCTTTCCTAAATCTGCCACACCCTTGTTGCACACTGTACTACCGAGTAGCTGAGTGGCTACTAAGTCTATCTGTTCTTGCAAAATCTCTGCCTATTTCTACTTTCACATCACCGTCCTGATTATGATATAGTAAACTAAATTTATATCCTTTCTTTGCTTTATTTTCTTCTTTGAATACCTAAATTTTCAAAGGTCTATTGGGCTAGGTAGAGAAGCTTTGGATAATGAACCTTTCAATGAGCATCTTGAATGCTTAACCTTTAAATATGCCCCAAAGCTCTTCCGCCTAGCTCAAATATTCCCACCATATGTCTTAATATTCAAAGACTGACGATGAATGCTTTCTCCAAATTTCTTTTCCACGTGTGTAAGATACAGACTAACTTAGGTTATAAATCAATTACATGAGTTCCCTTGAAGGCAGGGCTTTGTATTCTAAAGTGAGTAGCAGACTGCTGGTTTTAGTAAATTTTCTTCAAACATGAAAGAACATTAGCAGAAAGAAAGAAAGGCAATAAGTTTGATTGGAACGGGCTATCTAAACAAGTAGCTAAAGTTTGTATTTGATAATAATAATAATGAATAATATTAATATTAGGGTGTATGTCTTCTAAACAAGTGGAGGGGTTTCTGCTAATGTTAAGGCATTTTGTGAACCTCAAGTGATTACATACACACTCAAAAAAAGAACCAGGTGCCCCTCCTCTGTTCTACAATGTGAGAAAGAATAAAGAGAGAAATTTGTCCCTGGAGTGACATTTTCTTATGCAAACTAATGTAAATCACATATCTCCATGTTGAAAGCTTGTCTGACAAGCCTTTCCAAAGCACAAAACAAATCTCAGAACAGGTTAACTTGCACTGGGCTGATATTGGCAAAGGAATTTTAGTACTTTAGAAAAGGTAGAAAAATAATTTTCCTGCTAGGGAAAAAAAATGTACCCAAATATCATGGTGCATTAAGGAATTTGTGGTAGTTTAGCATACCTTTTTTCCTCTTCACACCCAGGGACAATCTTTTGATCTAATCTAAGTGGTAATTTAATTTTAATGAAAGTAGAAAACGTGAAAGGCTGCCCTGAGCATTGATGAGGGACCAAGGTAATCAGCAGCAGCAGTTTTTGCTGTTGGGTAGGGCACTACTCTCCTAAGTGGATATGGGTGTCTCATTCATTGATGTATGTAGCTCAGGAATTCACTCTAAGTGATTCTTAGGTACAGATGACATTTCAGACTTAGAGATGCCTGGGTGTAGAACACGTTTTGAGGATCTGATACATTCTCTATTTTCTTATTCCTAGTTTCTTTTTATTCTTGTTGGAATATATATATATATATATATATTCCTTATTTTTATTTAATCTTTTCTTTTACACTCCAGATTTTATTCCCTTCCCAATACACCATCTGACTGTTCCATATCCCATACCTCCTCCCCTCCACTGCCTCCCCCCCACGACTCCCCAGTCCAGGTCTCCAGGAGGATGTCCCCATCCCATCAGACCTCTAAACTCCCTGGGACCTCCAGTGTCATTGGTTTTTACATCTAAAACTTTCACATGAGGTACCATCTTAAGAGCAAGAAAGTACACAGCTAGAAATGTTATGAAACTTTGAGAAGGCTGCATAGCAGATCGCCGAACAAGGATTCAGGTCTCTATCTTTGTAGTTTGTTTATGCTGAGTCTTGAATGGCCTTTCTGAAGCCTCAGATTTTTTTTTTTCTTTTAATTTTATTTTATTTTTTGGTTTTTTGAAACAGAGTTTCTCTGTATAGCCCTGGCTTTCCTGGAACTCACTTTGTAGACCAGGCTGGCCTCGAACTCAGAAATCCACCTGCCTCTGCCTCCCGAGTGCTGGGATTAAAGGCATGTGCCACCATTCCCGGCTTGAAGCCTTAGCTTTTATCATTTCAGGCTGTCATTTGCCTGGCCGAAACAGAAGAGGATAGCTAAAAAGTCTTGAACTCATTGCCCGGAGAGAATTAAACTGAAGTGAACACAGAAGACTGATATAATGGATCAAAGAGTACATTAAACTTCATAAATACTGAAAAGAATTTCGCTCATGGTACCAACCATAGAAAAGATCGTTCTCTTCAGATTCCCACAAACTAATTTTTAGTCCCATATATCTGCTTTATGACATCGTAGGGTAATAACTTTTATATTACATAACATTCTAGATAAGAAGCTCAATAGAAATGTGTGGCTCATGTATGACACCATAAATCTCATAGGATCCAGATATCACAATAGTACAAAAAATACATTAAAAACTACATGGATGAAGATACCAAATCCTTCGGTTACAGGACATGGAAAAACTAAGCTGGAAGTTACCTGGAATTTTCTTCTCTGTTGGTTACCTTTCAGACTAACAGAAGGTACTAGGCTGGCTCTGAGGAAAAAGTCACCAATGGGGGAATGGCAACTTCATAAGAAGAACAATGTCAACTAACTGGACCACCCAGAGCTCCCAAGGACCATAGAGTATAGATGGAAGGATCCAGGATTCCTGATACATATGTAGCAGAGGATGGCCTTATCTGACATCAATGGGAGTGGAGGGAGGCTTGATGCCCCAGCGTAGGGGGATGCTAGAAGGGTGAGGCAAATGTGGGTGAATGGGTGGAGGAGCACCTTCATAGAGGCAAAGGCAGGAGATGAATGGGAGGGGATGGGGAGTTGGTAAAGGGGTTTAAAAGTCAAACCTGATCAAAAGCTCAGAGGTAGGGAGATCATAGGACATAGAGAAACCTCCTATAGTTTTGCTAAATAGGCATATTACTGTTTAATTTAGTGTTCTAAATATTGACATTATTATCTGTTAGATTCATAGATTAGAATGGTTCTAAGAATTTCATCGAAGAAGCTTATTTTTGTAGTGGGTAGAGGTTAATGAAGTTAAATTAGACAAAATAGATAGCTAAGTAGATAGATTAGATAGATAGATAGATAGATAGATAGATAGATAGATAGATAGATAGATAGATAGATAGATAGATGAGAGATGACAGATAGGTAATTGAGATATAGAAGTATTTGGTTATTTTTTGCTGTTTTGAAACAGGGCTTAATGTAGCAAGGTTTTCCTAGAACTCATTATTTAGCCCATTTTATTCTCAAAATAATGACCTTTCTGCCTACGCCTACCAAATGCTGAGAATACAAGTGTACATCACTATACTCAGTCACACTTGAACTACTTTGGACCACAACTTATTCCACAGAATATCTGTATTTCAAACCATGCAGAAAGGAGAGGATATGTAGATGTGCAGTGTCTCTCGGATCATAAAGGATCCTTTTTCTTATTCTGTGCCCAAATTAATGAAAGTCAAGTCAACTCTGATGGATACCTTGTATAGTTTTCATCATAACAGGGCGGGAGCAGGTAATTCAAACACACACCACTCCACCTGTTCTCTGCTGCCCTCCTTTAGATTAAGAGCCACTGAAATCACATGGTCTTGCCTAACAAGGCCACATTAGACACACTCAGACTGTTTAAAAACTTTTACACTCAGATGAATATGTCACTTTTCAACAAAACTAGCATGAAAACACCCTAATTTGCAAAACGAAATCATTATTTTTGCATCATAAAAGAAAACTTCAAAGGGTTTCTCTAGGCAGTGTGTTGCCCTGAAACATTTAAATGATTCGAGCTCACTCCTCCCCAAATGATTTATACATGGCACCTTAGAAGGGTTTCTATTGTAAACCTAAGTGTGTCTGCACCAGTAAAATAATTATTTGTTCTAATAGAGGCTATTACAATTTTATTATTCAGGCAAGTAGCACTAAGTAGCCTTATCATATTGGATACAACATCTCACTTTCTGAAACCTGAAATGACTCTGTTAAATAAGGATCCACTGAATTGAAAGTTATTATCTCTCTTACCAGAGTTAGAGTTGTGTTGCATGCTGATATGGCAGTGGATGTGGATTAATCAAAAATTAATATATCCACTGTTATCATTTAACATTTGCTTATTTGTTTTCCTAAGAGTTAATTTAAACAATACTGTCATTTAATACAAACATAAATACTTCATGAAATAACTTCATCTTAGCGTTTCATAACTTGAAGAGCTTTTTTTTTCCTTCGGGAGGTGAGCAATTGTAATAAGAGTTTGTTATTTATTAAGTTGATACTCAAAACAGTCAATACTCTTAGAGAAAAAAGAGTTCTCTCAAAATGAGACCAAGAGTAATTTCTATGATGAAATGCTGAGAGGCCCACTCTTCTGCTGTAATTATACAGGGGCAAAAACAGCTAAATTCCATTCATGTGATCAATCTATCTGTATGAAACTGTCAAAGACTGCAAACAAATAAATAAGTAAGTTCTAATATTCTAAGCAGGGTAGTAATTTGAAAAATACAATTAAATATATCAAAATGACTCCAGGGGAAGAATTTGAATGTTCTACCACAAAGGAACAATGAAGACACAAGATGATAAATAGGTCAGCTACCCTGACCTGATTATCACACATTATATGCAAATGTTAAAATAACACAATTCGTACCACAAGTATGTAAAATTATGTGTCACTTAAAACATGTTGATAATCCCATATGAAAAGAAGCTAAATTATTTGGGCATTGGTCCAATAAATCTTATTGCATTGACATAAAATAGCATTAAGATAGGGCTATAATATCATATCAGCAAACTACATACAGACTAGTCACTTTCATCTTAACTCTCCAAAAAGTTAACATTTGTGACTATTGCTCAAGCAAATTTCAATGTGTTTGTCCAGTACACGGTGGGTGAATGCCATCTCTTTACTGACATTTGCTAGTGCCATGTCTCCCGGTCACCAGTTAGAAAGACAGCTCCCATTGGTTGATCCATGTGAGAAGAGCTGTGTCTTGATGCTGAGGTTGAGTAGACCTTTGCCATTCAGGTGGTCCAGTAGTAGAGGCTCTGTGCTGTGCTTTTTTTTTCCATACCTCATTTTTAAGAACTTGGATATCAGGGGACATTATTTTATTAAAACAGTTGCAAAGAATGAGAAAATGAACAGCTAAATTTTTTATTGGTCTGTACCTTTAACGGAAGGTGGTAGCATTGCCTAGGATCCTGGAGGCTGGCTGTTAGCATATTTTATTAACAGAAAAAATGTTATATTGAATAAGGGACTTAGTTTTTGCTCTGAGGGTATGAGGAGGTTAAAAAGTTCACTAATTAATAAAAGAATATTGAAAAATTGAGGCAAACATCAAAGATTGCACAACCAGAAGAGATTAAATCTATTACATTTCAGTAGTTCAAACTGTCCCAAGGCCTTAAAGTTAATGAAATTCATTTAATATTCATCACATAAGATGTAGCAATTCATAGTGTCTAATTTCATTAGAAAGTTTGACTTGTTCAAGTTGGTAAGGCCAAAACGTACATATGTTGTTGAAACATCTGTACACTGACCCTAAACAGTAGTATGCTAAAAGATTGAAGCTAGATAATAAAAAGAGACTGTATACACTTCCTACTGAAAAGCAGAGTGTTGGAAATGAGAATCGTGGCTGCTGGGGAAGAGGAGCAACAATGAATGGGATCAAACTTGCAGAGAGCATTGTGAAACTCTGTCTTACCTAAGCCCCATGTTTGTCAAGGCCCAGTAAATCGTATACCCTAAAGCTGGCCACTACACTGTTTGAAAATCACAGCCTAATAAATACAAACAAAAATCTATCCAAATACCCAAGGTAACTTTATTGGAAGAAAATGGATCCATCATGAAGATGGATGTCAACATAAGCAGGTAACTTTTATGGAATGGATAGCTGATGAAGGGTTGCAAATATATCATTACTAAGTCCTTAAAACCATGAGTTAGAATTTTACTATCCAGGAACTAACATCTGTAAAGAAACAACTAACTATCAATCTTATTAAATATATACATCATGAGATGTACATACTGAGATGAAAGAAAGATAGTAGCTCTTGTTTGGTTACATATAGTATATAGTCGGGTTTTGATGTTCAAATTTAAATTATCCTTCTTAAAACCTGGAGAGGCTGTTTGTTTTGTGAAAATATTTTATGAACTTTTACAAAATTAATCTTTAATTGGTGATTTTGACAATCATGAAAATCTGAAGATATAAATTGATATAGGTAGATTAAATTGGAATAAAAATATTTTATGCTTTATTCTAAAAAAATTAAACTCTAAAACGAAGTTGCTTGTTGTCAAAGATAGACTAAAGAACTGTGGCTCTAATCAGGGTGGATCAATGATAACCATGACTCATAGCAGCCTTATTTATAGTAGCTAGAAGCTGGTATCCTTCAACAGAGGAATGGATAAAGAAAATATACATTTACACAATGGAGTACTACTCAGCTATCAAAAACAATGACTTCATGAAACTCTTAGGTAAATGGGTGGAGCTAGAAAATATCATCCTGAGTGATGTAACTCAGTCACAAAAGAACACACACATGGTATGGACTCACTGATAAGTGGATATTAGCCTAAAAGCTCAGAATACCCAAGATACAGTTCACAGACAATATGAAGCTCAAGAAGAAGGAAGACCAAAGTGTGGGTGCTCCAGTCCTTCTTAGAAGGGGGAACAAAATAATCATGAGAGGTAGAGGGTGGAAGGGACTTGGGAGGAAGAAAGGGGAGGGGGAAAAGGGAGGAGGAATCAAATATAGGAGGAGAGGACAGAGATGATATATAGAGGGTCAGGAATTTGAACAGAGGTGCGTAGCAAAGTGGGGTGGGGAATTTGCGGTAGCCACCAGGAAGTCTCTGATGCCTGGAAAGCAAGAGGTTCCCAGGACCCAACAGGGATAAGATTAGCTGAAATGCCCAACAAAAGGTGAGAGAGATCCTGTAGAGACCATATCTAGAGGTTAGGCAAGGCCCTCGGTTGGGTGGTGGGGCCACCCATTCATCTCCAATTTTTTTAACCCAGAATTGCTCCTGTCTAAAGAAAAACAGGGACAAAGTATGAAACAGAGACTGAAGAAAAGGCCATTCAAAGACTGTCCTACCTGGTGATCTATTCCATATACAGATACCAAACCCAGACACTATTGCAGATGCCAGGAAGTGCTTGCTGACAGGAGCCTGATATAGTTGTTTCCTGAGATGCTCTGCCAGAGCCTGACAGATACAAAGGTAGATGCCCGCAGCCAACCATTGGACTGAGCACAGGGACCCTAATGGAGGAGTTAGAGAAAGGACTGAAGAACTGAAGGAGATTGCAATCCCCTAAGAACAACAATATTAACCAACCAGACCCCCTGAGATCCTAGGGACTAAACCACCAACCAAAGAGTAAACATGGAGGCACTATGGCTCCACCTGCATATGTAGCAGAGGATGGCATCAGTGGAAGGAGAGGCCCTTGGCCTATGAAGGCTCCATGCCCCAGTGGAAGGGAATGTCGGGCAGTGAGTTGGGATTAGGTAAGTGGATGAAGGAGCAGCCTCATAGAAGCAGGGGGAGGGGGATGGGATAGGAGGTTTCTGGAGGGGGAATCAGGAAAGGGGATAACATTTGAAATGTAAATAAATAAAATATCCACTAAAACATTAAAAATTAAAAAAATAAAGTGAGAGCCATTTTATTTAAGTCATGGAAAATTAAACATAAGGGGGATATAATCCTTTTAAATTTGCAATTTTCTTTTATAAACAGTATGCTTCACATACATAAGCAAATAGTATATATTTTATAAATATTTTTAATTTAAATATTGCCACAAACCATGGGCACAGTGAACAAATTTATAAGCAGTCCCTGTCTAATTAGAAGTTCAGGGACTGAATGCTATTATTAAACATAGGAGCTTAACGGCTTTTGTCATTCACTAACTACCACCATGACTATTCATTCCATTAATATTTACAAAGAATTGTTAATGATGTAGCAAAAGTATATATTTTTTAAATCTAAGGCTCTGAGAAACTTTAGGAATTCAGTGTAGGGAGGAAGATTGAGTAGGTTGAAGGATAGAATAATTAAAATTCAGGGGAAAATTGTAAAATGCGAGAGACTTTTCCTAGCTCAGGTGATACTGCACAGCACAGAGTTGAAGATCTACTGGCTGCAGTCCTGTGGGACATGCATTAACCTATTTAAAACATAGAGTGAAAGTGCAGGATCTGGCAGAATGAGCTCCTGTGTGTCTCATGATGGATGGTTGTCAAGGTGAGGGAGGACAAAATAACCTAAGGGCAAGGCTTCGTGACAGCAAGATGCTTAGAGTTAGAGTAAAAGACAGACACAGATGCCATGCCATGCCTTAGATAAGTAGCTGCTTTGGAAATGTGTGAAGTCCTCTTAAAGGCTATTGCTATCCATAACATTTAATCTCAATCTGTGGTTTCTACCCTGCCTTTGATCATTCAGTTCCCAGAGAAGACATACAACATTTAATATTTATAATAAGCCTTAATCAGTACTAGAGCTGGGCAGATATCTTCCTTCTGCTATTAAAATCTATATTCTATTGGTAATCTCAAGTTATTGCTTACTATGTTTCATCTGGGCTGCTCTTAACTCCAATTGGCCATGATTTTAGACTCTTAACCCATGGCATCTACTCCTCTGTACACCTTCTTCTCTCCCTCCACCCCATGTGGTTCCTTTGACCCCAAGACTGGAAACACTAAGCCCTGCCTATGTCAATTTTGCCCAGCTATAGATTGTAGGAATCTTTATTCACCAATCAGAAATAACCAGGGGGCAAGGAAACATAGAGTCAGTTGGGTCTATGTGTGGACTCTCTGTCTTCAGGGCTCCTGAATCTAGCATTATAATACATAGCAACAGATCAAATCTCAACAGACTCTCCTAGAAAGGAATGGTTAAATCTTCATGAGTGCTTAGATCTGAGTTGGGAAGTTAGTTCAGTTAGTAAAATGCTTTTCTTCCAAGTTCACAGACCCAAATATAATCCCCAGAACTTAAAACCAGTTTTATGAGATCTGACACACTCTTCTGACCTTAGCAGGCACCAGGCATATATATGACTTACATACATGGAGGTAAAACATTCATACACAGAAAATAAAATAAAATAATCTAAAAAAAGTACCCATTGGGAAAGGAAGAAAAATTGTCTCAATAGTCAGTGTCCCAATAGACAAAGTGGGCAGCATCCTAAGATATGACTACTGAGGTTGACCTCTGGACTTCATTATGGATACTGATTACAAGGTAGATAGAGCCAAGGTATTTGGGTGGGATGTTGGATTTCTTATTAAAGATGTCTATCACTCTCTTTCTATAGAAATACTATGAAAACTGTACTAACGAAATGCCTGTGGCATTATGCTTTGTATACTACACAGCAGAAAAGTAAGCTTATTATACTTTGGTAGATATGAGCAGCTGTTTGTTTGACATCAAGCCACATGTCTATGATACATGTTCCATTACATGCCACAAATCTGTTTTCCACTCCATAGCCATTGAATAGCATTTACTTAGCTTTTATTGCATCCGTATGCAATAATGCTATTGTTACTTTACAGTAAAGTTTAAGTCGGCTCAATTTTAGCATCAGTCTCATTAAGAGTGAGCAATTTGGTGCTTAATGACTTGTTAACCATGAGTAAATATATTAAAATAATAGAGTGATAAATTTAAATTGAATCACATTGAGCTTGGTTTTTTTTTTGTTCAATAATGTCTTCTGTAGCAAGTGAAAGTGCTACTTAAAAAGCAATTTTTGATAAAATATATTCTAAATCACTATGCTCACTTCTCACTTACGATCTCTCTCTTCTATCTGACTCTTTTTGTAGCTGTGCTGTTCCCCATTAGCTCTTACATATTTGATATCTGAAACATCTCCACTTATATTTCAAAGGGGACAAAATCTTGCTGGGTGACAATCAGGAGCTCCACTTCAGTCTCACAACAAAATAGACACATATTTCAAGGTCTATACAAATAGACTACATTGAAATAGTCATATAAAAAACAAAACAAAACAATAGAACTGTTAAAATATGAAAGGCATGAGTGAAAAAGTGAAGAATTTAAAAACAAACCCAGTATGTTGTCCCATGAATTTTTGGGTTGGCGAGGGAGGGCCAGAGTCTTCCCCTAACTCCGTTCCTTAGCCCTCTTACACGATGGTCATTTTGGATGCCTCTTAATCAGCAGCTTAGCTCTCTGTGGTCTCCTACATCAGGCTGTCAACTTTAGTGACACAAATAAGTTTTATTACTTTAAACCCCACAGAGCCTGGGGAACAATTGAAGAGCAAGTCAAAATTTAATCTACCATACGACCCATCAACCAAAAGTGTCAATTTGATTCAAATAGCAAATACTACTGAGAAGAAACCTACAGGATAGGACTAGCTGGATTTTGTATCCACATGAGGTTAAGGTGAAAGTGACATGAAATACTATCCTCTGACTCCAAAAGGAAATAAAATTGAGATGGGACTCACAATGCAGCATCCAATAAGTAAATCTAAAATTTCCTCATGGTGTTTACACAATTGTACCATAAATACAGTAATAAGTAAGAGCACAATTCATATATACGATTCTAGTAAGTGAAAGACATTTGTTTATCTGAATGAAAAAACAATTATGGAAATTTCTCAGACTCGACACCGTGCAGGTGATTTTCTTTTTTAGACGAATCTAATTTAATCTAATTTAAGAAGAATGAGGTAATTCTTACCTGGAAACTTTACTACCCAGAGTGCAAGTACCATTACACGGCAAACAAATGATATACATGAGACATAGGAAAGCCCCTCTTTTAATTCAGTTTTCTGGCTACCCACTTCTTGCTGGTGTTTAAAAGGTATAGCATGCATCTGTTGTAAGGAAGCATGGCATATTACTTGTGCCATGTCCTTACTTCATGAGCTTGATAGCCACAGAGCATTTATCTTCCGGCTCTTCCATGGCACCCCAAGATATCTCCCTCTAGTACAGAAGATCTCAACCTGTGGGTCATGACCCCTTTGGAGATCAAACAACCCTTTCATATATCAGATATCTTACATGATTTTGCTACAATATGATTATACATATTGTATCAAAAATATAGATATGAAGTAGGAACAAAAGAAATGTTATGGTTGGAGGTCACCACAACGTGAGGAACTGTATTAATGGGTCAGCAGCATTAGGAAGGTTTCGGGTCCTGCTCTAGCACCTCCTCCTCCTTCTAACTTTCTGACACTTCTGGAAATACATGTGCATGGTTGAATATATGTTTCAAACTATATAAAAAAGATGTGTCCTACGAGAAGTTGCCTTTAGCTTTAACACATTGCTACCCGGATATTAAAGCCATGCAAATGAGGAGCGGTGTGGACAGCACTTGAAGGAGTTGTCCACCAAAGATGCGTTATGGTGGTCGTCCAAGGACTTGCTAGGCGGAAGCATGCGGTGAATCTGACAAAGATCTAGTGGTAAAAATGGAAATGAATGTTCTCCAAGGAGAAATCAGGGGGAGGGATACTAATAGTGATAAATTATCTTATGGAAAAATTCATCCTGATTTAGTGTTTAAAAAGAGTAGTTACTTATATTTTCATAACACCTTTTTTTTTCAGAACAAACAAACAAACAAACAAAGACATTCTGCATGGAACTTAGTGAGTTTTGCTGCCAGTGAAGGGCGTCTCTGTTCTGTAGTCAGAGTGGTGAACCTTTAACTATGGTAGAGCCAGTGAAATGACTGAGTTGGCCAAGGTACTTGCTGCCAAGGCTGAAGACCTGAATTCAATCCTTGGTTCTACAAGGTAGATGGGAAGAACTCCCACGACCTATCCTCTGAACTTCACACATGTATGCTTATGTACACAGTGTAATTTTTAAAAATTAATTAATTAATTTAAAAAAGCCTGCACAACTATTCTATATAGAAGTAATTATATTTCAAGAGACAGGAATGCTAATTTCCCTGATTTAATTACTGCATATTAGATATGTACACCAGAATATAACATGTCATTAATTTTATATCAATTCAACACACAAAATTTAAATTTTACAAGACTGTTACACACATATGAAAAAAATCATGTCTTTCATTATTTACATTGTTTTGCTGCTTTCTAGTTATATGACATTTGTTCAAATAAATAATGTAAGATATTCCATATCCTAGTGCACATTGTACATCAATTTAGAATCCTAATTATGATTGAGTACAACTACCAATACCATGAATCTAGCACACACATCACACATCTCCCAGGGACTAGGAAAGGGGGAAATTAAAAGCCATTTTTTTCTGTTGTTATGATTAGGTAAACAAGCCGGCAGTTGAATACATTTGAAGGAATACTATATACTGTGTTGGTCTGCCTGTACCATGAAACAAAATATATACAAAATACTAAGACACTCGGAAATCATTGGTGAGTACATGCTAATTAAGAAGTCAGTAGTGGATCTTTATTAACTAACATCGTGTCTTTAAAGATATACTACTAAAAAGGAATCCATGGTTCTTGCCATAGTTAGGTTTTGATAACAATTGTTGTATAAAATGAAAGTGAACATTATGTTCCATTCAGTCCTTTTCTACCTGTTCAGAACTACTCAGTCTTTTACCACAATTCTCATTCTCATTTTTTAAATCTATGCTACTGTCTTTGGGAAAAAAAAAAGCCATACTCTTGGACACGACATCCCCAGAGGCCTGGCAGATCAGGCAAGGTCTGAGATTTGTTCTGATTTTCCATTGCTCTGCTGTTCTTTCTTTTGATCAAGTACATCCTAATGCTTCAAGGACAAATCACTTTACTACAATTAACATCCTTGGGCCATTTCTAACATAAAAGAGGTCATTTGTCATGCGATTCTGATACATGAACTAGACGCATCTATTAAGACTTGTACTTCCTAGTCTCTCAAAGGGCTAGGTCTGCCTGCTAGACATGAAAGATACTTGCCATTAAAGCAGAAAGGGCTAAGTTACTTCACTTATTATAATCTCAAACATAAGCCAATTAACTCAACCAAATGACTTTCACTACTGCTCAAAATCTTTTGAAAACCTGAAGAAAGTATTATTTACTTATGGTTTTGAGGCAAATACTACTTTATAGTCCTGGCTAGCCTAGAAATAGCTAGATCAGGCTGGCATTGAATTTGTGCCACTTCACCTAACCATGGCTCTCCAGTGCTGGGATTATAGGCATAAATCAACAACCCAGCCTTAGAAAGTTAATTTATATATTCACTCATCCACTCCACCCTTCAGCTAAATCTTTCACAGTTCCTGTTTGCTCACAGGAGGAACTCACGGCTCACTTTGTTGCATATAACCACAATAAGGAAGGCCCTGTTTCCTTCTGCAGCTTTAGGCTCTTTCACTATTGTTCCATGCCAGGCAGGCATCTTTAGATGATGAGCAGACTGCATAGGCATGGAAGTTGTATGGATATCATGGTAAAGTTGTAGGATATGCAATCTCCTTGTAATATACATGATATCTAGGATTGCAATGTTGTATCTCATGTCCTACAAGGTTCTCAATTGTTCTGATACTCTTTTGTCTACATTTTTTCTCTCTTCGTCCTTCTGTATATTATATCCCAACACACTTGTCAGCTACAAACAATTATGTAATAAATTTCTGGTCCTTTAGCTAAGACATAAAAATACATATGCCTGTGGACCCATAGAAATAAGCCTTCAGTAAATATCTTATATTATTTATTTGTTTGATTGATACATATCTATTTGTGTAATGCATGTGGATACACACAACATGAAGTTCATTGGGAGCTTCTGCAAGAATCATCTCCCTCCTTCCACCACATCGTTCCTTGAGATGGAACTCAGGTCACTAGGGGTTGTAGCAAATGCCTTTATTCACGGACTCATCTCCCTGTGCCTATTCATTGTTTTATTAGATGCAGAAACAGTTTCTCAGAGATTCTTAAAAGAGGGTAGAATTTCTATAACATGATTTTTTCCCTCATATCATGGTTTTATTTATCACACATTACATTGCCTGAGACCACTAAAGGATAATTGGAAGTTATACGTGGAGAATTGTCTTCAGCTAAGTTCTTCATACACTCTACTCTTTGTCACTCTAGCCATTAGGTGTAGTATTTAGGAAAAAAAAAGGAGTAGTATTAGTAAATGATGATAATAATGATGACTATAATAGTAATAATAAAGATGGCTGTGGTGGCACACACTTGCAATCAGCCCTCTGAGGCAGAGGCAGGATGATCAGGAGTTTATGGCTCTCCTTGGTTTCCTGGAGAGTTTGAGAGAAGCTTAGGTGACATAGCTTTTGTCTCAAAACAATACACAAGTAAAATTAATAATTAAAAGTTCCAGGAAAACTAAGCCCATTCATGTTTATTTTCCCAGGCAATCAACTGAGAGTCTTTGGTGAGTTCCTGAAGTTGGAGCATGTAGTGTTTAAGGTGTATAGAGCTCTACAGATGCAGTCAGCTTAATCCCTTTATTGAAAAGTCATTACAACTGCAAAAGATGCCAAATACCGGCAGACTGTAATGATTTTAGAATTGTCTCCAATAGCTGAGCAATTATTTCTAGAGTGGCTTCAGTGAGTTCACAGAAAACAAAAGGGGGAGGGAGAGGATGTGGTGGACAGGCAGTATCATTCACTCCAGACACCATGCTGTTCACATAGACATCATCTTCTTCCTCTATCAGCCAAGCATATATTTCTTGAGTTAATAATAAAAATGTGAGAAAAAGAATACATTTGCAAACTTTATATGCCCCAGTACAGGGGAACGCCAGGGCCAAAAAGGGGCAGTGGGTGGGTAGGGGATTGGGGGGGTGGGTATGGGGGGCCTTTGGGATAGCATTGAAAATGTAAACGAGGAAAATACCTAATTAAAAAAAAGAAAAGAAAAAAATATATTTAGAAAAATTCAAGTTCATTAAAGAAGTCTACTTTGTCTTTTTCTTCTTTTTTATTAGAGATTTTCTTCATTTACATTTCAAATGCTATCCTGAAAGTCCTCTATACCTTCCCCTGTTTTGTTTTGCTTTGCTTTGCTTTGCTTTGCTTTGCTTTGCTTTGCTTTGCTTTGCTTTGCTTTGCTTTGCTTTGCTTTGCTTTGCTTTGCTTTGCTTTGCTTTGTTTTGTTTTTAGGTAACAAAGCACACCCTTCCACTAACAATATTAAGACACTACAAGCTCCTTAGCATGTCTGGATCTAAGCTTTGTACTCATGTCTTAGTTTCTAGCCTTTCAGTCTACCCCAAGAGTCAGGTACTACTTTTTTTTTTCACTGCTTTTGTTTGTTTTTTTGTTTTGTTTTGTTTTGTTTCTGAGTTGAGTCTCAGGCTGTACTCAGACTGGCCTAGAACTCACTATGTAGCACAGACAAGCTTGGTAATAATTGAGAATAATCATCTTGTCTCAGTCTCTTGAATTCTGGGATATCACAAAATAGGAAAGCAACAGGCACCTGCCCCACCCTTTATTTTCTTTCTCTAGTTTTCATCTGAAGTCACTTGAGAATTTAGAGAGAAATTAGTCTCTTTCTAGATGTTGCAATGATATAAATGTCATTTTGTCAATGACAACATGTTTTCATGTTTACTGGATTTTTACATAGTACCTTAAATTAAGAGGAAGCCACAAAATACAAATGTTGTATTCTTGCTTTTGAGTATAATTATCTTGTGGGAAATGTACCCAGTCCATCTTATCGGGGTTTTAACTCCTGGTTAGGTGACCTGGAGGACGCTGTCATGAAATTCAGCAGAGGTGTGATGCTCCTTAATACACGCAGCACTGCCACAATCCACTTTCCTATCTACTCAGTAACACTCCAGGTGACAAGTATTGCCATTCAATTAGAGAAATCAAAACTAGCATATTTGTAGATGTAGAAACTTTGGAAGAAGCTATGGGCTATGGGAGAACCCAGATTGTCATCAGATGTCAAGTATTTTTAAATCTGGATCTAGTAAGTATCAGTATATCAACTGGGGGGCCAGGGTGGGGAGATTCCCAGGGCCTCCACCCACTCATAGGAAATGGGAAGGGGGATGTGGGAAGTAGTAAACAGGGTGGAAAGTGAATAAGTACAACTTTAAGTTTATAAACTATAAATAAAATTTTATATATATATAAAGAATGTATCAACTGGAGACAAACTAGCTAACCCTACCCCTACTTGTATTTCTATTCTTTTATGTATCAAACATTAATATTATGTCTCCTGTACAGTACCTTAAAAATTAAATGAGAGTATTTAAGAAAAATATTCATGTGTTAGAACATGGTTCAAGAATGGAGTCCTGTGTGGAGATTTCTGAGTGCTTGTAAGAAAACTCCAAGAAACTAAAACATGAGTCTTATAACCACAGTTTTTTGAAAAACATGTAATGGTTCTTGGAATACACTCCTTGCCTCTCCCAGGTATAGCGGCCATGAGTGAGTTTACTACAGACTATTCATTACAATGGGCTATTGTTATTTTTTATGTACCTCTATGGGAAACATGTTTTTGCTGCATGTGGCTTGGCCACCACATGTGGCTTGCCCTTGTGGTTGTGTATTTTCCTCATGAGAACTCATTTTGATCTTCTTTACCTTCAACGTACAAATTGTCTGATGCTCTGAATAAAGTTGGCTATTGCATGAGACTCTAGCCTGCCTCATGTTTTAGCTCCATTCTCTCAGGTTGCACTGTCTCTTGAGCAGTGAACACACATGCTTCAAAATAGAGTACACATGCAGATTAGTTAAACACCTGTGGCATAGAGATTCAAAGAGTTAAAAAAATGTTCAATGAGGAGTAAAGTGCATTTATAAAGCAAATAGCTGCTTAATGCTCAATGAAAAGTTATTAAAGGGTTAGGAATTCAGAGTAAAGGAAGCAATACTTTGCAAGCTGGAAGAAATATGATTAAATTGTGCTTTGGGAATGCAATTAGGTAATAGGATAATACACACACACACACACACACACACACACACACACACACACACACACCAGATCTGAGCATAAACAACGAGGCAGCACATGAGTCTGGGAAATATCTATAAAGTCTTTCCCATATCCGTGGAGCAACGAGAACTAGAGACAAGTGTTGTCATTAATCTAGAGATCAAAACAGACATATTTGTAGACTCAAAAATATTTGGAGCCATGAGCTATGAAGATAATATAGGTTCTCATCCTAAGGCAAGCATTTATTCTTTTTTAAACTGGATCTAAAAACTATCAATATACCAAAGTAGTTAACCTTCATTGGTTTGTATTATTTTACATATAGAAACACTGATATTACATCTCCTGTAAAGTAATAAGGGACCAAATTATTTGAGAAAAATGTTCCCACATGCTCCAGAAATACAGTGCGTGTGAGTAGGAGATGATCACTGGCTGGATGTAGACAGAATTTACAGTTCTGAGTCTAATAAAAGCTAATGACTTAGGAAATTTTAAATAGCTAATCAAGACATGCAGTGGGTTTTTGAAAAGAGATCAAAGCTGCAGACCAGGGGATGAATTCAGTGGCTTGCTGAGGAGAGGCTGCTGGTAAAGGGAGGCAGGATCGGGTGGAGCACACATTGGAAGACAGCACAATTCTCCAGGTTTAGAGCAGCGTGTCTTTCTTTACTTGGTAGATGAGTGATTTGCACAGACTAGTCCAAACCAATTTCTGATAATAGCCATGTCCCCAGAGTTGAGATAGCACTTGCACTTGCAGTCAACAGGTAACCCCATCTCTAGAAGAGAGGCCCTATCTAACAGGGAGAGACGCCTTCAGACCCATTCTACTCTGATCCTCCTACAGCAGGATGAAAAGAACATATTACAACTGGATGAAAAGAATCAAGTTCTTGCAGACTTGAAAATAAGGCTCATTTACTATTGGTAAGTAAAAAGGTTATAAGAAGGATTAAGTCCTTGCATTGTCCATAACTCTCACTTCCACGTCATTTCTCAGTCCTTATGTCCATCTTTACAATGACTGGGAACAATTCCTTGTCTTGTTTTCACTTTGATCAGCTTCGGAAGACTGTTTCTAAAGCCAAAATAGACAAACAAAAGCAAAACATACCCTGAGAAGCTGAAATTCAAGCACAGACATTCGGCAACATTCCTATATACAGGAAAAACAGATAGAGTGGACCATACCATTTATAGCTGCCTGCCCATTTCTACTAATCCTCCATTTAATTAGGGTTGTAAATAGTACCAGTGAATCCTGCAGGACTTCATTAGCAATTCCAGCCCCTTCTCAGAATATTTCCCACCTTAGGCAAAGGAAAATATCATGGTGAATCCCATGGCTCACAAAATCTCTGAGTTATGGGGAAAGCCATAATCTTTTTGGCTATGGAGACGATATGATTGAATATAAAGTGACAGACTTTAATTCTGTTCGTCTTTGGTGAGTACTACCAATGTCAGCTACAAAATAATACACACGCACACACACACACACACACACATATGTACATGCTTTTTTACAGACAGTCACACTCTCATATACACACACAAAAGCACACACACAATCTTGAATGATCAAGGCTTTAAATATTTACAGCAGTCATCATTGCTGATTTTAATATTCTATGTGTAAGGTCCAAATTGACACATTTTATCACTTATTATTTAATAGCCAGTACATTTTACATGGAATAGGATTTTTAAAAATCTCAGTTACATAATTAGCACCCCCATTCCCCTGAGGTAATTAATGTTTCACACTGATTAGCATTTCATTAATATGCAGAGTATAGGTTTCTAACACTGTAGAATGATATATGTCTTTGTTTAAGCAATACATTTGAAATATGCAGAGAGATTGGCAATAATAAAGACAAAACAAAGAATACAGGATTCTATAGCTTAGGTCTTAAGTATTCCCAAAAGGTTCATGTGACAAAAGTATGTTGCCCAGAATGGGGAATATTTAGGAAATGGGGTCTATTACGGGGTCTTAAGATCATTGGGTATTATTGTGACCAAAAGACCAGATAGAAACAAGAGAGTAAGATTTATTTCTTGAGCTGGGCAGTGGTGGTGCTTGCCTTTAATCCCAGCACTTGGGAGGCAGAGGCAGGCAGATTTCTGAGTTCAAGACCAGCCTGCTCTACAAAGTGAATTCCAGGACAGCCATAGCTACACAGAGGAAACCCCTGTCTCCAAAAACCACCCCCCCAAAAAAAGATGTATTTCTTGGCTTCTAGTTCCATCCCATCTAGACAGAGAAGGCAAAAGGACTGGTTCAGTTTACAGCAGTGGGAGTGTGTAGCAAAGGCTATTCAGAGCACACTGGATGAAGAAGCAGAAGAGACTGGATGAGGAACTGGGATAACTTTTCAAGGTTGAACTTAGGAATGACCTACTTCTGTCTGCCAAGCCCAGCTCCTAAAGAATCTACAGCCTCCCAGAAAACAGCACAGCTGAAAAGCAGGCATCCCAGTAGGAGACTGTTGTGGATGTCTTAGATCCAAACCACAACAGGGTTTAAATCTACTTAGAAACTCACAGTGAAAATCCAGCACCCTTATCTCCCACTCATTTTAGACTATGAATTGAGTGTATTTTCCTGTATTTAACATTCTTGCCATGAGGAGCTGTCTTGTCAAAGGCTCAAGGCCCGTGGAACTAAAGGACCATGTGGTGGTTTGAATAAGAATGGCACATTATAGACTCATATATTTGAAGGTTTGGTTCCCATCTAGTAGAACTCTTTAGAAAGGATTTGGAGGTATGCCATTGTTGGAGAAGGCATATCACTGGGGGTGGGCTTTGAAGCGTTAAAACCCATGTGTGTGTGTGTGTGTGTCCCCTTCCCTCCCCCACCCCCTCTCCCTCTCTCTGTTTCCTGCCTGGGGATCAGCATGTGTGCTCTGAGATACTGTTCCTGAAACTGCTCCTCAGCCATGCCTGCCTGACTGCCTGGCACAATGCTTCCTGCTATGGTGATAATAGACTGGTCCGCTGAAACTGTAAGCCAGCCACAATGAGATGCATTTTATATCAGTTATATTGATCATGGTGCCCCTTCCCAGCAATAAATCAGTAACTAAAGCATATAATGAGCTATAACTTCAAAAACTGTGATTCCCAAGTCAAACTTTCTCTTCCTACATTGATTTTTTTTCAGGCATTTCTTATAGTGACAGAATGCTAACACACATGAGAAAGACAGTGTTTCATCCGTTAGGACCACTGAGAGTGTTCCACTGTTTTCCATTCTATTTACTTAGTGAAACTGAACAAAAGAATTTTACAGTGCTTTCATTTGGTAAGCTTAAATTTTAGGTCATTTATAAAATGATTCTCCTGCAGGTGATATCATTAAAATTAAAATGTATTCTACTTTGTCAGTTTTTTAAAACTACATTAAAAATAGGAATATAGTCAGTTACTGAATTATTAAATTATGATTACTGAAAGTTACTTTGCCCTAGGTAGGAAAAAAGTGGGGGAAGGTGTCTGAAATGGCTAACAGAGTGGTGTACTCTACATATGTGACTGCACACAGACACTAGACTTAAGTTGACTTGTAGACATTGTATTCCCTTCAAATCTACTTACTGAGACTAGGAAATCCAAAACAGTGTGTCCTTCTTGCCTGCCTTGCCTCAAGATGGGAAGGAAACTCAGGTCTACTAATTCTCTCATTTAGAAGGGGTGGACCTGGGAAGATATTTGGAAAAAGGACCTAAAGGTATAACACATGTTATAGGGATGATTTTACCATTTCCCAAGGAGAGTTCGGGCCATTGCACTTGGCTTGCAGAAGATAAGTCATCTAGGACCTCTAATGCTTAGTGGAAGTGATGTCAACTATTGTTAGATGGAGCCTTGTGTGCCAGGCATATTGGAAGCTTATTCTTGCTAAGAATATGACCTAAGGTGTAGCATTTGGTTGACATTAGCTCTAAGTAGAAGCTGGAGATTGAGACTAGCCACAAGGCTATTCACCTAAGATCATATGGTGGTATCCCTAAACCTCTTGAAACCAAGGCCTGATTCAACTTTCCATGAGGTAGCAATATGTTGTACATACCATCTTATACTATTGATTGGAGGAGTACATGCTACCAAATATCTCTCAGAATTAACAACTAGGGGATTTCCATCTGGGACCCTCCTAGATTCAAGACACTGTGTCTCTTTCCTTGGATGATTTTAATTGTATCTTGTCCTTATAAAAAGCCACAACCAGTCATACAGCACCTTTCATTTCAATACTTTTGCAATTGTTATTAGTTTGAGGATGAATTGAGAACACTCCAGGACTTCCAATTGGTAGTCCTGTAGACAGTAAGTTCTTAAACTGTCTATATCTGGATCAGTCACTCATCCTTTACACATAATTGCTAGGGTAACAGAGTCCAGATTATGAACTCACTTGGCTTCCCAGAGAACAGTCACCTTTGGGCAGAGCAATCATTCTTGTCCTAGTCATTAAGCTACTGTGAGTTATCTCTATTAGAGGCCTAGACCACAAAAAAACAAAACAAAGCAAAAACAAAAAATAAAACAAACAAACAAACACCCAAAACCTTGATCTCTATCTTGCACTGATTATGACCTCAAAGTATTCCTTTGAGCTCTTGAGATATCTCTAAGAAAGTAAGAAAACTTCCTCCTCAAACATGAGAACCTGAGCTTGACATCCACAGGACTCACATAAACAGGAGATGTCTGTAACCCCAATGCTGGGGAGACAGGAGGATTGGTAGAGCTAGCATGCTACCAGCCTAGCTCTAGGTATAGTGACAGATAGTATCTCAAGGGAATAAAGTGGAAAAATTGAGATGGACATGTAGTGTTCTCTCCTTGTGTCTGTGAGGACATGAGCGTGCATAGTTATACACATGAATGCATGTACAACACACACACACACACACACACACACACACACGCACACACACACTATATATATACATATATATATATATATATATATATATATATACATATATATATATATATATATATACATACACACACACACACATATATATATACATATATATATATATATATATGTAGTCTTAAATCTGAAAACAGAGAAAAACAACACAAGATCTCAATACTTGCAGATATCAACAAATTATAATAAAATACATAAATATACCCACAAATATACAAAGTCAAATTTCACTAGTTCTCTTTATCTATAGGTCTACTTTTCAGGACCCCCCTCTCCTGCCCCTGCAAGGGCATAGCTGAAACCTCAGGCACTAACAAGCCCTGTGTAAGCTACATGTTTTCCCTACATGCCTGGAAGCATTACCATAGAGCACTAGATTTAAACTTTTCGTGTTCCACTCCTTGACACCATCACTCCTCTTGGGCTTTAGGATCATGATTGAATAAACATGAACCAAATGCTTACATTGTGATATCACACCAGTTGATCTGACAGACTAAGACGAATACTCCAGGGTAGTATATCTACTACAGAAGTTGGGGACAGAAGGCAAAGGAACCATTTACATTCAGATGGAATGGACAGGGCAGGTGGCATGAAATGTCACACAACTCATAGCGTGGACAGTTCAAACCAAGGCATTGCTTACTTCTGAAAGATTAAATTTACTATTTTTAGACCATAGTTGACTGTAAGTAGCTGAAACCATAGAAAGAAATGTGTAGAACAGGGTATGCAACTGTATCAACAAAGTGTGATGGAGTCCATTGAGTTACAAGTATGCGTTTCTAAGGGTCTGAGATAGCAACTTAAGAGAAGGGATGTCTTCCGTGGTTCTGAATGAGAGCAAGGGAAGAAAGGGGTAAACCAAATACTTCATATTTATCAATACCAAAAGACTGAAGAAAAAGCAATAGAATTCATTTTAAAAATTAAATACATTTTATTAGTTATACTAGCGAAGACCAGTAGACACGAGTATGCAAGATTTTACTATGACAGAGGACACAGCAAAAGTCAATGGCTTATTGTCTTAGCGAAAATTTATATAACGTTGATGGCAGACCATCCCTACGGCTAGATATAAGGAATGTCTGTGGCTACTGAACAGTTGAAAGTGTTTAAAATGCTATAATGTTTGTAAACATGTTGGTGGTCACATAAGAGACAATATGGAATATGTCCACACCCTGGGAGCCTGGGGAAGCAGTAGAGAAAAGCTATAGTGGAGCATAACAGCAGGACAGAAGGATTCTACAGTGAGTCAGAATCATATCCTGAGAGACCAGCTAAACAAAGCACACACAGGTAGGACATCACAGTGGGGCCAGAAGGCTGCCATCTGTCCAGTGTCAAAATGAGAACAGACCTCTCTATTTTTTCCTGAGTTGGAAAAGTGTGTGTGTGTGTGTGTGTGTGTGTGTGTGTGTGTGTGTGTGTGTGTGTGAGAGAGAGAGAGAGAGAGAGAGAGAGAGAGAGAGCCTTGCATTTACATGAGTTTCCCAGTAAGTATGCTTGCATGCAAACATGTAAAATCCATAGGAGGACATCTGGTATCTTCCCTTATTGCCCTTTACATTATTCCCTTGAGAAAAAACTCTCTCATTAGACAAGAAACTTGCTGTTTTGTCTAAGATGGGTGACTAGCAACCATCTCCCCCCACCCCACCCCCAGAATCTGTTTATCTCTGCACTCCAAAGCTGGGATTATGGACATTTGTAGCCACCCAATGCTTAGGTGGGAATTTGAAATAATCTACTGAGCCATCTTCCTAATCCCAAGATTTTCTCCTTTGAGAAACTTGTAATATGACATTTTTGACCTAAATAATGAGTGTCCTCCACCAGTCCCATGGAGAGGAAGCTGCTGTGCATCCTGCCTGTTAATTCCTATACAGTTCTGACATCTGTCTTTTCGTGTGTGCATAAGAAAGTAAATAAATGAAGAAGAGAAACTATCCAGAAGGGCTTTGACCTTATTCCATTTTCCATAAATAAATATATATTTACACACTTCCAGCAGACACTGGTGGAAGAGAACCTGTGTTGAATAATGTCCTAGAAGCCTTTGGGAAAATGCATTTTTAATTTGTTTCTGCTTCTCTTCTTACCTAGATGAAATAAGTGGATAATGCCAGAGAGACAGGCAGCATCCCAACGGCCTCACAGAGAAGCAATTACATATTCTTTTGCTCTCCCCTTGAAATCAGCAAAGATAAGAATACTATGTTGGCAGCACCTGCTGTTGTTGGTTTCTGGTCTTTTCTGTCTTTCTTTCTCCCTAGAATGAAAGCCAAGGAAGTTTCTAAAAAAAATAAAATAAAAATCACCTAACTTGGCCAACTGATCAGTTTTATAGCAGACTCTTGCAACAACAGACTATCCAGTTTGAATCACATCTTCCCAGTTGGATTATAAATGCATGATTGACTGAAAGTGCATATGAAACATGGGAACATGCTTCCCAGTTCCTGCAGGAAATAAGAGTTATAAGCCTTAGATATAAACACAGAAACACTTAGGCAATCATTTCGCTGGGGAGAGTACAGCTGGAAATTGAGGACTAAAAGCCATTCTTGTCTTGGAATAGGAGAGTAGAGCCTTGAGGGAGCCATTCTGATATGGACAGAAAAGGAGACCAGAACTCAGCAAAGTTGGTACCCACAGGAAGCAAGCACTTCATTCCTTTCCTTGCAATATATAAATAGAGCCTTTCTTCAGTTATTTTTAGATTTTTTTTTTAACAAACAAAATCCAGGTCATTGAAATCCAGAAACGTCACCTTTTTTCCTCTGAGTGACCCGCTTTGTCCTGATCCTGTCTCGGCATCTTCTTTCATTTCAATCTCCTTTGCTCCCTTCTCCCTCCAGGGCAACCCTATTTCAGGACAACTGACTTTGGCCCCAGTTCTCACTCATTTTATACTCTTCAGTCTTCTACTGAGTTGGTAGATTCCAAGCCCCAAAAGGGTAGGCAGCATGCCTGCAAAGTCTGTTGTTTCCATAGCAAAAGCAACACCAAGCACAATTAGGTACTTAATTGCTTGTGATGACTATGATTGATGATGCTTACTGCTTTTACAAATTCCAGAGAGGAATTGACCTCCCTACCAGATAGACGGCAGACAGCAATTCCTTCACAAACACTGCTTTGATAAAAGTATTCATGAAAATAATAAGGTCTTCAGACGGTCATCACAGTCATATCCACATAGGCACATGGCACGATAAACAGAAATCTATAGCAGCACCACTATCTTATGGTACCAATATCACATAGACTGCTGGGCTGGGGAGAAAACCCATTGAGTAAATGTGTAATTCATTCACTGCTTTGGGGAGCACATTACTTAACAGTATGAGTGTCCATAAACTAAAATGCCAATCAGGATGACAATCCTGTTGTGCTTTGAGAATATGTTAGAAAATCCATTAACATTCATTACCATTCTTCTTTACTGGGAGCCTCAAATAAGGATGAAGCCTCCTCCTCTTCCTCCTCTTCCTCCTCTTCTTCCTCTTCCTCCTCTTCTCCCTCCTTCTCATCTTCCTCTTCCTCCTCTTCTCCCTCCTTCTCATCTTCCTCTTCCTCCTCTTCCTCCTTCTCCCCCTTTTTCTTCACTTCTAATTATGTTGTCATATGAAGAGGCATCTATGAGGATCTTGGATAAAGGAACTAGGCTTCCAGCCAGTTACTAGGCAGTCAATATTCCATTGATGGAAACAGAAAATCAATATAAATAACAAAATCTAACAGCAATGACTAGAAAATATAGCTAGCAATGCTATTTCTCATTTCATTGTAACTAATAGTATATGTGGTAAATATTACTATTATATACCGTTTACACATGCAAACCCAGCAGTTTTCAGAGGTTAAATATTTTCGAATACTCTGGTAAGTAGGAGTAGCATGAAGCTAAAATCTGTATTATTGATATAGATTTTTATAATTAACAGACTGGCATCCAAAAGAAAATCTAATTTGGATGGAAAGTATAAGACATTCTTCAGGCAAATGACACAGTTTTGGTGAAATGGTGGTTCCAATGCTGCCTGCGCTGGTCAGACCCTTCAGGGTAAACATACAATACTGTGATGCATTACTGTTGTTGTCTGATATTGTTATTAATAATAAATCTAGTTATCAGTGAGGAGTCGGGGAGAGACTGGACTTTATTTGAAAGCACTTAATATTCTATACCACCCTCACAGGCCTGGCTTTCAAGCTGTGAGGGAATTGATAAAAGATTACAAAATTGGATAAGCAACTACATCCTGGATCAGGAAGCACTCCAAGAAAACTTCATTATCATCTATAGGCTTTATGAATGTCCAAGTTACCCCAGCAGCAGCCAATGGGAATAGCATTGCCTGAAAGTGTCCTTACAAATATATAAAATAAAACACATACACACTTGTGCATACACACACGGTTAACATTCCTTCCTAGAGCCCTAGAGGTAAGCCTTGGATAGGATCACAGTCTAAAACCTGGACCATGTAAAACCAGGTGTAGTTTTCTCCTCTGTCCCATGAAGAGAGCTTGCAAGTTTGAATTCATTTCTCACGTTCTCAACAGGAAGAGTTGAGATTTCTATACTAAGTTTTATAATTGCTGGCTTTTGATGGATTGATAGCTGATAAAACTGGTCGACAGTTGTCTGAAGTTTAAACATCGCTCATTGTGTCGCCTGCTGTAGTTAGAAACTGGGATACTCTCCAAAGGTATATGTGTCAAAGGCATGATCCTCACTCATGAGCAGGAAGTAAGTAAGACATCCTCTTAGAGGTGAGGCCTGCTGGAAGATCATATGAACAAGCTATATCAGCAGGGGATGTTGAGATCCTGTCCACTTGTATTTCTATGTACGTACTACTCATAGGGAAGAGCAACCTCCTCCAGTACCTTTTCCTTTCCAGGATATGATTTCACAATGGGGACAATTGACTTTGGAATGAAACCTCCATAGCTGTAAGTCACAATAAACCTTTCCTAATTTACGTTGGTTTTCTTGGACATTTTTGTCACAGCAACTCACTTTCATAGATCCCTTAAAGGATTTGAATTTGTGATTCCCGGAACTTAGGAAATTAGTCTGAACAGGTGAGAGGGTGCGCCAGAGAACCTGACAGCCTCTGGAACAGGCAGAAGCACAGAGGGGCTGAGGCAGCACCCTGTGTGGGCCGGGGACAGCCGGCCACCTTCCGGACCGGAGGACAGGTGCCCGCCCGGCTGGGGAGGCGACCTAAGCCACAGCAGCAGCGGTCGCCATTTTGGTCCGGGACCCGCCGAACTTAGGAAATTAGTCTGAACAGGTGAGAGGGTGCGCCAGAGAACCTGACAGCTTCTGGAACAGGCGGAAGCACAGAGGCACTGAGGCAGCACCCTTTGTGGGCCGGGGACAGCCAGCCACCGTCTGGACCGGAGGACAGGTGCCCGCCCGGCTGGGGAGGCGGCCTAAGCCACAGCAGCAGCGGTCGCCATCTTGGTCCGGGACCCGCCGAACTTAGGAAATTAGTCTGAATAGGTGAGGGGGTGCGCCAGAGAACCTGACAGCCTCTGGAACAGGCAGAAGCACAGAGGGGCTGAGGCAGCACCCTGTGTGGGCCGGGGACAGCCGGCCACCTTCCGGACCGGAGGACAGGTGCCCGCCCGGCTGGGGAGGCGGCCTAAGCCACAGCAGCAGCGGTCGCCATCTTGGTCCGGGACCCGCCGAACTTAGGAAATTAGTCTGAACAGGTGAGAGGGTGCGCCAGAGAACCTGACAGCTTCTGGAACAGGCGGAAGCACAGAGGCGCTGAGGCAGCACCCTTTGTGGGCCGGGGACAGCCAGCCACCGTCCGGACCGGAGGACAGGTGCCCGCCCGGCTGGGGAGGCGGCCTAAGCCACAGCAGCAGCGGTCGCCATCTTGGTCCCGGGACTCCAAGGAACTTAGGAATTTAGTCTGCTTAGGTGAGAGTCTGTACCACCTGGGAACTGCCAAAGCAACACACTGTCTGAGAAAGGTCCTGTTTTGGGCCTTCTTCTTCGGCCAGGAGGAGGTCCAAATACAAGATATCTGCGCACCTTCCCTGTAAGAGAGCTTGCCAGCAGAGAGTGCTCTGAGCACTGAAACTCAGAGGAGAGAATCTGTCTCCCAGGTCTGCTGATAGACGGTAACAGAATCACCAGAAGAACAATCTCTAAACAGAGTCAACTATAACTACTAACTCCAGAGATTACCAGATGGCGAAAGGTAAACGGAGGAATCTTACTAACAGGAACCAAGACCACTCACCATCACCAGAACCCAGCACACCCACTTCGCCCAGTCCAGGGAACCCCAACACACCTGAGAACCTAGACCTAGATTTAAAAGCATATCTCATGATGATGGTAGAGGACATCAAGAAGGACTTTAATAAATCACTTAAAGAAATACAGGAGAACACTGCTAAAGAGTTACAAGTCCTTAAAGAAAAACAGGAAAACACAATCAAACAGGTAGAAGTCCTTACAGAAAAAGAGGAAAAAACATACAAACAGGTGATGGAAATGAACAAAACCATACTAGACCTAAAAAGGGAAGTAGACACAATAAAGAAAACTCAAAGCGAGGCAACACTAGAGATAGAAACCCTAGGAAAGAAATCTGGAACCATAGATTTGAGCATCAGCAACAGAATACAAGAGATGGAAGAGAGAATCTCAGGTGCAGAAGATTCCATAGAGAACATCGGCACAACAATCAAAGAAAATGGAAAATGCAAAAAGATCCTAACTCAAAATATCCAGGAAATCCAGGACACAATAAGAAGACCAAACGTACGGATAATAGGAGTGGATGAGAATGAAGATTTTCAACTCAAAGGTCCAGCAAACATCTTCAACAAAATTATTGAAGAAAACTTCCCAAATCTAAAGAATGAGATGCATATGAACATACAAGAAGCCTACAGAACTCCAAATAGACTGGACCAGAAAAGAAATTCCTCCCGACACATAATAATCAGAACATCAAATGCACTAAATAAAGATAGAATACTAAAAGCAGTAAGGGAAAAAGGTCAAGTAACATATAAAGGCAAGCCTTTCAGAATTACACCAGATTTTTCACCAGAGACTATGAAAGCCAGAAGAGCCTGGACAGATGTTATACAGACACTAAGAGAACACAAACTGCAGCCCAGGCTACTATACCCAGCCAAACTCTCAATTATCATAGAGGGAGAAACCAAAGTATTCCACGACAAAACCAAATTCACGCATTATCTCTCCACGAATCCAGCCCTTCAAAGGATAATAACAGAAAAAAACCAATACAAGAACGGGAACAACGCCCTAGAAAAAACAAGAAGGTAATCCCTCAACAAACCTAAAAGAAGACAGCCACAAGAACAGAATGCCACCTTTAACAACTAAAATAACAGGAAGCAACAATTACTTTTCCTTAATATCTCTTAACATCAATGGTCTCAACTCGCCAATAAAAAGACATAGACTAACAAACTGGCTACACAAACAAGACCCAACATTTTGCTGCTTACAGGAAACTCATCTCAGAGAAAAAGATAGACACTACCTCAGAATGAAAGGCTGGAAAACAATTTTCCAAGCAAATGGTATGAAGAAACAAGCAGGAGTAGCCATCCTAATATCTGATAAGATTGACTTCCAACCCAAAGTCATCAAAAAAGACAAGGAGGGACACTTCATTCTCATCAAAGGTAAAATCCTCCAAGAGGAACTCTCAATTCTGAATATCTATGCTCCAAATACAAGAGCAGCCACATTCACTAAAGAAACTTTAGTAAAGCTCAAAGCACACATTGCGCCTCACACAATAATAGTGGGAGACTTCAACACACCACTTTCACCAATGGACAGATCATGGAAACAGAAACTAAACAGGGACACACTGAAACTAACAGAAGTGATGAAACAAATGGATCTGACAGATATCTACAGAACATTTTATCCTAAAACAAAAGGATATACCTTCTTCTCAGCACCTCATGGTACCTTCTCCAAAATTGACCACATAATAGGTCACAAATCAGGCCTCAACAGATTCAAAAATATTGAAATTGTCCCATGTATCCTATCAGATCACCATGCACTAAGGCTGATCTTCAATAACAAAATAAATAACAGAAAGCCAACATTCACATGGAAACTGAACAACACTCTTCTCAATGATACCTTGGTCAAGGAAGGAATAAAGAAAGAAATTAAAGACTTTTTAGAGTTTAATGAAAATGAAGCCACAACGTACCCAAACCTTTGGGACACAATGAAAGCATTTCTAAGAGGGAAACTCATAGCTATGAGTGCCTTCAAGAAAAAACGGGAGAGAGCACATACTAGCAGCTTGATAACACATCTAAAAGCTCTAGAAAAAAAGGAAGCAAATTCACCCAAGAGGAGTAGACGGCAGGAAATAATCAAACTCAGGGGTGAAATCAACCAAGTGGAAACAAGAAGAACTATTCAAAGAATTAACCAAACGAGGAGTTGGTTCTTTGAGAAAATCAACAAGATAGATAAACCCTTAGCTAGACTCACTAAAGGGCACAGGGACAAAATCCTAATTAACAAAATCAGAAATGAAAAGGGAGACATAACAACAGATCCTGAAGAAATCCAAAACACAATCAGATCCTTCTACAAAAGGCTATACTCAACAAAACTGGAAAACCTGGACGAAATGGACAAATTTCTGGACAGATACCAGGTACCAAAGTTGAGTCAGGATCAAGTTGACCTTCTAAACAGTCCCATATCCCCTAAAGAAATAGAAGCAGTTATTAATAGTCTCCCAGCCAAAAAAAGCCCAGCACCAGACGGGTTTAGTGCAGAGTTCTATCAGACCTTCAAAGAAGATCTAACTCCAGTTCTGCACAAACTTTTTCACAAGATAGAAGTAGAAGGTATTCTACCCAACTCATTTTATGAAGCCACTATTACTCTGATACCTAAACCACAGAAAGATCCAACAAAGATAGAGAACTTCAGACCAATTTCTCTTATGAACATCGATGCAAAAATTCTTAATAAAATTCTCGCTAACCGAATCCAAGAACACATTAAAGCAATCATCCATCCTGACCAAGTAGGTTTTATTCCAGGGATGCAGGGATGGTTTAATATACGAAAATCCATCAATGTAATCCATTATATAAACAAACTCAAAGACAAAAACCACATGATCATCTCGTTAGATGCAGAAAAAGCATTTGACAAGATCCAACACCCATTCATGATAAAAGTTCTGGAAAGATCAGGAATTCAAGGCCAATACCTAAACATGATAAAAGCAATCTACAGCAAACCAGTAGCCAACATCAAAGTAAATGGAGAGAAGCTGGAAGCAATCCCACTAAAATCAGGGACTAGACAAGGCTGCCCACTTTCTCCCTACCTTTTCAACATAGTACTTGAAGTATTAGCCAGAGCAATTCGACAACAAAAGGAGATCAAGGGGATACAAATTGGAAAAGAAGAAGTCAAAATATCACTTTTTGCAGATGATATGATAGTATATATAAGTGACCCTAAAAATTCCAACAGAGAACTCCTAAACCTGATAAACAGCTTCGGTGAAGTAGCTGGATATAAAATTAACTCAAACAAGTCAATGGCCTTTCTCTACACAAAGAATAAACAGGCTGAGAAAGAAATTAGGGAAACAACACCCTTCCCAATAGCCACAAATAATATAAAATATCTCGGCGTGACTCTAACGAAGGAAGTGAAAGATCTGTATGATAAAAACTTCAAGTCCCTGAAGAAAGAAATTAAAGAAGATCTCAGAAGATGGAAAGATCTCCCATGCTCATGGATTGGCAGGACCAACATTGTAAAAATGGCTATCTTGCCAAAAGCAATCTACAGATTCAATGCAATCCCCATTAAAATTCCAACTCAATTCTTCAACGAATTAGAAGGAGCAATTTGCAAATTCATCTGGAATAACAAAAAACCGAGGATAGCAAAAACTCTTCTCAAGGATAAAAGAACCTCTGGTGGAATCACCATGCCTGACCTAAAGCTTTACTACAGAGCAATTGTGATAAAAACTGCATGGTACTGGTATAGAGACAGACAAGTGGACCAATGGAATAGAATTGAAGACCCAGAAATGAACCCACACACCTATGGTCACTTGATCTTCGACAAGGGAGCCAAAACCATCCAGTGGAAGAAAGACAGCATTTTCAACAATTGGTGCTGGCACAACTGGTTGTTATCATGTAGAAGAATGCGAATCGATCCATACTTATCTCCTTGTACTAAGGTCAAATCTAAGTGGATCAAGGAACTTCACATAAAACCAGAGACACTGAAACTTATAGAGGAGAAAGTGGGGAAAAGCCTTGAAGATATGGGCACAGGGGAAAAATTCCTGAACAGAACAGCAATGGCTTGTGCTGTAAGATCGAGAATTGACAAATGGGACCTAATGAAACTCCAAAGTTTCTGCAAGGCAAAAGACACTGTCTATAAGACAAAAAGACCACCAACAGACTGGGAAAGGATCTTTACCTATCCTAAATCAGATAGGGGACTAATATCCAACATATATAAAGAACTCAAGAAGGTGGACCTCAGAAAATCAAATAACCCCCTTAAAAAATGGGGCTCAGAACTGAACAAAGAATTCTCACCTGAGGAATACCGAATGGCAGAGAAGCACCTGAAAAAATGTTCAACATCCTTAATCATCAGGGAAATGCAAATCAAAACAACCCTGAGATTCCACCTCACACCAGTGAGAATGGCTAAGATCAAAAATTCAGGTGACAGCAGATGCTGGCGAGGATGTGGAGAAAGAGGAACACTCCTCCATTGTTGGTGGGATTGCAGGCTTGTACAACCACTCTGGAAATCAGTCTGGCGGTTCCTCAGAAAATTGGACATAGTACTACCGGAGGATCCAGCAATTCCTCTCCTGGGCATATATCCAGAAGAAGCCCCAACTGGTAAGAAGGACACATGCTCCACTATGTTCATAGCAGCCTTATTTATAATAGCCAGAAACTGGAAAGAACCCAGATGCCCCTCAACAGAGGAATGGATACAGAAAATGTGGTACATCTACACAATGGAGTACTACTCAGCTATTAAAAAGAATGAATTTATGAAATTCCTAGCCAAATGGATGGACCTGGAGAGCATCATCCTGAGTGAGGTAACACAATCACAAAGGAACTCACACAATATGTACTCACTGATAAGTGGATACTAGCCCAAAACCTAGGATACCCACGATATAAGATACAATTTCCTAAACACATGAAACTCAAGAAAAATGAAGACTGAAGTGTGGACACTATGCCCCTCCTTAGAAGTGGGAACAAAACACCCATGGAAGGAGTTACAGAAACAAAGTATGGAGCTGAGATGAAAGGATGGACCATGTAGAGACTGCCATATCCAGGGATCCACCCCATAATCAGCTTCCAAATGCTGACACCATTGCATACACTAGCAAGATTTTACTGAAAGGACCCAGATGTAGCTGTCTCTTGTGAGACTATGCCGGGGCCTAGCAAACACAGAAGTGGATGCTCACAGTCAGCTAATGGATGGATCACAGGGCTCCCAATGGAGGAGCTAGAGAAAGTACCCAAGGAGCTAAAGGGAACTTCAACCCTATAGGTGGAACAACATTATGAACTAACCAGTACCCCTGAGCTCTTGACTCTAGCTGCATATGTATCAAAAGATGGCCTAGTCGGCCATCACTGGAAAGAGAGGCCCATTGGACACGCAGACTTTGTGTGCCCCGGTACAGGGGAACGCCAGGGCCAAAGGGGGGGAGTGGGTGGGTAGGGGATTGGGGGTGGGTGGGTAAGGGGGACTTTTGGTATAGCATTGGAAATGTAAATGAGCTAAATACCTAATAAAAAAAAAATGAAAAAAAAAAAAAAAAAAAGAATTTGTGATTCCCAAACAGTACTGAAAACTTGATAGACCTTATCTATTCCAGCTCCAGGGTTAGCAGATCCAGGTATTAAATAATGCTAAATAACAGGATCTATTCCTTTTGTGTGTTTTTTTAAATATCTTCTTCTCCTATGATTTTGAGTTAAAGACACAAGGATTATGAAACTGTCAAAGTGATGGAGTAAAACTAAACAATAGAGAACAACGGCACTTGAGGGGATTAGTGAAAGCCAGGGAGTCTTCTTAGTAACAAGAAGATGCATCAAACTAGAGAAACACTGTGAGAAAATAATTCTTAAATACAGCTTGTTCATATGATCCTGACAGAATTCAGAGGACATCATGCTTTATATGAATAAAGTAAACTAGACTTCGGATTATTAACACCAACTAATAGTGCCAACTGCTTTCTTCAGTGTGCAGCCCACTTGAGAAATGATCCTATGGGCTGATAGAGCAAAAGAAGGAAAAATGCCAAAGTCCCAAGGAAACATTGCAAAAGCTGGCTAGTTAAGGACCAGGAGGTTGCTAGGCAGCCAACATTTAGATGCTGTATTCCTTTTTACCATCATACCCAGACACCATATCCTGTTATAGCTATAGGTTAGCTGGTTTAGGTCATTCAGCCTATCTAATTATACTTTCTTCCATCCTTTAAGCCAGAATAGGATATTTCAAATGTCCCTATCCCCAAGTAGAGTTATATTTGGGGTATCAATGCATTTTTTTAAAATGTGGAATAAGCAAACTTAGGACCTCATACATTTACTTAGGTTATAAAATAGCTTGTTTGATTACTAAAACTTTCTCCAAGCCAATACACCACTTCTCCTTACATTCATTAAGTCATGCTACTCTTTGTGTAAACCATCTAATATAGATCGCAGTCATCCACTAGAGGGTGAATGTCCACACTGCTGTGGAGAAGTAAATGAGAGTGGTACCAAGGGCTCCTAATCAGTTTAAATGAAGATAATCATTGGGCAAAGGCATGTACTCAAAAAGGCTGAAGCCTTGGTTCTGTGTGGAGATGGAACCTCTAGAAATGTAATGGCAGTTAAATGAGGACATGGGGCAGAGCTTTCATGGGATGGAATTGGTTTCCTTATGAGAAACGACAGTTTGTTTGTTCTCTATATTCATGAATGCACACACGAAAAGCCCATATGACAAAAAAGCAAACTAATTTCAAGCTAGGCAGGAACCCTTATCAGAAACCAAAATCATCTATCTGTTTTACAGCCTTCAGAACTATAAAAGTGTTTCTGTTGTCAAGCCAACAGGATATGGTATTTTTTGCTATGAAAACACAAGAAGATTGATGTAAGGACTGAAGGTGTAGGTATGGGGTTCTACTCTATTCTATATAGGTTATTTTGTCTGAGGAGAAAGAGGGCTTGATAGGAATTGAGCAGTGTTGGCATATGGGGATGGAAGGGAGGAAAACAAGATGCCTTTTCCTCAGGTAGAACTGTGCTCCAGCCTAGAGATAGGAAGCAGTTCAGAGCAGGCAAGTTTTATTTTCCTCACTGACATTTGAAGTAGCCTCTTCCCTTCAGGGATCATATCAGCTCAGCGTCAATTCCACATGCTAGTGCACTGACAGGCAACAGACACATCAGTAGAAGTAAAAGCCCACCAGAGAACTTATCAAAATCCAAGTATAGATGAAAACTCGGAGGACTTCTGGAAGTCACTTGGGAGATGTAGGAAGCACGGGATGAAGTAGAAAAGCTTGGATTAAGGGCCACGAAGTTAAAAAGCTTTGGTGAGGAGTTATAATGTTAGAAAACAATAAGAATTAATGCTAGATACCTAAAAGCCAGCGGGGCCTGGGAGAAATGAGAAGAGGGTTAGCTGGTAATGTGAAAAGAAGGGATATTTTGTACATTAAAATATGTTCTAACAATTCTCTTCCTTCTTCTGTTTCTGTATGTATATAACACACACACACACACACACACACACACACACACACACACACACACACACACACATTTAAGATCCCAGCAATCCCTTCTTTCTTTATCCTCTTATATTTATAAACACAAGGTACTGTGGGAGAGGGGTCTTTGTGCAATTCTCAGTTTGAGTCAGTACCTTCTCTCTCAAGGACTTCAATTGTAATATTTTAAATTTTTATTGTTTGACATTTTATGCATCTATATAATGAATTTTAATCATTTCATTTCACCCCTACAACTTCTCTCATCTGCCCCCCTTTCCTATTGTAATCCTTCTCCTTAACTGATTCCCATCTTATTTTCATTTTCTTGTTGTGTGTGTCCTAGTGAGTTTAATTATTGTTGATTGCCCAAGTATATGGGAGGTTATTTACTACAGCAAGATCAATTTCTCAGTGACTACACCAGTGGAGAAAATGATATCTCACCCCATTTTCAACATAGCCCCTCAGAAAAGGCTAGTCTTATTGGTCTCTCCTTTCTTCTTTTATTGTGAAAAGTTAACAGGGTCAATTTAGTGCAGATCTTGTGCAGATAACCACAGCTACAGTGAGTTCGTGCCATGTCCACAAGACATCTTCCCATCCTCTGACTCTTCAGAATTTCCCCTTCCTTCCATGATGCTTCCTGGGCTGTGGGAAAGTAATACACAACTCCATACCATTGAGAAATAATCCCTTTACTGTCTGTATGGGAGTATGTGCAGTGCACACAGATGCCAGACAACAACTGAAACATCCCTCTAGTCTCTCTCTCTCTCTCTCTCTCTCTCTCTCTCTCTCTCTCTCTCTCTCTCTCTCTCTCTGCTTTCTTTATCTTCTTCCTCTCTTTCTTCTTTATCCTTCCTTCCTTCTCCTTCCTTCCTTCCTTCCTTCCTTCCTTCCTTCCTTCCTTCCTTTCTTTCTTTCTTTCTTTCTTTCTTTCTTTCTTTCTTTCTTTCTTTTTCTTTCTTTCTTTCTTCTTCTTTCTCTCTCTCTTTCTCTCTCTTCCTTTCTTTCTCTCTCTTTCTCTCTTTCTTTCTTTCTTTCTTTCTTTCTTTCTTCTTTCTTTCTTTCTCTCTCTCTTTCTCTCTCTCTCTTTCTTTCTTTCTTTCTTTCTTTCTTTCTTTCTTTCTTTCTTTCTTTCTTTCTCTCTTTCTTTCTTTCTCATACCGACATCAAATTCTTCCCTGACATCTCAAAATCATAATATTCTGAAACCAACTTTCTCCCACTCACCTGGCCGAATGGTGACTCTGGGAACAATTACTGGTCAAAGTTATTTTGTTACCATTATTTCTTAGATCCACCTCAGATTTTGCTTATGACTAATTAATATCCTTATTCACTATGGAAGTAATTGTTATTTCTGAAGGACTGAGATATGAAGACCAGCAGAAGACTATAACACCACTGATAACTGAGTTACTTCACTTGCAGCCTGAGTCACAGAGTGGAAATTTGAGTCAGCCACTATAATCCTCCATCCATCACAGGAAATAACATGTGGATCATCAATAAAAGCCACAGGATGAGTCTTCTAGTTATGGCTAAAATAGCATCCCCCAATGGAAGTTGATATTTGAGTCTTTCAGACTGGTTCATCCTAGAGGGCTGATGGAGCACGGAAGTTGATGATTTTCCATATAGTAAAAAATGGGCTTCAAATTCTGGATGTGTGAAATATTCATAATGTATAGTTTTTATGGCAGATGGGCTTATTTCTCAAAAGTCCTAATCTTCTTAGCTCATAGAGAAAGCTTATGGCTACTGAGAAAGATGTTTTGATTCATCTGATATTGCTAAGGAACAAATGAAGTTCATTAAGGAACTTCTAGGGATGCCAAAGCTAGACTGTAAGTAAAATATGCATGGCCCCCACTGAAACTCAAAGCAACACTTTCCAAATCAGTGGCTCAGACATAAATATGTTTAAGAATATTTCTGCTTTCTTTCTTGGGTTTGCAATACCGCAGTATTACTTTGCCCTGCATTTGCGATTCATGGAGTCTTTTAGGTCATCCTTTTAGTACTGTGTTTTCAGCTGTACTTAATTGTGCTTTAACAAAAACAACAGCAACAAACAATCAAAGAGTAGGCTAACCTTCCAACTAGAACTTTTCCTATAGAGAGAGGGCTTCAAAACACAGAGGATCATTATCAATATATCTAATCATCAGCAGACATCCATCTATCCCTCTTCCAAACACTCATATTTTACCTCTATCCTTGAGGACAGTGAAGATCTTGCTGGGTCTAGGACTTCACTCCTAGTTGTCATAACCTTAGAATGTGTAGTCTATGAGCCAATGTTATTTATATTATCAAAAACAGAACCAGAAGTCCTGTATATAAGACTGATAATGCCTAGTCTAGTTTAAGAAATTGAAAACAGTAGGAGATTGTATAGCGTTTGTGTGAGGGGTGTTTGTTTGTCTGCTGCTTTGTTTTGTCTATAGAAATCATTAGGCTTTCTCTCTCCTCCCACCAAGCAAGATGCCCAAAGGAAAGAAGGCCAAGTGGAAGAAGGTGGGCCCAGTTCCCACCATCATCAAGAAACAGAAGGCCAAAATTGAAGTCAATCCTTTGTTTGAGAAAAGGCCCAACAACTTTGGCATTGGGCAGGACATCCAGGCCAAAAGAGATCTAACGTGCTTCTTCAAATGGCCCCACTACATCAGGCTGCAGCATTAAAGACCCATCCTTTATAAGCGGCTCAAAGCACCTCTTGCCATTAACCAGTTCACCCAGGCTCTGGACAGGCAAATAGCTACTTAGCTGCGTAAGCTTGCCCACAAGTACAGGCCAGAGACAAAGCAATAGAAGAAGCAAGGCTACTGTCCTGTGCTGAGAATAAAGCTGCTGGCAAAGCGGACATCCCAACTAAGAGACCACCTGTCCTCTGAGCAGGAGTCAATACGGTCACCACCTTGGTGGAGAACAAGAAGGCTCAGCTGGTAGTGATTGCCCATGATGTAGACCCCATTGAACTGGTGGTTTTCCTGCCTGCCCTGTTCAAAAGATGGTGGTGCCCTGATGCATTATCAAGGGAAAGGCCAGGCTGGGGCGCGTGGTCCACAGGAAGTCATGTACCACTGTTGCCTTCACACAGGTTATCTCGAGAGACAAGGGAGTTCTGGCTAGGCTGGTGGACGATATTAGGACCAATTTTAATGATAGATAGGACGAGATCTGCTGACACTGGGGAGGCAACGTCCTGGGTCCTAAATCTGTGGCTCACATCGCTAAATCAGAAAAGGCAAAGGCTAATGAACTCACCACAAACTGGGTTAAATGTACACTAAGTTTTCTGTACAAAAATATAATTAGAAAAATTTATAAAAGAAATTAATGATAACCACAGGACGATAATAACTATTGTGAAAGACAGCCGAATGGAGAACCAAACCTGCTAAGTGTTGAATAAAAAAATAATAATAAGCAGACATTCTAATAGACTTACACAAGCAAAAAAAGTTAAATATTGCTAAGTTAAAAAAAAAAAAAGGAACGTTCAGAGGCAAGAGGCAGGGGAATCAGGTAGACAGATTGTAATTAGCAGTTACCTACACTGGATCATGTCCAGGACATAAGGGCTAACATCACCTCTGCCATTCTGAAAGGTGCCCTGGGATTCCTAATAAACTCAAGTAATTAGGAGTCCCCTCCTCATTTTGTTTCCATTAACATATGGAAGCCCAATCCTACCTCATGCCCAAGGGGGGTTGTTCTGATCTGCCTGGTAATGATTTTGCACAAATACAAAATGCTACCTATCATTTGGGTGATGTGCTGATTTCAAATAAATCACTGAATTTGAAAATTCATGTTGATGTAACCAAAGATATCCTGAACTATTTTTAACAAAGTTACATTATACCAAGACAAAAAAATCAGTCAAAATTAATGCATTCAATAGAATCACCAAAGAACAACTTATTATAATACTTGGTTGGAGGCTTGCAATGAAAAACTATGCAGAGACATTAATCTGCCGGGCCCAGGGTGGTATGGTGTTGAGTGAAGTGTACCCAGTTCATAAGACACCTTAAAGCAGAAACTTTTAAAGCAACATTTATCTGTCATGGCTTGAATTGTTTAGTAATAATAGTGCTTTACATACATGTGCATATACATTTTTACTTATGATTGTTATTTATTTATTTTATTTTATTTTGTGTGTATGTGTGTGCAGTGTACACATGCTCAGGTATGTACATGTGTGTCATGGTAGTCATATGCTGGTCACTGGGCAACCTGCCTGAATTGGTTTTCAACTTTCATCGTATGGATTCTAGAATAAAACTCAGGTGGTCTCAGGAGCAAACTCTTTTCCCTATTCTGCCATCTCTCCAGCTACAATGTTTTATATTTTTTTAACAAGCAAATATAATTATTACTAATACAGATGTAGATTTCTGAACAACAACGTTACTGAAACCTTACTACCAGTTTTAGTTAAGAATATTGTGGTGATGTAATGATCTATAACACATATAACATTGCTAGAGAACTTATAAACAGCACTACCTAAATTATGTATATAGCACAGGAAGGACTATCTTGATAGCAACCTTTTATTTTTCCTTTACATTAGAGAGAATGTGGATAAATGAAAATGCCAACTGTTCACTGAATACTCACCACACAAAGGGCACTGGGTTTGCTGTATTCACAATGGGTTCCATCATTTCATATAGAAAATAATTTGATGCTGCTGATGTATAGTTGGGTATTTACGGTTGTCTGACTCTGTAATGCAATTAAGCCCCAGGACCTCCTAAGATGCAAAAGGTTAGTTGTCTTCCCGTAGTAAAGTTCTCTGCAGGAGCAGAACTTCACAGCAAGCTTTAGCTTAACAGTTTATGTCAGTAGAAATTCTATAAGAAAATTCATAGTGTAGAAGGGAAGAGAATTCTGCATTAGCTAAGATGTGGTAATGGGTCAAGGAGGGGAGAGAGAAGTGAGGGAGAAGCAAGAGGCACAAAGGAAAGAAAAGGGAAGCCAAGCTTCCACAGTCCCCCAACACCTCTGTTACCTAAAGGACAGTAGGACAATAAGGGAAGGGCTCTTGACTAGTCCTCACAGGAAATAAAAGCGAAGATCTCCATAGGCCTAATCATTGATGTTTAGCTGCCAAGTAAATGCATTTGGTTGGATAAGGTTTAGTGAATGCTAATGATTTCTTCTCTGAGCAGACACTTAGCTACAAGAGACAGGTTTGCCTCCTGGACCTCTCTCCAAATATTCAGAACAAACTAGATACTGAAAGGAGGGGAAAGAATATACACCAGGCTTTGAAGGGTGCTATTAAACTGTGAGTGAGCACGGGCTTTCATGTTGGCACTTCTTTTATTCTTATTCTACATCAAATTAGCTTTCTTTAAAAAAATAAAAAGCATTAAAGATTGCAATTTGTGTTTAGTGCATGCTGATATTTTCATAAAATGGTAATATGGAGGAAGCACAGTGGGTGATTGCAAGTTATACTTCCCATGGACTTCCTTAAGAACAGTCTATATACTTAGCCTAATCCTTAGAACATAGGCACAGTTATTTCTCCATAAAAGTCCACCAGATGCTTAAGAGAATGTGGAGAAAGAGGAACACTATTCCATTGCTGGTGGGATTGCAAACTGGTATGACCACTCTGGAAATTATTTTGGTGGTTCCTCAGAAAATTGGACGTAGTACTCTACCTGAGGACCCAGCTATACCACTCCTGGGCATATACCCAGAAGATGCTCCGACATGTAATATGAACATATCCTCCACTATGTTCATAGAAGCCTTATTTATAATAGCCAGAAGCTGGAAAGAACCCAGATGTACCTCAACAGAAGAATGGATACAGAAATTTTGATACACTTATTCAATGGAGTACTAATCAGCTATTAAAAATGGTGAATTCATGAAGTTCTTAGGCTAATGGATGGAACTAGAAAATATCATCCTGAGTGAGGTAACCCAATCACAAAAGAACACACATGGTATTCACTCACTGATAAGTGGCTATTAGCCCAGAAGTTCAGGATAACCAGGATACAATTCATAGACCACATGAAGCTCAAGAAGGAAGACCACAGTGTGGATACTTCAGTCCTTCTTAGAAGGGGGATCAAAAATACCCATAGGAGGAGATACAGAGACAAAGTGTGAAGCAGAAACTGAAGGAATGACCATCCTGAGACTGCCCCATCTGGGGATCCACCCCATAAACAACCACCAAACCCAGACACTATTGTGGATACCAACAAGTATTTGCTGACAGGAGCCTGAAATAGCAGTCTCCTGAGAGGCTCTGCCTGTGCCTGAAAAATACAGAGATGAATGTTCACAGCCATCTATTGGACTGAGCATAGGGTCTCCAATGGAGGAACTAGAGAAAGGACCCAAGGAGCTGAAGGGGTTTACAGCTCCATAGGAAGAACAATAATATGAACCAACCAGTACCCCCAGAGCTCCTAGGGACTAAACCACCAACCAAAGATTACACATGGAGGGACCCATGGCTCCAGCTGCATATATAGCAGAGAATGGCCTTGTGGGACATCAATGAGAGAAGAGGCCCTTGGTCTTGTGAAGGTTTTATGCCCTAGTATAGGGCTAGGACAGGGAAGCAGGAGTGGGTGGGTCAGTGGGTGTGGGTGTGGGGGCATGATGGGAGGGTCGTTTCGAAGGGAAAATGAGGAAAGGGAATAAAATTTGAAATGTAAATAAAGAATATTAGGGGAAAAAATGGCTACCAGAGTGCTTGGAGGTAAGATGCAGCTCCTAGTTTTTCAAGTGTCAATCTAACAGGTGACAACAAAGCCATTTTCTTCTAGCTGTTGAAAATTCCTGTCACTCTCTTGAAATCATCAAATGATTGCATCTGACAGGAAGTGAGCTGAGGAATGGGACACAGTCCCTATGCCAATACCCAATTCCAACATAATGGACTGAGAATATTCTCTAAAGGTAACCGGATCTCTCAAGCTTCAATAAAGCGTGGGGCCCTCTGTAAAAGACTAGGTCATCCTTGAGGAGCCTGACAACACATCCATTCAAGTTATTTTTACATGTACTTTCCCTAATTGTAGCCTATATAAACATAAAAGTAACTGCAATTTACTTAGGCATATAGCCTTTATGCGACCAATGTTGATTTACAAATTAGATACAAGTAAAATGACAAATTAGATACAAGTAAAATGCTCAGGTATAAAATTTCAATTAGCAGTATCAATTTAACATGGCAGCCAATGTTGGTTAATTTAAATCAGATTACTAGCCCCATAGCAAACTTTAATACTTCTGACCTCCCTGGCCTAAAACCTACAGAGCATGTGATGCCCATACTGAGACTTGCTAGCATTCTGTTTATATTTTCTTCTACCCATCTCCCAATTTTGCCTATAATTTAAAATTTCTGCCATTGTTTGTTACAAATGCAGTTCTTAGGTCATCCTCCTGCCTCTGCTCTCTTCCCACTGCCCCTTAACAACAAAAGGAGGACTCATTTTCTTGTGCCAGGCTTATGAAAACAATTGAATACCAGCATTTATGTCCTGTGTCAATGCTTGCTGATGTCTAGGTGATCTTTACGATTTACTTGCATTCTAGTATTTCTGAACTGTCACTAATGCTCAGTACAGATAGAACGGTCACCACTTGCAGAGAACTCTGGATCTCTGGGAATAGTTCAGAAATCCCTTCCCTAGATGCGCAATCTGTGAGCCTTATGCATTCTTTACTCTGAAACCTCAAGCTCAGGAAAAGTGTGGCAGACGTTTTAGAAGGAGGCCCATAACTACTTACTTCCATATGTAGCACTAAAGTAACATGATTACTTCAGTCTGTTCATAAGCAGATTCCCAGTACTTTTAGACTTTGGTCTCAGGAATCAGATCCAACAAGTTCATGGCAAGTCATGACCCTCATCAGGGCAAGCGTTTCCTACTCCTGACTTCAGGGATCATGTCTGAGACCAGAGGAATTTGTCTGCCCATCAAAACCCTCCATTACAAAAGTTTTGAGAGGTCACGGCATTCACAAAACTGACGCATCACAAACAACTATACAAAGAAAATTTGACATGCGTTCCATTGAAAATAATATAAAGAAGTCATAGCTCCGTTGACATCGATGAACTTCCAGTATTCCTATGCCAAATACGGCAGTCTCACTCACATGTGAATATTTTTTTTCTCCTCTCCTCTTCTTTCTTTGGTCTCATTTCATGATAGTAGAGGCCCACTATGTCCCCGAGTGTCCCCTGGCTGCTTCTTAGACTTGTCTGGGCAACAATTTGGGCTCCCAACCCTGAGAAGTCAATAAGACTCAGCTATTTGTGAGAAGGATGGCTGCTGTGTCCCAGTCAGAATCATTTGAGGCCATTTTCTCTCATTGATAGAGGAGAAAGATTCACTTACAGTAGAAATGCAGCCAGCTTGCAGCATTGAATTCAATTACCCAGGCCCAGAACTGGCCAGTGTGCCCTGTGGTTAGAAAGGAAATGGGATAAAAGGGTTATCTTGCTTTTTTTTTTCTTTCCTTTTGTACCCTAGTGTCATTAATTGAACTTGTTCATTTTCATATTACTCACGGGACTCTCCTCTCTGATAAAATGAGGATTTATTTAATGAGACAGTTTTGATAAAATGCCCTGTCAGGGGAAAAGAATCCTAGGGTTAAATAGACATATATTAAGGTTAATCCCTGTCAATTTACGATCAAATCCTCAAAGTTGAGACTGGGGTTTTTGGAAATTTAAATACTTTCATTACTTACACAGCAGTTTTGATAATGGTAGCTCACAGCCACAAAAGGTGTTGCTCCCTGTACAGATAAAGAGGAGTTCTTTATACAAGGAATTGGTAGGCATCAAAGCACAAGTGGGAGGTGGGAACCTACCAAGAAGGGCCTGAGTCAAATATTTGTCTTGCTACATGGCACTTGAGTAATTCTCATACTTATTAAACTTCACTAGTTCTTTCTGCCCCACACACAGAGGGGTATGAAGGTAAATCTTCACCAAGACTTTATCTATTGCTGGTCTTAGGGTAAAGGTACTCTGCTTTCTACTTTCAAAAAAAGTTACAGCACTGTGTTCACAAGAAAAAGCAGATGCTGGGACAATAGCTCCTTTGGCAAAATGCTTGCAAATGCATGCATGACAATCTTAGTTCAAGACCTGGCATTCATGTAAAAAGCTGAGCACAGTTGAGAAGACTTGTTATATCTGAGGGGTCAGAGACAGAAAACAGCACCTAGTCTTGTCCTTGAGCCCCAGTCCCAATGAGAGGCCCTGTCTATGAAGATAAAGTGAATGGCACCTGAGGATCACTACCTGAAGCTGAGCTCTGACATGCACAAGTACACATGTGCCTATACCACAACACACACACACACACACACACACACACACACACACAGAGAGAGAGAGAGAGAGACAGAGACAGAGACAGAGACAGAGACAGAGAGACAGAGAGACAGAGAGATACAAAGACAGAGACAGAGAGATAGAGAGACAGAGAGATACAAAGACAGAGACAGAGAGTAAATTTTGTTAAAATGAAAAAAGTTAAAGCCACCAACAAAGGATTTTTTTACTTCAGATTTGCACTTTCCAGGGAATGCATAAAGGGCAAGCATAGTTGATATTAAATCGATTTAAATCAATATGAATTACTTGAGATTCTATGCTAGAGGAACTGGAAGAAAATTCCAAAATTATACTACATTTACATGGGAATTAATAGGACTTCAAACTACCTTTATTATTGGTTACTGGGCAAGAACAAATAGAAGCATAGATGTGCAGCTGGCAGAGATGGCCATTTGGCAGTGCCAAGCTATGCTGGCATTTTTGTAGACACACTGCTGATGGTACATCAGGTAGTATCATTCTATATGACACGGTAGACCAGCACCTCTTATGGTGCCAATTGGCACTGAGATCAATGGTCCACAGATCCTCTTCATTTCAATAATAAAGGCAATGCTGCTTGACATGACAGCCTGGAAGCAGTGGAGTGAGCATAAGGGGAGACATGATTCATGCGTGTAAGTGACAAAGGACGTTCTTCCTACTCTGAAGGTAGGAACGATATTTGCAGTATTCTAGCACAGACCCTAGATATTAAAAGAGTACAAAGGGAAGCTGCACACCTGGGTTTTATGTCTCACTCTGGTACGGTATATGATTGCAGGCAAGTCATTGAACCTGACATTCTGAAATGTGTATATTGCCACCTGCTAAGCAGATGAGAATCCTCTGAAAGACCTGACATTTATATGATGCTTAGAGATATTTCAAACCAATTTAACATGAAAGTCCAATTTATAATGACTGACTTAGACTATTTTGGGACAATAGGCAAACATAGTGAACTGTCATACACCCTTTCTGAAAGGTTGGTGATAGGGAAAAACAATTCACATAGGTGAGTGTTATGGGGCAGCATAGTGGACAAAGTCCATTGTTTGAATTTTAGACAATTAGTATTTAAAATGTTAAAAGGATAGGCATCTTTCTTCTCATTCTTCTTAATAAGCCTCCTCTATCTCTGTCTTTCTGTCTATCTCTGTTGGTGGTCTGTCTGTCTGTGCCTGTCTGTCTGTCTCTCTCTCTTCCTCTCTCTCTCTCTCTCTCTCTATATATATATATATATATATATATATATATATATATATATATATACATACAATATATATATATATATATATATGATACTACATTCTATTTATTTACTTTGTGTGCATGTACACTATGTGCAGACATGTCACAGCACATGCACACATGTGAAAATCAGATGATTACTTTGGGATGTCAATTATCTCCTTTCCATGTGGGTCTTAAATATGAAACTCAGGTCACCAGGCCTGGCAGCAAGCACCCTTACTTTCTGAGCCATGTCACTACCCCTACCCCTCTTTTCTTTCTCTTATGGGGTTCCAATCGAAATCAGACTTCCCCCCTTCCCCACTAAGTCCATTTAACTTAGCCTTTCATTTTCGAATGAATGGCCCCGCCAGTTACTTCTTTTCAATGAAGCCAGAAGGAATAGCAACTAGCTGCATGAGTAATAAGCAGTATAGACGGCAGCAGCTCATAAGACTGGTGGATTGTGGGGGGAACACACTGTTTCCTAGCACAATGTGTATTTCCTGCAATATGTGTAACTAAGCAGGAATCCTACCACACTGGGGATAAATTACAGAGTGCGCCAAACTGCATAAGAAAAACAATCCAGAACAAAATAAAACATACACCTTTCTCCTCTGCCACTAAGAGGAAAACAGCAGAATCCTCACAAAAGCATCAGGTTGATATGACTGCAGGGAAATATTTTTAAATACTTTTTCCTTTACTTCTTGTTAAATCCCCACAACATTTTGGCCCCATATAGTCAACAGCACAGTATGGCTTGGTGTCTATTCTAAGAAAAATCAGATCTCTCTCTCTCTCTCTCTCTCTCTCTCTCTGTCTCCCTCTTCTTCTCTCCCTCCCTCATCCTATCCCTCCTTGTCCTCCCTCTCCCTTTCCCTCTCTCTATCCTTCTCTCTCCCTCCCACTCTCCTTCAGACTCCTCCTTCCTTTCCTCCCTCCCTTCCCCCCTCCTACTCTCTATTCCTCTATCCCTTTCTCTCTTTTGGTTTTACAGAGCAACATTACTAGTTTTATTCAACAGCTGGAGAAAGACAATTTGACAACGCTAATCTATCGCAGAGTCCAGGCCAGCCTTCTTCTCTCTCTTCTCTCCCCGATGAGCAGCAGTAATAAAAGCTCAACAGCTCTAAAAGCAATCGATTCTGAAACGGTGTGGTACAATTACCAGCCCGGATGGTGGAAAAGACTTCCAGTAAAATAAAGAGAAGATAAATACAGTCTCTGCAGTGGGAGCAGCTTCTGTTGTAGAAGCAGCTGCTTGGTTCAGCAAGAGACAAGGCACAGGGCCTGGAATGATGTGTGTGTGTGTGTGTGTGTGTGTGTGTGTGTGTGTGTGTGTGTGTGTGTGGAGGGGGTGGGGGTGGTGAATGGCTGGGCAGCCAGCAGCCATACAGGAAGTGATACCGGTGAGAACTCAGCAGACTGTGGGCAGGCAAGTATTTCCAAGGGAACAGCTCACCCATTTATTGTGTAGATGATAGATGACCTGTGACCTTCCATGAGCATATCTTTCCTGCTATACTGTACTTTTCTTGTTTCTTTCTGGCAGGAACCCATCCTTCTTCTACCATCAAAGCAAGCAAACTCATGAATAGGTTTATTCTAAACCCCAAGCAACATGATCTAGAGCACACATTTCCCATAAACTATTTTAAGTTCAGTGGGTAAAATTCCTAATAGCCTTCCTCTCTGAACATGCTGTCATCTGCTGCCTGCCATCCAAGGTGATTATGAAGGGCTGTAAAGATATGAGCATCTAGCAAACAGCTGAATTCAGACACATAGCTCTTTGTTGGGACACTGTCAAACAGTTCATGATCTTGTCCTTGGAGAGGAAAAGGCCGAGTTACCTTCCATCCCACCTGTATTACAAGGCTGACATAGAAAAAAGACTTTCAAACACAGCACTAATATGTTCCATCATTGGGAAATGATGGGACAGAAGCATGTGGAGCACACTGAAAAATAACACTTAAACATGCTTTATATTTGTCAGGTTTTATTTGAACTTACAATTTTGAGTTAGGGGGAAGGACTGAAGGAGCTGGATGGGATGGCAACTCCATAGGAGGGACAACAATATCAACTAACTAGACCCCCAGAGCTCCCAGGGACTAAACTACCAACCAAAGAGTACACATGGAGGGACCCATGGCTCCAGCTGCATATGTGGCAGAGGATTGCCTTATCTGGCATCAATGAGCAGGAGGCCCTTGGTCCTGTGAAGGGGGATGTTAGGGCAGTGAGGGAGAAGTGGGTGGGTGGGTGGGTAGGTGGGGGAGTATCCTCATAGATGCAGGGCGAGAGGGAGGGGATAAATCTAACAGATCTGATTTGCCAGGAACCACACTCAGGTCCCTTAAAAGAACAAAATGTGCTCTTAACCACCATAGCCATCTCTAGCCCCTCATCTTTTTTTATTCTGGTAGTATTTTATATTTAGTATTTTCCCCTAATGGCTTTGCCTATGTACACAGGCACCTCTGTAGACTGTCTAAACATCTAATCCCACCAACTTGGGTTGTTTTGATCTTCCTTCCTCTTGTGAGGAATTGAGTGACCATGTGACACTTCCTTCCCTGTTACTGTGGCTAGCCACATAGAACTCTGAGAATGAACATGCTAAACTCATGGGAGATCCTGGCCCTGCTCATTGTTGATAATTTCAACAATAGATGCTATTCAATGCCTCTAGCCCCCACGCCCCAATTATCTTTTTTTCCTTCTCTTAAGGCCAGGTTGTTTTTCTCCCTCCCACTTGATTCTGTCAATTAAAACAATGTCTGCGGGGAAACACTCTGATCATACCCCACCCACTCCCTACTGCTGCATTGCAGCCTACATTCTCTTTCTGAAGCTATTTGTATCTGCCCTTCCAGTCACCACTGAGGTTGGCGAAAGGTAAAGGCACTAACAGCCAGTTGACAGCAAAAGAACACAGAAGGGATACATTTCTTCAGTTATTTTAGTAGGGTAATTTGGCTGGGAACTCACTGTAGAAATAAACTGAAAAATTATGGCTGCAAAACCAGCAAGTTGGCAAAAAGGGGAAAAAATGTAACTTCGAACCCACTCAGGCATTATCTCCAGCAACAGTGAAAGAGCAGTAGCTCGATAAAAGGAAACACAATTTGGGACTAGCCACATCATTGTTCCTCTTATTCCTTCTTAGTAGATCTCTTCTACATAGCCTGGCAAACGCCTACAGAGGCTTCATCACCCAGCTCAGGTTTTACTACCACTGAAAAAGCTATTCTTCAATCTAGTAGGCAGAGACATGCAATTTGTTCTTCATTTTTCAATCATGAAATGGTACCTCTTCGTTATACTGAACCAAATTTGCAACCATGAATAAACAAAGCATGCAGTCTGAGGTCCCAAAGATGCACACCAGACTTCATCTCTCTCCATATCTCCAGCATCTCCTATACCACACACACTGTTGCCCATGTAAGTTCAAATAATGGAAAGTATTATCATTATTGCCCTGCAGGGTGATGCCTGGTCAGACCAAAGAGCCCAACAGAGTTTTGCATGCTGTTTCTGTTCAATAAACCAACCATGCCTAGCCTGTCAGCTTACCAGTGCCAGCTCTTCCATTTGGGTTTTCATCTTGTTTTCTGAACCCATCTTGGTTTTGACTGAAATCCCTGGCCTCTGGAACCCAGTAACATCTCGGCAATGCTACCCAACTCAATGCAAGCCTCACTTTCTTCCTCTTTCGTCTTTTACCTCATTGACTTCTCTGGTTACTATTGAACTTCCTACAGGTTTTCTCCAAAGGATTCATAAGCACTGAGATGAGATTCACCTACCATGTCTGTCAATAGACTCTGAAATCTGCACTTCAGAACCTCTGGCATTTCAGAACACACAGTTTACACTGGATTTGGCCTTCTGTATTGTGTCAATCACACACTTTGGTGGCAGAGGGTATTGGGTGCACATGGCAGCACTCATGACATCAAACCCTGAAAAACATCTCTGCTTGTGGAGACTAGGAAGGTGGGCATATACTCCACTTCCTGCTCCCTGTGAACTCTGATTAAGATCACTGACAGTCTTTTCTCTATAGCATCTTAATCCTACCCACGCCTTAGAACCCTCCTGGGAGGAAAACTAATACTGGCTGTGGGGTGGCCATGGGCCTCATGTGTCCTTGACAGAGGAGTCTCTTGCTTTTCTCTGCTGCTTCTCATCAGGAGGGCTGTAGATTAAAAGGTCCTGTGGCTTCCTCACCATAGGGATTCACTAGTAAGCATCCATTGCTGTCTAATTCCCAGAATGCTTTTAAGCTGCCTCCATAGCAAGGACCATAGTTAACAAACAAGTGTGGGTATAGTATATATTTTTTGGTTTCATTTTGAGGAAATGTCCAGCTGCTCTGACAAGGAAGGGGGTCTAAGTATTTAGACCATGTCAAGTTTAATAAGAAACCAAATGTACCATGAATTATTTGGCAGAAAATGGAAAGATAGGTAATGGCTTCCTTTTATGAAGCCATCAGTAAGTCCCCCCATCTTTTCTCATCGTGTATGCCAACATTTCTCCTCAGGTGTGTGCTCTTTAAGCATCTTTAGCACACCGACTCTCCTCCTGTCTGTCTGAAGCATCCTTTCCTTTCCCCAGTTTCCAGTCTTGGAAATCAAATGTCTTTCCTGACTTTGCTCTCCCAACCCCCAAGCAAACTAGTAACTTACTTCCAAATAGAACTAATTGGCACCCAGACTGGCCTTTCCCTGGGTTTATCTCCTCAAATATTTGCTTTCAGCTAAGACAATTCCACCAGAACATATTAGCCCTCAGCTGACCTCCCAAAATAATGTGTTTACATGTCAGGAATAGTCCCCACCCAAATTCAATAGCATTGAGCTTCCCATCATTGGTTCTAGATGTTAGTAAAAACAATATGGATAAACCCGAGGGGACTTCAGTGCACCGTTGACAGTTCTCTCTAAATGGTGACCTTCAGGGAAAAGTCAGTAAGCTGATGTCTCAAAGGCATACAGATGTTTTGTCACAAGCTTTACCTTTTAGTAACCCTCTGTCCTCCTAACTCAGCTCTAGCACCCAGAGTAGTGAGCATCACTTCCTGTATCCATACACATAATCTTCCATGCAAGTAAGGGTGGGGAATGGGCTTCCAGTATGCTGCTCAAGATGGGTAAGCTCTCGTAGTGGTCACTGAGTAGAGACAGGAGCAGGATACAGCAGGACAGATGGGTTCAGGGGCACTAAAGAACTAGTTTCCTTGAGTAGTTTTAGAGACTTTTAGAGACTTTTTAGAGACCGGGACAAGAATTTTGGTTGAGTCTCTGACCTGCTCTACCTTTGAACAAACTATTCACCATCCTGAATGTTTATTAATTTATTTATCTATCTATCTATCCATTTATTTATTTATTTATTTATTTATTTATTTATTTATTATTAGATGGTTTCTTCATTTACATTTCAAATACTATCCCGAAAGTCCTCTATACTCTCCCCCAGCCCTGCTCCCCAATCCACCCACTCCTGCTTCCTGGCTTTGGCATTCCCCTGTACTGGGGCATATGATCTTCACAAGACCAAGGGCCTCTCCTCCCATTGATGGCCGATTAGGCCATCCTCTGCTACATATGCAACTAGAGACACAGTACCCTCCAGAGCTGTGTCTCTAGTTGCATATTTATTTATTTAATAGAAGGGGTTCTCATACTGACTGGTGTATAGAAGTCAAATTCGTTGTTAATCCTTTGTATTACAATAACACTGAGTCTTCATACCACCTGTTATCTGTTACTCTGACACCATTTTACATAAGAAAATAACTCACATGGCTTAAGGGATTACACTGAGCAATAGCTGGGAAGCAATAACTGGTGGGCAGAGTTTTACTGTTTCCAAACTGTTAAACTACCTCCACTGATACTCTGGATAATCACATCTGAATACTCTAAGAAGGAAAGCATGAACTACCTGTGAAACAGCTCTATCCATGCCAGGACAGAACAGGCATCCAAGAACTCTGACTTGCTATTCCTGTCTCTACCCTATACTCAACATAGTTTGCTATTTTAAGCCACTGCAGTAGGAGAAAAGCAATAACAGCATTGACACAAACATAGTACTCACCTTACAGGGAATAGAAGTCTATGCTAAGGTGACTATGAGTGAACAGAAACATGTTGCCTCTGATAATATTCTCTATGCAGAAGTAGTTGCATACCTCTTATAGTCTTAGAATAAGAGACATTAATGAGCTAACGTATCAGATACACCGGTGAGATGCTAGTAGGTAGGACACAGCAAAGCAGGAAAAGCCTCCCCTGTTGCAAGTGTCAGATGTTATCTGGTGACTTTGGTAGCTTTTGGGTTGGTGGAAGCTAGTGCTATGCTAAGTTAACACATTAAAGGTTTCTCCTAATAGTTCAAAGACTCCGAGATTAGACACTAAAGTGAGACATGATTAGCTATCAACAGGGCTAAAAATAGCCCAATATAATTTTGGCTCTGATTTTGTAACGGTCCAACTCTTCACAATCACTAAGTTCTAATCAATCAGACTTACAAATCTTTAGCAAAGCGGTAGAAATTTTTTTCTGGGAACTTCAGTTTACAACAGAAGCATGTGTTTTGATAAGAATTTCTTAGAATACAATTATCAAAACACTGGACTTCTATTATTATTCTATTATATTCTATTAGCTGGCTTCTATTCAAATATATCTCAGCCAGGAGGCCATTTAGGACTCCATATATAAAAGCCTCAAGGTTCTGTCAGTGCAGGAATTGAGGACAGTCAGACTTGTGTTGGAGACTGCCTATAATCAGGTGTGCTATCTGAAAATTAGAGGCAAGTGGGCTGTTGTTTCTGGCCCTTAGTACTTTAGTTGTCTCTGATACTGAGTGCCAGCTTTGATGTTGTGCCTATTTTATAAGCTGTGAAGTCAGCCGCGAACAGACATACTAGAAATTTTTAAGATAAATTAGCATAACAAATCTCCTCCATCCCACTCAGGGTATGGCTGTTTTCTTCCTCATCTGGATGCTTCAGCTTCTATTCCAACACTTGTCATTAAGCCTGAGTGAAATCATGGACGTCCATACCTGTCTGTGGAAGAGAAAGAAAGACCTTAGGTCCCTTTAAAACTCACAGAGGATGAAATATGGCCCCACTATACTGAGAAATGATTATCTTTTGTTACCCCAGAGAGACAAAGAAGAGTGAACATTCATGTAAATGATCAGTCTGTGTTTCAACAAAACTTTCCTAACAGCTCCACTGAGACAAATTACCATTGCTTTTCTTGTCCCAGTGTGAGACCAAATCATCCTAGAGTCTTTGAAAGGTTTTCACACTATTTTTCCCCCTTTGGAAAGAATAGTTCATAAAGGTAGAAAAGACAGAAAGAAATTAAAAACAACCTTTTGTCAACAAAGGTCTTACTTCACCATTTTTCTTCAGAGAAACTCAATTGTAAAAGAATTAGATCCGTGGGGTGTACATACAGAAAGTGATCAGTAAGATATTTATCAAACATCTATGGTATAGCAGGCATTGTTCTGAAAACTTACAGGAAACTCCTTTTAATCTAGGGGTTGAGCCCATTGTGCATATGAGAAAAATGAGACTCTGAATTCTACAACTTCTCTCCAGGTCACCACGTAGTAGATGCTGGAGCTGAGACTGCCCATGAATAAGAGTTTTTATTGCATAGACAAAGACTTTAGGATCTGCTTGGCTCTAATTTGACTGTACCTCAAAGGATTGTGTGTCTAACTTCCACACCCAGGCATGAGCCTGTGCTCACATAATTTTGAACTCTGTTTTAAGTGCTTTAAAAATATTAATTCTACACCCTTAGAAGAGTACTTCAAGAGATACAGAACTTTTTTTTTTTGCAGTTGAGGAATCAAATATACAAAGAAGTAACTTAGCCAACATGTCTTCTTCCTGGTCCTCTTGCTCAGAAGGCTTATGCCCACACGGCACCTCACTCTTGGGGACCTAACAGCATCTTTCTGCTTTGGCAGGTCTTCCTGAAACTGATTTCTTTGCCGAGTTACAGTCACACATTTATCTAAAACCTCCCTGGACCACTGTGAGTATGAAGGTGCCATTCTGTCTCCAGTTAATTTTGTTGAGACATATTTGCAAGAACTATTTTAGTATAAATGGTAAAGATGTATTTCTGAAAATGCCCATGTGGTCCTTGCAAGGCCCCTAGTTTTCATCTGGTATAGATAACTGAGAAGAAAGCAATGGGGCAAGGGAGGTTGATCATGCCTTGTGAAAATGAGAACCTGTGTTCAATTCCAGGACACACAGGAAAAGCCAGGCATGGTGGTGTATATTTATAATTTTACCTCTGAGGAGGCAGAGATGGTCAGATCTCTGGTGTCTATTGGCCAGACAGAGAAGCTGAGCTGATGAGTCTGGAATCTGAGTGAAAGATCTTGACTCAAGAAAGATGACAGACTGCCTCAGAGGAAACAGAGTCTGACCTCTGGCCTCTACATACACACAAAAATATGATCACATACACATATATACATACACATACATGCATATACAAACGTCAGGAGATCCTAGGGATGGGACATTACATAGAGAGTGGAGGAAAAGACAAATATTTCTGAAGGTTAACTTGTAATTTCCAGAACAGGTATCTTTACTGTAATTCTTAGGAACATGAGTGAAAGATGCCACTAAGAAAAGAAATTTAGACCATCTCAGGTGCAACAGAGGAGCTTAATGGGCCTGCTGAACTACCCCAGCACAGTTAGTTAGACTGTGATTTATGTGTCTACTCCTCAGTAGAAAGATGGGGGCAGGAAGGATGCTGAAAACCTGATGGACCACTGAACAGGTTCCGATGAAGGCATGTGCTACCTTGGCTATGTAAGTAAATGTTCTAATTTTTAGAAGGCCCAGTAGATGCTGGCCTTGCGACTAATTCTAGTACCAAAATTGAGTGTGGATTCACACAGGTATCATGTCAAAATCAAGGAATGCTGCCTCCTGCCAGACTCCCTGATATCAGTTGGCCCAATGCACACAACCTGCTTCCCCTGCCTCAAAACCCAGGTATGTATAAAGCAGAGGAGTTGGATGATGGAAGTGTGCCTTTTATAGAAAGAAGATATAGGTTCAGAAGACAAAAGGTCATTCTATACGTGTGCCTGTTATTCTTTGTGATGCTCAAAGAAGTCTTTAGGTGCAAGGCAGGATCAAGTGATTCAGTCATCATAGAAAACCACTGAGGACAGCTGTTAGGAAAAGCCCCTATCTGTCCATTAAATGCAACTTAGCACTGGCAGTCAGTAAGCACAAGGTTAGTATTTTGTCTGTAATGGGCATCTTTTGTCTCTTCACTTAGGTACAAGATAAACCTATTAAGTTTAGTTTAGAGACCCTGTTGCATATATGTTCATGTGTTTATACAAATATACATGTATATATGTATACATGTATATATCTTCTGCATCTTTAGGTACCAGATTTATAGTCCACAAGGAGGAGATATGCTCATATTTGAAAGGCCTGCAGGGATATAGATATGAAGGGTTTAGCAGATTATATTCACTATCCACTCAGACTCCCAGGCATAAGCTCAGTGCTAGTCAAGGCATTTAGAATATTTCACACTCTTTCGCTTACTCTTTGGTGTCCTCTTCCTAAAACTTTCTGTCTCAGCCTCTGTTCACCCCTCCTCCCTTGTATGCTTTAAGCTGCATCCATCAAAAGTACACATGCTGTAATTCTACTGTGTCTACATGAAGAGAGAAATCCCTGGTCTGGGAAATCCAAAGTAATAGGTCACTGAAGACACTTTTCAATTAGCTCTGGAAGGCATGTATTGAGTCTATATCTCAATTTGAAAACAGGTGACACTAGTGTTTAGGGAATTTATAAGTCTTCCAATAAGTCAATGAGCCCATGCTATAAATGCCATTCAGTGACTTCTAGCTTTTGACTGGTTCTCTCCTCATTGTCATTCATTGTATTAACCCTATCATTTTCTGAGCACCACAGGGCTGTACTGATGGCCTCCATAGCTTTGAATAAAGATTGACATTGGATGAAGACACAGTGGTAGCTTAAGCTTTTCTCTTCTAGCAGAAGACAGGCCTCATTTAAGCAAAGACATATAATATTAATATCAGCAATTATTTGTTGGCTAAGTGTGATGATCAATCTTCATAGTTACCAACTGGATTTGAAATAACCTAGGAGATAAACCTCTGGGAGTGTTTGAAAGATTACTCAATATTAGTTGACTGATGGAGGAAAGCTACATCTTGGATGAGGGTAGAATCATCCCATGGGTTTAGGTCTCAAGGTGAAGAAACAGAGACAAAAGAAAGAGTCTAGTTGGGCATTGGCTTTCATACACTTTGCTTTCTGACTCTTGATCCATTGTGACCAATCTATCTGTCTTGTCATTTCCTATGCCTTCCATGCCACGAAGGATTGTGCTTTTTAAAGTCTCATGTCAAAATAAGCCATTTTTCCTTAGTTTACTTTTGTCAGGTAGTGGGGGACATAATCAAGAAAAACAACTAAGACTTAAAAGTTTATAAACTTTTAGGAATTTCAGTATGCAATCACTAACTCCAGTATGTGTGGTGATATCAGCATTGCTGCTGTTTTGAAAGTTGGTCTGGAGGTCACACACATACTCTACTGTATAACACATTAAGAGAAAGGAGGTAGAATAATTCAGTGTTGTCCAGTGACACAGTCAGAAAGGCTCTGTTACAGGATGTAATTGTAAGCATGGAGGTTCCACAAGAACATCATATTCAGAAAGTGAAGGTTATTAACTCTTTGATGACTCCAGACTGAAGTGTGGATATGCTGTAAACAGAATGGAAACCTGCACGATGTTTCCTATTTTCTTCAATGGAAGTTGGTCCACAAGGGAGGCTAAGCTAACATTTGTTGAAAGAACAAGTGGAATTAAGAGAGAAGCTGGTAAATTAGGAGATTACTTGATCAATATCTGATTTCCAGCTGCACCTGCAGCTTTTCCTAGTTGCTTTACACCCCTGAATTATCCAAGCTCAACTACAACAAATGGCCACTCCATATACTGCCCTTACTCGCCTCTCTAATTCAGTGTTTCACATAGTGAAAGCCAATAAGCTTCAGTCCTGTCAGCGTTGCTAATAAACACACAGGCTGCCGGGCTTCGGCTCAGGTTATCCATGGAACGTGACCCATGGAAGAGCTCTCCCTTTAATAATGAACTTGTGTACTAGAAAAAGTAAATCTAGGAGGAGAGAAAAATCTATCTAACATTTGCACCAATGTTTGAGTGGCTGATGGCAACTGGACAATGATGATTCATTTTCTTAATTCTGAGCAACTGGGAGTCTCCATTCCTTATAGAAGTCTTGCTTTCCTCTTACTTCACAAAACGGGAGGTTGTACCTGTTCAGTGGGGACTGTAATGCCACTTTATATTTATAAATCACACTATTAGTTTTGAAACTTATATATATTACATATGCTTAAAATTGGTGCCCTGAGGAACTTGTTTGCTATGGGTGACACTGTTAAAGTATCAAGGTTGGTTTGATTAACTGAGCACACTCTTGAAGTGGTGAAACAGGGCCCGGGGTTTGAAGAAAAAATAAAGTTGTTTATTCAATCTCTTCTGTTTGTGAAATACACTAGTTGTCATTATTTTATTCCAAGTATAAGCATGCTATGAGCACATAGTTCCTCTGTATCTTGCCTGAGAGTAGCATCATCCTGTGGGTTAAAATCTCATGGTGAAGAAACGGAAGAACTGAAATAAGAAAGGGAATCTATGTTTTTAAATATAATATTCCAGTGGTTTTAGAGCCAGAGAATGCCAGCACAGGGCCTTTTGTGGCTTATGTGATTGAAAATCTCCAATTTGACTACTGACTATTATATTTCCTCTCTAGTTTATTAATGTAAACAAAGTGCCCATATGTTGTATTTAAATGTAATTTTGTAATTGATCAGAATTCATTTTCTAATCTTAAAATTATGCTGTTGATAATAATAATAATAATAATAATAATAATAATAATAATCTCTTTCTGAGCAAGCTCCTGTTATTGGGGCATGGGGGGATCCCTGCTCTCATTAAATGCCTGTTCTCTAACTCCTGACACTTGTGAATGTCACTGTTCATGGTTTCAGAATTGCTAGTAAGACTTGCTGATCAAGTGACCTTAAAAGAGAATGCATATCTTACCTGGATCATGCAGGTGGGTTAGGTTTCATGCTAGGGTCCACCAAAGCTTGACCTGGTGTCATGGAGTCTGAGGAACAGCATCTCTTTACTAGAAAGGAGCCCATCAGCCAACAGTAGCAGGTAGCTTTCAGGTAAAGGTAAGGGAACAGATGTGCCCTTATATCTCCAATTAGTAATTGGCATCTTGGTGATTTGATTCCACTCATAGAAGCCTCTATGGAAATTCTAGCCTATAAGACTACAAGATAATTTGTGAGGGTCATATTCATCTGTGAAACTAGTGGTAATTCACGAAAGCAGAATAAGAAAGCAATATAGGAAGTGAAGAGGTTTACAAATGAAATAATAATAAAATTAAGTAGAGGTGGTGGAGAAATAGGTGGAAAAATTCGAATAGATGCAACAGAAAACAATGAAAATGCAACTGTAAGAGTCGCCCTGTGGCTCACAGTGGCAGTCAATTGAAGAGGTCTATATGGACTAAGAATATTCTGGTTGTCTGTAGACCTTCAGATTTCCCTAATCACAAGACAGATTCTTAAACTTCCTCAAACACCAGATTACTTCCATGGGCTGTTTGAAAAGAAACAGTGCTGGGGTTCAGTCACAAGACCTCAAGTCTTATTTTGAGCAATGATTCTTAGGACAGTCTATAGTACTCACCTTTTAATAACAGTAATTTCAAAGAGTTGACCCAGAAATGTGCTCTTCTATCCTTATAACCAGGGCCTTAGGAGCACTACTTATGAGTGTGAGTGTGTGTGTGTGTGTGTGTGTGTGTGTGTGTGTGTGTGTGTGTGTATGTGTGTGCACATGACACATGTGTGCACACTCTCACATTCCCACACAGGGGCATATCCATGTAAATGCACATGTATGTGAGAAAGGTCAATAATGATGTCAGGTACCTATATCAATCTCTCTCCTCCTTAGCTTTGAGGTAAGATCTTTCCCTGAATCAGGAGTTCCTCAATTTAGCTATCCTGAAGGGCAATAAGGCCTAAGAATCTTCCTGTCTCTCCCTCCCAAGTGTTGGGTTTTCAAATGTTTTTTGCCATGCCTGGATTTTTGATGTGAGTACTAAGAGTCAAACTCAGATTCTCATGCTTGTACTCTATTGAAAGATTTTATCATTCTAAAATGCTGCCCAGAGTTAGACAGGTTAGAGGTTCTGCAGCCTCCTGCATGGCCTCATCATGCAGAAATGCCATTGCACTATCTAGTCTTGAGATCGCCATGATGCTCCGTTGTCCTCTGCCTTTCATCCTTATTGAGACGCTTTAAAGACTGAAGACAGTCCATCACATCTCTAAGACTCCAGTCTGTAATTACTTGTGTGTGATCTTGGCAATTTTTTTTCCTGTGCAGGAGAGCAGAGCAATTTTTGTAAATGCATAGGCTTCTCAAAGGCAAGACATTTTACGCTCTGGGAAGGTTGTTACTGTGTCTTCTCTGCTCTTCTACTGGTACCTGGCTACTCGGACTATCTAGAAATAAAAGCAGAGCAGGAAGCTCAGCTCTGTCCCTTAATTCATCACTTCTGCCCTCCTGGGGTACCACAACATTTGAAAAATTTCACTTTCTTTACTTACATTTTTCATTTGCTTTCAGTGTCTCGAATGGAATGTATGATGTCTAGAAACTGGAGTCCACAAAGCTTCAAATTTTAGGAAACACTGAAACCATACATGAGTATATTAGCACAATATTACAGAGATGAAAGCCTGCAAATGACTCTGGCTTGGTCTGTTCAAGTCTTCATTCAGATGACAATACTTAAAATTCAGAAACTTGTTCATGAACAACATCTCTGGTCACACATCCCTGTATACTCATAGTTCACAAGAGCTCATTTGTATTACTGTAATACTTAGCTGGTTAATGTAATCTCTAATTTTTCACCTGACCTGCTTAATACAAACACATTATCTCTCTGTCCTTCTCTGTATCTACAAACATTTCAAGGTCTAAGCTGATTTAAGCAAACTGTGTCATGTCAAACATAGCCAAAGTTGTCATTCACCTTGAGACACAGAACATGTGACTCAGGGACATTACCCCAAGGAAATTTGTAAACCTTGGTATCTCATAATACATCAAACTTTCTGCCTAGGAGGTTCAGAAATAAACAAGATGATCTGGGTCTTAGAGAACATTAGGAAGCCCCACTAACTATCTCTATCTCAAGCTTTGAATCTTCTAGTAGAATCTCTGAGAACATGACTCAGATATCAATGATAGAAGATCCTGTGTGCAACTGCATTTAACATGTAGTAAACAGGATGGTGGGTGATGTCATTAACTGGGCCAAATCCCTATGCTTTGCCTGATAAACAATATTGTAGATGAAGGCTATTGATCATCTGGGATAGGCATCAGTTGAGACCTTGGACAATGAGACCTTACTTGTGTCTGTGATGGCTAGGTACTGTTTGAAGATATGACTGATACATTTTAAAGTCACCTGTCAACATTCTGCCTTAATGAAAATCTACAGAAGTCAGCGTTACAGGCTAATTATAAGCTATAGGGAGAAGTATTCCCTTTCATTGGAAAATTTCTGTCTTTATTATTATAGCAAGATTTTTTCCCCTTGAGTATATAGAGTATTTGTGGCTGGAAGCTTCTCTTATCATTTATCATCCTCAGGAGCACCAGCTATATCATATTTTACTTATCCTTTCCCCCAAAACTAAAAAAAAAAAACAAACCCACCTGTCTATTTATCTTCCCTCCAAGAGAAACCTGCTACATATTTGAGCTCTACTGTCTTTCTAAGAAAGGGTAAGAGAAAAATCTCTACCACCCAGGCTGTCTATTTTGAAGGACTCTTTGTCAAATAAGTGCGGAGGGTTCTTTTGTCTGTTCTGTTTGCATTACAGGACACTACCTTTGACTCACTTTTAATTTTAAGTAGATGGAGAAACCCTGAGACAGAAGGGTGGCTTGAAAAAGAAAATAAGAAAAATGGCTTCCTGGTCTGTTTTACAGGGATGCTTGGAGGGAGGTGGAAAGTAGCAGAGAGACAAAACAGTCCACCAGGCAAGGGAATGGTCAGTTCCTTCTTCTGTCTCTCAAGTAGATATTGGCCAGTGGCTGATCAGAAATAAAGCAGGTCTTGAGGAAGGTGCCTCCTAAAGTAAAGGAATGCTTTATGTAAAAGAAAATTCTCCAGTTCTTAGTAGGTGTCTGAAGGAACAGCCTAAAACTTTGGTTGATGTACATCAATACAACTGCTGAGGTTTTTAGACCCGGGAATTTTTATAGTGTGATACTGAGAAAGTTGAAAAAAAAAAAAAGAGGACATCTTAATTCTTGGTAAAGCACATAATTTTGCTTTTATAGCTCACTATGTGATGCTCCTGTTACATATGGACAATGCTGCAGAGTACCAAGTTCAGACAAGGTCACCTAGAGACCAGAGTAAGACAAAGTAGTAATGTAAAGTAGTGATGTATCTAAGAAGTGGTAAAGCCCTTGATGTGTTCCTAAATAGTACATGGGTTACCTTTCTCACTGCTATGACCAAACCCCTGACAGGAAGCAACTTGGAAGGAATGGTTTGTTTGGATTACAGTTAAAGGGAATTGAATTCCCTGTGTAAGGAACAGTGGGCCCGTATTATAGCCACAGTTAGGAAGCTGAAAGTGAACAGGAAATGGGGTAGGGCTCGAAGACTTGGAAGGCCTGCTTTAGTGACCTCCTCCAATGAAACTCCACCTCATATATGACCTGAAATCTCTCTGAGCTGTTCCACTAGCTGGGGATCAAGGGTTTAAACACATGAACCTATGGAGAACATTTCACTTTCAAACCAAAACAGATATCAATATTATCTCTCTTGTCTACCACTTCTCAATTTATTCATATTCTGGTCTGTCTCCAGAAAGACAACATTTCCTAAGAAGAAGACTTTTTTCATATAGTCCTTGCTATCTCACAGTCTAGAGCAAATTTTCTTTATTTGAAACATCCTATCAACTCACTTAGGTCAAAATATAAATCCTAGGACATGTTCTTTTCTAAAAGTTCATCAAAGATACCACAGTTCTTGATGGTGGTTTCTCTCCCTGCCGTGAGTCATAAGCCTAGCCCCAATAGTCAAAGATGTAGGTCCTGGTGGTTTCTCAAGCCATTAACACTGCAATCAAGAGTTTTCCATAGAAAGATGCCAATTCCACAGTTAAAGAGTTCATGCTTCCAAAATCTTCAAGATTAAGAGCACAGTCAGTCCTTGGCCTGGACCTAATCTTTAGAAGGATGTGGATTTATCTCTTTCCTCCTTCATCAGGCTTATAAAGGAGTAGATAGAATGGGTGAGGGGGGGTCTCCTGAAAGGATGTGGCTACCAGAACATGTCCATGTGTCCTTTCTTGGAAAAAGGTTTTTCAGATATAATAAAGTATTGCAAAAAGAAGAGGTAATAGATTATATACCAGAGCCCAAAATTCTGCCATAAATATTCTTAAGAGTAAAGATAAAGGAAGAGAGGGGAAGCCCATGGCAAAAGACACTAAGGAAACAAAGGCTGACATAGAAGAGTAGCTTGTGGTAGCCACCAGATACTGGCAGGTAGATGAGGAGGAGATTCCTGCTCAGCATGTCCATGAGAAACCAGTCCAGAGCAAAGGATCTTGGAATTCTGACCTCCAGAACTATGAGAAACGTTTTTACTTTAAGTTGTCAAGTTGTGGTAAAATCTATATTGCATGGTAACATAGTGATTAATCTCCATTGTCCATTTGATTGGACTTAGAATCACTGAGAAAAACACACTTCTGGATATGTGTGTGAGGCTCTGTCTAGAGGACTGGAGACCTGTATTGAGTGTTCCAATACTGTCCAATGGCCTGGGATCCCAGACTAAATGAGAAACAAAAAGGAAGAAAGAAAACAGAGCATCAGCACCCATTTCCTGCTGATCCTGATGACAGAACATGTCTCTTGTCACTGGATAATTTCCACCAGGAAAGTGTGACCTCAAAATGAAGCCATACCTCTTTAAGTTGCTTTTTCTTGAGTATATTATTACTACATCAATGAGAAAAGTAAGCAATGTCATTAAAATACTCTTTCTCTAGCAATGCAGAGCCCTCATTCACCCTAGCGAACCAATCAGACACATATCCTTCTGATTCTCTTTCTAACTGTTACTTATCTTTAAAATGCAGCTTACTGGAGCCCGGGGAGAGATGGCTCATCAGCTCATTCTGCTTGGTGCTCTTGCAAGGGAGTAGAGTTAAGTTTCCTGCACCCACGTTGGATGGATCACAACTACCTGTAAGTAATCTGATGGCTCCTTCTGGCTTCCAGTGCTACACAAACACACACACACACACACACACACACACACACACACACACACACACACACACACACATGCTCCACATGTGCATGCATATAATAAAAAGTAAAACAACAAATCTTCTAACGGGTATCTCAGCTCATATACCATCCTGGAAATCCTGAATCTGATATCTATGTTTCACTAACTTACAATTTCCTTTTTTGTAGGTTTTCCCACTATGTGCTTACTAACCCATTATTTTGAGGAAGTCTGCCATTTTCAATAAAATGATATAAAAGAAAGTGTAGGCGTCCTAAGAACAACAAGCCCCTGAGAGTTTCAGACAGTTGAGTACCTGGATCTGCAACAGCATCATTTGAAAGCACAGTGCCCAGGAGCAGGGCATGGGGAGAACAAAAGTGCATTCATATACAACGTTACAGGGAATAAAACAAGCGAGCATGTCTCTTTCATGTGGCATCTGATTTTTTATTATTTTCCCAGGAGTCAAAGCATTGCAATGGGACAGTTAAGGCATCTCATAAATTTACTATTATCCACCTACTCTCCTTTTCTTTCCTTTGCTGTGTAGCAATATAAAAGAATGTGGAGAGGTAAGCAATGTCAGAATGCTTTTATCTGCAGGCCAGGCAGCGTAGCAAGAACAGTATGAACAAGACATGAGTCGGAGAGAAACATCAACAGGGCCTGGATTATGTTTTAATATTATCTATGTATACAGACATGACTCTGTCCCAGCTAGCTTGGGGGCATCTTATAAAACATCTTATAAAACAAAACACGCACAGTGCTTCAATCCAATACCTCTCGCTTTGCCCATGTGGTGTACTGAGTGATGGAATAAGTTGAGGCACAGTCTGATTGTGTTTGTGGCATCTGAAGCTGGAGCGTTTAGTTCTGAGCCTTCCTTTCTTGTTTTCTAGATGATTATTGCATAGACGTTATTTATTCTCTTGGGGTCTCAGCTTTATCAACTGTAAAATGGCATTTATAGGAACATTCTATGAACAAAGTAAGTTGGTATCTGTTACCTTTGGGGGCATGCCTAGCATTGATTAGAGATGGGACTTAGAAGAACTGATTTAGAGGTATCAGACATTACAAGAAGTGTGATCTTTGATTCGGTGTCTCTCAGTAATTCCCTGCATTTAATTGATCAAGAGACTGACAGTCAGAGGACAAGTATTTTACCCGGGGTAGCAGAGTTGTTAAGAGGACTGGGTGTTGGGACTCATAGCTGAAATCCCAGCACTGGGAACACAGAGGCAGGAAGATCACAAGTTTAACACCAGCCTGGTTGGTAAGTTGAAAGCCAGCTTGGGCTACAGTGTGTGATCCTGTCAGATACAAGCAAGCAAGTAAGAAGTCCTTCAGTGGCAGGGACAGGATGTGGAGCTGTGAGTCTGCTTGGCATCGATTGCAAGTTTTTTTCCATTCCTTGTTCTAAGTTGCATCTCCTGGAGCTCCCTATGTAAACCAGGTCTCATATTCTTAGAGATCCACCTGCCTCTGCATCCTGAGTGCTGTGATTAAAGGCATGTACCACATGCCCAGTCAAAGATTTTTCACTACTATCCTAAAGTTAAAATGACCCATGTTTCTAGATGTGATAATGTTGTTATTAATTACACGAAGATTAATTTTTACCATCTCTTTGCCTTTCCTTTCCTATTCCATTCTTCACAGACTCTAGCACATAGACTGGCTTCAGAAATCTCAAGCATGCCTTATAGATTTCTTCCTTTCATGATCTAAATTAATATACATATATATACATTTATTAGCAATATATTATTATTATTATTATTATTATTATTATTATTAATTTGTGTATGCAACAGTGTGTGTCAGAGGGCAACTTTGTAGACTCAGTCCTCTCCTTCCACCTTTATATGGGTTCTGTGATGGAACTCAGGTCATGTGTCCTACATGGCAATCACCCTTGCTAGCTGAACCACTGTTCTCTAAATTACTTGTTCACCACTGGTCCCTAAATTTTAACTCTTTTGGTCAACCTTCCCTCAGAGACAGATGTCAAAAAAAGAAACACACATTCTATCCAGGGGGCACAGTTCAATACCAACCAGGTGGTCTGTTTATTAGTGTAATACACGGGTAACAGGTGTCCTACTATAAAAACCCTACATGGAATAAGCAGTGGCCACTCGAGATGCACACAGTCCCACTTTGCACACTAGCCCTGTTATTAAAGAGGGACAAGAACCTAGCACTAGGCAAGCTGAAGTGAGTCTCTTGGTATCTTGGAGGCAGCAGAAGCTACTAAGTCAGACCAAACTGTTGTGAAATCTTTGATGCGAACACTTAGTAGCTGCTCAGTTTATTCTATAATAGATCTTATTACATAATTGCTCTGAAGAGTAGATATAATAGAGAAAATGTAATATAGGTTATGTTTAATGTGTGACAGGCCAAACACAGCTCTACATAACACAATCCCTCCTCCTGTAAGTTTGAACTGAATACTTCTTCCAGTAAAGTCTCACAAGACCAAATTGGGGGAAGATGAGAAAAAAAATGTTCTCAAAGGAAAACTGAAGCTGCTTCTCATCCTTGAGCACAACCACAAAACAAGCTTTCCCTCTGGAGGGTTCACTAATGAATTTCCATTTAATTGACGCCACAGCAATCCATGCTTTGCACCCACAACACACTCATTCTCCTCGGTGTTGCTGAGCAGGGAAGAGCTGTTGAATCAGTCAGTGAGCATAATGAACTCTGGTTCTCCTTCACGAGGGCAAAATTACAAACGTGCTTTTCACTTCCACACAATTAATTAATTTGTTTACACGATTGTTTCGCTTTGTTTTATTTCATAATTCTTTTTTTTTTCCTTTCTCCACTCGCCTAGCAAGTCTCAAGGGTTTCTTGTTAACTCTTTCAGGTGTCCTTTCCAGGGCACAGCCAAGTGGGGGCTTAAGTGGCACTCTAAGATTTCAAATGGAATGAATTTCCAATCTGGAGGTAAAAGGTAGCTGCAGGAGACAGTTTTGACAGTTTTCTGTACGACTGTCTTATCATTCCTCTGAAGGTAGGCTTGCTTGGCATGATCTACCTTTCATATCGATGTCTGGAAGGCAGAAGAGTTAGTTCAGGGTGGGTATCATAGAGCAGACTCTCAGTGTGGTGCCTGTTCAGCATCTTGAAGCTCCTCCCTAAGGTCCCAGTGTTTCATGGTGTTGGGGGCGGGATTTCTGATTTATTTTCATGCGAGCTGTGGTTTTAGCCAAACTTCTGTTATTATTTCTTATTGCTGAATGTTTAGCAGCTGACAAAATATGATATTGGCAGGCAAGGATTTTCTAGGCTTCTGTCTCCTCTTCCCTTTTGTTTCTTTGTTTCTGTGTCTATGTATTTTACACAAGGCTGTTTTTGATTGACTTGTGGCTCTCCCATTAATCAAGGCTTTTAAACACCTAGCAGACTTCACGGGAATTCCTCTTGGAGAGGTTCATCTGAAAGAGCTAACACAAAAAGCCGTGCAACGTGCTGACCTTTGTGACATATGTTAAGGATTCAAGCATAGTTTAAAGAAGGCATATTTGAATAACCACCTTTTTATTACCATTATTATTTTCTCTGCATGCCTTCTTTGTGTGACACACTGTATTAGACACTTTCCGTGTAAAATGTTTCAATTTGACATGTTTACCAATCTTAGTGTACTTATGGCCAAAGACCCTTCTTACAATGATGCCTCAGTTTTTGTTTCATATCAGATCCCAGCCTCAGCCACAGATTAGACTACTGGCCCATGTACATTAGCAGGTATTCATTACGAGGGTCAGACAGGGTACTTATACAAATGAGGGGTCTTCTCTAAATTTCAAGGTTTTATTTGCTGAATGATATAACCATACTGAAATAACCTGTAAGTTTACTTTCAGCCCTATGCTAGAGTTGACATGGATGCAAAAGTTGATATGATATGGAAAAGAAAATACAAAAGGAAGAAGAACCAAGTGAAGTCTCTCCTAGACCCAAGTAGGGAGTTTATTTGAAAACTAAGTGTGTGCCTTTCATCTCAGTCACTGCAGTTGCTGTTAGCAATCACTCTTGATGACAATGAAGCATGAAGTAAGCTGGGCATGTTTGCTCGAGTTGTTTGTGCAGCTCCAGCTGATGAAAATGGGACTTCATCATCCTCTCTTTTGCCTCTTTTACCATGTGTGCCCTCTCATTAGCTGCCATCTCATGGGCACTTCAGTTTATTATGAATGACTGCAGGTATCTTTGCCATGCAATAAACTGATTGAGAGTGGAGGTCACTTATGGGCTTTTGGGCCTTTCCAAGATAAACATTATGCCAGAGGATTTTCAAATACAATCCTAGACATAATATTGCATCGGAGGGAGGGGGGAGGCATTTTTTTAAGATGGTAAAATTATCTTAGATGACTGTCAAATCAAGGAGTTAGTGACAGAGTTGGCAAGGTATATTGGGAGGTAATAACTTAATCTTGGTTGGAGATCTGAGCTAAATCAAGATAAGCTCCTCAAATTCAACATCACAAATTTTCTGAATAGTTGATGGCATCAGCTCTTTTCTCTGGAGCAACTTTTGGGTCTAACATAGATGATAACACTAGAATGAATAGAATAAAAATACCATACTGATGACCTGACCACCTTATTAAAAGGAGATAGTACAGTGTCCTATTTAAAAACCCAGGCTTTTAATGCTTATTTTGATAAGAGTTCTACCACTAACTAAATATGTGATCATGTTGTTGTTGCTGTTTAGCTTTTGGTTTTCAAGACAGGATTTCTCTGTGTATTCCTGGCTGTCCTGGAACTCAGAGATCCACTTGCCTCTGCCTCCCTAGTGCTGGGATTAAAGGCATACATCACCACTGCCAGGGTGATGAGCAAGTTCCTTAAACAATCTCCCCCTCATTGTTTTCCATCAGTAGACATAATAAAAATATGCACATCATAGGCATTTCCCCAGAAATAAGAGTACAGAATAAGCACCAGGAGTTGTAACTCAGTTACTTGTGATAGACTGATGAATACCAGGCTTATGTCATGGTATGGCAACACTCAGCTGCAGATTTTTCAGGTGTTCTCTTCTTATCACAACAAAAAGTGGAATCCAAGTTCTTAATGGGGAAGAATTTTGAAGGTTGCTAAAAACCCTCCCATACTGGTAAAGATGGTATCTCCCAAAAGGAGACATGTTGAGATAAGCAAGAGTGGGGCAAACTCAATTGACCAAAACTTTAACTGGCAAGCTTATCAATGACTTCAGTAACTCCTTCTCAATTGCTTGTAACCATAACTGTATACCTCAGAGAGGACTTAGAGAGTGTGATCACATGAATAATGGGTACACACTGGTTCTTACACTCATGTGTATGTCCTCTCTTCATATTGGTTCACACACACATAAGGAAGCTATTTGCATAGCTCCCAGGGCAAGCATGCAAGGCTACTCAGAGCAATTATCTGTCTATAAAGTTCTGGCCTTCCAGCTCAGCAGAGAATCTTATTGAGTTGACTGGCATCACTGCATACTAGGATCTCATGCTAACATGTACTGGTTGGGAAGTTATGACTTTAGAAGGCAATACAATGGAAATCCAAAGTATGGACAGACTAGGGTCCAAAGCAAGACAAAAACTTCAATATAAATCATCACTACAAACTAAGCATGAGCCTAGTTTTAAAACTTTCAGTTTCCAATTATTAAAATAAACATACAAACATACATAAAACATGAACATATGTTATATAAATACTTAAAGCTAATGGGCAATTACAAACAAACATTAGTGAGTAAATGCAGTCTTTTTTTTTATTATGTATTTTCCTCAATTACATTTCCAATGCTATCCCAAAAGTCCCCCGCACCCTCTCCCCCACCCCCACCCCCGCTCCCATTTTTTGGCCCTGGTGTTCCCCTGTACTGGGGCATATAAAGTTTGCCTGACCAATGAGCCTCTCTTTCCATTGATGGCCGACTAGGCCATCTTTTGATACATATGCAGCTAGAGTCAAGAGCTCCGGGGTACTGGTTAGTTCATAATGTTGTTCCACCGATAGGGCTGCAGATCTCTCTAGCTCCTTGGATACTTTCTCTAGCTCCTCCATTGGGGGCCCTGTGATCCATCCAATAGTTGACTGTGAGCATCCACTTCTGTGTTTGCTAGGCCCCGGCCTAGTCTCGCAAGAGACAGCTATATCACGGTCCTTGCAACAAAGGCTTGCTAGTGTATGCAATGGTGTCATCGTTTGGAGGCTAATTATGGGATGGATCCCTGGATATGGTGGTCTCTAGATGGTCCATCCTTTTGTCTCAGCTTCAAACTTTGTCTCTGTAACTGCTTCCAAAATGCAGTCTTAACTCATTATAAAATAATAGGACAGGGTATGCTTTGCAGAGTAATAAATATCTGTAACTTATACATGCATGCCCACACATGTTTATTTCTTATTCATATAAATGCTAACATAGAAGGTTGGTCCCTTTCCATCTTACACAAAACATTCTAGAATCCAAGCCCTCAAAGCACAAAGAGATGAGAGAAATGAGTAAGACTGGAGGAAACTGTGGGATAATTCTAACTTACCCTAGCCCAGAAATGACATATTTTTATAGAGAACAGAATCACTGCACATCTAGCAGCAAACAAGACAGGGGATCACAGCAGAACATAGATAACTGATGGGCAGACTTTTTCTCCCACTTCAACCCGTTTATTTGACCTTCAGAGGTATATTTTGTGCTTATTTCCATACAAATTTCTGTTACTTTTCTCTTAACAAAGTATGTGTCAAATCAGCATTCAACAGGTGTGATAAAGGCAAAATACAACAGGATCCATAGTTAGAAATATTCAAAAAAGGTTATTAGAATGGCTATCATGGTCTCAATCTACCTCTACCTAGAATGACATCTGGGCTATTTTACTGATAATTTTTAAGATCATGTCCAAGTCTTACACAACCTTATTTCTTAATCTTGCACTCATATTGCTTTTCCTCTGACTTTATTTGTGTTTGCAAAACATCAGCATAATATTTTCCATAAAATACCACCAGTAGTTTGCTTTTCCTAGAAGTGTGATTTATAACATTAGCATACTCTAAAGCCAGCATTGAACACTCATCTCTTTCCTATCCTGATGGTGTGACATTGAATCTTGTACAGTTTTTTTTTTCCATATCTATCTCAGTGGCTTCCTTTTCCAAGGTGAAATGGTGAGAAATGATTGGCTACTTCCACACATCCTCAAGTCTAAGATAACAGAATCTGTACTCCATTGAATATAATATTCCTTGTGGATCAAAGATCTAAACTTCTTAGAGATCACATGGGGCTGTACATAAGTCTTAGTTTCTACAAAGTTCAAAACTCAGGCTACAGCCATGAAATTAGCTGAACCACTGCAGCAGGGCTTTGCTACTTCAAAGAGGTTTGGGAAATGTTGTGAGCACAGCTAATTAAGCCATGTGTTGAAATGAGACTGGAGGGTTGAATTCTTATCTATTTTCTCAATGCAAATGTTAGGAATGCAACATTTCTACTGGAAGATAAGAGGCAATGGGCCCCAGAGGCAGAAGACATTAATGGAGATATTCTTTCTCATGGTTCAGAGATAAACAGACGAAATCTAAGGGCAACATGTATTAGAAGGACAGGCTTCTTTAGTCTGTTTCCTGTCAGTTCTAGTAATGTAGGGGCATAATGATGTGCTTAATGGTAATATACCTGTGAGCCCCCATTTCTCACTTAAAAGGATTCCAGAACATTTTTTTTTTCCACTCCTGGAAAACTGCTAAAATCTTGACATTCTATTAAAAAGATAAACAAAACCCCAAACAAATATTCTTTAATTCTAAACATTGAGAGTCCCTCACCAACCAAAAAAGCAGTAGAGGAGTAAAGTCATATTATATGCATAGAAGAAGCAGAAGAACGTTTTTGCCCCTAGGCCTCTCCCAGGAGCACCTGAAGCATCACTTCTTACGTTCCTATGTATTCATCCATGTCCTGTACCACCACACTGCACCCAGGACATACAGTCACAATCTCTGCAATAGCCACTACACAATATGATCCCATGCCCCTCTCTCCATACTTTCTTTTCCTTTGATCTTAACCCTCAGTTTTACACATGACTGTATGAATGTTCTTGCTTGGCCTACCAGTCATCCAACTGTGGACAAAGGTTTTTCTGGTTTCTCAGTGTTTAGAATTTCTATTTACATTTATAGATGTCCCTGAAACTGGCCCAGTGACTTTCTGTACATATGGCTTTTTAAAGTATATTCAAGTTATTTTAAGACATTCTTTCTTTCTCCTACCCCTATAGATTCCTAGAGAAACAAAAACAAAAACAAACAAACAAAAACAAAAGCAGTCTTCAAAACTGAACAGGCTCTATGCAGTGAGTGTAAATAGCCAGGGACCAAACAAATAATGACTTTGGAGTTCTGTCTGTTCAAGTAATGAAACAGAATGTCCATTGCAGATTTAAACTCTGCCTGGTTTGATTCTATAAATTGACAAATTTTCTTTATTTTAATTTTATCAGACTAAAGACTCATGAGGGATGTGAACCAGCTCTTCCCTATCTCTTCTCTCTCTTTCCTAAACAAAAAGTGCACATACAAATATAAGCAATTCTCTAGGCTTCCCACAGCTTATTTAATTTCTCCCCATGACATAATTATTAGTGACAAAAGTCCACTGAAAGAAATTAACTTCTCCAGTAAAGATTAGTCAAGGTGGTGTTCTTGTTTGTTTGCTTTATTTTGGGGTGTTTTTTAATTTTTTTTTATTTTGAGGTTTTTGCTGTTGAAGTTTTAGTGCTTCTGTTGATGACATTCTCCTGGTTGAAAAATCTGCCACTTGTGGCAGGTTATGTGCTAGAAGCTCAGCTACCAGTGTATTTTCTCATGCTTGTAAAAGATGTTTCCTCAGCAAACAGTGCTGTGTTGAGCACAAAATACTCAAGTTCCCATTTTTCCCTTCCTGAGAGGAGAACTGTGTCTCACACACATCAAACCATTTGCTCAGGATGTAACTGCAGAGAAGAGATGAAGATGGAAATAAAATGAAGTCCCTAGACCATCAGGCCACACTTATCTCTGTGCCTTAGTCTTTGATGGAAGGATGTATTACATTGGGGTGAAGGAGGAAAAGGATGATCATTCTTTCTGCCACACACTGATACCCACATTTAGGGAACCGGATCTGTTAAATCTTTTGTTCTACTTGCTTGTTTAAATAACGGCATTTTCAACATACAAATTATGCAATATACTATTAAAATAAGAGATGGGAATTCTAATGCTCCTGAGAAATATGGCTCTGTACAAATCCTTCATGATTTATTCAATGCAAATATACACACATCGACATGTTACTAAAAGCTGGCGCTTATTAACTTGTTCTTCTTTCCTCATATTTTATGAACATCTGTCAATGTAACTAAATATTAGCCTAAAATATTAAATAACAGTCTTCTAAAATATCACTTTGCTGTACATGATCTATATTTATCATGCCAGGAAACTTAATCTTACCTTTCACTTCTTCTATATGAAGATATGATAATAGCAACAGCCATGATGGATCTCTCTGCCTGCCACTTGAGTATATTTCAGTCGATCTGATAATATTAGACGTTTTTCTTCTTTTCAAATAAAAAATGCTTATGAGAAACCAGAATAGGCGCCCCTGTAACTAAATGTTTGCTGCTCTCACAATCAATTCTACAAGATAATACTTCATAATGGACTTGTTTGGTTAAATTCAGAGGTAGTTTAAAAGCTTTCAATACAACTCTTCAAATTTCCAGTTAAGGAGATAAGAGCAGTTTCTGGCCCTACCAGCAGCACATACAAATAAGTGTCTTCTTGAATAGTTGCCAGTAAACAAAGGAATTTTAATTTACTCTGATTCCTACCGCTACTCTTGACCATCTTTGGCACAGCTTTTAATTCATTCTAGTGTTATGAGAAATAGGAAGGAAGGTCTTTCAACCTCTATAATAGTGTCAGTGGTAGCTTTCTTTCTACAAGATTTTAGAACAGCTTCATAATTTGAGCATTACCACGGTTCCTGATGGCTCCTCATGCTTCCTCCTTCTTATTGGAGTGCCTTCATCTGCAATCTCCTCATCATTTAGGGTTTGTAGAGAGTATCTTTAGAATGCCCTCATCCCCAGTTGGTGAAACTTCCCCTCACACTTCAAACTTACCCATACTTAAACACTGACATAGTTATTTTCATTACTATTCTTAGATAACGCTGTACTATTGTTTGAATGAATTTGCCCACTATTTTGAACCCTTGTTTCTGGCATGGCAATATTGAGACCATTAAGACATGCTTTGATCATGGGGGCTATGTGCTTCAGAGTGCAGGAAAGCTGACCTCTAGGGGTGAAATAACTGGTCTGACAGTGGGTGCCACACTGCTTCCTCTCTCGTCCTCTTTGCCATTGCTTCATGTCACAACCACTGCTCTGCTATGAAGCAGCATAAAGGTCTCATTAGATGACAATCACCTTGGTATTAGCATTCCCTGCCTTTAAAGGCCAAAACTAATAAATTTCTGTTCATTATAGTGAACTAATCTGTAGTAGTCTCCTATAGCAACACAAAGGTTGTGTTTATATTTGCATTGATTTTGCTGCCTAGATACTATAGAGTGCTTTGCTTTAAGAACCCCTGAGTATCCATGTTTGCTGCTTTTCCAGCATTCTTAGCTATGCATTGTTATATGTCTTCATTTCCTCAGTTTATTGTCTGTCTCCCTCATTAGATTCTAATGAGGACAGCTGGTCTATGGGCAAAATCAAGTGCCTATCCCTGTATCTGGCAAACGCATGCCAGGCACCTAATAGATATTTGATGCTAGCTAAGTTGGAGGAACATATTCATTTAGCATGGGAAGGATCTGTACCCACACCGAGTTTTCATGACTACAAGAACAGGAACATATTCCAAGGCTACTCATACTTACGTTTTATACCATGAAGAGTACACTTATACAAATTTAATTTTTTTTTCTCTTATGAACTGGGTTAAGAGACCCCAAGGACCAAGATATCTATTGTGACCATTTAATAAATTCTCTTTATCTAGAAGTGGACCTGTATCCCAGTGGTAGAGTCTTGTTTGTATAGCATCCTGGATTGGATCATGAACACTACTAATGGTATGCTCCTAATAGATATTTAATGCTGGCTACACTGGAGGAGCACACACATTTACCACATTAAATTAATTATTGTTTCTCCCAAATTTCTAAAACAAAATATTGTGGCTTCAGGACTACTCCTATCACTGTATAATCTCTGTTATCCCTACACTTAAATTATGTCCTTTTCTCTTTCTTTCTTTTTCTTATGGGTAAAAAAATATAACTTGATACTTCAAAAATTAGCTGTATACTATTTTTGTCAAAGTACACATCCAGTCTTCCCCTTCACAGCCCATTCATGGTACACATAGCTTAACTCTTTTATTTTGCTTGCTTCTGAGCAACCTACGTAAGTAAAAAGGTAGGTAGAAAACACCTTGCCATTTTACTTCGCATTCAAGCAGAGACTCATTGGCCATGTCTGGTCTACCAACCTCCCACTGTAGCACCACAGTGACTTAATATAGGAACAGTGTGTGTAGGTGCGAGATACAAGTTAGGGACACTTAGGTGAATTAGTAGAACCCAGCAATCAACCCTGGGTTCTTCCCCTTTTACAGTCAGCACAATACTAACAGGAAGATAAACATTACACACCGAGACTGAAAGATCCTGGCACAATGTAAAAGGACACAGAAGCCCTGAAATTGGCAAGATAGACGTCAGTGTTAGCAGAACTAGCTTCACTGATTTAGAAAAATAGAGGTGCACAATGCTCTGGCCACTCCTTGAACCTGTGTGTCTGCCAATGTTCTGACCAGGTGTGTGCCCATTGCTGCACCTTCATTAGACTCTTTCCTTGTACCCCTCCCATACCCATTTCTTGAGAATAGACATTGTTTAGATCTGGAAATCCCCTACTCTCCCCCTTCTCCTTTCCCCCCTGAGGGCCTATAAAAACTGGGACCTCTTTCCCCTCGAGGTCGACTCCTCTACCCCTGCGTGGGATATGAGTCATCCCCAGAGCTCTGGCTTTCCCCGAATAAAGCCTCATGTGGTTTGCAACAAGCTCGGTCTGTCGTGAGTTCTTGGGTGTCCGCTATTGTCCTGAGGTCTGAGCGAGGGGCTCCTCTTGGAGTCTTTCAAGACCAGCACATTGAAAACTGGCCTGGAAGATTCTTTTACTGACAGGCAAACGGAATATATCAGACTGAGTGCATTGATTCATTTGTGAGAATTTTCCGCTGGCATCATAGTAAATGACTGCTAGCATTAGTTGGTGGTAGCTAAAGGAAACCTAAGTTTCTTGATTGTTTAGTGTCTGGAAGAATGAAGGGAATTTCCTTATACAGCATGCCAGTTACAGGGAAGGTCATGTGTTGTGCCCTGCCTCCACTCGGGTAGAGGATAAGAGGTAGTTTGTGCTCATTCGTACATTATACCCATTACAGTATGTTATTGAACACATGTATGTGAGCTACATTCATTAGGCAATTGTTTTAAAATTGCCTAGCAACCATAAAAGTGGTATCCAGGAGTTCTGTTTGCAGTGAGAGCCCTTCTGATAATACTTTTTCTTGGAATTAGCTTTTCAACAGTTAAAATCCAGAACCTACATCTCACTTTTATCCCTTTATTATCACTTAACATCATCTTTATCCAGTTTAGGGTTTGTCACAAGTGACTCCTCCCTTAGAAAGAAAATCAGATCCACTCAGGTAGAGTTTTCCTATTAAAAATCTGTATTTTAGTACAGAATGAACAAAGATTCTATGGTGGTAGGAGTCCTTAAGTCACACTTGTCTTAGAAATTTGGGAGATAGAATATTGAATGATGGTGTCTCTCTTCTGCTCCTGGTTTCTCAATGCATTGTAAGTACCAAAGGAATCTGTTGGCCAGCTCTACTGGAAACATCACATCTGGTTTTAAATCTCTGTTTTCATAGGCAGAAGAAGGAGCATGCCTCGACTCTGCAAGTTATCAGCAAGACAGTTTTGTGAAGCCCATTCTTATCACCAGTGAGTTAGATGTACAGCTATCCAGTACTGGTTTCCCAGCCAGCCTCACTATTAGGAACATCAGAAAAACAGAAGAAGCAAACATTGCAAGGTTGCCCTTGAGAGCATACCGAACACTAATGTGACTATAGCACATGTATTCATAAAGTACTACCACATAATAGATGGTGAAAGAAAGAGAGAATAAGATTCCATAGCTTGGGTAACAGCATTGTAACCTAGTTATTAACCCGTCTTGTGTCTAAAAGAGATTCTTGTGAAATTATAGACACATCTAGCTTCTTTTGGCCCTTAATTTACAATTCAATTCTGCTTCTCCCTTTAATTATCAAAATCAGGTTAAAACAAATTGGAATGTTAGGCCTTTGATTTCTGATAATTCTATATTCTTTCTGCTTTTCCTACCATCTCCCTTTTCATTTAGGCAATAAAGCAGTTCTTGAAATGCTGGCTCGCAGCAGGAATATTCACATGCAGCATTAGCTGTTGATCTCTGAAATCCTGAGCCAGGAAGACCATTTTTTTTTTCTTTCATAGGAGTAGAAGGGAGACGTTTAACTTATATGGTAATTGGAACTGATTTTTTTTTTCTTCCATCACTACATTTTCTGGAAATTGGCTCCTTAGACAGCATGGTGGACAGAATCAATTAAAATCTTTGCAAACAAAGCTGGGCTTATCTGTTTTATATGCAAACATAGCACAAGTCAAGCTGAGACCCTATTAAAGCTCTGCTCCTGAAGGTAACAACTCTCACCATGAGAATGAGGAAATTCTTGGCTATTAGTCAGCAACATATTTTTATTTTGAACTTCTTGAAAAAAAAATAGCTCTATTGGGACTATTGAGAACCATGTGGCCACCTGAAAAATTCATTTAGGAGATGGCAAGAGATCAGAAAATAAAATCTTAATTTCAGAGTTGAGCGATAGTTGACTCAACAAGTTTTCACATTGTAAACACAATTATGTATTCCATCCCCGAGCTCCAATCAAAATCTGACAATCTGGTGTTTGAGAAATGGTGTCTAGGCTATCCAGCTAGGAGAGAAGGCAGGCAGGCAAGTAAGGAAGAAATTAGGCAGGAAAGAGGTGAGAAGCGAGTAGGTTCATTGTCTGACTGTCAGGATTTCTCTGTTGGCATGCAGATTTGCATGTAAGAAAAATGATTTGCAAATAGGCCAATGGACATTATAGAATTTACACGTAGGACGTGACACAATAGTTTTGTTTTGACGATACTGATAAAGGTTTGAGATCTAACTGAAATTACATAACTGAGGTAGTATTAGGCTGCAGGAAGTGTAGTAGTTCTCTAAGAAGTAGTTTAAAGAAGGTAAGATAACTGAAAACTCCCTCCCCATCACAACCCCTAAACCCCTACCTACACCATTGTGGAGCAGCTAGGAAAGAAAGAGTTTCAGAAGGATGGTGAATAGCTACATATGGCTGAAGGATACCACAACATCCTTGGGAGAAAGACAGTTCACTAGAGTACTAACAGTATTAAGAGACAATGGTGAGCTGCCTTGTGGGTGCTAGTAAATAAACCTGGGACCTCAGAAGAAACAATGAAAAGAGAAGATTCAGTGAGTTGGCAAAGTGTGGAAACATATACCTTAATTCATGGCCTCCATTAGAAGGTGCTGGTAAGGAGTCATTTGTAATGAGGTCCAAGAGGAAAACCTTTTAAGAACATTCTAACAACAAAATGCTAGACACAGATGAAATAATGGAAGATAAAATGTAAGTAAAAGAAAATGTATACCGATGACTAGAAAGACCAACACAGGCCATAAGGTTTATAATTGTCCTAAATGATCTCCATTAGTAGTCAATTATCTCAGCACTGTCTATCTATCAAGTACCCTCTTCCATATTTCAATTTATATGTCTGTATAATTGAAGAAACTGATGTAAAGTTTATATGTCAGATAAAAAACAGCAGAAAAGCTGAAAGGGGAATGATAAGAGAAAATTTGCTGTGTGAGATTTTGAGTCTATTTGGCATATTAAAATTAAAAAATTAGGAAATACATGTGGGCAGAGACATTGAATAGAGTAAACTCAAAGTTCAGAAAGGAACACAAACTGCTATAAATGAGATTTAAAGGGAAGCAGTGACATGAGCATTGCTTCTAGAATAACTAGGTGGCAGGACAACTTGAAATAAAGTAGCATAAATACCTTACATTCTGTATAGAGATAAATTCCGCATTACTGCTTAGAAAACTGTAAGGAGTTAAAAACAAAGGAGTGTAAGAAAGAGAAAGTAAAATAGTGGCTTAAAGTTGTAGAATATGAAAACTCTCCTTTTGAACTCAGTGTAAAAATACAAAGATAACCAAAAATTGATGAATTCAATCTCATGAAACTACAAGAGAGGCAAAGGCTCTGAGGAAAGTCACAAAGCAAGGAAAAATAGTAAGAGCAACTTAGAAAAAGGACCCTAGGTAAATAAGAAGGAATTTACAACCCACAACATGAGAGTCAATTATCCTAAGTAGAGTAACAGAAGAAGAAAACGAAGGAGGAGAAGGATGGAGAGGAGGAGGATGAAGAGGAGGAAGAGGAGAATAAATAAAGATCCAAAACAAACATAACAAAACACCAAAATCAACAAAGAAAAACAACCATTAAAAACAACAAAAATAACACAGTGGAGCATGCATCCTTGTTATATGTTGGAGAATCTTTTGGGTATATGCCCAGGAGTGGTAAAGCTGGGTCCTCAGGTAGTACTATGTCCAATTTTCTGAGGAACTACCAGACTAATTTCCAGAGTGGTTGATACCATCTTGCAATCCCACCAACAATGGAAGAATATTCCTCTTTCTGCACATCCTCACCAGCATATGATGTCACCTGAGTTTTTAATCTTAGCCATTCTGACTGGAGTGAGGCAGAAAAGCTGGAAAGAACTCAGATGTCATTCAACAGAAGAATGGATACAGAAAATGTAGTACATTTAAACAATAGAGTACTACTAAGCTATTAAAAACAATGACTTCATGAAATTCTTAGGCAAATGGATGGAACTAGAAAATATCATCCCAAGTGATGTAACCCAATCACAAAAGAACACACATAGTATGCACTCACTGATAAGTGGATATTAACCCAAAAGCTTGGAATATCCAAGATACAATTCACAGACCCCATGAAACTCAAGAAGAAGGAAGACCAAAGTATGAGGGCTTCAGTCCTTCATAGAAGGGGAACAAAATACTCAAGGGAGGAAATGCGGAGACAAAGTGTGGAGCAGAGACTGGAGGAAAGGCCATTGAGAGACTGCCCATCTGGGGATCCAACCCATGCACAGTCACCAAATGCAGATACTATTGTGGATGCCAAGAAGTGCATGCTGATAGGAGCCTGATATAGCTGTCTCCTGAGAGGCTCTGCTAGAGCCTGACAAATACAGAGGTGGATGTTTGCAGCCAACCATTGAACTGAGCATGGGGTCCCTAATGGAGGAGTTAGAGAAAGGACTGAAGGAGCTGAAGCTGTTTGCAACCCCATAGGAAGAACAACAGTATCAACCAACCAGACCCCCCAGAGCTCCCAGGGACTAAACTACTATCCAAGTACACAGGGAGGGACCCATAGCTCCAGCTGCATATATACCAGAGGATGACCTTGTTGGGCATCAATGGAAGAAGAGGCCTTTGGTCCAGTGAAGGTTCAATGTCCCAATGTAGGGAAATGCTAGTGCGGGGAGGTGGGAGTGGGGAGGTGGGTGGAGGAGCACCCTCATAGAAGCAGGGGGAGAGGGAATGGGATAGGGGACTTCTGGGGGGGGGGGCTGGGAAAGAGGGAAAGAGGATAACATTTGAAACATAAATAAAGAAAATATCCAAAAAAAAAGGAACAGATTTTTAAAAAAGAAAAAGCAAACCAGTATAAAAAATGGGGAAATAAACCAGTATTTAAATGAGGAAAATGTATTAATATTCAATCCCAAAGTCTGTAGAGATGCCTTGTAAGCAAATAAAAAGATGTATGGCTTTGCTCACAATGAAAACAAGAAATGTGAAACTCAATTGAATGTTCATTTTCATGTATTTGATTGATGCACTTCCAAGCCATTGACAGCATGGTCTGTTGGTGAGAGATGGAGAGGTTTTCATTCACAACAGGTTATCTGAATTTGTGTGCTTACCAAGGTTGACTTGGTGGTATTGAAACTACAAATGTGAATATCTCTTAAACTAGTGATGCTAATTCCCACACACACTCTCAGAAGCAGACAGAAAATAAGAATTCTGGGAGTTTAACTGCTGTATCACAACCAGAAACAGTAAAGAAATGGTTAAATCTAGTACGTTCATGCAGTGACATGACCAAAGACTACAGAAGCTGTCTATGCTCTGAGACCTGTAAAGAACTAAAATCATTTGCAGATGCTGCAATGAATGTCTAGTATGAAGACAGCACAACAGAACCAGGATCTGAGGCAACACAGTTGCAATTTTTCTTAAGTGTATCAGAATACTCTGAAAAAACACAACACTACTTAACTAGATGGTTTCTTGCTGAAATAAATGACAGAAATGGGAGGAAGCACTTATTGCTGGTTTTTACTCTTGTAACTATATTACCTGTTCACATTTTTTAAAAAGAATTAAATTGAATAGGAACATTAGAAACCTCCCATTGGTACCTAGGAGGAGAGAGAATTCTAAGAACTGAACAATGTTAACCAAAGTGGGTAGACATCAATTTCCTACAGGGTAACTCCCTACCCTCCACCCATTACTTGAATCGGTGGAATTTGGGTTTTTAAGCAATATTTGAACACTTTCTTGCAACTGTAGACTTCTCAATTGATTCCATTGTCTGCATTCGCTTGGCCCAGGATAGTGTTGGGGCTGCTGGAAAATAAGCAGCACTAACTGGCTACAAGCTGGAGGCCTTTAACCCTAGTGGCTTATTGCCATTTGTTATAAACTCTAGAAGCCTGGTGGCTTTTGTGTTGTAGGAGCAGGCCAGCTGGCCCAGTCACATCCTGGAGGCCAGCCTTCATTGGATGAACCACTAATGACTTAATTGATCTGCAAAGACTTAAGCTTTGCAGTGTCCCCAGAGGAAAAGAACCAGAAGCCTGGCTCGTTGAAGTTCTGAAATGTCTGTAAATTCAAATAAGACTCTTTCTCCTGGGCAAATTTAGCTGAAAAGGTCACAATCTACAAGCCACACTCTTCTCCCTGGTGGCTTTTTTTTTTTTTTTTTTAACTTTAAGCCAAGCTGTCTTTTGCCCAAATGTATGTATTGAGTTTGTCAGCCTTGATTTAAGCACACAAATCCCCTAGAAGGTAAGAGGCTGCCTCTTTGGATAGTTCATGCATTTAATGCCAGGATAAATGCTGCTACATACTTCCATCCATACTTTCCCCAGAAAGTTAGAGCAGAATTGCTCATTCATCTGTCAAAGTGTCATCATCCATTAACAGCAAAAAAAGACATTGTTTTTTTTTTTTTTTTCAAACTTGGCACACAAGAGGTACTTTTCAATGGGAAAAAAAAAGCCTTGGTATTATTTTATAAAATAAGATAATTTTGCAAAGTAAAAATAAAAGAGGTGGAGGGAGGATAAGAAGATCGCGTGGAGAGGGAAAGAAGAGGCAATCAGGGGTATGCACATATAAGAAATTAGGTTTCATTGATGAGGATGCTCTGATGGGTTCTGATGGGGCTGGAATCACTTGTCCTTGTTCTTATCCACTGCCACCACCAACAACAACAACTGCCTGAAACAGCTTATATCCTGTGACTGATGGTAGACATGTAAGAAGGCACCAAATTGAAGCCACTTTGAATAAAACTTCCATTTTGAATAGTGGGTCAAATAAAGTTTAAATTCCAAAGACCTTCCTGGGTAACTGACATCCTGCTTGGTGGAGAGAGATATATGTAGGTGGGTATCTGATATCCTGGTTGGCAAGTAGAGTCACGACAGCCAGGCAAGGTGCTCTGCTACAGCTGAGTAAACCAGCCAATGAGAACAGAATAAATGCACCTCATAGGGAAATGTTCCTATGAAAATCCACCATCCTTGAGTCCTGATTGGTGAAAACGTATAATTATAACTTGGCACAGATATTTGTGGTTTTGGGGGGGGCTTAAAAGTTCTACATGATTCTAGCTTGAGGGTTTAGTTTGGCTCCCAAGTTTGTCTTGCAGCCCTGATCAATCACTGGTAGCGTGACTACAATACAGTTTTCTTTTCTTCATTGACCTGATGTTTGAGTTGTGTTGTTCTGAGAGGACCCATAACTGGAACATATTAGCCTGTCCTCTTTAGTCCTATATGGAAAAATTCAGAAGGGCTACTCTCACCTCAAAGACTCTCATTCTGAATGAAGAATCAAACACTGAATGTGTTAATCTCTGCCTGGAGTTCAGAGTGAGCAGCTATGGAACTTCTTGTTTTGTGTTCTAGTGCCTTGCTCTCAACAAAGACACATGAAGAAAAAAGCATCTTCTCAGATTTTCATATCTACAGATGACTCTGAGATTCCCTGAGAATATCAGATGATGACATACGGAAGTGCACATATGTGCACATATATGTGCCTATTTGTCTGTCTGTCTACATCTGTCTATCATCTATCTACCTACCTATGCATTATTTATTTTTCTTATTTGTCTCTCCTTTGAGAAAAATATTTGTTTGAAACAGGTTTTGGGATATATTAACTTTCGATCTTTGTTCTGTATTAATTTTCACTAGTTTGCTCTATGCATTACTTTCTGATTTTGCATTGTCCATCAGAATATCAATGTTAATTTATTTTCATATGATGGTTTACCTTTCAAACATCACTAGCCACAGAAGCACCCACAGATGCAGCCATAAGGACAGTTTCCTTGTAATTCTGGCTAAACAGAAGATCAAATGAACCTGGGGAATTTTCATCCACCCTCCCATGATCCGGTGACAAGAATGTTATCAGAAGAGCCATTAGTGCCATATAACCTCTGTCTCTTAACATTTGCAAATTACAGATTCACATCCTTGCTCTGATTAGCTCCTGAAGTGCTGAATGAGAACTTGTAATTATGCACCCCAGTCCACTCTCCTGACAAACTGACATTACAATATGTATCCCAGCCCATATAGCTTCAGAATGTAAAAGTACTATTGAATGAAATTGGTTCATTTGGAGCCACTTGCATTAATAGAATGTGTCATTTACATTGTAGAACTGGTTTTTTGTCTTTTGCTCACCTTTTATTCACTGCTGTGTGCAGCCTCCTGTGCTGAGGACAGATGATTCCCTGGGTGTACCAGGGAGAACAATTGATCTCTTCAGGAACTCATGGTAAAGGGTAGATTAGTGAATGGTAAATGTCCTTGCTGATAGAAAATCTGAATTCATGTTCTAAATGTGACACTAGCTCTTTGGATAGTATTGCTCGGCATTTCTCTCAACTACAGACATGAAAGGAGCACCTGTCTGAAGCCCCTGATCTATCACCTGTCATTATAAGGTAAGAAACACAGTATAGTCCAAGAAAAATATTTGGTTACAAAAATATTATTATTATTATTATTATTATTATTATTATTATTAAATCTTTTTTTTTACATTCCAGTCATTATCTTCTTCCCAGTACACCCTCTGACTGTTCCTTATCTCATACCACTTTCCCTGTCTCCAACCCCACCCCCACCTCACCAGACCTCCACTTTCCCTGGGGCCTCAAGTCTGTTGGGGGTTAGGTTAGGTGCATCTTCTTTCATTGAGGCCAGATCAGGCAGTCCTCTGCTGTATACGTTGTTGGGGACCTCATATCATCTGGTGTGTGTTGCCTGATATCATCCTGAATGAGGTAACTCAGACCCAAAAAGACAGGCATGCTATGTACTCACTAATAAGTGGATATTAGCAAAGAAAAGAACAGAATACCCAGGGTATGATTCACAGAACTCAAGAAGGTTAAGAAGCCAAAAGGCCCAAGTGAGGATGCCTCAGTCCCACTTGGGAGGGAGAAGAAAGCAATCACAGAAGGGGTGGGGGGGAGCAGAGGGAGGGAGAGCAGGCATGGAAAGGAAAAGGGGAACATAATCATGTATGGGATTGGGGGAGGGGACAGGACTGAAGTTCTGAGGGCCAGCAGAAAGAATGCAGGCAACCTCAGGAGGTAGGAGATAGTGGGCCCTCTAGAATATACCAGAGACCTGGAAGTTGAGAGATGCTCAGGACTCAAAGAGAGGAACCTTAGATGAAGTGCCAAACAGTGGGGAGAGGGAACTTGTAGAGTCCATCTCCAGTAGAAAGACAGGGCATCAAGTGGAGGGATGGGTTTACCATCCCACAGTCAAAAACTGTGACCCAGAATTGTTCCTGTGTAAAAGAACTGCAGGGACAAAAATGGAGAAGAGCCTGAGTGAAAGGAGGTCCAGTGACAGGCCCAACTTGGGATCCAACTCAAAAGATCATATTCTAACGTTTTAAGCACCGCAGAAAAATATGTAGAACATACATTTCTTAGAGATTGTTGCCTTCTCTTCATGTACCATTCCCAGAGTGCCCAGCAAACCCAGACTTACCTAATTCATTTTTACCTCTCCTTGTGGCTCATATTAGTTTCATCTGCTATTAGCAATATATCTATTGCCATGGTTCTTTTTGTTATGTTGTTTTTGTTGTTATTGTTGTTGATGATGTTTATATGTTATTTTGTGAAATTTTATAAGATTTTCACAGACTTATATAAGTTAATAATTATTTCCCTAATTTTCTTTCTAAAAGTTGATAGGTATATTGCCACACAATAATGATTGTGAGATCTTGTCTCTGATTTGGGGGTTTTCATTCTAGAGAAGACAGAGGGTTGAACAAAAGATGGTGGACTCTAATGTAAAGTGATGGGATTTGGGAGAACACAAATGGATCAAAGCAAGCATATTTAGCAGATCATTCAATGTGGTGGACATATTGTAGGCTTTGCTTCAATATCATCATTCTTTTGTGGCCCATTTGTCAATATTGAAATCAATAAATTTTAGTGTAAAGAACACTGCTTACATTTCATGTGAGTGCTTACTGAATGATTACAAAAAGGCATTTCAGTGTGGTTTTGAACTGAATTTTCAACATTGATATGTCTCTTAAATGAAAATAGTGTATTTTCACACTTTTATAATAAGAATGACAGATAACATTTTATACAGTGCTAGTTCTGGGTGGGCACAGTACTGGGTATAAAGTACTCCATATCCTCAGTGTTCACATCCAAGGTAGTTCTTGTAACTTCCCCATGTAGTCAACTGGAAACCACATGCTTGTTATATAAGGCAAATTTCCCAAAGTGGTATGGTGACATTTGCTAAGAAGTCACTATGAAGTCTCCACATCCTTGCCCACTGTTGGTTTTGCTTCTGTTAAGTGATATTTGAAAAAGCTATTTATTATAAGGCTCATCCTTGGATGCTTTAAAAAGTCCTATAAATGCAAAATATTGGTTGAATGTCTTTTAGAGAATAATCTATAAGGTTCAGAAGGAGAACAGAATTTAGAGCATTGTATAACCATAGTATATGTTCAATACTGACTTAACAGAGGAGGTTTAACAGTAGATGGAGACAAGTTCATGAATTTATCATGGAGACTCCAGTGGGAGAGAGGAGCATTGCAGCTTAGAAACATAGCGATATATGAATGTCTGTGAACCATTGTTCCCAGAAGCTATATACATATCAAAATCAAAGGATACTCATGTCAAGGTTGTGGAATATAACATATGCACACCCTCCAAAATCAATGAAATTTTCTCTATTTGTTACAATACCAAATATAATCTGTAGAATTCGCAAATAATTGTTGTGGAATACTGTTTAAAGAATAGTAACAAAGAAAGTTTGAATATATTCAATATAAAAAAATTTTGAATAATAATGTTCTCCATATATTTATTTTATATTGAATGTTTAACTAATACAGCTAAACTTTTAGGAAAATCATTTAATATTACATAAATTAATTTAATTATATAAAATATACTGTATGATAAAGACTGATAATATTTTATAATATTAATATTTTTCCTTTTCTTTTTGATGCTGGGAAATAAAACCAGAACCACTTATATACTAATTGAATACTAACGTGCTACAACCCTAGCTCCCTACTTTTTTCTGTTGGTGATTAGTTGATTCCATGAACATAAAGTACACAATACGGAGGGCTGCAAGTCCAAGCTCGTGAATTCAAAGGAAACCCAGACTGAATAGCCCTCACACTTGCACACAGTCTGCCACTAGTGGGGGGAGATCACTGTTGGGAGAGCCGCAGTTAAGAATCCCACGGTATAGTGCATCTCAAAACCTGCCAATACAACAGAGCCTAACCACCCCATGCTCACAGCAGACAGATTCGATCACTATACTCTGTCTGCCTGGCTCTTCTGTGCTCAGAGCTTTTCCTGATGTGAGGGTAGGGATACTCTTATGCCTCCTTTTGTATCCACAGAAAACTATTCCCACAGGGTTTCCCTTAAAGTCACGCTGGGGACTCACCTCTTTAATATAACTTTCACACCAGTCCTGTGTAGCCTTTCCCCCACTATCTGCATTTGAAGTAGACCTCATCTGGCTCAAACAAACCTCCCTGAGGTAGAGCTAGTCAATCATTCTATTCACCATTATCTTTTGGTTCTTTGATTTCTCCTTTTAAAAGGAATGATTAAGTCTTCCCTAAATCTAGATCCAAATGCCTTCAAGGTGAAATGGGACTTGTTCTAGAGCGAAGGTTAGCCTCAAGCATGCAGCAATCCTCCTCCCTCTTTCTCCCAAGTGTCAGAATTACAAGCATGAGACACCACCATGAACAGCAACTCAGGATTGAGCATCAGACATTGCTTGCTCTGCCGCTTGGGTTTCCCACAGGTCTCTAGAAAGCAGGACTAGATACCCACCACCAGGGTTGACGTATGTTTTTGATTAAGCTTAGTCTCCTACTCCCATGTCATGCTAGCCTGATACACAGATAGTCTGGAAAGCAAATTGGCAGGATACTGGAAGTGTTCCCAAGAAAAGAAAGGCAAAATGCTTTCAGGTGAGTGAATGCATCGGGGACAGATGTTGGGGTCCTCTATAGATGGAAATATCTCTCAAATGTATGACTCTATTTTCTTCCAGATGGTTTTAATCCCCGTAAATATTTACTAAAACATCATTATCACACAACCAAAAATACATTTGTTAATTAAAAATGAAATTAAAATTTCCGTGTTCCAGACACTTAAAAAAATCATAATTTAAACCAAGCATCTAATCTGCCAGTGAACTAAAGGATAAATTATTTTATTTCTTTAAAAAAAGAAAAACCATAAAAAACTTCTACAGGTCAGAATATATTCCAGCCCATTCTTCCATTTCTCCGTTAGTATATAGAACCTGTAGGTTCTGATCATTATCCACAAGGGATCTTGTATATTTGTGTAACAGTGCCAAATAGGGGCTGCTGGAGCTTCCATCAGAAGCCTAATTTTAATGCCATGTGGTATATCTGCAATCAGTTATTCAGTCATTCCTCAAATTCAACCCATGCCAGCTACCCCAAACCAGATCTACTCCTTTGCCAATATTATCTTATTTTCATTTAATTGGGACATGAAGTGACATTTGGAAGATTTCTTTTTTTTTTTTTTTTTTTTTTTTTTTTTTTTTTTTTTTTTTTTTTTTTTGGTTTTTCAAGACAGGGTTTCTCTGTATAGCCCTGGCTGTCCTGGAACTCACTCTGTAGACCAGGCTGGCCTCGAACTCAGAAATCCACCTGCCTCTGCCTCCCAAGTGCTGGGATTACAGGCATGCACCACGACTGCCCGGCAAGATTTAATTTCTAATAATGGGATGTGTTTGACTCAGTCCATGCAACTGGATTGTTCGTTCAGTGACAATTATGCTAAAAAGAAGTACTGCCTATATACCCAGGAACTACATTTTTAATAGGTACTGATAAGCACCCTTAATCTGACATCATAATAGTCATACAATGGATTCATCTTCCTCTTTCTTTTTCATTTCTGAAAGTTATTGTTTTCTCATTTCTGGTTCTCAAGACCTTTAATTCACCTAGAGATTAGAAACTTGATTTGAATTATGAGTTTTAAGACTTGGAAACAAAAAAGTTTATCATTTTTAAGTTTATTTTTAATTAACAAATAAAACTACATATACTTATGGTTATACAATAATGATGTTTTATAAATATCTAAAAGGACTGCATGATAAAGTAAAGCACGTTAACAAAGCCATAACCATTCATGCTTATTTTTGTGGTAAAAAATTTTTTAAATCTATTCATCTACTGATCTTGAAATGAACAATGCCATATTATTTATTATAATCATGATTATAGTCTTGACTTTGGATAATTTCTCCAGGGAAGGAATTCAATTACCTGAAAATTTAATCAAACAAGCAATGGATCTAATGGCCAGAACACTGAGGCGATGATAAAACAGAAGTCTGGGTTTTTTTTTTTTTAAATCCCTTTTGAATAAAATTGAAGAGTAATGGGTATGTCTCCTGAAAGTGAGTTATCATTTTATAAAGAATAGATAGGATTCATTTCTTATTAAAATATCCCTAGATGACCATGAAGCTGATGTCGTGGAAGTCATGGGATATTGCAGTGTGTAAGAGTAATAATGGCTATCGTAATAGCTTACATTTACAGAGGGAACAGTGGGTACCAAGTCCAGCCTTGAATACTTCACATACATTACTTCATTAACACCTGCTGGCAGCCAGATGAATTAGATAAGATCAGTTCCATATAATAGAGTATAAAGATGGAGTGTGGAGACATTTTTCCTCACTTTGCTCAAAGTCATAAAGTTCCAAAGTGACACACACAGACCAAAAGCAAGCTCAAACAGGGTTGACTTTAAATCCAGGGCTCTTAATTAATTCCTAAGACAAGTGGATGGGAAAGCATTTACTTATTTCAGTGCTGTTTGACAAAAGATAAGAATCAGAAACGAAGTGATTATGAGTGAGCCCAGGTACCCTAATAGTGGGAGAATGAGGAATCAGTCAAGGGATCACACTTGCTTTGTTACTACTCTATAATACCATCTGCCTGCTGGTCTGCTACTTTTTGGAATGAAACTCTGGGTATCATGTGCAGAAGGCATATTGTGCTCTACCACCAAACAAAGACTCAATCTTCCAATCCAATGATGCAGAGCACCCCTAGGGCATGGTGTGGAGTTTTAGCTGAACCAAGGTCAGCTAAAGTCGTTGAAGTCGCAGAAGTTGTGTAGTTGGATACCAGAAGGAGAAGGTCTGCCTAATTAGAAGATCCTCATCTCGCATTGTATTAAAGGAAGAATGGCCATGTCTATTCATAGAAACAGTCTGCCTCTCCTTCTAAGGTCTTTGTGAGAGGAACTATATTTTTAGCCCAGACTTTTTTTTTAATTTCTGTGTTTGTTTTCATCTTTTATTAAAAATAATTTTAGACAAACAGAAGTTGCAAAATAGCCCAAAGAGACAGTCACAGCTTTCAATAACCCACAACTATTAAGTCATGCCAAATGGTAAAAGTTATATGAAACTTGAAGACGGATTGGCTAATCTAGGAAGAAATGCTTTGGGAAAAAGTTCACTGATTTCACAGAAGGCTCCTTTACTCTTTTATCGCTCTAGCACAGCACCATTTTTTTTCTTCCTTCCGTGCTTCCCTGGCTGTTAAAGGACTGGGCCAGCAGGAATGATTATCCTTGTATTTTTAGCTATCCACAGGGACAGAAAATATCTTCAGAATTCGGTTTTTCTTTCTAGAAATATGGCTCCTTCTATTAGAGCTCTTATATCCTTCAGTTTGATTCTCTGAACCTTTATATCTATAGAACTGTATCATAGATGTCCTGAAAGAATTAAGCACAGAAAGTCACGATTGGTACTTAAAAGACAGAGGTCAGGGCAGCCAGGAAAGAAGCCCTCTCTACAGTGGGCATATAAATAAGCAGCCTAGATTTTCAGCCTTTCACTTTTCTGAAGATAGCAGAGAGAGAGAATGCTAGGAAATAGAGATGTGCCTAATATCTACCTACCTTCAAAGTAAATGAGTCTCAAAAGCTAAGGATTCACTCCAGAGTATTTCTTTAGACTTATCCCTGGAACAAATGTTGTGGGCTTGTCTTAAATGCCCACTGGTGGTGTTGAGAATGCTGGCTCCCTCAGCAAAGTGCTTGTGGTACAAACATGAAGACCTGAGTTCAAATCCAGAGAATCGACATAAAAAGTCAGCTATTGTAGGTAGGCATCTGTACCCTAGGAAGACTGAGCAAGCAGAGTCAGGAGGACCCCTTGAGTCCCCAAGAATGTGAAGGATGCGTTTGGTGAGAGTCCCTGCCTCAAAAAATAATGTGAAGATCCACAGTGGAAAAAAAACATTGATGACCTCCTTCCCACCACTGCATGAATGTACACACACACACACACACACACACACACACACACACACACACAGAGAGAGAGAGAGAGAGAGAGAGAGAGAGAGAGAGAGAGAGAGAGAGAGAGATACACACCAGCATACCACCACCAAAGATAAAGAAGTTGGTTAGAACTAGAAAGGAAAATTGTCAAATAGGGACATTAAGAAAAGAGGGAGAAAAAAAAATAAATTACACCTAAATTAAAAATAGGAGGAAAGAAAAAGAGAATCTTAAATGACACAAGTTTAGAAAAACATTGTAGTTTTAAATATGCCACATTATGGAAAACTTAAAGAAGTGAGACTGGCTTGTTCATAATAAGCCTGAAATGGTCTCATCTTTACCTGGCCCTTGATCTGACGATGCGTATTTGAGTTAAGATTAAATTTGTGAAGCTTAGAAAACGTAGTTTCTGAGCACTTAGCTCATAAATAAGTACATTAGCTCTTGGTCAATGAGAACCTTCTTTCAGGTCTTCTTCAGTTTTATGAAAAGATGGATATTTAGGTAATCTAGTATTTCACTAGAAAATCCTCCTCTTTCAGTCAGTGTTGAATCTAAAGCTCTGGTCTTTGGGATGCTTATTTCCCAGTAAAACTCCTTTCCCTTGAGTGTGAGGAAGGCCTGTAACTAGCTCATCAGCAATATGACAAAGGTGTTGGGATGCCACACCTGTGACGATCTCACATTGTATAACACTCTGTCTTGTGAAAAATCTTGATTTAGAGTTGCTATTACTGGGTTTGAAAGTAAACACAAGCTGGCGTGAATTTGTGATTCTTCAAAGAACCGAGCCGTCAGAAGGAAACTGAATGTGTCAGCAAGCTGAGTGAATTTAGAAGCAGACCCTTCTTGACTCAAATCACTGGAAAAGACAATAGCCTTGACAGAGATCTTGATTCCCAGCCTTCATGGTCCCTAGTCACTCAGGTGACTCCACAGTCCTACTTCACAGAAACCATGAAAATATAAGGACATATTGCTTCTGGACACTAGTTTTATGCTCATTCGCTGTATAACAATAGAAAGCGAATACACATACTAGATTCCAAATCTACTTGACCTCTGATGGGGAATAAGAATGTAATGGAAAATATATGCCCTGAATTCATTTATAACCTTTTAGAAAAGACAAAAAATAAACGAAATAACTTAAAAAGTGTTGTCTGGTGGCATATAAGGCACATTCTTTTTTGGAAGCATTATTTTCCAGGGCATTCACCACTCTGGATCTTTTCAGTGGTTCTAAATCTGCCTAATGTTGTCACCCTTTAATACAGTATTTCATGTTGTGGTGAGCTCCAACCATACAACCATTTCTTTGCTACTCAATAACTCTAATTTCATTACTGTTATGAATCATAATATAAATAACTAATATGCAGGATATCTGATATGCAACCATCAAGGGAGTTACAACTGACATGTTGAGAACCATTGCTCTGTTTCAGACTTAAGGGAAAAAAAAACTTGGGAAAAACCACACACAAAAGCTTAGTAGGTACACATGGGAGAGTAAATGAAAAAAGTGAGAGAGACAAGGAAGGAGAGAGCGCTCAGTCTAATTTCTTTCACTGTGCCTTTTGAAAGAAGGAACAAAAATCTCTTTCTTGGTTAGAGCTATAACTATTTCAGAACTCTCAAAGGGGAGTGTCAAAACATCCATAGGGCTGGGTGTGGTGGCTCACACTTTTAATCCCAGCACTCAGGAGGCAGAGGCAGGCGGATTTCTGAGTTCGAGGCCAGCCTGGTCTACAAAGTGAGTTCCAGGACAGCCAGGGCTATACAGAGAAACCCTGTCTCGAAAACCAAACCAAACCAAACCAACCAACCAAACAAACAAACAAACAATACCTAGGGCCATGTGCAAGAAGAAACACCCTACTGTGAAGGCCAGCCACCCCTGACCATGGCAGGGCAGAAGAGAGCATGCACGATTCTACTGCTTAGGACAGGACACAATGCTACCTACCTACACTAAGCACAATCGGTGACTATTTCTGGTAAGAAGTTTTGGAACAATAGCCTGCTTCTCCTAAGCATCCCTTCCTATTGTACTCTCCACATCAAAAAAAAAATCCAAAAAAAAAAAAAAAAAAGACAATATTTGAGTTGATCAGGGCTCTCACGAAGTTCATAAATGAGTACTATTCACTGGAGGCATAAGACTCAGGTTTTATAGGGAAAGCCAAAGGAAGATGACAGTATACCTAGCTCTTTATACATAGTCCTAACTTCTAAGTAACATATTTGATTTTCTCTAAACATATTCTTAACAAACCTCAGCAGTCCAAACAGATAATGGAAAGGTAGAAGCCTTAATTCTACATTTCTGCCCTGACCAACCTTTATCCCATTGGTGGCCTTCAGTTGAACCCATGGACTTGGCAAACATTTTCAGGCACTGGCATATTCTAGAATGTTTTCTTTAGGTAGGAAATAGACTCAAAGCATTGATTAAAAATCAAAACGGCATCATAGAAAGAATAATGGGTAAAGAAGCAAGAGATTTAGTGAAATTCTCCAATTGACGATTTAAGTTTGGCAAGTGTCTCCAAGGCCTTTATTCTTTCAATTTTATAACCATCAGGGTATAATGGATGTCTTTTCATTGGCCTTCTCACTTATACCATTTTAGAAATAATAAGGCTGCTTTTTCTTTTTTTTTTTTTTTTTCTGAACCTTAAGCTTCTATCAAAATGAGCATGACCACTTGACACATCCTGATACTTTAGACATAAGGTTGGTGGAGATTACATGGTGAGTCGTTTTGGATGACCACATGCATGAGATTTATCATGGCATTGGCAAAGCAGAGAATGTCCAGGTGGCGTCATTCATTCAGGTGAATAATAAAAACAGAAAGAGCTTCTTCATGGAATATCTCACAAGGCTCTCCTGCTCTCACAGGACAAGGAGCTGCCAGTGGAAAACTCTATACTTTTTAATTAATATTTTTGTTATACTTAAAACAAAGAAAAAAACAACCAGGTATAGCCCAGCCCAGAAAGCATCAAAAAGACACATAAACAACCCGCTGAATATTATTAGTACCATTTCTCTAAAGTTTGTTTGCCTGATGATTTGATTATTTAAGATAGGTGTTTGTTAAAAGCATGAATCCCTAGGCCTGTGAGACCTTTGATTTAATATAGCCAGGGCATATGTCATCAAATACAATAGGTGAGTTTGATGATCTACCAAATATGTGTGTCAGTAGAAATCCATATCTCTTTATTATGTATGATAAAAGCTACAAATAGAAAGAAAGGTGTACATCATGTATCACTCCTGCTGCTAATCAAAGCTGTAAGAGGTGCCAACAGACACAGTCAAACAGCCAATCAGTGTATCCAAAGTTATATTAAGTTTCCTCCTATAACTGAAGTTCACAGATGGTATATATTTAGTTCTAGGATATATGTATTTTTAATATCTTCTCTGCCATTTGACTGCATCTGATTGACCTCACTGCAACCCACAGCAAGGCAGATTTAGAAGCAAACCAGTATGACAGGGAAATGGCCCAATTATGCAGAGCCTTGATGTTCCCTTCCTTCGTGAAGCAGATACACACTGCTACTGTGTGCTCAGACACAAAGGGGAGTGGGAGGTTCTGGGAGACTGTCGTTAGATGGGAAGATGAAAGGACACTAATTATTCTAATCATTGGTGGAGAGGGTTCAGTAATGCTTCATATAATTGCTGCATGAGGCATGAAGTCAATAATTTTAACTGGCCTTTAAAAAATTATTTTGGAATGGAAGCTAATTTTGCTTTTTATCCCTTGGGCTAGTGAAAAGTATTAATCACTCTCCCATTAAGATGCAGCCAGCCTAGTCTATAGGAGAATGCCTTAGTCAAGATGAAGGAGAACGTCCTGGATCATCAGAAGGCTGTGTCTGAGTTATGATACTAACTGATGTGGGTGAGTAATTATTAACCTTTGTACAGGTTTCTATGAAGGGGAGGTCCTCCTCCATCCATCTCAAGATATGACATTGGTTAAACCTCAGACTTGCCAAACCAACATCATATCTCTCTATAGAATTAAAGATAAATGAACATAAACTATCTTTCCAGCAGGCAAACATAGGAGCAGGATGCCATGTGGTTCCAAAATAGTAAGTCTAAACATATAAGTTCTACTAAAACAATTGAAAAAGCAAATACTGCATTACAGTAGTTTACCTACTGACACATGCACACACACAAACATACACACACAAACACACACACACAAACATACACACAAACACACATACAAACAAACACACACAGACACACACACAAACATACCCACAAACATACACACACACAAACATACACATACAAACACACACACAAACAACACACATACAAATACACACACACACACACACACACACACACACACACATACAAACACACACAAACACTCAGAAGCTCACATGCATTTTTATCTTCTAGACGAGCATGCACAGGGGTCAGATACAATATTTGCAATGTGAAGTATAATGGAGGAAGGAAGGAAAATGAAGGGATCCCACAAAACGCAGCAAATGCTCACTCCTAGACGCAGTTTTTCTTGGTGTTTGTTATCTTGGTTCAGAAGCCTTTTAGTAATTACAGCACCCATACATGATTAAAATGGCACTGGTGATCACTAGTAATCTCTATATAATTGTTCTCTCAGAAAGCTCCTTCTTTCCATTCTTCATTCTTTCATCTAGTGGCCATTTATGAAACACTTGCTCTGAGCAAGGAGGCTCTTCAGGAAAATACTTTTCTGTTAGATTTTGTTGACTCTCTAAATCCAAAGTAAACAGAAAATAAATAAGCATTTTATAGAAAATCCTCCTTCAAAGAATCTTCAGTGCTTCCATTACACACCTAGAAAAACCTAATCGTAAAACAAAAGCGTAATATAAGCTAATAGATATTCAAAACAAGGAGATTTCTAAGATAAGTTATCAATTAATTACCATAAATTCAGTCTATTGCTAATCATTGTCTGACAGACAACATCACCTGTTCTTTAAAGGGAACTTGATAAGTACATATCTTTTGTAGAAATCATAATTATAACACTCAGAAACATTTACAGATGTGGGTACACATTTTGTCTTTTAAAGTGATTAAACAGAGGTTAGCCATTGCAAGGCAGTATAAAGAAAGTCTCTGGCTACCTGAGCCTAGGTTCTAGTGTGAGAAAGAAGAGTATAAATACATCCCAAAATAGACATGGTCTGTAACGTGGTGCTACTATATACAGAGAGAATCAAACCAAGCGAAAGGAGTATAGAATGTTTGGAAGGATATAATTGGAAGGGGTTAAAGAATCATTATCAGTAGTTACATCTGGTGGGGAAGGGAAAAGGACCACGCAGATGAGTGGGTGGGGATATCTTGTTCAACGATTCAGGCACCAAGACTTTGAGGACAGAACCAAATTAACTTGTTAGAAAAATAAGCAAGAAACCAGAATGTTTGGGGCAGAGTCAGCAGGGAAGTTCGTATACTATTGCTTATGCTCTCTCTCTTTATCATCTTCAGCAGGAGAGGCAGACATGCTTACTTTCTCCTTTCTCTTGGACTCAAGACACTACACTGTTAATGAGTTATATTCACACAAAAACTTTTCCTGGGAAACTAAGATGAGGCTTAAAAGCCCAGGAGCTATGCTTATACTGCCTAAGCTTGGTCATTCTACTAAGGACCTTGTAGGACCTAGGATGACTTATTTCATCCTTTCAGGCTTATGTTCTCATCTGCCTCATAGCCCATACTTGTAGTGGTATAGTGACAAACAGGGGAATGAGCTACTATAAGGAGGAGTTAGAAGATACTCTGATACTCAGCAGGAGGATGAGTTAGCACTAGATGCTATCATTTATTGCAAAGTTTTTTTGGTACAGGGTTTCTCTGTGTAACAGCCCTACCTGTGTTAGTACTCACATTGTAGACCATGCTGGCCTTTAACCCACCTGCCTTTGCCTCCCTAGTGCATGTGCCATTACATGGGTCTAACTTATTGCCATATTATTAGTAGTAACTCTCCCTCTCTCATGCCAAGCAGAAACTTATTTTTATTGAAAATAGTTTCTTCTCTGTTTGTTTGTTTGGTTTTGGTTTTTTTTGTTGTTGTTGTTGTTGTTTTTGTTTTTTCAAGACAGGGTTTCTCTGTATAACCCTGGCTGTCCTGGAACTCACTTTGTAGACCAGGCTGACCTCAAACTCAGAAATCTGCCTGCCTCTGCCTCCCAAGTGCTGGGATTAAAGGCGTGTGCCACCACTGCCCAGCTAGTTTCTTCTCTAATACCTTACATCCCAAACATAGTTTCACCTCCCTCCAGTCGTCCCAGATCGCCAACACCCATACATTCTCTTTCCACTTAATCTACTCCCACTCCATTTCCTCTTCAGAAAAGAGCAGGCCTCCAAGAGACAGCCAAACAAGATAAAACAAGATACAGTAAGACAAAGCAAAAGCTCTCATGTCAAGGCTGGGCAAGGCAACATAACAGGGGGGAAAGAGTCTCAAGAGCAAGCAAAAGAATCAGAGATACACCCATGCCTGCTGTTAGAAGTCCCACAAGATCACAAAGCTATCAGCTATAATATCTATGCCGAGGACCTGGTACAGACTCATGAAGGTGAGATTTGCCTCTTTGGTCTCTGTGAGTTCAGGTGAGCCCTGCTTAGTTGATTTGGTGGACCACGTTCTCCTGTTCTCCTCCATCCCCTCTGATTCCTAGAATTTTTCCTTGCTTTCTTTCATGGTAATGCCAGATCTCTGAGGGGAGAGACTCGAGGCAATAACTTTGTTAGGGTTTGACCCAGGGTTGGATCTCCGCAATTTAGTTTGTACCTAGGAAATTTTGACTTGATATTTAAGGTAATATGGTTGGTGAAACTTAGGAGTACAAACATGCAACCCAGATTCACACATAATATACTACTGAGCTACATCCTTAAGTCCTATGCTTTGAGGTCAGGGTCTAATTATATTGCTTAACCTAACTATGTGGTCCAGGCTGACCTTGAAATCACAATCCTCTTCCTTCTATCTCCTGAGTGCTAAGAGACTTTGGTTTGAACTAATCTGAATTCCACTTGACCATCAATCTAGCATCCAAATTTACTACCACGGTTTACACCTAATTTTAACTCACTCCAAATTCAACACTGAGATTAAGGAACACCACTCATTAAGGCCATCAATCTTAGCACACCATAATTACAGCACAGGCTGTTTCATCCAGCATTCTGTAATTGGGGCTTCTATTCACAAGCACTTCCCACATTCTCACAATGTCACAGACATTCATGACAGCCCTGAGACTATGTGAAATCTGCCTGAATCCCCAAGAATGCTTGTACCATGTTCCGACTCTTTGAGGGCATTTTGGTGCATTTTCTGTCTTTGAAAAGATGTCATCCTTAGATGGTACCCATAGGGGTTCTCTTCTTACCAGACATTACAGTTCTATTTAGAGTATAATGCCCTCTGATCAGATCATAAAACTTCATTCACTGTACTGAAAAGACCAAGGTATCATGACTTTCCATGCTAGTGTGTGTGTGTGTGTGTGTGTGCGCACACGCGAGCGTGTGTGTGATGTCTGAAAGGACCATATGAGGTCTTTATGTAGAATACTACTCCAGATATTTTTCCTCTTTATTTTTTTTCTCCCTGTTTAACAGGAGACTGCAAATTGGCCTACTAAAATTGTCTTCTTCCTTATAGACTGAGTAGATTACAAATACCATTTCATTCGCTTCTTAAACCCCAAATTGATGCAAAGCACTAACAGTTCCCTGGTCCCACATTGTTCAATGTTTTCCCTCAAGCATTTAGACTCCACTTTGCACATTTCTGCTTTTAGTGCTTAACTAATTGACGGAGAGGGCACCTTTTAATGATAAAATAAGTACTATCAACACTGATTACTGTGTTTATGACTCCTTTTTTTTCATGTAGTAATTTAATCTGGGACTGGGATGGGATAACATCATCATTGTGAAGGCCTTTATCAATTATCCCAATTATCAGCAATACTATTATCTGACTCAAAAAGCTTCTGGAAGAGCGTTCAGAATCACTGGCTGTGAGACTGTGGGCAATTTTCTTATCTGCTTTTGTGTTTCAGTTAGTTTTTCACTTGTAAGATGTTAAAAACAAAACCAGTCTTAGTTCATTGAGTTTTAAGACTCCATGGAAACTTCTTAGAACAGTGACTGCCATACAATAGGCACTCAATAACTGGTAAATATTACTTACACAAGTTGCCCCTCAATTTACACGCTATAACATCGATAAGGCGTGCTTTAAAGAGAACCTGAGCCATTTGTGACAGAGTTCTGGATGCTAATAGATACCAAGTTTTAAAGAGAGAAGTCCACAACTGTGGTTGCCACATGATGGCTTCTACACAGAGAAACTGAAGTCAGAATTCCTTCTCAATGTACCATCCATGTTAGCATGAGGAAATGTTCTCTCTGATCCTTTTCAACCCATTCATCTTTGAAGTGAATTTCTTGCTTCTTCTTTTAGTGAGATCAATCTTGGTTGCTTGGCAACAAAGAAGAATAGCAAGGTGTCCCAGCTTTAGGAATGCTCTGGGGCTGCCATGTCAGCTTGAAGTTCCTTAGAATCAACATCCAGACCAGCAAAATGGCACTGGAAGGAGAGCAAAGCATGAGCGCTTTCAAAGCTGTTCTGGATAACTTCTGAAATAAAGAATACTAACTCAAAAATAAGGTGAGATTAATATCTAAGTCCAAAAACACACCTTCACCTTATTTTTGAGCCCATCAGTATCAGCGGAACTGTTAGAGATATTTTTCTAGCAAGCCTGTGAGATGCCAACACCTGTAGTGATTTTTATTTTATTTTTTTACTATTTTTGTTTTGTTTTGATTTCCCTTGTGTGTGTGTGTGTGTGTGTGTGTGTGTGTGTGTGTGTGTGTGTGTGAGAGAGAGAGAGAGAGAGAGAGGGAGAGAGAGAGAGAGAGAGAGAGAGAGAGAGAGAGAGAGAGAGAGAGAGAGAGAGAGAGAGAGAGACTGGATATCTGTATATAGCTCTTGTTGTTTTGAAATGCACTAAGTAGAGCAGGCTTGCCTTGAAGTCTGAAAGATTCACCCGCCCATGCCTCCTAATGATGGAATCAAAGGTGTATACCACCATGGCCAGCTTTCATTACATTTTTAATAGATAGTTTCCTTTGTCAGTCCACACTAGCTGGTTTACCAGAAGCAACTGAGTTCAAAATCGTCCAATGGTTTTGAATGTCAGAAACAATGCCCATGGAACTATATGCATCTTTGTCACTCTGAAGATAGGCTGTCTGGCTCTAAATGTCATGCACCCTGCCCAACCCTTCCTGTAATAGCTCAGTCATATAGCACAACGTCATCACTAAGTACAACTGCATGTGACATCTCAAACAGTACTTTCTTGGGACTTATTTGATTCTTATAGGAACTTCTTTGAATATATAAAACAGATTTTATTAATGCATGTTCCTTTCTGTGTGTCTCTGTGTGTGCAGTCTGCATGAATGTGTATGCATATGTAGGCCAGAGATTTTTTTGTTGAGTATCTTTATCTATCAGCATCCATCTTATTTTTTGAGACAGGTGTCTCTCACTGGACCTGAAATTTGCCAATTACTTAGGATAGCTGCCCAACAAATTCCAGGGATCCTCTTCTCTCTGCCTCCCCAGAACTGGTATTACAATTTTCCCAGGGTTAACACCAGAATCAGGTCCTCATGATGACACATTCATGGAGTTACTGAATGAACCATTTCCCCATCACTCCCAGTGAATCCAATAAAGGTACATCGAGGCTACCATGAAGCAACTTCGGGGACAGTATAACCACCAAGCTATGCAGATGTATATAACTCAATGATCTTCTCACTATTTGGCAGATTTCCTTCATTCATAGGTTTAATGGGCAATATTAGTTATAATAGGAGATTATGCATTATACGTTTAGTGTACCAAATACTACTCAGAATACTTTTAATACATTTACTCATTTTTAAACTTCCATAATTTCTAAACATAGACACTGAACTGTAAAGATACTCAGTGACTTGTTTTAAGTCATGCAACAGAGGAACTCATTTCAATCTGGGCAGGAGGCTCTAGGGCTGTAGTTCACAACCACTGCCTGGTACTGCTTCTTTTTAATTAGTGAGAGGACAATTCAGCAAAATCAGAAGACTATGTTTATATATATACTCTGTATATATATATACTCTGTATATATATATACTCTGTATATACTCTGTATATATATACTCTGTGGATCTGGAGTGATGCATGTCTCCCAAATGTCACCTTCAGGAAACTGGCAAACTGTTTGAGGCATTAGAGCGAACAGCTACGGAAGTGATTGAATGCCATGTTCAGTAGCGGAGGGATGGATAAGGAGGATGGTATTGAACACACAAACACATCTTTTGACTTTTTATTCATATGCCTTTTTCTTTTCTTTTCTTTTTTTAATGAGTTTTGAATATATCTATTCACATCTTCCAACTCTTTCCCAATTGACCATTCTTTAAAAAAAAATGGATATTTTATTTACTTACATTTCAAATGTTATCCCTTTTCTAAATTTCCCCTCTGCAAATCCTCTATCCTATACCCCCCCCTTACCCTGCTTCTATGAAGGTGCTCCCCAACCCACCTAACCACTCCTACCTCACCACCCTAGTATTCCTCTACACTGGGGCATCAAGCCTTCATAGGACCAAGGCATTCTCCTCACGTTGATGGCAGATAAGGCCCCTTCAGCTCCTTCAGTCTTCTCCTAACTCCTCCATTGGGGTTCCTGTGCTCAGTCCGATGGTTGGCTGGGAGCATCCGCATCAGTATTGGTCAGGATCTGGCAGAGCCTCTCAGGAGACAGCTCTATCAGGCTCCTGTCAGTAAGCATGGACTTTTTCTTTATTTATTCGCTGGCCATGCTGGGGATGGATATTATGTGAAATCTCTACTTCTGAAATGGATCCTCATCCCTTAAATAGTACCATCAATTAAAAAATATTTATGTACAGGCATTGTGAAATACACATGTTATTTCAGAAGCTGAAGCAGAATTATGGACAGAGGCTAGGCTGGGCTATATTGGAAGCTCAGGGTCAGTACACAGAAAGATATTATCTGCCTTTTCCAATGTGTTCTGGACAGCTATAGATTGGAGAACATTAAAGGAAAGAAACACTGTGTAAAGTACACTATCCTGGATCAAAGACTGTAAAATCTGAATAAACTCTATAGCTAAAGACCATGCATAAATGTTATTCTTTTAAGTTTCAATGAAAGTATTATGGCTATGCAATATTTTAACATTAGGAAACTGGGTAAACATGATAAAGGAACCTAATACGGTCTACAGTTTTTCAGTAAATCTAAAATTATTTCAGAGCAAAAGATGAAAATAATATTTAAAATGGAAGTATATTTCAGAGTACATATGTAAACTGCCTACCAGGAAAGCATGACTTTAGTCTCTGGTTTTTCCAGTGTAGTAGTTGACTCTTTACTATAGATTTTTCAAATGTAACTCTATTCTGTCTTTGTACCCAAATGTATTCTAGAAAGGGTTCCTGGGAGAAAGATGGCTTACAGTACCACAAGAGAATGTAAGGTACAACCTGCTCCTCACATGACTTTCCTTCTCTCTGTTACAAGTTTTCAAGCTCTGGGGAGAGTATTTGAAAATTTGTCATAACAGAAATCATTTTCGTAGACTTTCTAACCCCTTACTGAAGCCATTTCTCAGATGAGGCAGGGGGTTAATGAAGATGGCAGACTCTATTAGGGGGAAAGGAGTTGTTGTTTATTTTTTATATCATAACAGACATCTCTTGATGTTGTAGAAAAGACTTTTTTCTGTTTTATGCCAGTGAACTGTATTTGTAGATAAACAATTTTAGTCTCAAATATCACCAAATCTCAGGAAAGAAATTGATAGAAAAAGGTACTGGGTACCAAGAATACATTTTAGTACATACTTAATAAGTTATACATTTTATGCATTGATTCAAAAAGACTTAATGAAGAAAATGGGAGATGGCTCAAACAGCAAAATGCTTGCTGTACAAACATAAAGATCTGAATTTGGATCTCCAACACACACCTGATGATAGAGTGATGGTATTCTGCACTTACCATTTGAGTATCAGGAAATCAAGAGACAGGAAAATCTCTTGGGCTTGCTAAGCAGTTATTCTTGTCAAGTCCCTGAGCTCCAGATTTAGTGAGAGATCTTTTCTCAATAAAATGTGGGTTAACAGAGTGACAAAGTAATACATATGACATAGATCTCTGCTCTCCATATATACATACATGGTGATATACACACAAACAGAAACAGAGAGAATCCTTATCGCATACTTACCATGTATAAAAGATGGACAGAACTATAGCTCTGTGTTTCCAGAGTGTGTGGTCCGGTAAAGCATTTGATAAGTAAACACACCAGGACAGATAGTGTCTCTAGTAAGATGAACTCATGCAAAGAGCACAAACACTTCTAAATTCATGTCATCTTTGAGAAGAAATTCATTCAAAGACATTGCCAATATTTGCATTATACTTGCAAGCTTAGTAATGATATACTCTGCTATTGCTATCTATTTTTATTACTGTGATAAGACACCTTGACCAAGGGAATTTATAAAAGAAAATTTTATTGGGGACTCACAATTTAAGAGGGTTAGACTACATGACTGTCATGTTTGTGTGCATGACTGCAGGCAGTCAATCATAGTGTTGGAGCAGCAGATGTGAACTCTCCTCTTGATCCACAAGCATGAGTCAGGGAGAGCTAAGTGGGAAGGGGGTGGGCTTTTGAAACATCAAAGTCCCCCAACAACAAGTAACATACCTCTTAATTCCTCTCAACCTATTATACCAACTGTAGACCAAGTACTCAAACATGGGATCCTCTGGGATCCTTTCTCCTTCAAACCAGAACATTCTGTCTATACAAATCCACTAGATATTTCAAGAAATCAAAAGACTGAAGTCTGAATCATTTCATGCATTCACTGCTTGTATAAAGAATAGCTCTTTAATGTTTTGGGTTTGGTTTGGTTTGGTTTGGTTTAGTTTAGGGATGGTTTTGTTCATTGATCTCAAGGCTGTATGCATGTTAAGTACGTGTTCTCTCCTGGCTCTAGAAGAAATGCACCCCAGCTCTGGCCACTTTTCATAGCTGTGGAGATGGCTCAGTTACTTGACACACCCACATTAAGACCTATGTTTGGGTTCCTAGCATGAGCATGAAAACTGAGAATGGAGATAAGTCCTCCAAATCCCAGTTCTGCAGAGGTGGAGACAAACAGATCCCCAGACTCACTGGCAAGTCAGACTAGTCAAATTGATGAGCTCTCGCTTCATACTAGTCTGAAAAAGGATGAGGGAGAATGATGGAGAAGGGCACCCTGCATTGGTCTCTGGTCTACACATACCCCCACACATGCATACATGTAGATATATACACAGAAAAAAACATTCCACATAACACAGAGAAAATATGGGATATAAAAAGTAAGCTCTATGAGCGTTTTTTCTCTAGGTGTACTATATTTCAGGTATCATTTGTAAATTATATTTTGGGTGATCTCAATTGCTACTTTTCTTAAATATCAGACTCCTTCATGACTATAAAATAAAGCTAAAAAAAATTAAAGCTATTTGAGAATGCAGCCTCATTTGCTCAACTGTTTGTACTCTTTAACAGTTGAAGATTTTAGCAAGTTTGTCTGAAAGAATTTTGTCACCTCTCTTGCCTTGTCCACTTTGTTAGGCATCGCTTGGAGGTTAAGCCCTTCTGTGAATCTCTAGACTAATTCTGAATGTGGAACTTTCAGATTCTATTTTCTCTCATTGAATTGTCCATTGTACTCATTAATTACCTTTTTTTGTAGAAAGAGGAAAAAAAAAGAGAGAAATCTCTCTCAATTTCCCTAAAGCCCAAGCCCTTTCTTAAGATTCTCTGAGAAAAGCAATTATCTTTTTTTATGCTATTGATCTGTCTGAACATTCCTTCCCAGCAGATCAGCTGTTTAGTCCTGGAATTTAAAAATCTTCACCACGCCAACATCTGTGTTGCCACCATTCCTGATCTTCTAGCAGTAGCCCTTAGTCAAATTCACTATTAAGCTTTCTCATATTAGCATTTATTCATGAAGGGAAACACCAGTTCTTTACCTTTGTCATGCTCTTCTATCTCTTCACTGAATACCATTTAAAAGTGTTTACTAGCCAACAGACCTGCAAAAGGAATATCATGCCCATTGGAAGAAGAGTGTGAGGTGCACTTGGTGGTGTGTGCTAGAATCAACTCTATCATGAGATTTCATGTTTCACTGATAAACATGATATAGAAATATAGAAACCCAGATATTATCCAAGACCAAAGAATTCACTCTAGTAATAGGATGCCTTGAAAATTTCATTGATAAATATATTATATAAAATGGAACAATAGAATTGCAAAGTCTATAAAACTATTACGAGAATTATTGGCTAGTATTTGGCTAGTATTGTCCAAAATTACTTGTATAAGTCCAATTTTTTCCTTTACATAGTAATGAACAGATTTTTTTGTTATTTTTCTAGCTGATTAACTTTTTATTTCATTTTACTATCAAGGCTGTGATTTTAATTGATTCATTAGAGGTTAAAGAGAGAAACAACTCAAGACCTGAGAATTAAGAATATTCTAAGTTTGCCAAGTCAACTTACAGGCCCCATCTTTTGGTACACGTACTAACACATTGTCAGAAGCTGTCCATGAGAGAGAGAAAGATGTTTATTATTGCTCTGGGTCTCAGTTATTATGATCTGTAATTGCCAGAGAGTTTTGTCTACCAGACAATTGATTGTCTCCCAAAATAGTAACATCAATAACCCTAAATGAAGCAAAATGGTCAAAATTTGCATGAAAGCAATATCTGACCAGAATAAAATTTTCTCTAGAGTTTAAGGATATTCTCTAACTGAATTCACTGCTTTGCTAAGACAAAAAAATAGCTGATCTTAACCAAACCATATATTCTATAGAAAATATTGCCTCTTCTTTGTCATGCTGATTGTCATGTGGAAGATGGCCTTCTTTTCTGTTTTTTTCCTGCTACTATGTACGTATGTGTGTATGCATGCATGCATGTATTTGCAGGTATGCTTAAATGCCAGGGGAAAATATGAAATTCTGAGGATAGCACGCCTGAGTCAATTTTCTCCTCCCACTTTGTGGATTCTAGGAAAATGTTAAGGTTGTACTGGCTGGATGTAAGTTTCAAGATTTTATGAGGTAAGTACCAGTGTTCTCCTCAAAGACTGCCCTTGCTTCTTCTGTTGTTAAGAGAGATCGGAACCAGCCATGCACATGAGTGGCGAAGCTGATAAGACAATCTCTTGGTTTCATCTTACTGCCTTCTGCTCTAGTGTTCAGTAGGATGACAATGTGCTGTAGAAGACAGGGTTGTGACAGCCCAGTGATTCCTGAAAAGCATTGTGCTTTGGAAAGCGTTGGAAAGGGGAATGCACCTGAGTGGACTTTGGCTGTCAGCACTCTTGGATTTTAAATATAGTCTTAGATGTTTGCAAATTGGCAAGAAGCAAACACACTTAGTCACAAAGATGTACACCCTAGCCCTCAGTGGATGCTTTGCCTATCACAATCATTTTTGCTAAGAAGGTACCCTCAAATCAAAGGACATTTTATAGTTAAATATGTAAATTGGGTTTGAATCTCAAAGGTACATGGAAGGGAAATTTCTAGCTATTTGAAGTTACATCTAATTGCTCTTAACTTCCCAGGCTAACCACTTCCCCTTCCCTGGTTTCATGAATGCTCACAATTGGGAACATGTCTGCTCTGCTAATCATGGAAAATGTAATGAAGGGGAAATCCCAAAAGGTCTTTAGAAAAAAATGGCAATTTAATAAAAAGCCAAATTATTTATTCTTAGATATCCTTTGGATGAAATGATAACAATAGATGGTGTGCCATCGCCAATGCAGACGCTAAACATTTCAGATCACCTCTGCAATCCCCACAGATATGCATCTTTTTTTTTTCTTCTGAGCTGGGGAAACAAAAGTTGTGGCTTGTGGATCTTGAGATTATCCTGACATGGCAGTGACACCAACTCTAAATCACAGGGGACACATTGCACAATAATCAGGACACACACTTCGTGTTTCTATTAAACCATGAGCTGGTGGGAATGCAGGAGAACTGTGAGCTGAGAAAATCACTGGCCCTGAAATCAAGCTTCTAGAAGCAAAGTATATACACACCTTCACAGATGATTGCTAACTTCAGGCACATGTAAACAGCAAGATGCGGCCCTCTTGCTTGTAAATTGGGTACTCATTTAATAATCCTGTATCATATCCTTTCAGATCTAATTTCCGACAAAGGTAGCAAGCTCTGATGTAGCAAGCATGGTCTCATGGGCCTTAACCATATGATAGCTTTGAATATTTGTAACAGAAAGATATAGGTTATCATCCTAAATTACAGATGGGGTAAAGTACGGAGCACTAGCCTGAGGCTATCCTCAGAAGAAAGGAGACATCATCTCACTTTCGAATTGAACTTTCAGTTGAAGTTCAAATCCAAGTCCTTACTATGAGAGTCAGACATCATTTTAAAGATGAGTTTCTGGTTTTCTTTAGGTTTTCCTCAAAGAGGTCACTCCCAAGGTTTCATTCTCTCTTTTTTTTTTTCCAAGTCGCTAAAACTATCTATGCCCTTGATGGCTACAGGAGGCTTTAAAAGTCTTCTCTGCGAGATTGCCAACTATCGCATATGAGTTGTTTTGTCTTTCCTTTCAAAATTCCTTTGCAGTCATCCCTTTCCTTCTTTCTTCTGCTCCAGAGAAAAGGAGGCTGTAGCCAGGGAGATGGATAGCAGAACCCAGTCACCCTGAGCAGAGTACCAGCAGATCACAGGAGCAGTTCCATCCACGTCCAGTTTATTGAACCAACTGACCTAGGGCTTCTCATTACAGATGCATTAATGATGGATTATTTATAACAACATAAGTTTGAGGTCAGTGTCAGGAATATGAGGATACAGATATAATACCAGAGTCCCCCTCCCTATATCCCCGTGAAGCACAAACATCTCCCAAAAAAATAAGACCATGGAATAGTCTCTGGGTGATTTATAGGCAGCTCACTCTGAAAGACTCTTCCTCTTAGCAATCTTTTACTGCCTATATAATCTTGGGGCAGGAGAGGGGAACTTACAAGGTTCCTGTGTCTTAAGAGTTTCTCTGCTGTCTTCCTTGAGTAATGTTAACAACTGTTCTGATTCAATATGGCAACAGTTATGATCAAACCAGTAAGAGCCAATACTCTCCTGCCACCAAGTTGAAGTTCAGTGTTTTTGGTTTCCTGACATTTTCAGCTCCAGCTTGCTAAATTTAATTCTAAGCCCCTCTTAATGCACAGCCAGCCTCAGACTTTGAACATACCCCCTTTCCTTCTGCCAAAAATCAACCTTATGGCTCCTTTAACTTCAAAACATATGTGTGTTCTTGTTCTACCCCACTAACTTCACACAGCTTATATTTAAGTTCAAACCTCTTAAAGTGTATACAGTACACCCCTCCTTACCTTTTCTTTTCTTTTCTTTCTTTCTTTTTTTTTTTTTTTTTTTTTTACTTATCAAACATGAATGGCCCCAGCTTGGGTGACTCCCAGTCAATATTGTGTAGTCTATAGTGGCAGAGCTAGGAATGAAAGTTTACCTTTCTTAAACTCCTTAGTCCAGAACTTTCTTCCTCTATTCAGTCCTATTTGTCAATAAAGGACCATGAGTGATGATATTTGATATTTCTTCAAAGTAAAGTCACTGTAACACATTCCACTTTACTTAGAGCTTTGTTTTAGAGTGCAGAGCTTGCTTTATGCTCCAAACAGCTGCCAACCCAGGGTGCTGGGTCCTTGCTTATGATAAGTGACATATCTTTAATTATCACATTGCCCAGACATAGTAATCTGTCCTCCCAGGTAAGAAGGCCCATTAATAACTCCCAAGGGAAAGCAGGCAATGTCCCAGATGCAGTTTTGTCATGTGATCTTCTCTCTGATATGGCACTCCCATAATCGTGGCTAACATGCCCTCTAATGTGTCAGAAGGCTCATTGTTTCTCAGCCTCTTGTAATATACTCCCTTCGAGCACAGCCCTTATCATTTAATAACACTGCCTGATACTGAAAACAGGAGAAAATGGAAGCATGCAGAGAGGGTGGGGAAAGCTAGTTTGTGAAGAAGCTGGGGTTGTAGTACCAACTCCCACACAGCAAGGTGTTAGGCTAATGAACAATACCCTTTAACTCCACTGATTCCACTAGCTCCAGACTGGCAAAAATGGTGGGAAGAGAGTCCTGTTGCCAGAGAAATGTTCTGCAGGATTAGAAAGAAATAGAAAAATATTTGAGCCTGTGTTCCTATGTGGGAAAATGGGGTATCTAGCCATTGCTTCCAAACTAAAAGAAATACAGATAGATATGGCACACTATGTTGGGAATATGTCCTGTCATTGAGAACTAATTTGGCCTTAAACAGGAATTCCAGCATACATGTTTATAAAACAAGTTGGAAAAGTCTTCTGTGTGTGTCAGTTATGGTTTTGATTTCTGTGAAGAGACACCATGACCACAGCAACTCTGATAAAGGAAGACATTTAATCGAAGTTAGTTTATAGCGCAAAGATTTAGTTTATTGTCATCACCGAAGGAAGCATGAACACAAGGTGCTAGAGGAAGATCTAAGAGCTCTACATCTGGGTGTGTAGGCAGCAGAGAGACTTCCTTGAGAATCTGAAACCTTAAAGCCTACCTGGGAACCCATGTCCTCCAACAAGGCCATACCTCCCAATCATTCTACTCCCTATGATTCTATGATGGGCCATTTTCATTCAAACTTCATAGTATTTAAAACATAAAGTACAATGGCTCAAAGGAGCATGCCTTAGCATTTAAACAGAATTATATTAAAATGATGGAAATAGTAATAATATCTAAAAGTCCTTAGCATGTGCCAGGTAGTATGCACAGGGATTTATAATGTCATCTCATGCTCATAGCTTGCCAAGAGAAACTTGTGTTTTAAACATGGTCACTCTATACTAACATCCCAGTTCAGTATGACCTGTAACTTACTCTGCAGCACAGACTATTCCAAAAGTACACAGTCTTCCCACCTCCAACTCTCAAGTAGAGTATGAGTCACCATGCATGGTTTCATATGGAACTGTATTATCCTTATTTGCAAATGACAAGTCAATAAACTAAGTCATAGAGAAATTAAATAATTTACCCAATGTCACAGAGTTACTGAGTGACACTATAGAGTGACAGAGTCAAGATTTGAACTCAGAGAGTATGTCTCTGGGGTTAGTATGATTGCTGAAAAAGTCTGTTGTTAGGTGGGAAGATTTGGAATTAAGAGGGGGTGGTATAGGAGAGGGAGGCAAATAGAAATAGAGGGAGAGTGGTGGAGATGAGAGAAAAGAATGCAGGGAGAGAAAGTCTAGAGTTGGGGGAAGGAGATCCTGTATAGGGTTAATCAAGGAACATGGAAGGAAAAAGAGTACTTGGGCAACAGTTATTTGCCTATTGACAATCAAGTGTCTACCAACTCATTCTCTCCTACTTGTCTGGACTGCAGGCTCCTTTTCCTTAGAGCCCAGGTGAAACAGAACATCTCGTTTTGCTTTGTAGACTCAGGAACCCCAGAATGAGGAGGCTACTGTTACCTCCAGATCTCTCATTATCCAACCCTCAACCTAGGTAAATAATCCTCTGGGCTTCCGTATCTTGGTATTTAAAGTGAATATCTAAATTAGACATTGTTGGCTACAGGACTGTCACTCCCTGTACACAACACACACACAGACACACACACACACAAGCATATGTGTGCCCAAATCTATTTGTTATGATAGTATATTATGTGCATGCAACCTATCCTGTTTTCCACTGTATGCCTTTTTATAGTGTTTATCAATTATCCAGGGTCTCCAGCACGCTATTCATGTGTGCTCGCACTGTGCTATCTCCTCAATTCTTTTTGTCTCTTCGAAATCATCATAGATGCTTATATTCACTATTACTGCAACTGACATAGTTTTCACGTTGTATTAATGACAAGAAACAAAGTCTGTAAATGTCTAGGATAAATATAACTCTGTGTGTGTGTGTGTGTGTGTGTGTGTGTATGAGAGAGAGAGAGAGAGAGAGAGAGAGAGAGAGAGAGAGAGAGAGAGAGAGAGAGAATGCAGGTATATGTTTGCTTTAGCATGTATGCAGAAGTGAAAGGACAGTCTCAGTGCTCCCTTCACTGTTCTCCCCCCGTCCTCCTCCCCCTGTCTCTCCTCCTCCCCCTCTTTCCCTCCCTCTAGTGGAGCTCAGACTAGCTGTCTTGTAAGCATATGAGGATTCTCTTTATTCCACTTCCCATAGCTGCATAGGAATTCTGCCATTGCAGATGATCCAACTACACTCTTGGCCATTTTGTATGAGTTCTGGGGAATTCAAACTCAGGTCCTCTGGCTTGCTCAGAAACGGCTTTTACCCACAGAGCTGACTCCCTAGCTCTTTCTGACCAATGCAACTTTCTTTCTTTCTTTTTTATTATGTATTTATTTCATTTACATTTCCAATGCTATCCCAAAAGTCCCCCACACGCCCCCCCACCCACTCCCCCACCCACCCACTCCCACTTCTTGACCCTGGCATTCCCCTGTACTGAGGCATATAAAGTTTGCATGACCAATGGGCCTCTCTTTCCACTGATGGCCGACTAGGAAATTTTCCAGAAATTTCCTATTCATTGATAATTGGGTCTGCACATAAGACTGTAGCTTTCAAGAACTAAGTGCATTCTCTGGGGGTTCTTTCCAGTATTTAACTGCTGATGCTGGCCTTCATACCTGGAGCAACTGAACATAAAGGACCACAGGCACCACAGTGAATATGCAGAACAGCGATTGATTCTCTATGGTGGGCATTCCCAAGGATGTCCAGGTTCACTGAGGCTTGGGGGAAAGTATTCAGCATTGTATGTTTAAACCAAATGTATTTCTTTATATTTTATCATGTAATCAATCTGTCTATAATACATACATAGGTACACATACATTCAAATGATATATACTTATTTTTTTCTGTTATATTAGAACAGTAAAAAAAAAAAGGTTTAGTGAAAATGGTGTGAGAGAATTAAATTGGGCATTGACACCTATAGTCATTGTGTCCACTAGGAAAAAAAATGCTGCCAATTTCAAAGCACTCAGAAACACAAGCCTAGTGCTTTGAGGTTGTATAATATAGTGCATTATGATATCTTGTTGTTATCCCTTAAGAAGTGTTCAGTGTTGTTTCTATGGTTAGACCACACAAGGCAGAATGACAATAAAGTTTTAAGGGATTATATACTATGTGGGAGTACTTTATTAAATAACTATATTTGAAGACTAGATCTTTAAAGACAATCTTACCCTAAAGGGCAGACTCAAACATCTAATGATAGGAAAAATGTCTACTTAGGAAGATAATTTCCACTATAAGCATCTAGGATTATTCTATCAGTATGCTGAAATATATGGACTCACTTTAATAGTACTCCATTAGCTTTCCATATCATTTTGTCTATTTTTTTCTGAGTCACAAAACAGATTAAACTCAAATTGGAGGTAATCCTTTCCCTTGATTCTTCCTTCTAAAATCAGATACCCACAGCAATACCTGGAATATGATTTGCTGTCCTGACCTTCCAAGTTTAGGAAGGATATTGAAATATCAGAGATGCTACAAAGATACAAGAAAGGGACCCCACAAAGGCAAGAAGATAAAACCTATGAGGAGAGGTGGTGAGAGCTAAATTTATAAAGTCTGCCAATGCAAAGACTGCAGGGGACTTGATCACAGCCTATAAATACCTTCAAGGTAACAATATAATTGAAGGGAAGGAATTTTTCATCGTCTCAGAAGTTGATAAGACTTAAAGCAATGGCCTGAAGCAATGAGAAAGGTTGTTCAGGTAAAATTGCCAGGAGGTAGGGAAAAAGAAGTCTTTACTATCTGAGGGACAGCGCAGGCAAAGCAATCCCCAGAGGACACATCTGAGGCATCTTAATAGAGACAGTGCAAAGCTCTTGAGTATGAAACAGGGATTAACAAGTGTGCTCCTCTATGCTCTTGTCAGAGTTCAGAGTTCCCAAAGGCATACCTGAAAGACGGCCTCCTTCAGAGAAGCACAAAATAATCAGAGGTTTCTGTGAAGACTCCTCATTAGAGCAACGTCAGGAAAAGGATGACACTTCAATACCACCAAGTTATGAATTGAAATATAGAAATTATGTTCTTTCCTACACTCTGTATTCAGTATTATATTTGATAACTGATACTCAACTTTGTAAATATGCATCATTGTGCATACATATGCCAGTTTTGAATGTGTGGTCCCTACATGGTCCTGAAGGAAAATGTGTGTCCCTGGAGGATGGTAATGTAAAAATCAACATCCAAGATCATCAAAACTAAGGGTTAAAGGCCTCCATCGGCGTGAACTTATACATGGTATACTTTTAGGCACAGAGACATACATATGAAAATAATTGTTTGTTAAAATAGCTGTGCTATTCAAAATGTTTTAGAGCACTGTTAACATATAATGTGTGAATGTAGGTCCCAAAATTCTTGCACAAATTCTTCATGAAAAGTGTCATAAAATCACATGTGAAAGGGTCTCTCAGGCAAGGTATTAGATGCAGCATCTTCTAGCAGGACCTAGCTGGGGATTGGGATGACTTGAAAGCATCCTTTTCCCCAAATGCCAGTGGTCCCACTTCTTCAATTGACTTTAGCTGTTTAAAAACACTGGCAAGGTATAGCCAAACTGTCTAAATCTTTAAGAGTATTTGGAAATGTCAATGTGTGTATATAATATCTAGATTTAAAATAAATGTACGTGTTCTATGAAGTCCAGGAAACACTAGCAATAGACACTGTGAGCAAGGGCTGTGGCAACATTACAGAGAAACAAGCCCCAGTACACACCATCTCCAGTTGCTTGGGAGAGAGAAAGAAGGAAAGCATTCTTAGGCCTTTTACCTTAAGCTTCTAAGAAGAAAGGATTGCAGTGGCTTTGTTTTATTTTGTTATCTCATATTACTTTATTTTCTTGTGCTGTTAAGATAGGCTCACACTATAGACAGCACAGTTGACCCTTTAGGAATAACAGGGAGTCCTCTACTTCCTAGAGGGATTCAAGGTAGTATGTAAAAATCACTGATTGTTTTTGTTTTTATAATGCACACACACACACACACACACACACACACACACACACACACACACACAAATGTACAGGTGCTAGAATGGCCAGAGTTGTACAATCCCCCTGGAACTGGAATTATAAGAGGTTATTAGTACTCTCAACAACCAAGCCATCTCTGAAGCTGAAGGTGTTAAAATTCAAGAAATTCTACATTCAAATTTATAAGATGCCTCCTGATAGGTAGTGATGTTTGAGCTCATAGACCAGTGTTAATCAGTACAGACTCAAGACACAAAGAAATATCATACACCCTACTATCTGAAACGAACTGTGATCCTGTGGTTTGGGCTTTCACACCATAAAGATGTCACTATCCATACCATCTTTCATCTGTTTCCATCACACACAACTGCGTGCACAGCCTTTGGAGTGACTGCTCATTATTCAGTAAATCAATGGTTTTCTTGTGCAGGGGAGAAGCTAGAACTTAGTGTACATGCCTGAAAAGTGTAGCCTACCTCTTAAGATAGAGTTGAGGATGATGTCATAGAAGAATCTTTGTTAATATATTCTTCATAGCAACACCTTCAAAAAAGAAGTGATTTGTAACAACACTGAAAACATTACTATCCTACCTTCTGGGACCAATACCATCCATTTTGTTGTTGTTGTTGTTTTCCTTATCAAAAATAGATAATCATGGCTACAGAGAGTTAATTAAGTTTCAAGTTTCAGAAGTAGACTCTTGGGATGTGGTAAATACTCAGACTTAGAGGAGGCACCTTGAGTGCCACTGGGAAATACTTTTCTTTGAAATCTTGCAGAGTTTAATGAAGGAGGAAGATGCAGCGAAAGGAAAGAAAACATTTTCGTCGGAACTGACTTACTGTGCCTGCGTTCAGTCCAATGTTTGTGCATGTTTAATGCACACACACAGCTTGATGGAAGAAACTCAGACTTTTTGTTTTGCAGTGTTTGGGTGTGAGTCAAAAGGAAACACGTGTTTGCATTCTGTTTTTTGCAGCTAGCTCAGTCAAGCAAAGAGAAACAAACCCAACTCCTACCTCCTTAATACTGAAAACATAAGTGACAGGCAAAGAGGGACAGGTACTAGATCAGTAATATGGTATCCCTTCTGCCAAGCCAAGAAAGCAGGGAGGAAATGATGCTGTCTGTTCCTTGATTAGTCAGGGCTTCATTTGATTGGTTTGGGAAGTTTTCTTCTCCTGTCAGTGTTGCTTGCATGACTGAGTCCAGCCTGTGCTTTGTTTTATTCTGTGCAGCTTGAAGTTGAACTTTGCATGCTAGGCAAGCATTCTGAAATTGAGCTACACCCCCAGCCCCCTCTAGCAGTTTTCTATCTGTGAAATACAGATGAATATTTAGATGAAAATCCATAACAACTACAAACTAGAATCATGTGATTTTACAAAAGACAGGTGGGTTTAAAGGCACAGGCTATTCCTTCTTGTTGCACTTTGCCAGTGAAAACAAACTACTGTGGTCCTTATGGCTTAGTGGTGGAGCCAGCCAGTAATGGAGCCACCTATTGGCTTGTGTTCTGGGGTGTTTGTTTGTCTTCACTCTAAGTCCAGAAAATGCTTAGCTGGCAGTTTGAGAATTAGAAAATATAAATGTTGAAATGGAAGTCAAATGGAGAGGCTCCCCAACTCCTAACTGGTTAACTAATGAAGCCCATGCAATGTCGCATTGTCACAAAGTACTTCAAGCTCAGGCTCTGAACTCGCCCACTAGAACTTACGCTCCTTAAAGATGGGGAGGTCAGTTCATTTGTCTTGTTCATTTCTGAATCCCAAGCCCTTAGGACAATGCCTGGCATAGCAAGAGCTCACTTAAGCACTGACCTGTCATTTTGGTTTCAGTAAAATAAGTGACAAATGTCTTCTGTAATGGCCAGTTTTCATTTGTTAATTTTGTCTCTTCAACTTGCCTATGACTGAACCTAAATTTGTGCTATTATGTTCCTCCATATAGATGCTGTTATTTGTCTTGAACTCCTTGATATAGATGCTGTTATTTGTCTTGAACTCAGATTCTGGGGGACTTTTAAATTGTTTTGTGCTTTGTGGATCATTCACCATGGATTCATGGAGTTTTAGAAAAGCTCGTCATTTATACGTCACATCAAAATTCATTTTGGGTTCCCACAGTTCAGTACTGAATTTGAACTTTGATGTCTAGCTCAACAACAAAACCCTGTCGATCTAAGAAGCAAACATGAAAGCCTGTTAACCTTAGGAATTGGGCATCCAGTCAGGAGCACATTAAACAAAATTTGCTCCCACTTCAATAAATGTGATTTGCTCTAAGAAGGCAACCTTTCAAGCTCTCACTACCATCTGCTACTACATATTAGAAGCTAACAGAGCAGAGAGCAACAAGCCATGACTACCATGAAGAGACCAGTATCTGGCTTAAATATGGAAATAGAGGAAATTCAATACTGACTACAGAGAGACTAAATGTGTTTCTTCATTATTTGAAATCATTTAGGGTCTTCCAGCAAGTCTATCTGACGACTTCTATTATGACATTTATCACCCACTGGGATATAAAATTGCAGTTGGACAACACTTTCTGTGCCGATGTATAAAGCTTGGAAGGATTTATTTTGTAATTTGGGGGCTAAGGTTACTTCTAAAGCTCTTCATCTCCCTTGTTGCATTTAGAACCTCAGGTTTGTTTCCCTGGGTCACATACGAGTATTAAAGCCATCTGAGGACCAAGTTGGGTGTTTTAATATCATTTTTAAAAAGAAAAGAAATGCTGTGATGTAAACAGGTGTCAGATACAATAAAATCTTACTTTTCTGAATATAAAAACTGTACCAGGGCTGGAGAGATGGATCAGTTGGTAAAACCACTTGGTATACGAGCCTGGGGACCTGAGTTTGATTCCAAGAACACATGTAAAGGTGTGTATGTTGGGGAAGGAGGGAGAATTAAGTCCACAAACTTGTCCTTTGATCTCTCAACACATGCCTATCCCACAATACACAGACACATAGACAGACAGACAGACAGACAGACACACATTCTTTTGCAGCTCTACATTCTGCATTCATCAAAAATATTGCACTACCTGTCTTTCGTTTGGTATAGTACTGGGTCTCAAACCAATGCAAGCAGGGAAAATTCTTTTCTTTTCAGCTCTAACCTGACTTCCCTATTCCATATATTGTTGGAATGTACTTAAATAAATATCATAGATCCTGCTAAATTTACTATGTCTTACTTATATTACCTATATGCTCTCTTAAAATGAAGGCTAATTGTAAAAGAACAAAGAACAAACAAACAAACGAACAAATAAAAACAAAATAACAACAATGACAAAAACTGTAATTATATATGTATCATTAAGGTCAAAAATGGCAATCTTTACATTTTCTTTTCTTCTTTTAGCACTTTCAACAGGTTGATCATCTAATCCTTGGAACTTTAATGCATTGATGTAGGAAATGGAGCTAGTGCTATCAACTTAATTGTGCTGTGGAGATTAAATGAGCTGATACAGGGGAGACGACTAGCACATTTATTAACTAGACAATATATAAAACACCAAATCCAGACGCAATTGCAAAAACTATGCAGGCCATCAGAGGATGGGGGTCTTGACCCTGAACAACCAATGAGGAACGCTGTTTTAGAAAGATTTTCCTCATCTATGTATAGTAGTTTACATTTAACAAAGAGGTAGGTAATTTTATCACCATCAGGGGAATCTGTAGCTATCCAAGCTAAGATAATGACAAGGGTAATTAAATTCTCTGCCTTATTGCACACCATTTTGGACATTAGGGGATTTGTTCCTTAGGGGATGACAATAAATTCAAACTCTCCTCCCAAAAATGAGGCACCAAAGGATGAAGTGCAGAAATGGAGAGAGCATCTAACAAGGATATCACCCAAGGGTCATGGGGTCAACATTTAGAGCAGTTACACATTAGCTTGTGTCTCACCTGCCACTCCCCTCATTACCAACTGCTGTGAAAGTGAAATAGCCTCCATAGGTTCACATGTTTGAACAGCTTGTCCCTAGCTGATGGTGCTAATTGGAAAAGTTTTGGAATTTTATGGAGGTGGAGGCTTGCCACAGGAAGAACGTGACTGGGAGCAGGTTTTTGCCCTTTATATACTGGCTCCACTTCCTATTCATCCTCTCCATTCTGAGTGCAGATGCCATGTGACATCTGAGCTTCCTCTTCTTGCTTGCTATGATGCCCCTGCCTGCTGCCATGTTGTCCCGAACTTAGTGGACAGTATCCCCTGAAACTGAAAGATAAATTAAACCTTTTCTCTGTTTCTGTCCAGTAATTTATCACAGTGTTGAGCAAGTAAGTAAGACACTCTTTTGTTTGATGGTTTGTTTTTTGAGACAGGATTTCTCTGTGTAGCTCTGGCTGTCCTGGAACTCACTCTGTAGACCAGGCTGGCCTCGAACTCAGAAATCCGCCTGCCTCTGCCTCCCGAGTGCTGGGATTAAAGGTGTGCGCCACCACACCTGGCTTAAAGAAAGGAGACTATTTGTAGCACATCAAAGGATTTCATGGGAGAAACCCATCACTTTGTAAAACAAATATACACTAATTATACATATACATATACATATACATTACATATACATATACATATACATATACATATACATATACATATACATATACATATACATATACATATACATATATACATATATACATATATACATATATACATATATACATATATACATATATACATATATACATATATACATATATACATATATATATATATAGTTTGATCACATTAACATGTCTTCATTATTCTTTACTGGTCCCCAATTATAGTCATTTAACAATGAGGATATCTCTCTCTCTCTCTCTCTCTCTCTCTCTCTCTCTCTCTCTCTCCTTTCTTTCTTAAGGAAGTAGACATACCAGTATTATCACGAAAAACAGTTAAATAGTTCAGTAAGGTTGCTTAGTGGGTAAAGATGCTTGCTAAAAGTCTGGGGATCTGTATGCACCATTCCCCATGCCCAAGTAAATAAATGAAAGTTTTAAAAGTATTTTTAAAAAGAAAAGCAATTATACTCATTTTGTAAGCAGAGACATAGGTGTATTTACCTCTCATTTATCATTTACACAATCCAATGAGGTTATGAAGATGATATCTATATTGCCACTAATTATGGAGGGCAATTACAACATGATGGAGGTAATAAATTTAGGTGCTGTGTCCTCTGTCTTTTCTGTAGTAGCATCCATGAGAAACAGCCAAGCAAGAAATAAAAATAATGGTGTTAGGGCAGAAATGACCAAATATATATGTTCATAACTATTAATCAAGACAAAAGGATATTACACATTAGGGAGACATGAGTGCAAGGTATAGAAAGCCAGCTCTGCTTCTACGTATGTTTGAAAACGTCTCCCATTTTCATTGAATTCTGTAATAGTTCCCTATCTGGGTTACCCTATGCCTCTAGCATTTTCTTCTTTTCTCCCTTCATTTATAAATGTACTTATGTATTTCCCAGGTTTGTGCTCATTTACGTCTCTGGAGATCGTAGCAACCCTCAAAGCTTCAGCTGTCATTGAGGGCTAAGCTATTCCTGATTCTAACACCATCCATGATATTTCGCATGAAATCCCCACATATTTTTAATTTAATATTTCAAATGTTTGACTTTTGGATCTCTTTTATTTTACATCACCTGAGTTAAACACTTACTATAAATTTTTTATGGATGACATGGTTGGTTATTTGTTGATGATAGCACAACTTTCCTCATTCTATGTACTCTTCATTTTTTCCCCTTGTTGTAGAGCAGCTGAAATACCCTTTGCTCTGACATTCATTTTCTTCCTATGATCAGTAACATCTAGGAAGTCTCAAAGATACTTTTCTTGGCTCTCCGAAGCAACACTGTTTATTTACTCTGAGCCTATTAAAAATCTAGTTTTTTTTTCCCTCAAGTTCAAGCTATCTTCTCAAAATTAAGATTTGTACATCATATATTTGACTATATGTATACATGTTATATTAAAGAAAACAAAAGCAGAAGCAATTGAGGAAGGAGGAAATCTGTGAGGGAAAAGGGAGGATGGATAAAGGTAATAGAGGCATGGATATGAATGATATATGAGTATATATATATATGTATATATATATATGTGTGTGTGTACATATATATATATATATATATATATATATATACACACACACATATATATAGTGTGTGTGATTGCCATAATGAAACCAAATTTTGTAATTCTTTTTACTTTCTTTTTTTATTAGATATTTTCTTTATTTGCATTTCAAATGTTATGAAACTTTCTCAGTTTCCCCTCTCTACCTCCCATCTGGAATTCCCTATCCATTCCCCTGCTTCTATTCTAACTTTAAATTTTTATTTTAAAATCAAACTGGGTATATCACCCTCTATCCAAAGGCTTTCAATGTCTTTCCTTTGGGGAAGCAATCTACCATCAGTTCATTGTTGAAATCCTTCAAGCTATTTCTATAATATCCCTGGAAAGGAAACAAAAATAAACACAAAACATGCCTCCCACTATCTACTGTAGACCAGGCCCTTGCTAAGCATTCTAACATGTATTACTATAAATCCTCACAATGGCCTACAGGCAGTACTATAATTAGCTCCTGCATTTTAGTGAACAATAGAGAGATTCAGCCAAGACCATGGAGCTAGTTACAAGCCCGGCTGGAATTGAACAAGATCCTATGGCCTCTACTACACCAGCTTCTGTCTGCTCACACCGACTGTCTGCCTTCTCTCATAGAACTCACTGTATTCAAACGGACCTCAAAAATTTGAAAATGCATCCTTTACTACATTTCATTGGTCTTATACCCAAGTTAGCATCTTTATCTGGAGTCTTTGTCCAGGTTCCACCATGTAAAATCGGCTCCACCTACGTGCATTTATAAAAACTTTATCCCAGCACTATTCTTTTTTTTTTTTTTTTCCATTTTTTATTAGGTACCAGCACTATTCTTGCCTTACTTGGCATATAGCTAATTGTGTGTTAAAACAGAATCCCAGGAATAACTACAATTCTGCAGGTTAAACTTCATGTCTCTAGCAATTCCAAATAAATTGCCATTTAATAACTATGTGATGAATTAAAATGATCATGATGATGCTTTCTACTCTGAATCTTTCATTAGTAATATAATCATAATTAAGCATCAGGACTGGGTTTGAAAGCCCATTCCGCTGTTTATTGGCAGTACTTTCTGGGGGAAATTGTCTGGCTTCATTAAACAAGAGTCACCTCATTTGTAACATGGAGATATTAATAGTGAGTGGCCTGATAAGAGAAGCTAAACAAAATTCTTACTAAAGTCTTGTACTTTATATTTTATCCATTGATATTAGTGGTCACAAGAACAAGGAGAGTAAAATAGTGTCTCTGATTAGTGCCTTCTCGACTAAATGTCAGCAATACCATCTATCCATTAAACTAGCTGCTATGTTACAGAAAACAAAGCAAGAAATGTAAACTGAAGCACACAGGTTATCAGGAGAGTCAAATATTGATTATAAAACGTAATTGCCAACCATCCGCTCTCATCCTGAGTCTGAAATGACCGTGGGATGAAGGTTGGCTCAGATGGATCAACAGGACCTATCCAAATGTCTTTAAGTGTTTCTGGGTTCCAAAGGTGTCGTCTCAGACTGGGAAAGTCAGGTCTGGCTGCCAGTAGTATCTTTGAGGCAAATTCAGTTCTACAGTCCCGTCAGTCATCTAGCAGTGAAACACTAACAAGCTAAAAACAACAGCAATGGCGGCATCAGGACTGGAGAATATGATGCTGTGGAGTGGGAGGCTAATGAAGTTCCCCATCAATGCGCTCCGTTTCCATGCCTTCTGAATGCAGCCAGCGATCTAAAATCCATCATCTGTAGCTTCAGGGTGGCAATGAGTTATTGCTTTCCCAGTTTGCACTGAACAATACCCCAGGAGTAATGACTAGCAAGTGTAAGCTGTGGGACAATGAGATAATTCATCTCCCTGGCGTGTCCAGCAGTGTTAAGTCAGCCTTGCCATTAAGGCACACCAGCTCCAGCATTCACTTGATGGCATCTGGAGTTAACCCAGCATTATGGCATTTTTAGATTTCAAGAAAGCCTCCACTAGTCAAACTTGTTTGACTATTGGTGACCGAAATCCCAAAGGATATAGGTCATCTAGATTCTACATTTTATGCTAAAGGCTTACTCCAAATCACAAATGTAGATTATGTTAATTTACATAAGTGGCTTTTGATGAGATAATGTTTTGGGTTTTGTTTTTACAAAGACAGCCGAAGCAGACATAGAGAAATACTTTAAAAGAAACTTTACCTTCATGTTACTGGCTTTAAGTCAGTAACAGCCTGGGAATTATATACTACATAGGTTGAGATATCAGAGGCAAAATTTAAATGTGACAATTGTTTAGAAAAAAATAAGGCAAATTTTTTTTCAAATTGAATAGTTTTCTCCAAATTGAATAGTTAATTGTGGAAAACTCATGAAAGTCAATCGTAATTCCATTCCTGACTGAAAGCTCAATCTAATCCAAAAGCTGGGCAAGAGATCTATAATTAAGTGTGTGTGTGTGTGTGTGTGTGTGTGTGGCTGTGTGTGGCTGTGTGTGGCTGTGTGTGGCTATGTATGTGAAGTATGTCCATATAGTATAATTTTCACAAGAGTGCATGCATGCTCAGGGCAGAAGCCAGATAAGGATGCCTGTGTCTTGCTTTCACTCTTTGCATTAATCCCATGAGACAGAGTCTCTCACTGACCTGGAGCTAGGCAGGTTGTCATCATCCAGAAAGCTCCAGCAATTTTGATGTGTCCATTCGTCACAGATCTGTGAATAGGGGTGCTAACCTGGGCAAACTCAACTTTTACAGAGTATACAGTGTTCAGAACTCAGAGCTTTATAGATGCACAGTTGCACAGGCATCTGGTGAGCTGCACCTGTATCCTTTCAGTCTTATGAGTTCTTGCTAAGTCAAGATTGATCATAGAATTCCCACATGAAGTACCTTGCCTGACACAAAGTAAGTGCTCAATGAATACAGTGGATAATCCCCAGGAGATCAGTTATCTTAACCCTAATTTTTGAAGCTTCATATTATTTAGGCATTAAGGACCCTGAAGTGTACCAGTCTAGAGAACACTTGTATAAATGATAAATGAAGAAAATGCAGACATTTGGCCTTTTACCCTCATAATTACTCACCAGACACCAAATATTTTGTACATACTTTGTCAGTGCAGTTTTGTGATTGCACTATTATGCATTTGATTTGCATATTACCTTTATTATTCATTTTCTTTCACATTTTAGAGCATCAGGATCTGTAAGTATTTTTCTATCGTTTTGGTTTCCAGTTCACTTTATGGCAGCCGCTACTCACTGTATAATCGGGATGCACTCATACCAGAAGCTTGGTTTTAACAATGATTTAGTTCAGCTTTATTAATCCCCAAGTAAAAGATCACACTACTTGTGTCTTTATCTGATAGGACAGCTGGTCGAAGCTCTTTGGATGCTAGCCTTAGATGGAAAGGATTTTCTGTCTATATCTATTTCTTACTATGGTTGGAATCTATGGTGGTGCCATGGCCCCTCTGTATTTACTTATTTATGTTTAGCTGGTTTTTCCTTCTTCCTCTCTATCTCTTCTTTCTGATTTTCCTCTGCAAAGTAACAGATTTCCATTTTATATGGGTCATAAAGTGTGGACACCAGGTCATGGAATGTTGTACATTCACTGTGGGTCTAGAGCTCCTTGAAATGTAGTGATGGAGGATTGAAGCATAGAGCATCACCTCACAAGGCAGAATGAGAAAGAATGTAATCTAAGGAAGAGCAAAGATAGCAGCAGGCTTTAACATAGCCTGTGATCTAACCCAAGATTCTCTTGGAGAGAGAATTCTAGGTTCCATGTCTTATGCTAAGATGTCACTCCAGATCGCAGGTGCAGATGGGGGGGGGGTCAAGACTCTAATATCACTCCCAAGATATTTCATAAAATTGGCTTTGGGTAATATGATAGGGTGTGGTTGTTTGTTTGTTTGTTTGTTTGTTGTCTCTTTTGGTTTGTTTATTTTACAAAAAGGTACAGCACACTCAGAAATATACTCTTACAGAACATTTATGTTGACTATAAAATGCATTCCTCTTGTTGCTGATGTGTGTCTAGGCACACACACACACACACACACACACACACACACACACACCCTGATTTTCAGTCATCATATATCAGTATTTCTTCAAGAAAGCTGCCCTTCTATATTTGTGCAAGCTTTACTGGTAATGGATAGCTTGTAGATAGTTTATTTTGATTGATCTTCAGGAAGAGCTGGCAACATAATCTTGTTTTTATTTCCTTTTCAAAGAAGAGGCCAAAGTGCCAAATGGTAGAGTCATCTTCACAAATCGACTAACTTACTTCATAATAACAGCAATGAGCCTTCAATCCAAAACGTTTGGTTTAAAACTGAGATCTTTACCTGGCATACTGCCCTCAGATCATGTATGGAATGAAGGTCAATAGATTTTGCAGGTAGCATCATGTACCTATTAGAGCTTTGGGGAAACACTCCTTATCTCCCATGCACATAGTTACCAGTGGTCCAGTTTACATAATCCTGGCTCCCATTGCCTTCTCCCAGCCTCCCCAACTCTGCTGTGATGGCACAGCTAAGCTGAGAGCTGCAGGGAGGATGCCCAGCAAGGCCTCTCTGCACAAGTGGCTAATGATCTGGAAATGCTCCTAAGCCTGGAAACCCCAAAGAGGCCTTTTTCACTAAGAACAAATAGCAATGAGAAGGATTGTGAGCCAACCTGCAGTGTGCAGCACTCTGTGGGAAATGAGATTGCCTCTGCTGGACACCTTTGTATTTCTCTTGTTCTCTTCTCCAGCACTACCAGTCTCTAAACAGCAATATTCCTCTGTACTCCATTGGATATCCCCCTAAACAAAATCCAGGAATGAAGCTGAGTTAACAGCCGTCTAACTTCACTGAGAACTAACCTGGCAGATGTCGATGCTTGACTGTAAATATTCACACAGAGACAGCCAAAATGAGGCATCCAGGGTGAATTTATAGATGCAATAGACCAGAGGAATAGACCATTTATCACATTTCAGCCCGGATCCCTTTTATTCTCAAGGAGTCCCTTTGAATAGCATAAATTGTAGAGAAACAATATTATACAAAACAAACTTAATAAATACCCAATTTCCACACATCTGACCCAAGAGATATTACCAATAACGTTTTTTGGAGGACACAGTTTGGGGAAGAAATTCTGCTAGTGTGGTACAGGATCTGCCAGGACAGTATCCCTTTGTCCTGCCTACCTCAGCTTCTGCACATATCTGCATTGCAAGTTGGGAAGGAAATTGTTGGGCAAGGTTATAGATTCTTGTCAAACAAAACAGATGTCCTGACACATAAATTTTCACTATTCCTGAAAGGCTCATAATTTAAAAATGAATCCAAGAGGATTTACTGTAAATTACACACAGGGAGGAAAAAATTAATATGTCTTTTTCTACACCAGCATTAACTACACAGAGAGAAGCTAATTGCTGCCCAGTTTTCTCCGACCTTCTGTTTAATAGGTGGTGAAAGGACATTGTCAAAAGCTGCCCAGGAGCGAGTACAACATTTCATGGTAATCCTTTTTGTGATCCTATGAAGGTGAACATAGTGTGACAGAGCTCCAGACAGCGTAGATAGGGGATAAGAGGCAGATGTCACTCACAAGTAATACCAGCTGCTCTCCAAATACTGAGCTGATTAACTCAACAATAGATTTCACTGGAGGGAAACTTATATTTGAAGCAATTATTTGCAAAAATCCCTCGGCCCCGAGAATCTCATTTTATGCACATGAACTTCAACAGAGATCTTTTTGCCTTTGTCAAATGCATCCCATTCATGATTTCATTAATATCATAAGCAACAAACTGACAGAAAATACTGCACCGTGAAAGCATGAACCCCAAACAAGGAATGTCAGCTAATATAAAATAAATGATTTCTGATTCCTAAGTTATTTTGATTCCTCGGCCTTTTATACTTTTGTTTTGGCTTCTTTTCTTGAAGAATTCTGGCTTGCCATTTTTAATATTGATTGTCAAAGGTCACTTAAAGAAGACTTGAGATTTATAAAAAGGCATCAAAAGGGGTGGGACATTTCACTGCCTCATTTAGAAAAAGTTATGATTTATGCAAATTATAAATGAAAAACAAACAAAAAATCATGCCCAGAGCACATTCTCACTCTCTCTCTCCCTCTCCCTCCCCCTCCCACTCTCTCTCTCTCTCTTCCATGTTTTTAAATATTTTTTATTATTATGTATTTTCCTCAATTACATTTAGAATGATATCCCAAAAGTCCCCCATACCCTCCCCCCCACTTCCCTACCCACCCATTCCCATTTTTTGGCCCTGGCATTCCCCTGTACTGGGGCATATAAAGTTTGCATGTCCAATGGGGCTCTCTTTCCAGTGATGGCCGACTAGGCCATCTTTTGATACATATGCAGCTACAAGGCAGGAAATAATCAAACTCAAGGGCGAAATCAACCAAGTGGAAACAAGAAGAACTATTCAAAGAATTAACCAAACGAGGAGTTGGTTCTTTGAGAAAATCAACAAGATAGATAAACCCTTAGCTAGACTCACTAGAGGGCACAGGGACAGCATCCTAATTAACAAAATCAGAAATGAAAAGGGAGACATAACAACAGATCCTGAAGAAATCCAAAACACCATCAGATCCTTCTACAAAAGGCTATACTCAACAAAACTGGAAAACCTGGACGAAGTGGACAAATTTCTCTCTTCCATTTTAATGCCTTTATTTTTCCCAGGTTTTCTTTTCCTATAACCTGAGTTTGATCCCTGGTACCCACATAAAAGATCCATACATTAGTGTATGCCTGAAGTGTTAGCACTGGAGATGTGAAGACAGGAAGAGCCCTAGGTCTTGTTGGCCAACCAGTATAGCAGAATTGGCAAATTTTAGGTTGAGGGAGAGTCTCTATCCCCAAAAGTAGGCTGAAAACAATTGAGGAAAATATTTGATATTAACCTCTGACTCCCACAGTCCTATGCACACATGTGAATGAACACATATATGCACGCGTACACATACACACTGAAATAGGAGTACTTAAAATAAATTAGTAAGTGAATCAAGAACTTCCAGCAGACTAGAGTTTTAAAAAGCAAACTATTTGCTTGAAGAGATTTTAATGAGTCAAGATTTTGGAGAAACCCAGGAAAGAGGAAAACTTGTGTGAGCTTAGGGCTTAGTAGGTAGCTGAATGCTATGCAGTATGCCTCTACAAACTAGATGTCTATCCTTGGGGCTGACATGACTAGTTGAAGCCAGAATTCTTTCCTGCATAGTTCATCCATTGCTCTCAAAAACATTTCCAATGTCAAGCTCACAGGGAGAGACTCTAAGACACAGAGGGCTGTCAAGTGAGCTTTATTTGCCAGTCTTGCTGTGTGAACTATCCTAGGGTGAGTCTTCACCTCTGAGTTAGACTCACTGGTATTTTTGGAAGAACATGCTCTCTTCTTTCAGATAAGCTAAAACTGGTGGTAAAAAGAAATTATTGCAATGACAGTGTTAGTACCATCAAATAATCTTGAGTTCATAAGAATTATATTCACAATTCATAAGAAATTCACAAGAACTATTTTCAGGACCAATTTACCACATTTAATTTTTTTCTATTTCTGTCTAAATTCTATCTCTTGGTGTTGCATTCTTTCCTTTTCTTACACAGACAACAGATATGTACTGCATTTGCTCGATGACATCAATCTATGCTTTGTTTTGCATTTAATTTCATTGGCCTGACTACCACCATAAGGACACTGAAGAGAGAATTTCTTCTCCAATTAATATCCAGAGTAAAAGAATACTGCTTGCCTGCCATGCAACCCCAGGGGACCACAGCTGCAGAAGATGCCTAGCCCTTGTCTCATCTCACTTTAGTTTACCCCGCTGCTCTGGCACAACAGGGACCCCAGATATCATGTATTAGAAGGTGAATATCCAATGAAATAGTGTGTGGAGAAAGAGACTCTTTAGAGGTGAATTGATGGTACATTTTAGGAAAGCTTAACCAGTGGTTCCTTCTCTCCTACCATGACAGGACACAACTTCACCCACTATATGGCAGGGTATACAAGGTACTATTATGAGAGCTCAGCTATGTAACCCTGATCAGTCAGCATCTGAATCTTGGACTTCTCAATCCCACATGACAAATCATGAGATATAAACTCCCGAGGCTTATAAATTGGCCAATGGGAGGTGTTTTTCTATCATAACACAAAATAAACCAAGACAGGGTACCTGCCTCTTTCTGCATGTCTGCCATACTGTCTTTGCTTCATGGTGAACTAGCCAATCAACAAGTAGACTAATATACTGAACATACAAATCTCAAAAGAAGAATATACATTTCAAAAATTGCTTTTTTTTTCCTTTTGAAACTGTTTAACAGTCTTAGCCGTCAGGTGATTGCAAATTATACCTGCTTTGAGTGTCTATCACCCACTAGGTCAGTGGCCATAGTCAAGAAAAATAAAAATAAATGATGCAGTAGTTGTGGGAAGGAGGTTCTGTGACAGACTGCTGGGGACAATGTCAACTGGTATAGGCATTACAGGAGTCAGTGTGGAGTTGCCTCAAAGCATTTTAAGTAGTCCTGGGGAAGTGGCTTAGTGTTGGAGCACTTGGCTAACATGGTTGAGGCTCTCCAAATCATTGACAAATAATTGGAAATATAATTATCCCATGAGCTAGATTAATCATTCCTAGGTAGATATCTGAAAGACTATGTCAATATGCCAGAACAAGACTTGCATATCTGGGTTTATTGCAGTCCCATTCAGAAAAGCTAAGGAATAGAAAGCTTGCTTGTGTGTCGGCAGAGAGATGGGTAAACAACATGTGGTACATGTATACACTGGGATTACATTCAGCTGTTAAGAAACTGAAATCATGACATTTGCCAGAACATTATTTTTTTTTTAAGAACTGGAGACAATTATACTAGAAAATGTATTGGACTCAGAAAGAAAGCATGTTTTCTCTCATATGCAGATTCTAGATTTAAAGTCTCTCTCTCTCTCTCTCTCTCTCTCTCTCTCTCTCTCTCTCTCTCTCTCTCTCTCTGTATGTGTGTGTGTGTGTGTGTGTGTAGATTTTTTTAAATAAAAGAGGGACTGTGATGTGAAAGAACTGGAAAGAAAGGAATCCTCGTTTTTACAAAAAATTATTTCCTGTCTGTATGTGAAGTCTTTCTACACAGGCTTTTGCAGTTGCTTGCAAAGGGCCAAAGTCCTCTGGAGCTGGGGATACAGGTGGCTGTAAGCCACCCAGCGTGGACACTATAGACTGAACTTGGATCCCCTCAAAGAGTAATATGAGTTCTTTCTGCTGAGCCATCTTTCCTGCCCCCTGACGAAAAGATCTTAAGGAATTGGAGAGGGTTGCAGAACAAAGACTTGAAGAAGAGCACAGTATGGTGTTATATATGTAAAAAAGTACAGAGAAGAAACTTTATAATGTGTGTGTCAACTTAAAATATAAAAAAAATTAACAGTTTTTTTTCCCAAAAAGAAACCAGTGTAGAATGAAGTATTTTGCCTTCTGTCCAATTCCTTTGGCTTTTACAATGACTCCTAAGTGCTTTTCTTTTGGAATAATTTTCTTAGAACAGTGAAACAAACCATTCAGCAGATAAAACCATCCCTTAAAATCATGCGGATGTCTTATGAAGCACCCTACCCAGTTTTTATTGTTTTGCTTTCCTGATGCCTCTGCTTAACTGTTCAAAGTAAGAGGCTGGGTCTTACAACGATCTCTTGATTTTTCTACTCTGATTTTTTTATTCTGATTGTGTTAAGGAATACATAAAAAAAAAAAAAAAACAAGACTCATTAGCAGATTAAAACTGGTTTCAAATGACTGGAGCACTAAAAGGGGGCCATGCTTATTAATAGGTCATAGGCAGGGCAGGTTTACTTACTTCAGAACTGTGTGGGTTTTACACATTGCAATAGGGAAATAAAGAATAATTTATATGACTTTCTACCCTAAGCTTGTTCAGAAACATCTTTGGGAAATTTTCAGATCAAAACATGGTTAGAGGTATTCATGTTTCAAACTCACCAATGAGTTACAGAATTTAACAAAGGCATGGTATTCTAATTCCTCTAAGAAGTTCTCAGTATCTACAAATGATCTGTACCAACACCCTGCCACTACCAAAGGGTAAGACAAAACTTAAAGAGTGAAGGTGTGGTACCAAACATGAGGGCCTAGATATGGGTACACTAGCAGCATATTGTCTCATGGCAAAAGATGCTTATGACTAGGCCACATCATAATTTTCTTAGAAAGTCACACTGAACAGAAAAAGAGAAAATAAATCATCATGAAAAGGCAACTGTGCTTGTAATAATAGCCTCGTTATAGCTTCCATGAAATAGTCATTAAGTTATGCGCAGAATGAATCTCTTGGAGTTTTGTAGTTCTGGGAAGCTAAATAAAGATAAACTGTAGTGACTACGGCTTCCTCTCTTTGCTCCTTGGCATGGGCTTTCATACTGTTTAAACTTAAGCTCCTAGCACCATATGGTTCCTGAAGCATCTGAAAGAGAAGTACAAATCTGCAACCCAGTTCCATATTTACTTGCGACTAGTGCTTTCTGCAGCATGAGGAGAGAGTGTCTTGCTCTGCTCTGGTTCATCTTGGGGCTAGAAGGAGCATCCAGCTTAAGCCTCGTTCTTCTAGCTGGTTCTACTTCAGGGCAATACCAGCAAAACACAGCTGTGGCTGAGCCTGCTGCTGTGGGCCCACCTAGCCAGCTCTAACTCTGGAGATGAGCAGAGAAAACCCACACTCTGCTTTCCTCCCTGGATCTGAGGGTTAGCAAAAACTTACATTCAAAGATTCCCTGCAAACGCCCCTTTTCCCCTATTGTGGAGACTGGTACGAATCACAGATGATCTTTTTTTTCTTAACTGTTTTTCCCCTCTGGTATTTAAACTGAATCCTTACTGCTCCAAATTAAATCCATTCTTTCTAGCCCTGTCATTGCTAACTAATGAGAACAATTCCTCTCTCTGCTCTCGGTGGCTATGCGTGGGGTATTTACGGATGAGAATCATATCTTTCTTTAGCCTACTTTCTTAACTGTAGACTGCACAGGTGATAAAATGGGTTAATTGTTGCTATAAAAATATTTTCTATCCTCGTAAGAAAGTAATTTTTCCCCTCCAAATCATTTTAATTTCTTTGTTTTGCATGATACTCTTATGATCTGCAGGGATGGGGAGTAAAACTCTACCATCATAGACACAGGATCTACAGGAAAATGTTAACTATTCATTATGCATGCATAAATCACCTGGTCACTGGGCAGTTCCTCTGTGTCACACCCCTCTGCTATTAAAGCCTCAGCTTTCACTACAGATTCTTTTCATGCCTGTGGTCACATTGGCCACCAAGTTTTATGAATGATTGCTTATTGGAACAGAATCACATCTTAAAAGCATACTGTCTGTGTGTAATAAAACCAGCAGACAGTATGATCTGGAAAGTCCATAATGCGGATACACTGCCCCTTTAGAGAAAGTTCGCCAACACCCCGCTGTCTGCCCATCTAAGCCCAAGTGCAAAAGTATGTATGACCGAAGGGAGTATTTGAAAGCGTATGCACGTATATTGCATTTATGTAGAACGTCATCCTGTGTTTATCTAATGCACACCAGGAAGGTAAGAGAATCCAAGCCAAGACTGGGCTGGTACTCACTATGTGAAGCTGGAGGAAGTCGCCAAGTCCAGGGGCGCTGTCAATGCGTACTAAGATACCATCCTTCACAGTAGTGCTGAAGCCCACGGCGAGACGGTCAGAGCGTGTGCTGGGTCTGTCATTTGCTGGCCAGGTATAGAGGATGAGGCCACCGCTTTTCCCAAAGATGTATGTTGCACCAGCTGTGAAGGGAAAGAGAAAGAAGACATGAGGGCCACTGTATCATGCATTGCCCGCTGTATTATACGTTTGAGACCCCAGGGGACAGGTCTGAGAGAAAACCTTCTCACACTTTACTGTATTTGGTTACTAAGAGAGATGATTTCCAAAGCCTCAGGTGTCTGTCTCCTCCCATTAAAGATGCCAGCAATGGGAAGAAATAACCAAACATGTTATTGAGAGATATTCTGCATCTTCTGTTCCTAATGTGTAACAGTGGACATACTGGCTAATGAACTCTGGTGCATGTTAACAAACAACTTTCCCTCTTCTGTAGCAGCAGAATAAGACTTCCATTTGGCTAAGACAGGCATGAAATAGAAACTTCGTCCCCTAGCTCTGGCTATCAAAATGTTCTCATCAGTGGTCTCAGCCTTTTCAGGGGTGCCTTACCATAAAGCTTGCAATGAAGAACCCCAAAGGTACAATTGCCTTTGCAATCCACAGAAGTAAGTGTGGTCTTGTAGTAGGAAACAATATAGGTGACACAATATTTCTATGAAATGACTGGAAACAGTAATAGTTAATATTTCAAAATTTGGGAGTTTGGAAATTTCATATTATGTATATATATGAAATTTATATATACACATATACATAGTTATGTATATATGTATGTATATGTATACACACACACACACACACACACACACACACACATATATGTGTATATATATAAAATTGATATAACCTGTATCCTGTATCTGGGGCTCAATTGTAAACATAAAATTTGTTTTTGTTTATTATATACTTTATATGTAAGAGCTGTAGATAACTTCAGACAGGATTTTAGAATGTTTCTGTCTTGACTATTGTGGTCTATCATATGCAGTCAAATGTGACTTTTCCAAAGTGGTAACAAGGTTCACTAATTTTTCAACCTTTTTTTTTTTTTTTTTTTTTTTTGCAGATTTCAAATGTGGTGTTTCTAGAAATGATCTAGCTGGATGACTGGAAATATTTATGGGTTTCATTATTATGTTACTATAAACATGCTGACAGAAATTATTTCTGGAATCTTTTAAGAATAAACATTCTCTCCCTCAATATTTATCTGGTATTTATTTGATACTGGCACAATGGGTCTCATCTCTTTTTAGAAACTCAAATCCAGAAAGGAAATATAGAAAACTACCTCAAGATAATGATGTCCTCATTTGGCAAATGATATGATCAATTATATCCAGTTTATGCTCTTTTATGCTTTTACTATGTAATATCCATTTTTACTATTATCAGTATTGATCCTAAGTTACCAAGAATACATAAATTGAAGCTACTTACAAAACCAACACAGCAAACAAAGAAAATATTCTAAGTCCTATTTGTCAACTTGATGGGATTTTTAATTACCTATGAGTGCCACCTCCTAGTGTGCCTATAAGAGATTATCTAGACTAGGTTAATTGGAGTGTGAAGACACAATCAGATGGAGAGTGAGCAGGGTTGTTGATTACATATGAAGGGAAATGCTAGCTCAGCCCCTGCTGTGTCCTCTGTCAGCTTCCTGACTCTTGATGTAATATGACCAATTGTCTAGAGCCTCTGCCACCACCATGGGCTACTTGGTGGACTGCATCTTTGAACTGTGAGTCAAAGCAAACCGTCTCCTCTCCTTTAAATATATTTTTAGTGGGGGCACTTTATCACAGGTGACAGGTAACTAATAAAGATTAATATTTTAAGACATTTCAAAGTCTATATTAAGAAACTCACACCAAGTTGTAAATGGGGGAAGAACCTATAAATTTGGTATACTACGACGTTGTATGCCAGTTAACAGTGGCAAGTAGTTTTATTCAATAAACTTCCCAGCATCCAAAGATCATCCCGTAGTAGATAATCATGTGTTTATCCCAGTGATCCTGTGATACTTATAACAAATCTTATAAACAAAAAAGAGAACCATTCGTTTCCTCTTTAACAGTTGTTAAATCTTTGTCACTGGTCTCTACCTACTATCACAGTTAACTTATAGAAAACATCTAAACAAATTTTACCGGCTGTACAAGAAATAGATTATATAGCTTACTTAAAAATAATGGTCTCATTTGTTCTAGAATTGAGAGTTTTTGTAGTATGCCATTCCTGTACAAGCACTAAGCCATCTGAGATGTATGAAAACCCACTCTCCTCTTGGAAAGGTCATCTTTGAGGCTTGCTTACGTTCCATCCATTTGTATATCAGAAGCAGCACAGAATTTGTGTCCCTTTAAGAGCTTTGCAATCCTTAGGGGAGTCTCCAGAAAGCCCTTCAGAATCATCTAGAGAAGCTGGGACTATGGTATGCAAAGTTTATGTTAATTCCATGTGCAAAACAGTGTTTGCTCTTGCCTACCCACAAACACCCTCAAAGCTGCTTAAAATTAGAACTCTTGGTAAAACAATTTATGCTTGCTATCTGTCCATCTGTGAAGAGTCTAAACAAGTCCTTTTCTGTAGATGATCACAAATGTCACCCTTGCTTTCTTCCTTCTTTATTTGGAAAACTGAAGGTTATTCAGTGATTAATGTATAAAATCACCAAAAATGCAAATCAGCCAGTGACATTTCATGCCAGTTTACAAAATCTTACCCAAGTCTGCCCAGCATTCATAGTGGATTTGTTACAGAGGTAAATTCCTGCCCTCCCAGGGAAGAATTTTATCAGCACAAAACAATGTTAAACATACATAGCAAGGCACAAGGTTTTATCTTTTGCTAAGCCTTTTCTACAACCTTAGTGGGGCTCAGCAATTATAGGGACTGTTTTATTTTTTTTAACAGTTTTACAGATGCTCAGATATCTGACTTAAACCAGGGGCACCCACTTTTTTTTATCACCTATCAAAATAATTATAGGATGTGATTTGACAATGGAGCAAAGTTTTCCATCTTTCCATACTTAGCCTTACATACTTCATGGATTCTCAAGCCGATATAGAACATCGGCAGAGCCATTACCCCAGAGCTGAGATGCTTGCAAAGAGCATTCTGGTTTTTATCAAGCAGATAACTTCACAAACTCTCTTTACTTCAATGTTTACCCACTGTTCTGTCCAATAATTCTCAGCGCTCTACATAAAGAAGCTGTTCAAAGATAAGACACAACCTCTTATATATTGTGTTTAGAAGTCATGATGGTGTTACTTTTAAATCAACATAGAAGGAAACCTCATTATAACACTAGCAGATAGGTTAAGTACATAGAACATCTAATTTTACAAAGCTAATTTTTTTTAGTTCTATATTTACAATGGTATGATCTTAGATAAATATAACTTTGAGGATGGTAAGGCATAAGAGATATAAGGTGCTCAGTGTTGGGTTTATTTTGGAAGTCACAAAGACTATAGAAACCTGTTCTTGATATCGAACATACTAATAAGGGTGACCAAACTTCCCAAGTCTTCCCATGGTCTAACAATGCTGTTAGATGAAGTTAATTAATTGCCATAATTTTCTAAACTGACAGTGCCATATTTCTAGTTTTCATGTTTTTTCTGTCTTGAATGGGTTTTAGAAATAAACACAAACTTTCTGTTCACTTTAAACACAAAATGCCTAGAACTTCAAAGGAGGCATAATTCCATTGCTTTAGGATTTCTTTTTTAAAAAAATGTTATTTTTAAATAACAAGTCAGTACTTGGAGAATATTCCAGAAGCCCTAAGAACCCTGTTTGAATCTGCTAAACAGCTTCACTTCTGAGTCCCTTGATACTACAGTTTATGTTTTCTGACCTGAGACTGTATTTCTGATGGACAGTTTCTGACTGGCATCAGTGTGTTGGTGCCAAGATCAGATTACATTTGTGAATAATGAGAACAATATAAATTTAATCTATTCGAGTTTTTAAAAAAATGGAAAAAAATATCAACTGAAACAGAAATGGCTATGGCTGCCTTTGGGTCATCTATTTAAGGCCAGAACGTTTATAAGGAGTGGAGTGAGGTTTTTCTGCAGTCTCTAGGAAGATAGTGTTTGGGGAATGAAATCACTGCATAGCTACTAACAAGATTAAGTGGATATGTACCTTCTGATATGTCACCATTTTACCCACAATCCATAAGTAATGCCCTTGGAACAGTAGTTTCAAGCGGACTAGCCATATATGTGGCTGGAAGTGACGGAGCAGTTAGAATTTCAAAGAAGGAAGCGAAGCTGGGGTGTGGTGAGCAGGTGTAAGAAAAGTAGTCTGGCAGGAGAAGAGGTCCAACAGGCTGCAATGTAATGTAATCAAGAAGAAGTTGTGAAATGTGTTTGGATGTAGACATAGAATAGAGTAGGTAGTTTAGCAGATGGCTTAGAGTTTTTCAAAGAGAATAGGTAATTATTTTATTCTTGCTCACATTTCTTTCCAATATTCTGAAAACATTGGTGGATTTTTCTACTCAATTTACCAGAATTTAGTTGCTGATGACAACTCAACTCTTCCTTGTTTGGATCATTAGGTAATAATCATGGCCATTATTTTGACTTTGCAACTGAAAGCCCCTGTTTTCATAATGATCTTTCTGGCTCCACGCCTTCATCCAAGTCACCTACTACATTTTTGGATGAATACCAAGAAAGTAGTATTATGGACTTGCTTGAGATTCACTTTGCTGGTATTTGTGTGTATTTATATGCATATCCATATGCAGGAAAATTTAGATAGAAAATATAATTGACTGTGATTCACTTATTATTTTGTCCTTCAAATAGTTGTAGACAACAATATGTCTTTGAAAAGTCCTCAGATTCTATGCTAATTAGATACTTATATGGTTTTGTATCTTTAATATAAACCAGTTTTCCATCAAATAATTTTTATTGTTGCTGAAATAGAAATGCTTTTTGGAAGTGTTTCCCAGGGGAAGCCCATGAGTGCTAAATTTAGCAAAAGTTAGATAAATTACTGGAAGATAAGTATAGCCTTAGAATAACAAATTAGTATAGTAAGTGTAAACTTACCATATGGTATGCAAAGTTGGATAAGAAATAGGATTCCACTGCTACCCTGGTCCCTTTGAACACTGAGCACATAAACTAGAGTTCTATAATAGTAACATGACACTACATCTTCTCTGTGACTTCCCTGTTTCTCTTTGATCAGTCCATCAAGCACAGTGTGGGACACAGTTACAATTTTTATCAAAAACCTTGCAAGACCCTATTGAAAAATAAGTGGACTATCAATGAAATAAAATATACTCTACCAGTAGATTTTGTTGTTGCTATTAAATTAGAAACTATCTTTTAACAACTCAACTACTATATAGGTGATAAAAAATAAAATAGAAAGACTTGTGGGTTACAGCTGACAAAAGCCACTTCCAGCTAATGAAAACACAAAGCCAGGGTATGTCTAGCATTGACTTAGGCTTGAACAACATAATTTCTTAATTATTTTCACAGGTTCTTTGATTTTCTGTCCACCTCTCTCGTTATTTCTATATCTTTGGGGTTCGAAAGTATGTTTGCTTCTCTTACATGTCTATGGCACTCTGTGGTTTTGAAATTGCCTTCTCTGGGGGTATTTCTTTTGATTCACTCCACCTCAGCACTTAGTAAAGTTTTAGTGGCAAATATTTTGGTTTTTTAACGTTTTAAGAAAGATGAAAATTGAAAATCCAGGGATTCAACAACTTGATGTGGCACTCAATGGTGGAACTGAGAACACAGTCCCATCCTCCCATTCTTTGACTCCTCCTTCTGTCCCCGTGCAGTCATGGTATCAAATGCCCCGAGGAAATACCAAGAAACCAACTGCTACATAAGGAGGAGGAAGGAAGGGTGAGTGACAGGTAAAAATTGGCACACAAGATCTCAGCATCTAAGAGGCAGTCACTAAGGAAACAGGGTAAGTGATGCAGATGTTATCAAGAGCCCTCCAATGAATTTATCAAAATAAGAGATTATTGATCTATTTTTACTACTATGAAAATCAACAAGAAATAACTTCAAACACAATGATAAAGTATCGATAGATAAAGTAAACTTTAAAGCACTTAACCTTAAAAGAGAAAAAAAAAATTAAGCATTACTTCCCTTTGGCAAATAAGTAGTAAATATATTTGCTGCTTATTAAATCGAGAAACTGAAAGCAATACCTAGGAATTCATATGTCCTCAGGTAGAGTCCAGCTCCATATCTTATACAATGCTTAGGCAGATGGGGGGGGGGGCTCTCCAGATGGGCCAATCTCTTTCTCTTTCTTGAAGGAAGAGCATTGAAGACTAAATCAAAGTAAATCCTTCAAAGAATTCTTTTTTTTTTCCTAAGGTTTTATAAACAACAGCATAATGTACATGCTTCTGTGAACAGACCAATGCTGATTCAGAGTAAGCCTGAATCTGTCCAGCAACATGGCAGTTCAAACTTGCCTAAAGCAGCCCTTGTGCATTAATATCCAGTGTCACAGAATATCTTTTGACATGAAGATTTAAAACTAACAAAATGTTTTCCTATGAGAGTTCACCATTATTTAGTTTCAAAGGTAACTTTTTTTTTTAATTAAAAAGTCAGAGAATCACTCTTCGTAGAGATTAGTTAACTGTTACACTTGTCTCTGCAAATATTCTTGGAGATGATGACAGGAAAGATAAAGATTTCCCAAGGAGAAATGAAGAAGTAACTTGATGACTCTAAAGCTTATCCATCTTAATAGACAGACATGCCTATTTCTGGGTTACCTTGTGGGCTTCTACACTTCCCTAACCCCTGAATAATATAAAATGATACAAAGTTTTATCAAGCCCTCAGAAACACTGGCAAACACACCCTACCCTTTCAAAGTGCCAGGGATAATGATGTTTCCAGAAACATAGCACTTTGCAAATGTCAGGCAGGAATAAAAGACAGGTATCTTTCTTACAGGGTATCTCTGTAAGGAGATGTTTGGTAATATTGAACTCGGCCTGAAAATACAGCATCCAGGCCACTCCCAAATTCTCTCTGGTGGAACTGGCTTTTCCTAAACTCACAGGGCAAATCTTTCTTCTGTAACATAACAACACTATTTCAGTACTGATATTAACAGTAGTACTAATGCTCATATCAACTCTAAATAAATGATTTCCAACATACAATATAGTATTCCAAACCCATAGACTGGAGAAATTACTGCTACATTCATTCAAGAGTGTCATGGGGAGGTATCATGGCTGGCATGGGTACCTTGAAAATGTGAAATTTATTTTATCATCTATTTTGAGAGCAGAAGCCAGTCTCTGTGGCTTGTAGATAACTATCTCAACCCTTGCTGTCAGCATGGGTTGACAAAAGAGTGATGCCAGATGAGCATTGTACCTATTTTTCCTACTAACCTCTTGCAGTGAACATACTAGACAGATAGGGCTAGAAGTTACTCTAATAAACTCAATGTAACCCATTTACATCTTCAAAGATTCTATCTCTAAACATAGTATATGGATTTTTGCTATCTTTGGGGGTTCTTAGACCAATCACCATGGATACTAAAAGATATCTTGGCATGAGTTCGTGAAAACACAATTATTCAGCTTCTAACAGTTACTGTCTCCGTTTTAATGCTGAGACAAGTCAAACTATAATATGCCCAGGAATAATTAGACCACACTCATAAAACTGTCAATTCTGTAGGCCAGCCTCCTGTAATCGTTTTTTGTTTTTTTGTGGTTTTTTTTTTGTTTTTGTTTTTGTTTTTTTTTTTTTTAACCAGAGATTATCTCGCAACCAACATAATTTAACTTTCCTAACAATACTGGTTCCTTACATAGGAAAATAGAGTAAGTCCTAAGCAATTGCACAGTATTTATGTTTAATAAAGTAAATATTAAGTTTTATTCTCAAACAAAATGAAAATCCAGAGCCCTTCAGTACTCTGAGTTTCTGGAGGATGGGTCTGTTTATCTCTTCGTCAACAATTGTCAGTCATTGGAAAATAATGAATCTTGGACCACTGCTTTGTACATATCTTTATATTGCCATTCAGGTGTGGAGAAGAACTGCAAATATAGGAGAAGTAGGGGGATAAGGAGAAGGAGGAGGGGGGAAATAGATGAGGAAGAGGAAGAGGAAGAGGGAACAGGAGAAGGAGAAGGAGAAGGGAGAAGGGAGAAGAAGAAGAAGAAGAAGAAGAAGAAGAACAAGAAGAAGAAGAAGAAGAAGAAGAAGAAGAAGAAGGAAGAAGGAGGAGGAGGAAGAAGAAGGAGGAGGAGGAGAAAGAAGAAGAAGAAGAAGAAGAAGAAGAAGAAGAAGAAGAAGAAGAAGAAGAAGAAGAAGAAGAAGAAGAAGAAGAAGAAGAAGAAGAAGCAGCCACAGTACCCATTTATTCAGCTCAGCTATTTGTCATTTCACATCAACATGAGAATATTTTATAAATACTCATCAATTAGGGTTCATAACAGTACGCATGATTGAGGAGCACAGAGATTTCAATTTATAAAAGAAAACTACCCCCACACACCCTTGAATGACTTCTTTTTGGTGATTCTTTTGGCAGGCTCCAGTAATAAAACCACACCCATTTTGTTTCAGATTGTTTTCTATTACCTGTTAGTTATTAAATCACATGGAAAATTAGGAAAGAAAGCTAATAAATGAATATTCTTTAGATTTCACTTCAAAAGGGTATTTGAGGGAGAGCAATAAGATCTTTCTTTTACTTCATAGAGCAATAACTAACAGCAAATACCATATGTACATGTCTGTTAGAAAGGCAGAAAATGAACAAGCACAAATGATCATCTGCTAATTACTCATCACCCATTTTGCAGTGTTATTTCTTTTCTAGACATATGGCTTCTGATAGCATCTCTAGGGACCTGGTTAGAATAAAGAGGAGGTTCAACCTACTTTATTTGCCTCCATTTCTCCTTTTATGCAATAGCTTTGAAATACCTTTTCTGGGAGCAATCAAGGGACTTCTGTGAGCTGACTATTCTCTGGAAGGCAAACACAGGTGAAAAGCAGTAGCCTTGATTTAAAAGTCTGATTTATATGGACTTCATACTTTCTAGGACCAGGGGATATGCTAAGATGATTTTGCTGTTTCTGTGCTCTTATCTATAAAGCACAATTTCCCTGAAATTTTTGTCTAACATTTTTGAAGGGGAATGACTCTGAATTGTATACGATATGTATTTTAGCTGTAGAAATCATCTCAGAATTAGGGAAGAGGAAGGCATCTGTACTATCACGGTACATGTTCTTTATTCCATAATACACCTTTGCCTTCACTGTGCCATTATGTAATACATATTCGCCTTAACTGTGCCTCAGTTTCAACATGGTTAAAATGGTGATAGAGGCTCATGGGGTTTCTGACCTGCCTGATGAGCTTCTGGTAATTGATGGAAACTAGAAAATGGATAGCCATTTTTCTTTGGTAGGTTTCTCATATATCAGTAGATGATCCCATACCCATTCATATTTGGGTAGCATTAATTGGATGCAGTAGATATTGAGAATAACAAAGAATATTTGGACAAGACACTGAGATAGAGACATTTTAGGAAAAGTCCAGGTGGAGATAGTGGAGAAATGGGAATCAGATATAATCAGAATATTTTGTATACAGGTACGAAATACTTTTCTTACCCTATAGTCTTAAGATCTGTAATAAAGATTGCAGAAAGACACAGAAAGTTCTGGTTATGTAAAGTGCTTATTGTACAAGGATTTGAACCTGAGTTCAGATCCCCAAAACACATACAAAAGATAAGTATGGGAGTGCTTGTCTATAAACCCTAGGAAAACACATATAAAGTCATCCCTAGACTTGTTAGCTAATCAGTCCAGTCCAGTTGATGAACTTCAGAGTCAGTGGGGGAACCTTGTCTCTCCAAGATGAAAAGTGATAAAGATGTCCTATATTCACTTCTGGCTTCCATATAAACATACACACACATGTACCCACATACGTGTAGACCTATAGGATATATACATACATGTTACTATACACATGCACACTTAATAAAACAGAAATAATTTATCTACCAGGTACAGCTCAAAGTGAAGTGACCTGTACCTGTTTTAAGGAGGGGACAAGTCTCTTTATATGCACACTATTGCTTTTCTGAAACCCATTGGGATTCAAATGAAATAATCAGCCAAAACACACCAAACCCTACATATATCAGGGACAAGGTTCCTTACTGAGATCTTTAAAACATTTTGGAATGATAAATAAGAAACTGATGACTCTCACAGGAGCTGATAAATCAAGGAACAAAGGGTGTTGGTGAAATGGATTGACAAGGAATGACAGTGTCAACAGTTCAGAAGTGTCCCCAAGAAAAGAAAGTTCTCACTAGGTTTTCTGTTTGGGTTTTGTTTGCTTTTTGTTAAGACAGAATCACATTTATCCCAGGTTAGCTTTGAAGTCACTATGTAGCTCAGGCTTGCTTCAATTCATGATTGTCCTGCCTCAACCTACCAGTGCTCAGGTGTATATGTGTGTGTGTCACCATATCAGCTTCAGCATTTCTTGTATGTTTTATATTGAAACAGTTGGTATTCTGGTTGTGTTCTTTTGATAAATGCTTATGGATTTTATAGTTAGAATATATAATAGACATGAGAGTCTAATGAGAAAATCTGTGAGTGTGTAGGCCCTCATTTGGCACACATACACTATGCCTTGACTTGGGACTTCTTGGATACCAGATGTATAACATTCACTCAAATTTCTCTTGCTCACAAAGAAAAATAGTTTAGACTACTTTGTTTTAGTGGTCCACATGAACTAAGATACTAAAAAAATTCCAATACATTACTTTTCCTCTTTCTGAAATTAATTGTTGTTATGGTACAAAGCCATGGGGTTCATTGCAATATTTTAGTAGTTATTGTTCATCCCCTCTTCTGCTGCCTCCCTGCCTCTACCCTGCTCTCCTTTACTTGTTCTTCCTTTTAATCAGGCCTTCTCTGCTTACATGTTCCATGTGTTCCACCACACACAACAACACTTGCCACCCCCACCTTAAAATATCTTCAACCCTTCCCATGGTCCCCTTTCCTAGTTCATACACACTAACAGATAGCAAACATACAACAGCAAATCCAACACAGCTTCGACAATGTCCCTTAGGAATATTCATACAATTTTGAGAGTAAAATCGAGGGTGCATTAAAACATGAATCCAGGAATATAAGAAGTAGTGCATTACAACATTAAATGTATCTACTCACAATAATTTATTATTTCAACCAATTAAAGTAGAATTAGAATATAATTTTATCTAAGACTTAACAAAATCCTAGAGACATTCCTTTTCAAACTTTAATTAAAAGAGGAATGAAGCAAAGTGTTTTAAATATGATAGCAACTATCAAGCCAACTAACAGCACACCAAGTAATAGAATGTATATATCGCTTGGACTATGAAATCAGGAAGTAGAAGTTTTCATTAGTACAGTATTACCAGACATCATTTGGATGCTCTTATTAAAACAGTAAGACAATAAAATAAAATAAGCTATAAATATTGGGCAAGATCATGATAAGTTTTTTTTTTAATTCAGGAATAAATACCTAAATATGCCAAATCTTCAAAGTCTATTATATTAGTAAGAACAAATGGTAAACTGGTGTAAGATAAGTTACAAACATGCAAATCAATAGCTTTTACCCTCTCAAATTTGATGCAATGATTTCCACAAAATAAATAAGGTCATGTAATGGAAAAAATACAGTCTTTTATTGGAAAATTAAATGTACAGGTGGAGAGAATGGCTCTGGATTCTTGATTTACATTAACAATTAATATCTAGATTATATAAAGAAATATGAAAGCAAACTCCCAAAATCCACTTAGAAAATGGGAAGTCTTGAAGATGTCATCCAGTGGTGGGGTAACTTCAGCATGTGAAGGCCCTGGGTTCAAGCCCTTGAAATACCAAGGAATTAAAAGTAACAGGACAAACATATGGGAAGTCATGAATTAGTCATGTGACTAATTGATATTGAGATGCAGATCAAGCTTACACTGAAATATTTCTTCATAAGTACTGGCAAGGAGGTGGAGGATACTTTTGTATTGTTGGTGAGAATTTGCAATGCTGGTATACTCCTTAAAGCATTTTCATGTTCTTAACAGAAAGCCTTTAAATAGCACACCTCCAATGGCCAACATTTAAAAATATATTTTTTTCTGAAAAAATTGTTTAAAAATGCATTACCTTCCAATATCAATTTTTGATGCTATTTTAATTATTTATTCTTATTTATTCTTTTCTCATACAGTACACACTGACTGCAGCCTCTCCTTCCTCCTTTCCCCCCCAAAAAAGTTAGCAAATGACCATTATGGTCAGTAGAAAATAGGTTTGAGAAATATAATGTTGTTTGCTGCATAGTATTTGGAGAAGAGAAAGTATGCTATCAAAACTATGGAGCTCAAAAATATCCTTCCTCCTTGAAGTTGCCTCTACCAAGTATTTTGTTGCTGTAAGAAAAATAACTAGCAAGTGCATAATCCTTACTTTTAAGATTTTCTCTATTCTACCAGGCATTGGAGTGGAGTACGTTCCACACCTGCTCCGGACCGTATGCTTTTATTCATGAAGCCACATTGCACGGCTATAAACATTCATTTCCCGCCTCTCATCTTAGTGTTACTATGATAACTTTAGCGTTGATTCAACAGTAACGATATGACATGCTACAAATAAACAGCAGTCACTTCCATCAAAGCTTGAAGATTTGTTATGATGGATATATTCAGACACACCGGTCTCTTTTTAGAGAAGGCAATTTTATGGAAAAATACAAGATAATTGGTCTTTAGCTCTTGCAATAAACTTAGATGGCACCTGCCATATTTAAATTAATACAGTGCTTCTCTGCTTCTCCCTGTTAGATTAGACCTTCTGATTGAGTCAGTCATGTGAAAAGACTCTGACACAGCTCGGGCTTAGGTTGTAGCTTTTTTTTTTTTTTTTTTTTTTTTTGATGTGGGTGCTTTAAAAAAAAGTGATGTGATACTTGTCCATCCAGTGAGAAAAGAAATTGAAAGTTCTTTATTCAACCACATATCCTGCCTGTCCTTATCTCTCTGCCTCAGCCTTTGCTTTACATTGTGCAACATAGGTGGCAGGTTTTATTGGACACTGGAAGATTCTCCAAGGCTATGATGTCAGTGCTTAAGCCTGTGAATGAACACTGGGTCTGCTTGCCAGGAAGCACATACACAGGACTCTTGAGGATTTATTCCATCCCTCACTGTCCCCAATTCCCAGTACCCAGGCCACCATGGTGCATATTAAGTAGAACAGAAGTCTACTTGCTTCCTTCTAATTTCACTTAAAACAGTAGCAAGAATAAAGCAGGCCCTGCTGAAGACAAAGTGCCCTGGCTGGCGCTGAGGAAGGTCCTCTCACTTCCTGGGAAAGCCCAAGTGAGGAGTGAAGATCTTCCTTGGGGGGCAAAGTCTAAGCTCAAAGAATCTACCAGCACTGGAGGTATTAGGGACCTAAATATGTGGCTGCCATGACTTTTTACAAAAGGTGAATTTGTTTTCTGGGAGGTCAGCGCTCTTCTCATTCCTGGTGATGATCCACCTTCTATAAGTTACTTGTTGCACCCCATCCTTCAATATATGGGCACACTTTTACTTAAATCAAACATTCCTCCTAAGAAAGTCCACAAGACAACATGGTTTCACAAAGACACATCAACTATACCAGGGACAAAGTTAGTCATAAATTATACCTTATTTATTTGTTTGCTTTTGAAATAGTTGATATTGAGCACCCAGCATGCTAGGCAAGAATTCTGCCTCTGAACTCCACTCCAAGTTCCATTTTTACTTTCAGACACATTCTCAGTAAGTTATCTAGGCTACACTAAAACTTATATTCTCCAGAGTTAGCCTCCTTGCAGTTTTAAATTATAGGGATGCATCACCCAATGTAGCTAATTTACAAAAGCACACATATCATCAACAGCCACAGACACTATTTCTGATCCAGCTGGAGCACGTGTATATAGATTTGTCATGCACCTTTTTGAGTGTCTCATACTTGTCAGGATCTGTGCAAGGGACATCAGATCATGTATGATACAATGGAAAGAGAATCCAGGAAGCCACCATTTTGTCTTTTGATATACATACAAATACAAAGGCCTTGTGCAGTTGCAGGATCTTTCCAAGGTCATAATTGATGACTGTCAGAGTGGAATTATTGCTTTTCTGCCCTAACTATAGGTAACAGCAATTGGAACTCCATACTCTTTACAGAACTTCAAGAAGAGATGCTCAATGAGACTTCATTGATTTTCTTTAACTCTAAAAATATTGTTCAATGAACAATTTATAAATTCTATTGTTAGAATATGTGATACAAATACATAAACCATATAAAGTGTTTACATTAACAAAATATTCTCTACACCATTCCTTTTTAGACTAAGATGCAGTGGTATAATAAGCAATATGCTGTTGTTCACTGTGCTGCTCAACAAATGCCAAGGCCTTCCTCTTGTCTAATGGAAACTTTGTGTTTTGATCTCTGATCTTCTCTTTTTCTTCCCTCAACCTCAAGCCTAGGGTAACCCCTATTGTATATACTTCTATGCCTAGAACTGCTTTAGAGTCCATATATATGTGAGTTAATAAAGTTTAATTCACTCCTAATTTACTCCTTAAGATGCTGCTTGGGTAGCAGAAATCACAATGGAGTAGTTTCTTTGAGAAAGGTGAATAGAAAACATGGAGAGAGATAGAGAGAGGGGAGAAAGAAAGAGAAAGAGAAGGGGAAGAAGCAGATGAATGAGAATTTGGGTATATGATAAAAATTTGGTGTATGACAAGAACAGAAGGAAGATGACATATCTCAGCTACCCCAGTATGTTTTCTGTGTTTATTTATTTGGAACATCCTTTCTTACATACAGAGTTATTCAAATCTTTACACTTGAATGCATGGGATAACCTATCATATATAAAGTAGTTCTATCCTTATTCATTGATCTTAGTCCACAGAAAGTGAAAGCAGAATAACGTAAAATTCTTAAACAATTTGTATATTAATCATTAAAACAATTCAGCTGAGAGAACACTTTTTGCATACCATGAAAAAGGATGTATTTAGGTATTGTGCTCTTTGCTTTTTTCAAATCCTACAGTTTCCACTACAAGGGGCTACACAAATGGAAGTGACAGTCTACAGATCTGTCCAATCTCCATAAATATGAGATTGACAAGACAGAGTGCTTCTTCTGGAGGAAAAAGAAGTAGAATTAAAACAAAAAAAAAAAGGAGGAGGGGGGAGGGGAGAGTAGGAAGAAGAAGAGGGAGGAGGAGGAAGAGGAAGAGATGAGGAAGTAAACGAGGGAGTTGGGAGGGGTATGCTACAGCTTGGATGAGACTTCTTTTTTTTTTTAAGGTATTTTCCTCGTTTACATTTTCAATGCTATCCCAAAGGTTCCCCATACCCACCCCCCCAATCCCCTACCCACCCACTCCCCCTTTTTGGCCCTGGCGTTCCCCTGTACTGGGGCATGTAAAGTTTGCAAGTCCAATGGGCCTCTCTTTGCAGTGATGGCCGACTAGGCCATCTTTTGATACATATGCAGCTAAAGACAAGAGCTCCCGGGTACTGGTTAGTTCATATTATTGTTCCACCTATAGGGTTGCAGTTCCCTTTAGCTCCTTGGGTAATTTCTCTAGCTCCTCCATTAAGGGCCGTGTGACCCATCTAATAGCTGACTGTGATCATCTACTTCTGTGTTTGCTAGGCCCTGGCATAGACTTCTTAAGAATCACTACAGCAGCTAAGACAAGGATAATGGCCATTTAATCATCCTCACTATGAAGCGCTGATTCTTTAAACTCTTATGACATTCATGAATGATGTAGGAGCTGGCTATGATGAATGCAAAATGATTCCTCGTAATACATGCTTTCAGGGAATTTTTGTCCCTTTCCCCAGGACAAAACTGAGTTCCTGAGCTCAGTTATCATTTTTTCTGGAAGAGAGTTTACAGTCTCACCAGCAACTCTTTTACCCTACTCAATAAAGTCCTTATTTTGATATACTGACTGTAATTTTTCAGGAACAACTGTATCCTTGGAAATCCATGCATGGGGAGCTGTCTTGCTAGCTCAATTTCCTTTTCTGCTTGCAAATTTTGTCATTTCCAGTTACTGTAAGCTAAACAATTTTCATGCCATTTGGCTGATGGAATACATATACACATCCATACTTTGTGAGTATGAATACACACACACACATATATATATATATATATGTATATATGTATAGGTATAGGTATATATGTAGTGGTGTATGTACAGATGTGTACATATGCACTTGACACATATAGATTTTATTTTTGAATGTCTGAAAACTTCAATGTTATTTGGATTTACTGTTAAAAAAAGAATAATGGAGTGTATGGACTGTAAAAGAGTCTGCCTGCACATCACCTGTTTGTAGTAAATTAGTTGATACTTTCATTTAAAATGTATTAAGCTCCTATTAATTATTAGGTACTTTTCTGAGTGCTAGTGAGAGATCAAACAGTATAGCATAGTCCTATTATTAATAGAGATAATATTTAATAGGAATGCCAGGTAACACCCAAATCAAGATGATATTTAGAAAATTTAAGTGCTAATAGGCATGATGAGAAGAGGGTCATGATGTAAGCAATATCAAAATAGCACCTGAGCCAGGAAATTAAGCTATGCACTTCCAGGAAAAAAAGGGCTCTCTCTTATTAGAGGGAATACTGGCAAAAGAGTAAGTCTCTGAGTTCTTGGTGTTCTTGGGAGCAACAACAAAACCAGTGTGTCCAAAGTGGGGAGTGCAAGGAAAAGAGTGTAAGAAAGATTGTCTGCAGGGTAGAGACAAGGCTAATCTGTCTCATCTCATTGAGATAGTTCTTTTTCTCCCTCTCTTCTGAGATGGTGACATAATTTTCCACATGTCTCTATTAATAACATAGATGTAGATATTGAAAATTAGATGTGAGAGGAAAGTAGACAGGATGGGGGAAAAGATACAAACTTATATAAGGAACAAGTGAAGTAACTCAGTAACTATGAACTTGGAAGTCCACGGTGCTCATCTTTGGATACATATAAGAAGTGGAAGAGAAACTGCAGAACCCTTGGAAACTAAAACCAATCACTGAAACAAAACTAAATCAATCACTGAACACTTCTGTGCTCAAGATGGGCAGTCAAATGTATAAAAGCATTTTGCTAGCTCTATTCTATGACAGAATAGGTTCTCTAAAAGAAGTCAAGTTCATCCCAGACATGTTCCTACATAAGTTTGATATTCATTGTTCATAGGTATCTATAGGTCCATTCTAGTAAAAGAATGATATGTATATGTATGTGTATATTTATATGTGTATATATATATATATATATATATGAGATTTTGAATTAAAAGAACAGCCCTATTCATCTAAATTCAGTTTGTCATCTCACTTGATTAAATCAGTTTTCCTGTTTGACAGGTTGTAGCTACCACTAGTGAAAAAAAAATCAATAAACATTTTATAAAGTGTTAATATTCTATAAAATCATGCTTTTACGCTTTTACTACTAAAATTGCTTTAACACGCAGTGCAGAAATGACTTTGTGGACTTTATTCTTAAAGATAGTTTTTGGTAGAGAGTCTGTCATCTTGGAATTCCCACTAATAAAATCATCCATTAAACATATGTCTGTGACCCTTGGAATAACAGACAGCCACACCTCCTTTCTTACTTTGCCTAAAACTGTGGAGTGACAGTGGGGATGCAGCAATTAAAGCAGGTCCTTCTACAGGCCGAGGAAGGGGGTTCTTCTCCCAGTCTGTGCCATACAATGTCTAACATGCTTTTTATTAATGGGATTTCATGTCACTATAACAATAGCACCCAGGGTTTCAGTTGTTAGTATGGGAGGTTGTGGCTTGAGAAATCTTTCATAAATTAGATCTTCAGTTACTAATAGACAGTAGTAAAATGTTAGTGATGGAGGAAGAGTAGGTTCTAGAGGTCTTCTGCACAGGTAATTTTGTAGTGAAAGAAATCTGTGCGTAGCATAGATCATCTGCAAAGCATCTGGACCACAACAAAATGAAGGAAAATAATCTTCAAAAATCTCTCCCTTTTAACAGCCTACAACTTCCTCTCAAGACGTAAAATCCTAATTACACATAAGAATTTACTCTGAAGTATTTATAAAGGATAAGACATATTTCCCTAGTATTTTAGGGGTATGAAAAGAATGAAGAAATGGGAAGCAAGGATTAGTGTACACCTAATAAGAAACACACACACACACACACACACACACACACACACACAATCTTTCTGCTGCATACACAGAACGTGGCTAAGTGCATTTTCACAACATTATATCTTTGTTTCACAACTTTTTTTAGTAGGAAGAACAGAAATAATAAGGGAGACTGATTAAAATAAACTAAGGGAACATTTAGGAATTCCTTCTCCAGAAACAAAGCAACAGATTGAATATGGGATCGTCAGGATGGCTCAGTGCTCGTGTGCTTGTGGTTCAAGTGTACCCACCTGAGTTTGGCTCCTGAGACTACATAAGGGTGAAAGGCAAAATGGACTCCAGAGTATCTCTTTTTCCACATACATGGCATATGTACCACCTTCACAAGACATACACATACACATTCATACATACACACAAGCACACACACCGAGAGAGAGAAAGAGAGAGAGAGAGAGAGAGAGAGAGAGAGAGAGAGAGAGAGAGAGAGAGAGATCATACTCATATACACATATAAAAAGAAATGTGGTTTTTAAAGTTAAGTTTGTTTCTGCTTTAAGAAATAAAGTGTTTTCTTGAAATGAGACTTTATTCAAAAGCTATATACTATGTGACAGTAACAGAATGATAATCAATAGGTAGAAAAGAAAGGAACCAAAGGAAGGTCAGATTTCTTAATCATCAGAAGTTAACAACACAACCCCATGCTGAAAGGAGTGTATGAAGAAGTCCTGATGGTTTCATTTCTACTGTTCCACCTTCTTATTTTGTATCATGCAAAATCTTCATGGCATTTATTCTTTTCATTTTGCCACTGTTAGTTGGAATGTAACTTCAGTAAAGAAACTGGCCTAACTCATCTTTTAATTCCTGGAATAATACACAGTACATAGCCAACTTCCATTTAATATTGTGAAGCTAGCAATGGACTTTGAAGGAAGTATGTCATTAAATGTAGAAGCCCAGGCTGGCTAGGCCTCATACATGACCATCAATCTCACTACTCTTGTGTTTACCCATTCTCTAGTGCTTCCCATTGCCTTTAAATAAAACCAAAATCTTTAAAATAAACCAAAGGCTTTCCATGGTCTGGCCTTTACAAACCTCTCCTTCCTTCACCTAGAATCTTATTCCTTTCCTCACTGAGAGTTCCTCTGTTCTTTCAAGTCCACGGTGATCTGTTGTGAGGCCTCTCTTGGCCACACAATTACAGATAAAAACTTCCTTTCAACCATTGTATTCACCTTTCATCCTTTAACTTCCACCAATATTACTACATCTCTTTTGCCTGCTTCTAGAATTATGTTCATGTTGGTGGTATTTACCTCCCAGCTATACCAACTATCCACAGAATTCTTGGCTCATAGAAGGTACCAATAATATTTTGGATAAAAGTAGATCTTTAAGAACAACTGTTTTCAAAACCATAGCCAGGTGACACCCTGAGGGCTATTTCTCATAGCTGTCAATCTTCAGACCCATTCTGTTTTTTTTTTCTCCTGTTTTGCTGACACAAATAATCTAATGCTTGTGTTTACAAGCTGCATCATATGTCCAGCTTCATTTGGTATATTTCTAAAGTGGAAAAGATGATAGCAGCCTTTTCCTAGTTTTTCTGCTTTGATAAAAGATGTATGTTCACAAAGACCAGACTGAACTCATCTAAGGAAAGGGGAGCCCCAAGTCCAAATTATGACTATTGTATGACTATTACTCAGTTGTAAAAGTGGCCAGAGAAGCTATTGTCCATATTCTTTTTTATCCATCAAGAGCCAAATTGAGTCACTCAAAGGAGAAGAGAATAAGCCAGGGGTGTGATGCAGGTCTGTAAAACCTGTTACTAGGAAGCCAGAGATAGCTCGGATCACAGCCAGATTCCTGAAGAGGGAGCTCAAAGGAAAGGAAGGAAGGAAAGGAGAAAGGAAGAGGAAAGGGAAGAAGAGAGAAAATGAGCAGAAAGGAAACGAAGGGGAAAAAAAAACAGAAGAAAAAGAGAGATGTAGGTACTACCTTTCCCTAGAGGGCTCTCTCCAGGGGGTTGCAGTAGAAGAGTCAAACCCAGTGACATCAACATCTTCAGCGCAGTGAGTCACATGAGTATATTTCAGAGGAGCTAGATAAATAAACTCTGAAAATTCTTTTCTTTCTTTTTTTCTGCTATAATGTAATGTATCGATCCAGGGTCCACTATTTCATGGCACTCTCATGCTTCAGTAATACTGGGGATTTATTTTTATCCTTTACCTCAGAGAGTTGCATCCATTTTCCCTCAGCACAGAACCACTAGTTTTCTCTGTTCCCCCCACCCCCCTCTCTCCCTGACACCCTGGGAGCTGGACCGTGGGCTTAACAAGATGACTGTTACATGAAGACTCTATTTCCATTACTGTTCATCTTTTCAGTTGTCCAAGGTCAGTGAGGGCGATTTCTAGGGAAAACTGTTGCTCATGGCAAATCAAATAAATTAGGGTAAGTAGAAGGTAATTAACCAGTTGTTTACCTCTTCTTGGGAAGTAGTCAATGTTGAGATTTGGAAATAGCTAGGATTTTCTTAAGGATATCTTTTTTTTTTTTTTTTTGGTCATCATTTCTCATTCAGAATTTTATGAGGAAATCTTTCCCTATTGAGATATTTTAAATAATTACACCTTTCCTTTTGGAAAATGAGCCTACTGTGGTAAAGAGAAAGACTTCTAAACTAGATTAGTGTTTTAGTTTTGTCTTGTTTAGTATCCCTGACCTCATATTGATACCTACTCCTATTCATCCTATAGAATTAAATCCAACATTGATTCAGCTTCTACTACTATTGTTTTCAATAAATGCCTACTTGGTATGGTAATTGTCTGACATGTATAAAGCCTTGACTTTGATTCTCAGCACAGTATACATGGGGTGGGTACTGTGGACCATACCTGTAATCCTGACATTTGGGAGACAGAGGCAGGAGAATCACAAGAACACAGTCAACCTCAAGGACATTACTGAATTACCAGAGACCTTGTTTCAAAATCTATAAACAAACAAACACCCTGGCTCCACCTTAGGCCAGACCATTAGGTCCATATTAACAGTTGTAAGATCCAGGAAGGGGCAAAGGGAAACCATAGTTCTTCTGCTACCCTAACCCACATGGCCTAACCCTGCATCAGCCTGTGCCCTCCCCTCCTTTACAACCCAGGAAATGAATGGATATTGTGGAATGAAGAAGTTAAACACAAGCATTTCATAATTTCCTCATTGGTGTAGTGAGGAAGTTGGACCCATAAACTCCAAGGGCATCAACTGCTGTAGCATCGAAAGATCTACACTGTAGATCGAAAGATCTCTCACTTGCCATTTACCAGAGTTGTATCAGACACAGCTTTGACTAGCTGACAGGCACAAGCCGCATGAACTCTCACCAGCCTGCAAACTCTTTGAAGTGGAAATTATGCACACAAAGCCAGCCCATGGTAGCAAGTCACAGATGTCGCTTTTGGCCTCACCTGCTCATCTCTCTCCCTACTGGGAGAAGTGCCATAAGTACTCAACTTCATGTAAAGTGTGTGCAGGCATTCAGACCTTTCAGGCTGCCACTGATCTCCATGAAGGTCTGAAGCATCCCCTGCTTGCTTTTAATGAACGATCTCTTGACAGCTATAACAGGGAAGATGGGGAAAGACAAGTCTTGGCTTCAGGGACAGTAAAATAACAGGATGAGAGAGGAAAGAATAAGTGGGGAAATGAGCAGATTGGATTTTATATGATGTCCCAACAATGATGCCTTTTCTTTCTAATGAATATGGAAATGACCACATCTGTGGGAATAAAGAAAAAATAACATGGGACTATAGTTACCCCTACAGCCAACCTTCTAGTTCTAGCGACAGAGAAAACAAAACAAAACAGACCAAACAAACAAACAAACAAACAAATAAAAATCTCACCACCACCATCAACAACAAAGAAAACCATCTTATCTTTGTGTAACCAAGGTGATGACAAAATGTATATTTCCCCACGAAACAACAAATAGACAAGTGATAGATTTAGCATCTGACTTAGTAGAAACATTACTGTACTGAGCTGTGCAGGAAGCTGTTCTTTTGGAATATGTATTCTTGAGCTCCTTGTGCACAGAGCTTAAACAATCTCTTAGCTTAGTTTTGTGTCTCCTAATTAAAGTAAACTGAACTTGACTCCCTAAGACTCTCGTATGTCTCAGCTCTGAAGCTGTTAGGAACAACCAAGTGATGTAAGCACACATTGCACAAGGCTTAGAGCATCCAAGAGCTCTTCACTTGCTGAAAATATAAGATGCTTTCATCAGCACTAGTATGGTCGTGCTTACTTTCCTTTGTTTATGTGGCCATTAAACAGGAACTCGGTAAATTCACAGAAAAATAATTCCAGAGGTGTCTAAAGTGCAATGCTCTTACCACATTTTTTTTCCAGCCTGAACCCTGCTCACATCCAACTGGACTCAGAAGATAAGAAGCAAGAATAGGAGGAAACACATATTGTAGTAACAAATAGGTTAAGGGCATTCAGGTTGGTAAGATATAGATCCTGTATTTGGAAGAGGAAATAGGCTTAAATAGCACATCCATCCCCTATGCTGATTTACAGGATATTTAAACTTGGCTTTGGCTAAAGAGGCTTTCTTATGTTTATAGCCTCAATCCACATGGTGTGTCCTGATCCTTTCCCAAGATCTCCCAATAGTCATGGGCTATTTCCTGGCAGTTCATTTGGACAGCTGTTTATTTCCCTGGGGATTTTTGAAGTAGGAAATGGAAGAGCTGGCCAGGATGCTAATACAGAGATCCTCTCTCCCTGCTAACTTCTGAAAGGTGAAGCTTCTAGAAAGGACCTTTATTGCTGTTTGAAAGTTCATGAGGTTCCTTAAAGAGGGATTTCTGCTAACAAGGAAAATGTGAAGCCTGGAACCCATCGCAAAATGAACTGGATTTCCTGCTGATTGGTTTGAAAACAAACTGCTTTCATCAATAAGCAGAGTTGGGTTATACTAAGCATTTATTCCACTTCCGTTCATTTCCTTATGTTATTCAGTGGTGTAGCAAGGTCACCATATATTAAGTTTTTCTCCTGAATAGCATATGGATTTAGCAACCTACTACCAAGGGGCTATGTATCTATAAATAAAGAGCTAGAGCCATCTAAGTCATGCCATATGGTGCCTAATTTACCCAGTAAGTTCTGCTGTAAACACTTTGTGAATACTTTAACCAGTGATGTTGCTTGCTAGATTTATTTTAAAATAAGCATCAAATATAAAAACAGGCATTTTGAAATTAGAACCTTTACTTTGTAGCTCTTTTTGAAACACTTAAAATTTTAGTTGTTATATATTAAGACTATGTTATGAGTTGGACTTGGGTAGATTTCTAGAGCTATAGAGATTTATAAAACCTGAATCACAATGTTTTAAAAACAATGAAGGGGTTTGGAAGATGTTTCAGAGGTAAAGATACTGTTTGTACAAACTGGACAGCCAAAGTTGACAAACACTGGATACCACAGTAGAAAAGGAAAATTGACTCCCAAAAGTTGTCCTCTGAGGCACACACACACACACACGTATATACACTTAGAAATAATCTTGCACATAAAAACACTAAAAGATGGGGTTCTCAGTCTATCGAGACAACCAATGTAAATATCACATACTCACACATATATACTTAGTATACACACACACACACACACACACACACAAACACGCACTCACACAATCAAACACTCATAACAAACAGAACTGGCAGTGCTCAATTCATCAAGAAAGATATGAAAAAAAAAATACGAATCTCCTCTGGTAGTATGCTGAGGTAGGAAGAGACTAATCATTTAATTTGCATTGGTAATACTGGGAAATAGGTAACTACCAAGCAAGACGGGGATTCTTTATGACAGTCACCATTTAGACACATTGTCTTTAACATCTGTAGAAAAGTTTGTAGCAACACTATCAGGTAGTGCTGACATTTCCAAACCTAATGTGACCAAACCAAACTATAAGAAGGAAGTAGCCTACCCACCCACTCCCCCTTTTTGGCCCTGGGGTTCCCCTGTACTGGGGCATATAAAGTTTGCAAGTCCAATGGGCCTCTCTTTGCAGTGATGGCCGACTAGGCCATCTTTTGATACATATGCAGCTAGAGACAAGAGCTCCGGGGTACTGGTTAGTTCATATTGTTGTTCCACCTATAGGGTTGCAGTTCCCTTTAGCTCTTTGGGTAATTTCTCTAGCTCCTCCATTGGGGGCCGTGTGACCCATCCAATAGCTGACTGTGATCATCCACTTCTGTGTTTGCTAGGCCCCAGGGGAACCCCAGGGCCAAAAAGGGGGGAGTGGGTGGGTAGGGGATTGGGGGGGTGGGTATGGCGGACTTTTGGGATAGCATTGAAAATGTAAACGAGGAAAATACCTAATTAAAAAATAAATAAATAATTAAATAATTATAAAAGAAGGAAGTAGCATATATAAAGTATCACTGCTAAGAGGCTGAACTGCTATCCATCTCCATTTCTGCCTCACTCTAATCCACAGGCTTCTATTTGTTGTACCAAACTGCTTCCTCATGTTTACTTAATTCTGTGCTCCAGACTCTAAGCTTCAGAAAGGGCAAAGCCTAAAGCCATATACCCTCTTCCAAATGACCCTGCTCCTCTGTTAGGACAGTGCCTGCGTAACATTTTTAAAGGTTTGCTTTCAGCAGCAAACACACAGCATATTACACTAAAGCACAGTGAAATTTGCAGTGCTCAATACCTGAGCTGGGCACCTCATACCATCTACATTCTTTCCTTAGGAAAAGGGCATACATCATTACTGAAGCAGCCTGGGTTTATACAAGTAACCAAGAGATCCCAGAAAGCAGGCCCATTGATGTTCATGTACGGATCCATGGTTATCCTTCTTATGAAGATGTGTTAGCTACTATAATGTAATGCCCATGCATCAGTCAGTTGTTCATAAGCTTATAATCCATTTCAAGAGAAATAAGAATAATAACAAAATTTTTAAATTGTTGTTAAAAAAAACATTTGGTACTTTTGCATTCATTTAAGAGGCCAGAAGGGGAAAATAACTCCCTGACATATGAGGCTTTAGACACTTTTAGCTTCTGTTGAATATCTATATTTATTTATGTTAAACCTACAAAGGATACCTAGCAGACAGTTATTCCAGAGACTTGGAGCTGGGAAGCCAGACATAGATTTGGTTTTTTTATGTTCTCTGAAAAATAGTGAGCTCACTGCAAGCTCAAAGTGATTTTATCTCCGGTCATTGGGATACAAGCCATCATAACTATAACTGTGAAACACTACAGTGTCATTTGCTTTAGAATTACTGTTTCTGACTTTTAATGCCTAGAGCAAAGAAAAATATACACATAGGCACAGATATGTGAATGTTGTATACTTAACTATCTACATATGAGTACAGAATATATAACTTGGTTAAATAAGTAGATATCATATAAAGTGTATATTGAATTATATATAATCTGACCTATTTTAATAGATGTATATTACATTGCTGTCTGATTTATCCTTGAATTTCCTAAATTGGTGAATAAAGCAGTCACATATGTGATGATGAGTGTAGTTTATAGTGTAAGTACAATGTCAGTTAAACTGTTTTATCACACATAACAGACACATGCCCACGTGCTTTCTAGCTACAACAGACTCTACAAAACCATAAAATCCCTCCTTTGTGGGTGGCATAAAGGTGTTGCATTTCTCAGCAGCTGGTGGAATCAAAACGTGAAGATTCACAAAAGAAGCCAGAACGCATCGTGCAGAGAAAACCACAGCATGAAAGCAGGCAGGAACTGCCTTTCTGTGTATTTCAAACCCCTGTTTAAATGTCTTGTACATGACTCACACCAAACATCAAGGAAGAAACTGCAACAGGCTGAGCCTGTGACAGACAACAAGATGTGGAAAGCTGTGCTTCTGGGGTGTCCTGCTGGGGGACCAGGGAGACAAAGCACTGGGCTCCTATTTTGGGGACTCCATGGCACTCCTCTTTATTATCATGCCCATTTGTACACATAGATAGATAAATATTCAGCTCTCACATGCCTACATCTATTTGTATATTTTTCTTTGCTCTGGCATGTAGGGCAATCTTCTAATCTGGATGTAGAACTCTTAGCTATGTCTCCAGCATCATGCCTGCCTACATGCTGCCTTGCTTCCCACCATTTCTTCATAGTAATCGAATACTGATCAAGACAATTCCCTAGCATTCTTAAGGAAGCAGACAGCAGTGAAATAGAATCCATATGTAAGGACCTGGAGATTTCTAGTAATCACTTATTTAAATAGATCACCATTTAATTGACAAAGGAGATCTGTCATCTATTTAGCTGTTAAGTTCCTACAAACCCAAAGGTAACTTTAATCAACAACCTTTAAGAGATGAGATAGAATAGTAAATCAGTTAGCTCTTCCTTTGAGTACAAATAACAAGCACATCCTGAGCCAAGGTGTCCTATGCAAATGATTATTAAAAAAAAAAAACTTAAGAAAAGCTATGAGCAGTAAGGACGGTCTCTAAGGACAGCTATGGAAGAGCTACAGAAGAGTTGTATAGCCAAGGTGCAACCTTATCATGAGAGAGGGCTACAGTGCCTTGCACTAAGAGAGTTTTCCCAAGCAGATGCAAGAGATCTGCAAGAACAACACAATCTTCCTAAAAAAAAAAGACCATACTGGCGCTTGCAAGAGAAGATCTGGTAAAGCTGGGGATATCCGTGAACATGGTACAATGTTATCCAAAGACTCTGGGGTACCAATGGGCACTTGATCCAGATAGGTGTTTAATCACAATACTGAAATTTTTTTGAACATTTGAATCTAAATTTCAATTTTACATGAGGACACGATGGTTATCAAAAGATCAGATAACATTCTTGGAATCTCATAGGCTGCATTTGGTAGACCTAAGTAATGCAGTAATGCTTCTCACTCGGGCCCGAGGGGGTTTTTCGTTCCTGATGGCTGCCAGTAATGGTAACCATCTTCAAACCTCAGTAGGAATCAGTGGAGGTTGCTTAACCTGGGGTTCTCTGTGGCTTAGCAGCCACTCCATATGTGAGACTGCTTTCTCAGTCATGCTCTTCCCCATCTTTGGACATTTTGTCTTGTCCTACGAACTCTGAGGGACATGACAACATGATGCATCCATCTGACACGACCAGGTTAGATGCTGCAGCAGGCAATATGACTCAAGTTTGAATGTCTGGGCACTTAAACTGGAGGTGCAAGGAGATGGTCCTTTGTTCTCGGAAGCATGTGTCTGGATTATTATGAAAAGAATCTACAGTACTTTACCCAGCCCTGGCAAAACCTTCTGCTGCTGCTCATCCACGGGGCAAGGAGGCTTCTGAAGTTGTGATGAGGATATTGCTTACAGTGTCACTGTCCCAGACAAAGTTTTCCCCAGACATCAAGAATGATATGCACAAAATCAATGAGCTACAAATCTCCATGACTAGGAGGAACATGTAAAAAGGTGGATTTGAATTTTTGAAGCAAGCAGGCAATACAAACAAAACTCAAACACACAAAACCAGGAGAGAAGGTTTGAGTCAGGGGCAGGATAAAGAGAAAAGAGATTAAGTGGACAGGTGACTAGAGATGTGTTCTGAAGGACATTTTGTGTTTTACTATACAACATGGACACCTGTTTTATGGAGATGAAAAGCACTGTGGGATTGTACTCAGGACTTCAATTATAAGTGACAACTGTGTGGAATAATCGATGGGGATCCAAGAAGGGGGCCAAGGGAGGGGCTAGGAAGTATCCCTGTGGAAGGACCGAGAGGTGTGTAACAAACTAGATAAGTAGTTTTGAAATAAAAAGAGATAATACATTAAAAATATAAAACACACAGTTGATAAAATAGAAAACACTCAAGCCAATTAGTAATTAACAGCACTTGTAGTGCACCTCCCCCCCTAGGTGTTGTGAAAAAGACTGATTTCTAACCAAACAAGACTGTTTTTCAATTCTCTTTTTCTCAAGGGTGCTGCTTGATTAGTAACAACAAACACTTGGAGAGTCTTAGGAAACCAGGACCATATCTCTATGCACTGTTTTTGAAAGGATTCTGGCCACATAGAATACGGGGACAAGGAAGAAGGAAAGAAGAGAAGGGGAGGAATAAGAGATCATTACTGGACTAGAAACAAGCTTGGGGGCATGCAGCTGGATAAACAGTCTGAACGTTGCTAGCAGCTAGGAATGATGTCCTTTAGAAAAGAAACCTATGGGTATGACACTAGAGCTCGGCTACATCTTTTGTTGTGGTACTGTGTGATACTGAACTGACACGCTAGTAGGCATTCCAAGACCAGTGAGGAAAAGAGAGCAGGAAACAGGGATGTGGAGGGGAGACATAGGAGAAGAAAGAGGGGGAGGAGGAGTGGGAGTGAAGAAGGAGAAACAGAGAAGGAAGAAAAGAGAAAACATCGAAGAAGAAAGATGACTCCAGTCAAAAGCAGACAGCACACTCATCCGATCAGTACATTTCTGTTTCCTAACAGGACCATGCCCTTTCTGCATTTGTAGGGTGTAATGTTTAGTATGCTTCAAGTATCTTTTGGAACAGTACCACCCAGTGGAGAAACATCCTTGCCTTCAGATATGAAGGTCATAGGGTATTTAGACCCTGAGAAACACTGTAATCAGAGTCCATTCTATACTAGAAATATATTTCAATAGGCAATGCATAGATAGATAAATAAATAAATAAATAAATAAATCCAGACTTGTTGGTCCTACCAAGGGTAGTCTCTGCCCTTTCTTTCATATAGTTAGTATTCTCCACCTTACTCAGTTGATATTTAAATTTAAAGGAAAGACAAACCATGTTTATTGTTAGGTCCATTTGAATGTAGCTTTGGTTCTGGAATTCTCACGTGTAATCCCTTAACTCAACATCTCTCATGTCCTAATCCCTTTTTTTTCTCGGGGGTGGGGAGTGGGAGAAAAGAAAGAAAACAAAAACAAAAAAACAAAACAACGTCTTTCTTTCTCCTTCTTAGCAATCTGTGGCTGCCACAAACTTTCTCTTCTTATCAGGAGCCTCAATTAAAGCAATTGCTTTTTTTGGAACAGATTTCTTCCTCCTCCTCCCTTCCTTCTGCCCCGACTTTGATTCACCTGTCGATTGACATTCTTGCTTCATTAATTGCTGACAGCTGAAAACGCAACCCTGGTCCCTCAGCAAATTACTTCTAATCATTTCCTTCCTTAACATTAGCACTTCAGTGGACTGTCAGGGACATTCGGCAGGCAGTGGAAAGATCAGAAACTTCTGTGGCTCTGAGTTATATGACATTTGGCCTCTCAAATCAGATATTCAGGGACAGCGCATGTGCTACTGGAACCCACTTCCTTCGTGGTTGAGGCGGTAATTTCTCCACTTTGGGGGACTGCTGGCTGCTCACTCCTTAGTCCTTCTTTCCAACTAGCTTGAGGCAAAGGAATTGTCTAATACAATAATGAGACAGTTGGGTAGGATTAAAAGACACAAAAACTTTGATCCATTACCCAACATGGAAGTATATATACATATATACGTATACATATATACACACACACAAAACACACACACACACACACACACACACACACACACACACCTGGCTGAATCTTCAGGTGTGCACACAGCTCGATCTAAATTACCCTTCTGCCCACCCTGATCTATTCACGTCCATTCAGAAGGGACTTGATTTCCCAGCCTGCCCCCACACAGAGTGCACACACTGGTCATCCCAAAGGCTGTCTCCAGGGAACCTGGCCCAAGGTAGCAGGGTAAGTTCTGCAGCTCTGTTCTGTGATTTGCATCTCCTTTCTCATGGAAAGATGACCCTATTATACTTGCATCAATGGTGTGAATTTTTGCTTGTTAGATGATTGCTCATTTTAAGATGTTTAACAGGGCCCTTGGCTGTGGGCCTTTTTGCTTGTCTGACCCATGCCCAAAGGTCTGGGCATCATTCCCCAGATGACAGGTGTTCATTAAGACACAAAAAACATGGTGCCAGTTGTGTGGGGATTTACATTTTTATTAAACTCTTTTGACTTTAGCTTCATTTGTTTTTAATAGAATTGATCTCATTTTCCCAAATTGTGCACCTGTGTTCATGACTGCCACTGGGCTGAATCCCATTGCTTTATTTTCTACTCTAGAGCTAAGTGGGGCACATGTGGCTGTTGGATGATGAGTGTCACAGATTTCACAGTATCATAGGCCACTGGCTTTGTTTCAGAAAATATTATTGCTTCTTGTCAGTGTTGCATACAAGCCTTTCCAGGGATCAAGATTTGTCTGGTATACCATGGGTTATAGGTAGGGCTGTAGTGACACTTGATATCCTAAAGGCACATAAGTTAAATGGCAAGACTGTAACAAGCAGGTTGCCGAGCCTCAGCCATATGTCAACCTAGCTTATATGATGGGACTGGGCTCAATGCTCCCCATGTTTCTCGTGCAGTCCAAGTAATGAAGCCTCAACCTTTTCATTTAAAAAAAAATGAACCCTGGGACTTAAGCACAGAAAAGACATCTCAGTATGTAATGAGTCATCCAATTAATGTGAAGTCTTGAAATATGCCAAATAGTCAATGAATATACTGCACCACATCAAGCTTCAGGTAAACCCCTTTAGACCAGACAGAATGAACAAAATTGGGAAACATCCAAGAGTCGGTGCCTTTCTGTATGAAAAGTTATCACATATTGTAAGTCTGCTTTATTTACATCTTTCCTTTTCCTCCCCAATTCATGGTACCATAATTTAGCAAGTGATACATTTAACAAACAGAGAAAAACAGGGACTGTAAAGTGCAGATTAAAGATATTTAAAAGCAACCTGATCAAGTAGAAGAGAATTTGGGAACACTGATATTTACCTAGGCATTCTTTGTAAACCAGTGTGAGACTAAAGAAATAACAAAGACATCCCATAAACTCTCCTAGAATGGTGACAGGAGAGCAGAAGGGGATTGCATCTCATAAGAAGGGCAAGCCCTAATTTCAAGAAGAGTAAAGGAGAGAGCAAAGAATGAAGAGGTAGGACGTCATCTTTTGCTCCTAAGTTCAAGCATTGTAACCCAGAAGTGCAGTTATCCCTATGGTTGGAGTCCCGTCTCCAAACCACCAAGATATCCCAATATGACACTGTTTTTTTTCCTTTTACAGTAATCCACAAGTCCATTGGAGCCAAGTCTTCCCCAGGAAAAAATATGAATTCTTAGAAAAATTGGAGATGTATCAGAAAATTTTAATTACAGAACCTATGGCATTCCAAAGAGTGTCTACATCTCTCCCTGTCTGCTCCCTTTACTCTGAATTATGAAGGACAGTAGATGCAACCTCTTTCATTTATTGCACTATAAATTTGGAATGTAGCACTGCATCATGAAGATTACATTCTTAAGTACCAGTGAAAAATCAAAAGGTATCATGAAATCTGTGACTATAAATTAAGAGGAAAGGGCATGGCAAAAGGAGTTTTCACTCATCCATAAAACACAACTTCCAGCACTTTCCTCAACTTCAGCCTACATATTTTTTTCTCTCAATAAATTGTGACCTGAAAACCCAGTCACCATAATTATATGGTTTTGCTTTTGAGAGAAGGGTGCCAGTCACAAGCATTATGAAATCCACAAAAAGTTCACATTCAAAACCATGTGTGTAAGGCCCGAGATCTTTAGAATTTCTGTCCTAAAGGAAAAAGTTCATGGTGCAGAATTTTCCACTTTGCCTTTAAAATACTCTTTTTGAGAAGAGAACAGGAAATATTTCAACAAGCTTTAGAATATTAAGGATTCTAACCTAAACCATTAAGTAATGTGCATACTTAAATGGGGGATGGTAGACAAGACCTGTTCTTTACTGCTTTACTTTCAGAATGGGTTCATCTCAATGTTCATACTCTAGTAGTCTATGGCAGAGGATCTCACCCTGTGAGTTGTGACCCTTTCAGGACCGGATGACCCTTTCACAGGAGTTGCCTAAGATCATTTGTATATCAGATATTTATATTACAATTAATAAGAGTAGCAAATTAATTTAATTAATTAATTTATAAGGTATCAAAAATAATTTTATGGAGGCGACTTCTCAGAGGAGAAGAAAGGCAAGAGTGGGAGTATTTGGGTGAGGTGGCACTGGGAAGAGGGGGACAGTAAATCAAATCAATAAATTAATAAATAAAAAATAATTTCATGTCACCAGACATGAAGAACTATACTAATGGGTTGCAGCATTTGGGGGTGTTAGAACCACTGGTCATAGAAATATGAAATTCAGAGAAGTTTTAATATGCTGTGGTTCAAAGGGGTCAATGTGAGATAAAAACAGATCTTTATTAAGTTCTGCCACTATCTATAGAAACAAAGCAAAGATAGTAAAGATGAGATATTATATTTTTGGGCTTCAGTCTTGGAAGTAATCAATCCATAATTGAAAAGCATTTCAGGTCTATTGTCTTGGGGTTGAAATGATCTTATCTTATTCATCAAAGATAACTTTGTCTCCAAATTTAGCACTGAAGACAAGTTGACAAGGGAAGAAAAGAGCAGAGATGTTTTAATGGATTACTGTCAGGAAAGGGTTAACAAGATCTGGGACTATGCCATAAGGGGAGAACTAACGGAAACACTTCAGATAAAGAATCAACATAGCTTACAGACTAAGGGTCTCCCAGAATGGAAAGTTGCAGCTGCATCTCTCTCTCTCTCTCTCTCTCTCTCTCTCTCTCTCTCTCTCTCTCTCTCTCTCTCTCTCTCTCTCTCCCCTCTCATTTTGAAATAAAGCTTTCATTTAACTTCATAGATTACTAAGATGGTTTAGATCTTATTTGGTCTAAAATTCTATTATATAACGTCTCCTTTACCTAATATTTACAAAGTTGATACTACTAGTCACAATATAAAAACTTAATTACATTTATTTTGTAGATTTTACAGTATTTAGGCAACATGTTTTCATCTTTATATATCACCAAGTATTCAAGTATTATATAGCAATCTTCAAATAGTGTATAGTTATTTTATTATTTTTATATGATACAAGTTAACAATATATCAGCATAGAAATAATATTTCAAAGATTCTGTTTTGGGTCAACCTAGAACTGACTATTCAACAACCTTATCTGTAGGGTGTGTTTTATATTTTTTTATGTCAGCAAATCTTAGGTGTAGAACCACAAAAAACTGGAATGCCATGTAGCCACTACCAGTTCTAAGTATTATTCTAGATTTAGCCAATTTCAAAGGAGTAAGTCTCTACAAGTTTGCACACCCATGCCATAATGGTCAGTCAGGTATTCTAACCTTACTCTTGCCTCTCTTATGCCTTATATTTCCTTGAAGAAGAATTAAAAACAAAACCCTTTAAAGACGTAAATTTATCTTGGTTTAATTGATAGATCAGGGTTGTGGGTATCATGACTCAAATCAGCAACTTGGAGTGATATTTGTTAAGTTTGAGTCCTTCACTAAACTAAGATTTATCTCTGCACCTAAATGTTCACATTTTCCTGAGAGAAGAATGCACAGAAGCAGTCCATGGAACATGATAAGGTGATGTGTTCATCTTGTGGAGGAGACGATCCATTTGCAGATTAAGATGATTCCAAAAATAGCAGAATCAGCATCCCATGATGACGAAAATAGTATATATATTATATATCACACACACACACACACACACACACACACACACACACACACACACACACATATATATCACATATGAACAAGTATAAATAAAGAAGAGCAGGAGAGAAAGAAGCTAATTACCAAAAGGCAAAACCCATCTCCTTGTATGACTTGTTTGAGTAGTGAGTTTTAAAGGCTTAGCAAACATTTAAAACATTGGGAGTTCTCAGTGGAGACAATTGAGTGATACTTGAAATATTTTCCTGTTCTGGTAAGAAGAGAGTTCTCCATCCAACCAACAGAACTAACTTCTGCTAATGAATTTCCCTATACAGAGGACATGCTGGCTAAAAAATGACCTCTAGGTCACTGAGTACAAGAAGGAGAATTCCAGATCTTCGACCTAGGTGTGTCATTATCTTCTTCACTTGCTGAAACTGCTGGTCCTGGGGGAAAGCCAGTGGATGGCTACCATATGTGTAAAGAATCCTTTAAATTGTTTTCAGGCATGTGAATCTCTCAGAAGTGGGAAGTCAGCTATGGTAGGAGTATACCTGTGCTACCACTTTGCCTCTGAAGTGTCTGGATGTCAACTGCAGAACACCAAAATTTTCATCAGCAAGACAAACCTTTGTTTTCAAGATGTAAGGAGGCTTCTCAAATGCTATTTTAAATGCCAGCCAAGCTTCAGAAATGGGGAATTTTTGTTCAGGCTCTTGTACTATTTACATTATTAAGGTCAATGTCACAGAAAACCAGATTAAGTCTTAGTTTTCTAGCTATTAAAGAATTTTCAAAATGACTTTGCAAACACAATAGATTTTTAAAAATCCATTCAGATGAAAAAAATTATGCAAAAGGTCCAGATAGGAGGATGGAAATATTTTCTATTGAAGTAAGTATTTTTTGTTTTCATATCAAGAAGAAAGTGGTGCTAAAATGGAGAGGGTGACTTGTTTTCAACATAAATACATTATAGGTTTATTTTCTAACATCAAGAATATTATAACGTTTCCCTCTCTGGGGGTATTATGTACAAAATAATTTTTAATATATGGCATTGCCTTTTCTTGGCTCAAGGACTCACTGTCTTCCTATGGGTGTGAGGAACACACAGCTCTTTCACTATAAATAGGGTGCTTTCTGGCTATTTTTTCAAAGGGGGATGGTGCATTTTTACTGAGAACTCTGCAATTTAATGACACTGGAAGGAGGGGTGTACATCTGTGAAAGTCTCAGTGTGTCTGTCTACAACTGTTACAAATTGGGGATCATAATGGCAACTTCAAGCTGGGTATGACAACACATGTTAAAATTTTCAGTCTCTAGAGGCTGAGACAAAAAGATTGCAAAGTCACCATTAGCTTAGAGCAGAAGTAATAGTCTGTTGAAAAAAAGTGAAAATGAATAAGGAAAGTGGGGGAGGCAGGCAGAAAGGAAGGATGTGGTCAAACTTCCCGGAATGGCTGGTTCCTGTACAGAAAGTTCTGGAATCATACCTCGAAGCATTCAAAATTCTAGTAGTCATGAAGATTTATGAAATTATATTGCTTGCCAGGCACTTTTACATTGCTTTGGAGCTCACAGGAAACTCCTGTGACATTGTTTGTAGAAGGCAAAACTAATGCTCCAATGGGTTAAGAAGTTTGGTGAAGACCATCCAACAGAAAATTTGCAATCGAGAAATCACACTGTTCTGGCACTGGTCTTAGTCAGTATGCCCTACTACTGCTTTATCCATGAACAGAGACAATGCAGTCTGATGTTGAATAGGAAAAGGAGGAAACCTTATCCGGGGGGTGGGGGGGCGGGGGGTCATATCCTACAGCTATAACATGTTCAGATCAATTTCTAGAAAATAGGAACTGGTATCTTAGAAATAATAAGGGAATAAATGTTTTCCTATCTTTTGCGAACCAAATATCAAATTCTGTGATTTCATGTTGCTGTTAGTTAGTTTGCATCTGGCATTTAAGACACTGCTAGCCAACAAGAATGCAATGTGTCAGGGCTCCATAACACAGTCTTACTTTAATTTGGAGTTCGGAATATGTTCCTGGAGATCACTAAAATTCCACTTTTTTCAGAAGACTTTGTGTCGTAGTCTAATGATAACCCATGAAAAGCAAGAGCCTAACTGACAAAGAACAATATTCTGCATGCAAGGTGACCTTTTCAAGAACATGGGGCTCACCCCATTATGCTCTCCTTAATCATTCCTTTTGCATTGCCTTGAAGACAGGCATTTATAGATCTGTTTCAAATTAAGATGATTTGGGGGTATTAAATTAAGACTCAGGAAAATCATCTTTTGATTAAATCCTCAGCATTTTGCTTACCATTCACTTTTCACATTTTGTACCACTTACCAGTTACACTTTTCTCTTTCCCTTAAGCTGATTCTCTCTCCCTCTCCCTCTCTTCCCATCATATGGAAAACCAAGATAGTCAAATTCATTTCAAAATCCATATTCAACAAAACAATATGTTTGACCACCTCTCATCTCACAGGTCTGTCAGGATCCAAAGGATTCTGAATATTCAAAATAGGTGTTCATTCTTTGTAAGCAGGCATGAAAGTTAAACATGGAAAGGAAGGAAGAAATGAGAACCAGGATATATCAATTACCAGTTGCTGATACAGTACCCCCTAATAGGCCAACTGCTTTCATTATGCCGTGGAGAGGCACTATCATAATCCTTATTAACTTGTTAGATATTTGCACACATGCACATATATCCATAGCCGTACAGAGGCACAAAATACAGCATCCTTGAATTAAAGGGTTACTTCACTTGTGTGTGTGTGTGTGTGTGTGTGTGTGTGTGTGTGTGTGTGTGCACCAGAGGGCTTAGTCAGGGGTGATCCTTCAATCACTTCTCTACCTTAATTTTGTACAGAGTTTCTTAGTGACTTAGGAGTCAACAGAGCTCATTATACCTTCTCATCAAGGAGCCCAGGAAGTCTTCAGTCTCTATTCCAGAGTTTGGATTATAGGCACAGTGTTGAATTGAGTAGGTTTGTCCCTCCATAGATTCATGAGTTTGAATGCTTAGTCAAGGGACATATACTATTAGGAGGTGTGGATTGACTAGAGGTATAGCCTTGTTGGAGGAAGTGTGTCACTGTATAGGTGGGCTTTGAGGTCTCCTATGCTTGGGCTCTACTGAGTGAGGAAGAGAGTCTCCTCCTGGCTGTCTTTAGATCCTCCAACACCAAACTTGATTGCAAGATGCCATGCTCCTCACTATGACAATAATGGACTGAACCTCTGAATCTGTCAGTCAGCCCCAAATAAATGTTGTCCTTGATAAGAATTGCCTTGGTCATGGTGTCTGTTCACAGCAATGAAAACACATACTAAGAAAGGCACACAGTATTGTGCTTTTAGTGGGTTGTGGATATCCAAACTCAAGTCCTCATGTCAGCATATCACCACACAAATACCACATCAATTGTGCCATCTCCACAGCTCAAGTTTGTCTTACTTTTCTTTAGAATCCCTCAGCCTAGTACCTGAGAACTGCTCATCAAGGAAAAGAATGAGGGAGCTGCAGTCTTGAGCTAACTGTTCCTATTCACTTAGTTTCTTTTAATCGCCATTCTTTCAGAGGTTTACTTCAAGTCTAGGAATTTCTTTTGTCACTGTGTCTATTAAGGACATTGAGGCATAAAGAGAGTAGTGAGAAAAATATATATATAACATCTGTTTTCCAATGTACACCACATCTGTCTAGAGATAGGAATAATGATGTGGTGAGTGATTGGGTAATTTCTCTTTGAAACCTTCAAAGGATGGCAGGAATGTCTAATTTTCATTTCTTATGCTAGAAAGCCTAATAGTTTCACCGACTGGGAGACTCTTTATTATTCTCCAAGTCACTTGGTAAAAGCTGTTCATTCTTCCCTCCAGGCAGTCAACACCGTCACTTAAAAAGCAGCTCATGGGATAGCCAGTCTGCCCCGACTTGATACAACTCCAGGTTCCAGCTAATTCTGTCACATCTGTGGTAAAGAAGGGAACAGTAACCAAATGATAACTGAATTTGAGCCCCCAACCCACTGTAAATAAAAATTCTCATGTCATTTATAAAACTTTTCTAAAGCCTAAGGAACAAATAAGTCCACAGGCAGGTAAAAGATTAAAATCCAAAAAATATGAATACACCCAGGTGGGAAATTTTTCTGACAACTTTAACAAACAGCATTAATATAGAGTGCATTTTCTTCTTCTTTTTTTAAAATAATACTCCTATATAGGGAAGTTATTCAAGATCCTAACCAAGCTTCTTCTGACTTTTTTCTCTTGCCTCCAGCATCCCAACACCCTCATAGCAAACACTCTCATTTTCTTATCCCCTCCATACTAGTCATACAGAATCCCCTGAAAATTTATTAACAATGGCATTTGGAAAACACAAAGCCATTTCTATTCAATTAAATAAACACAGTGTGTTAACCTTCAGTTAAAGAAGTGGCCGTTCGTTTTTATGGTTGGCTGTAAACAGACTTTGAGCTTCACAAAGCCAGGATCAATAGACCGCTGGCAAACAATAATAATCTCATGCACACTCTATCGACAGCCTCTCAGAAAATATAGTTGGACTTTGATGGGTCTGATGATTGGGGCCCATGGCCAGACATCAGCTTTTCTCTGAGAGAATGTCAAAATGACAAGAAAATGCCTTTTGGGGAGTGAATTTTTCTGTCATCTTTAGAGGGACCATAATAACCAAGCCTTGACATGAGGGAACACAGACCCTCAAGGGGAAGCTAAACCCTGGGGGATGAAGATGCTATAGATGGGAATCGTGGGGTCACAAATGGCCTGAAGGGGCCAGAGCGTTTGTCTTAAACTAATGTCAGGAATGATACTCTAATCAGCATTGAGAGAAGAATAATTGAAAGGGAGCAAAGACATATCCATCACTGGTGGAGTCTCTTGCTTTCCAAGAGTAGAAGGCTATGGTATTCTACACACAATGCTTTCAGTGCCTGCCCTCCACCCAACCTGCATCTGTGAGTTCATTTCTTTTTCTTCAGCCTTATTCCATTCCTATTTCTACACACATGAAGGAAATGAGAAGGAAGTGAGACCTGGACTGAGGTTGCAGTCCACCTTCCTAGCTGGGTACCTTTCCAAATGCTTCTTTGGTTTCTGCTCTTCTCATTTCTAATCGTGGGCAGAATCATCTCTATCTCACAATAACTTAAAATGATTGAAATAGATGATGGGCATTGGCTAGGCTTTTTTTAGAATACTTAATTGTTATCATGAATTTAAAAGAAATAGAAAAATAAATGTGGAAGAAATTACCAACCTAAGCAGTTCTTAAAATTAGCCTAAGCAGTTCCTGTAGGACTGTTTGGTTTTCAGTGAATCCAGTTTCAGTCTCTTGATAGCAAAGATAAAATTTGTGAGTAATATTTTCTTTTGTTTGTAAAATAAAAATATTACAAATTATATTTGCTGGATATTCATTACAGGACAAACACTCAGCTAGCACTTCAAAGAACTCAGCTCACCAAATGCCTTGACAATCTTAAACAGTGGGTGCTAGTATCAGCTCCTATGAGAACTATATATACCTATTATGTGTGATGTTGAATATACTATAATAACCCATATTTATCTAGTATTAGCCTCACTTAAAAATTAATCATAGAAGAATATTTAATCCTAAAGGGCCAGTAATACAGATTGGAACCTGAGTTCATGTTAGTTAAATGTTTGCGCTAACTCTAAGTTCTACCGTCTCTGTGGTATAAGAGGCATTTATAATTTTCTGATGCTTTGGAATCCTCCTTGCCCTTTTCCATAGAAACGGCATCATGATGATATGCTGTCAGTTGGTCAATCTACTCAGTATTTCATTATCCACATGATTATGTGCACATCGAAGGAAAAGTGTAAACAATATTTTCTAAGTCCAGGGGTTCTGCTCTCTCTTTCTAAAAGAAAATAATCAAAATCATGGGCAAAAGAAAAGCACAGGGTTGGAATGACTGATATTTGGACATGCATCTTTCTAGAGAAAGATTACACTAGAATCATCTAACCCTGAATTTAGTGGCAACATCTTATGTAAAAGGCTCTGAGAATATGCTAAGAACTTAGCAATTAAGAGTTTGGCTTGGGAATTAGAGGGCCTAGGCTTAATCTCCAACTTTCCTTTTAATAATGTTGGACACAATGCAAGTTGTAAAAATCTTTCTTGGGGTAAAACTCAGACAGTTAATGTGATTTTAAAGTTGCCCAATATGTGTGGAATGCTAAAATTGCTGAGTTGAGTTCTGAGCCTGGCCCATAGTTTCCTTTCTTCTTCTCTTTGAATATTAAGAAGGGATTCCTAATGTCATATTTGTCTACAATGCCCTTTTAGCTATGACTTGAAGAAGTTACATTTTGATTTAATGAATGGTCTTAACATGAGTATGTGTTAATATATATTAATTGGTGATGCTCTATAATCCCACATGACAGTTTCAGTGAGTGTTTCTATGTTTTTAAACATTATATTTCACAGGTGTTTCCATTGGTTGACAATAGGCCTGCATTTGTAAACTGGATAATATTCATTGTGTTTCTTATGGAATCACTTTGATTTTAATGAGTTTAGGGTGTGTGTGTGTGCATGTATTCTAGTACCTATCAGAGAATAATGCTACTTTAATTCAGTAAAATTGATTATTAAGACAAATTGCTACCCGCAGCCTTCCCATTAGAAACCTCACACTAAGGTTGTTTGGCTAAAGCATTAGGAAGAGTCATTCAAACTTTATATTTAATGACAGGTAATGAAAGAGAATATTTTAGAATGAGCAGAATGACAATTTGTTCTTATCTCCCCTTAGCCCATGTTCTATTATACATTATAGTAATGTGTACTCTGTATTTGCCAGAAACTACACATCTCCTATGAATGCAGCCTATTGCAAGATAGAGTTTACCATGGAAACATGCTTGCTCACTTGACATGAGCAATAGACCAAGGTGAACAATAGACCAAGGGAAGAACACTCCTCAATGTGAGCCACATTAAAGCATTTCTTTCCTTACAGAAAGAAACACCCTTAAGACTCTCATCTAATAATGGCCTTTCTTAGAAAAGTCCGAAACATGAAGTTGTTTTTGTCTAGCCATTTAGTTGTCTTTTTTTCAGGATACAATATCATTAAGAAATTGTTAGTAAGTCTAAACCACTATCCATGCAGCAAAGAAATGATGACAGGCACATTTACTAGATGTTATGTTGACAACCATACTTATGTGGTTGCCTGGAGTAGTTGCTATGCATGCTATACCTGGCAGAGCTATAAACTAGATCAAAGACAGCTCATCCTTGTCCACACACAAGAATTTGCAGCCCAAGTCTTCAGGAAAATCAAGACACCTCAAATGTTCGATCTGAGTTGGAGCTAATTAGTCAAAAGTACTCATATGAAACCTTTTTTTTTTCCTTCTATTTTCTTTGAGAAAACCAAAGCCAATCATTTTAGAGTAGTCTTAAAGATTAACAATGTATAACTGACACATTAGAATTCTGTGATCTTTGTACTTAATCTAAAGAGCTATTGCTTTGGCTTTTTCCACTTATTACCAAATAACATTTCCTTTATTTTATTTTACATGTTACAAAATATCAACTCTGAGACCTGTACCCCACAGACAAGTTTATGCATTGATTCTACAGCATTGAGTCTCTCTCTCTCTCTCTCTCCCTCTCTCTCTCTGTCTCTCTGTGTGTCTCTCTCTCTCTCCTTATTAAATTACACTTTGATTTTTATCCCTAGAGAAAATTTGAGAAGACAGATGAAATTAAAGCATGTCTAGTGTTATGTATCAGAAATGCCCATTCACTAGTAGGCTTAGAAGTTGCAGGTGGATTACCTGCCTTTGTCCATATACTTGACACTCCCAACTCTACTGGGTGTGTGTCTTTGAAATGACAGCAGAAAACTAGAATGGAGAAGGATGGGGGAGAATAGCATATGTGTCATCTTAGCCTCTTAGCTGAACAACAGTATCAAATAAGCTACTACTATGGCACACCTACAGGAGAAAGGATGCAATACAGTGAGCATAGTCTCCTCCACAAAAGCCATCTACACACACACACACACACACACAGAGAGAGAGAGAGAGAGAGAGAGAGAGAGAGAGAGACAGAGACAGAGAGAGACAGAGACAGAGAGAGAGACAGAGAGAGAGACAGAGACAGAGACACACAGAGAGATTCAGAAACAATAGACCAACACTTGTCATTTTTTATGAGTACATTTGAAGTGTTATAGAAATGAAAGGTGAAGAGAACAGATTACGTCTTTTATGCCCTGTGGCATCTGCCTCAGTCTTGCAACTTAAAGTTCTCTAAGCACAAAGCAACCTCTGTAGGCCTTATTAGGCATCTTTTTTAATTTATTATTAATAATGAGATGATGTCTCCTAATATTGCGTTGTGCCTACATTTTACGAGCAACAGGAATGGAAAAAGAAGCTAGAAACCTCTGCTCATTTGAATTCCTTATACTCCCATGATCATTTGTGGCTCACACGCCCCCCTGAATCAATTTTAGTCTTCCATGCACAGCCAGGGCATTTTGCCATCTGGCATGAAAGGAGTGAGAGTAAGCATATCTTAGGAAATAAAAAGAAATAGAAAGAAAATGTTCAAACTTAAAGCATACAAGGATGGTTTCGCCAAATCACTCTGCTACATAGATTTGAAACGTGAATCCCAAAGAGAAAGGTTTGCCATAAATCCCCACACTCCACATTTTTTACACCTGAGTCTTTCCACTGAATTATACTAAATTACTTTAAAGCAAAAAGATATATATCTCTTATGACTGGAGAATGAGTTAACGTGAAGTGAATTGAAGCATACCCACATATAACACCCCATTTTATAGGAAATTACTCAGCTCTTGTAAAAATCTTCTTAAAATACCATGTATAAATTGGATCTAAATATATCCCTCTCTAAAAAGAGATTGATGAAATTCGCTTGCATTCTAGAGTTCAAGAAAAACTTCCAGGTCACCAGAGTCTCAAAATCTTTACCCAGGACAATGATGGTAAGTTCTAATGATTTAATAAACTTGGCACAGACAATCTTTCTTCATGGAGTTGGGCCTTTATTTCTCCTGTGGAAGTTCTCTAATTTAATCTTGTTGCTCTTAGTTCCAGTATGTCCCCTCCACTCAAATATCTGTACAGAACGAGGGTCAAGACTGAATGGTCTTTACAAGAATTTTAAAACTCCTCTTAGTTAAAGTTTCTATAATTTTGTGGACAGAGAGTGATAAAGGGGGAACAGCCCATTAAAATATATAGGCACAAACTGTCATGCATTCTTTATAATGCATAAAAGGCTAAGGTGCTAACATGGTCCTGTGTATGACTTCCTTGTAGCCTGTCTTCTCATGTTAAGTGTGAATACTAATAGAAAAACTATGTCACCTGCATACAAGGAGGGCTGTGAAGGAATCCAGATTGCTGAGAACAGTAACAGGAATACACCAAGAGTTCCTGCTCATTTACACTTACTGCTGCTACAGATACTTATGCTGGGAGCTCTTCACCCACTACACAAAGTTATTTCCATATAATGATTAGAATACTTCCTAGTGGGAAAATCTTTCTATTAAATAGTCTCCAATTTCCCTCCAATAACTTCTGTTGGTTCTGGTCCCTTCTGGAGTTGGCAAGATGATTGGGTCCCTTTTCCTCATAATAATCATCCAGGTAGTTGATAGTCCTTATTACACTCATCTTCAAGTTCCCTGTTTGGTCATTTTCAAGTCTCCACCACACCTCAGCTCTTGAAAATCAACATTCTCCCCATGCTTTGCTGTGAACAATACTAACATTGGCCCTGAGCCTGGCCGTGTGCTGAATTGTTGGACTGCTTTCCATAATCTAGTCCTTCATTCCAAGTAGAGAAGAACCTCCACCCTAATATATAGTGACCTAATAACATAGTGAGTAACTGATTTTCCTGAGGATACACAGGGTTTCAGCTGAGATGTGATGGATGGTCAATAGACTAGTGGCACTGGCAGGGTCTCTCTTGATCCCTTCTATCCTAACCTGCTATTCCTTGCCTTCTCCTACTTTCATCTAGCAAAGACAAAAGTAAGAGAGCTGCTTTTCCAAAAATATCTAGAAGCCATGGCACACTTTTTAATACCTATGCCAATGTATGATTTTAAAGGCCTTCACAGTTTTACATTTTAAACCATATAAGCTAAGCATCTATTTAATCTTAAGTCTCTTCTCAGAATTAGGTCATAATCTTTAATCCCAAGGCATAATTTTGTGGTGCTTATTGAAATATATCTATTTTTACAGGATCAACATACTTTTAGGTCAAGAGTTTCGTGAATATTGTCACTTCACCCTGACCATGTGCTCCAGGAAAATTTTTTTGAATGGAGAGATACAAAGACCTAAGACAGCACAGGTGATCTTCTCTGGAACATTGCAAGCACATCTGTAGTGTCGGCCACTGTGTTTACCAGCACACATCTACTCACTCAACCTTTGCAAATTAACTTATTCTTATGGCTACCATATCTGTTTTTAGAACTCTTTAGAACAAATGATAATGAATATTCTGGAAGCTGAGTAGTAAGTCCTTGTGTAAAGAAGTATCAAATTTAATCACGCTCTGATTGCTTCCCAAATAAACACTATGTGCTTCACCACTCCCATATCCACAGGGCAAGAAGGATCCTCTGCATCTCTGCTCCAACTGTCTTCTAAATTACTATGGACATTCAGCTTCTTGCAGTTTGAAATAGTCTAGGGGTTAGTCTCTAGCCACTTATCTCACCGGGGTTGAGATTCAGTTTTCCTCAACCTTGTCTTAGTTTCCTATCATTGTAAGACTTTGCTCTGTTGCTTTATTTGGTGACTTCACTTTCATATGAGTCTTGAGGATCATGGCCATTCGGTTCCTGCTGTTGCTCGGGCAGTTTGGTAAATGCCATTAACCTCTCAGGAGCCCAGGCTTCCAATAACTGTGTGGCTCCTGTGCTCAAGCATAAGTGGCAAGGCTGATGTCATCGGTGTTTAAATGCAAAGAAACTGAAGAGTTTGCTTTGAGAATTATTTTATTCCAGTTTTGATTCAAATCATAAGCTGGCCTGCCCCTCTTCTTATTCAGTAGCTGCAAACTCATTTTGTTGACTTGTTTTTTTTTTCTTTTTCTGATTTGCTTCTGTACACACACACACACACACACACACACACACACACACACACACACTATATATATATATTTCACATATTATGGATTCTTTTATGAGGTACCCTAAGCTATACCTGACAGTGCAAAGTCCATTCAAATGGAAACTGAGGAGATGCAAAAACACAAATCCTTTGGTTTACACACTCATGGTTAATCACATCAACAATTATACAGTTCTACCTGGAAAAATCACCCAGAGACCTGGAAGTCTCAGAGTACATCCACCCTGGCATGAAGAGCCTGCCTTTTTTTTTTTTCAGTCCCTATTACACAAACATAGAAAGATGCTGATAGCAAAGTAAAATCCAGAGCCTGCTTCATCTTAAGCTGTACTCTCCACTTACAATCTGTGTCTCACAGGCTTTATTAATAAAGATTAAAAGGACAAGGAATGATTAATGAATGCATCATTCTCCTTAGCCATACCCAGCCCCAGGACATCACCACTGTGAGGAGTTCCCACACTGGATTGGCTCTCTGAACACCAGCAAATCCTCTCAGCAACCTCTGGGAGGAGTGGGAACAGCAGTGGATCAAGAGCCAGGGATAGGAATAAGGGCATCAATAGAGGCAGCTGTGTGAGTCCTGGCAACCTGTGCTGTAATCCAGTTCTTAAGAGGAGCGCAGCAAAAGTGAGAAAACATCTGCAGCATGGGAAATGGAAGGAGGATGTTGAAGATCTAACAAGTAAATGATCACTGCCCAAATCTATAGTCAAATAGCAATGCCAGTAATAATTATCAGCATACTAATTAATACAGCTATGGATAATGAAATCAGTGAATGAGAGCTTCCTTGCATATCCCACCAATCCCCAGCCTCAGAAGAAAGTTATAATTACCATCTCTAACATGCAAGAAAGGAAGCCAAATTTTAGAGAAGTCACAAAATAGACCATAGAGGAGACATCTATTGAGTGGAATTACTACAAATGTAGTCTAGATCTTCTAATTCCAAGGCATTTCTTTGTTCTAATCTCTACTACCTTCCTCTATATAGTGAGCAAGAAATATCATGGAAATGTTCCTAACTGTCCAAAGTTGTCATCGATACTTTTTTTTCCAACATTTTCATCTGAAAACTGTAAGAGAGATTGTCATTGATTACTTCTTTTGTCAAATTTACAAAGAGAGGTAAGCTGATGATACATACATACATACATACATACATACATACATACATACATATGACTTATGTGAAGTAAAGGTCCACATAGGATGACATTCTAAACTTTGAGAATGGAATTTCAAATGAAGGTAAATGAAGTCACAGCCACACTATAGGACGATTGTGACAAATCCCAAAGAATTTACACCATAGTAATTATGTTTTGTTCAAAAATGGATCGGCCATCTTGCCATATTAAAATAGTGTTCTTGATTCTCATATTTGTATTTGTTTGTAAATTTGCCAGGATTATCAACTCATACAAGAGCTATAAGCCAGCAGCAATTGTGCTTGGCTTTTGGTTTGTACAGATTTAGAAAAAAATATAATCTGAATTGAATTGTAAATGTTTGAAAGGCTTACTTAGGAAAAATGTGTTTCTGTTTCTTCGCATTTGAGATAAATTTCCATCAAAAGGGACTGGAATGTACAAAGCTGATCCACCATATTAAATGATATTTGTTGGTCTGGCAGCAAGGAGTGATTGACTAGAGATTAATAGTAAGGAATTTTTAAAAGAAAATTAAAAAATGTCATTGTTACAGTACAAAACCTCATCTGTACTATATACCAAATTGCCTCTGAAATTATTAAAATGATAAAGGCATCAGGGTCTATAGATAAAATTATAGAGTTATATGCCAAGAAATACTTTGCAAGTAAAAGAGTGACTGATATGCTTTTCTGTCTACTCTGTTAACCACCAGAAGAAGCCATGCAATGAAAATGGAAGACAGTTCTTGGAAAAGTCTAAACTAGTAGGACACCTATGACTCACTAAATGACTTGTTAGGGGAAGATTCAGACCCAGTGTTTCTGAGATCAGCACTCTGGCTATTTATTCCTAAGAAGACCCTAGACAGTCCAAGAATGATGCTTTAAGAAGCAGCATCTTTATATACTAAGTAGTGGCCACTTCAAAATACACAGACATTGTTTTAACCAGTCAAAACCTAAAGTTGCATTTCTAGTCACTTTAATAGTTGCATGAATGCATCAACAAAATTGCAAGTCACAGAGTGATCTACATAGATATAAAGACACACATGGAAGCATACTTTGAAGTACACATGGATGCATCGATAAGGTAAATTCACATGATTCAACAATCGCCTCTCTGTGCATGCACCTAAGGACACGAAGGGAGTATCCTGGAGAGATGTGAGCATTTCCATGTTCACTATTACAATATTTCAACAGTCAAGATTAACAATGTCCATCATAGATCAATGGGTAATGAAAAGATAAAGACATAAATATAGTAAATATTACTCATTTGTCTAAAGAAAAGGGGTTTTTCTATCTGTACCAGCATCTATGAGCCCAGAGGACAATCCACTAAGTAAAACAAAACATACAAAAATGACAAATATTATATCATTTCACTTACAGATGCAAATCTAAATAGTTGACTATATATAGCAACAGTGAGTCTAGGGTAGTTACTAGTGGTCAGACAGCATATGAAATAGGGAAATTGGTCAAAGGTCAACTACGTTACAGTTACAAAATGAATATATTTTCAGCACCTCTTATATAATATGAGGACTACAGTTAAAAATAATAATGTATTATACATTTATAAATTAGTCATGAGAATACATCTTAAGGAATCTTGTCACTAAACAATACTAAAAGTAACTATGTAAGGAAATGGATATATAGATTATAATGACTGTAGCTACCATTTCACATTATTTACATGCATCTAAACAAAACATTGTATACTGTAGTATTATAAGTTTTACTTTTTAATTATACTTCAATATAACCGTGGGACAGAATAATGTTCAATTCTATGGTAATTATAAGTTTTGTTAATTCCTTTGCTGGAAAAGAAAACAAAGACAAGCTTTTATATTAAAATTTAGAATTTGAAATATCTCATTTGCGACTAAAAAAATGTATTATCTAAAGGCAAATCAGGGAGAATATCCAGAGGAAATTTTGATGTATATTGCATATGAGGTTTTGTATAAGTAAAAATATACTGTATTTCACACAGGCCAGACTTCAGGAAATTATGCGCAAAGAAACATAATTCCTAAGGACAATGTCGAGGTGAACAGCATCAGATAGCATGAAGATGGGATGATAAAGTCATCACCTTGCAGGCTGTTGACCTGCTCAGACCTATCATAGCCTGCATAACATATGGTCTTGTTCTACATTTCTTACTTAAACGTCAATTTCTCTTCTCTAAGGACAGGCTGGGCAAAAACGGAAACAAGCTGGAGTGTCTTCCACAGGACAGTGAACATAAAACACTGGCTCTACTAAATCAGTATATCAATTAATTTTTTAATTGAAATCAACATGGCATATTCCAGGGATGTCCATATTAAAGGTTCTATGCTTCAATTTCAGGGACAGAGGCTGGCAAAGTTTTTCCATAAAGAAACTGGATGAACCACTTGTTTTGTATGGACTGAAAAACTTTGTTCTCTTCAACCAATTCTAGTATTGTATCATGAAACAGATGATCGCCTATATGCATGTACGTCAATGAATGCATAGCTGCATTTCCTAAACTGTTTACAAAAAAATTTGTCAAGGACAGAATGCTGATCTAAGACAACTCACACACATCTTGCCTTAGAGGAATACACCAATTCCCTGGTAGACTGTATGTCTTGGTCTGGGGATTTGAAAATCTCTATAGCATCTGTATAAACTTAGATATCTTCAGGACAGGCATTTCAGTAGAACACTCAGTGCTTAAGAATGGCCTCTAACCATTATCCTCACCTCCTTTCTCAGAAATTCACTAGGCTTTGCAGGTGTAAAGAGAGAAGGATTAAGGAACTGGTTACTTCCAGGTTATATGAGACATCTCCTAGAGCAACATGAAGCCTGCACGCACATCTCATGATGGATTCTATTAGCATGATTTGAGTTCAGAATTAGAAGCACCCAAATTATGGCATGATCACCACCCTATACCCCCTTCAAAGACTTATATATCTGCTTCCTACAACTTAATAATTAATACCCATTTACATTTAAGTTAAAAGAGAAGCAGAAGCTTAGTCTGAGTAGGGCTTTTTTTTTTTTTTTTCCTATGCAGGTCAAGACCTTCTATGTGGAATTTTCTATGTGCTTCAGGAATGAGGGCTATCATTAACATTGGAGATAAGTCTTCAAAGCTGTGTGTTGTTGGCCTTTGGTTTTACTTCAGGGGGCTCTATGTTCTGTGATACTTTTCAAATGTGTTTCCAGAGATTAAACCACTACCAGCAGCAGAAATTCTATAGTTCTGTGATGGCAGGATTATTGGCAGGTGGGAAGGCCATGTCATCCAAGCAGCAGTATGAAGATTAGAGCCAAATAGCCCATGTGTGGGAGGAGAGAGACGCTCCTTGGAGTACCAGTGCTCTGTGAGATGACCCAATCACTTAGCTAGATGCCCATCAAAAATGGCTTCCTGGGTGTATATAGACTTCTAAAACTCTTCAAGGAAGCACACATATTTGATCATGGAAAAAAGTAAACTGGGAAACCAGCCAAGGAAAGACGACTGGGAAGCAATCCCAGTAGAGGTGGTATGATAAGTAAGCTGCCCCAAACAGCAGCACGTATTATAATACGTGCCAATAATATATAATATAATATATAATATATAATAATATAATACTTTGCCAAGTTAGGGCAAGTATCTGGCAGAACTTTATAAGAAAGGCAAGGACAGTGAGGTCTATTTGATGGGTCAGAAAATCACCAGACTATTTATAGAAAGTCTAAATATTTGACTTGCTAGGTTCGGCTGGCTTTTATCGCACAGCTTCCAGTAGAGGTCTTTCAGCCATAATCACCAGCATTCTCTCCTTGTTATGTTAACTACCTCCTTCTTCCTCAAATGGATGTTAGCTGAAGAAACTCAAACCCAGCTTTCTTACTCACTTAGATGCAAAAATCACTATTTTTCCCCTTCGATTTCAGAACATTTATACCTCTCCTCTGTTGCCCATGACAGGCAGAGCTCTGTTGACCACAACACTACTTATAATTAAGCACGGATATGATCTCAAATCTTTTGCAGACCAGTAATAGTCCTGACTGTCCCATGCTTATTTTCTAAGCTATGGCATAGCCCCTCTCTTCATTTTATCAAAAAACAAAACAAAACAAAACAAAAAACATAGACATAACCTTGACTTTTCTGATGTTCTAGTATCTAAAAAGTGTCTGGCCCAGGGCCGGATACTTGCCCTGATTTCCAATTTCTTTCTTTCTACATTTTACAGTCTTCTGCTTCTATGATGTAATGATCCTCAGGGACATTTACTTTAACCACCTTCACCACAGGAAGTCTAGAAGGGTCCCTAGTCAATTATACCTATCCTTGTAGTAGCAGAGGTATGTCTGGACCACAGACAAAATTAATTACATGCTCCTTGATGTTAACAAGGCACCTTGTCCAGCTCCTCAGTACTTTATATCACATATCACCCACTCCAAACAGTCTGATAGCCTGTTGTTCTGCAGTGCATTTGATGTGCATCTGCTGTTATTTAGTTAGTGAAAGAGCACGTGGGTAAAGGAACAAATGAATATATGGCAGTTGAGCCAGAGTGTAAATGAATGAGAATCAATTGCCCTGCATTGTAATTCTGATGCTATTACATAGTGGCTTAGAGATTTGGGACAATTGCCATGAAATCTAGATAGTTGTAGAATATAGCTGTAGAATATAGTGTTCTTTAAGGGATAGGGAGATGAATCAATAGATATAGTACTTGCTATTTAAACCTTAGTACCTATATTTCAGTCCCTAGTACCCACATAAAACCTAGGCAATAGAGTATGTCTCTGAAAACTCCATTGCTAGGAGACAGAGAGGAAAATAGCCAAGGCTTGTTGGCCAGGCAGAATAGGCAGAACAGTACTCTCTGAATTCAGTAAGACATTGTCTCGAGAAAATGAGGTACAGAGTGATGGAGGACATTTGACTTCAACCTCTGGCTTCCAGGAAAGTACCACATACCCTTATGCCAAACACACACACACACACACACACACACACACACACACACACACACACACACACACACATTCTCTACATACTATGAAAAGTATGTAGAATTGCTTATATTCCCTTCCTTATTTGGATCAAGAGCAGTGACAACCACATCCACAGTTTGAATAAGAGTCAAAGACTGAGATGCCAGATAGTGAGGCAGGCTGTAAGAAACCTGAAGGTATAAGTTCAGTGATAAACAGAAGCAACAGTACATCTTGGTGAGGACAGCAGCGTGCTAGCTAGTGCCTCCCTCAGTCAAGAAGGACATATCTGAGCATTTATTGCCCAATTTTATCATAAATCCAATGCACCCAGATCTTTTGATTATTAAAGGAAAGTTAGAATACTAGATTCTGGTATAAACTATTTATCATCATCATCATTGTCATCATCATCACCACCACCATCTTTACTTATTGTGTCAGCCATCTTTAGAGTAGGAGCCACAAGTCTGCCACCTGTCATCAAGGTTGTTTAACCACTTGTGAAAATAGTGAGAAATAACTGCATAGAATCCTTAGAGGAAAAGAATCTCAAGTGAAACCCAGTAAATGAGAGAGAAGAGTTCAACTTGCAAATAAGAGGGCTGGAGTCATTACAGGCTGGCTCTGAGTAAATTCACATACTATGTTAGATGAGCCAAATCCCCCTACCTGCTTCTTCTAAGAGGCCTTTGATATGTACCTCAAAGGGTTAAAACATATAATGGATGAAAAATGTGAAGAATCCATGATGAGATTCAACACATGGGATGGTCTCAACCATTACCAGACAGTGTCTAAGACTTTACAAAAGCTTCGTAAATAGAGTAGTGTAAAAATGAGAAAATGGGCATAAAGATGAGAGGCTCCTAAGAAGCTTTATAATCAAAATAGGTATTTTCTGAGTATGATGGGAATACCATCTAGCCTTCATTTTATAAGCAACAAAGGTGGAACACAAAGAAATAAACTATCGAAGGTCTAACAATAGAGTCAGAAAACAAGCAGGAAGCCTACAACTATGAGAACTGACCACTACTATTGTCTCAAGAATCTTGGTCATTTCAGGAAGACTCTTGGCTTTAAGCAATAGAAGAAATTTAGAGTAAGAGGAAAGGGAGCAACCAGGCCTTCTAACAGTGGTTTATGACAATATAGGATAATTAATTTCGTACATTTAAAAAGCATCACTATGGAAGCTTCTGCATATAATACATTAGTGGTTAAGTTCTTCATCCAGATTGTGGCACTCAATATGAAAGAATTTAATACATCAGTGTTAAAAGGAAAGCAACATTATGAATGTAGCTGGTCTAATTAAGGAGAAGATTAAAAATGATCATATATAGTTACTCAGGTAACATATATGCATATATACACACATGTTAATAAGTGTTGCATTTTATGCTAATGAGGAAAAAATATCAAGAATCCTATTTTAGAAAGCACTCATCTTCAGCCATCTGGTTGCAATATTCCAATAAAGACCCAATAGAAACAGGTGAAACATGAAATATAACTTAGAAAAATCAGAAGCGTGAACATGACCACTGTGTTGTACAAACTTACGTTAAATATAAAATCTGTCCCTTAACTAAAGACCAAACAAGAAGTAAGGATATGGCACATCACTGAACAAGTTTAAAATGAAAGAAAATATGGATGCTTAATGTGAAAATATAAAACGTTCTAATTCTAAAATGTCAGAAGCTAACATTGCAGCAAACTGCCCACTGTAATGAATCAGCATGAAGAATCAGGGATAGTGCTTTATAAAAGGTTAGGGATTGGGAAATGGCAGTGCAGAAATCGAAGGAGTAAACTTTAACATTCAGTGGTGATAACATGTAGAGCTCTGCATAATTCAGGCATTTAATATTTTATTTTAAGTTTACTCCAGATGAAATTTTGGGAAGCACTAAATCTATGTATAAGTAGTCTGTTACCCTGAGATCCTGTTGTTATGTTAATTGAAAAATGTGTTACCTTCTCTTAGCAAGTATTTACATATTAATTAACTCTGGGAACACTGCAAGTTGTTCTCTCAGTTGAAAAATCTTAACAGCCTTCAAGTCCACACCTACTCAATTCAGATGAGGAAGAGGAACTGCTTTCAAGTTCTAAAGGATTTCCTTTCCAGAGGCAGAAAAAAATTCCTATTAACTATCCTATGGAGAAGAAGGTCTTTTGTAAAGCAAACAAAAATGGGAATTGTCACCAAATGAAACTTTCAATACTGGGCTGGGTTACATCAAATTCGGTTGTTAGCCAGAAGGAACCCCCAAACAACCCAGGCCACTGACAAGACTAGAGGTTGTTCCCCACAAACTGATAGCAACACTCCATTACCCAAGAGAACACTTAACCAAGTCATTGAACACAGAAAAGTAAAAATGGTGCCAACATAGAGCCTTTACCTCCACATACTAGCAGTAGCATCTTTGGTGTGAGAAGGGACTCTGCAAGGCTACCTAAAAAGAAATGTAAAGACCTTAAGAACTGCTTCTCAAAATGAAACCTATGCCTGCCACTGCTTGGGTGACCAAGAACCCAGGGCTGTGTATTCCAGCTACTTGGGGGTTAAACTAAATACTACTATTCTAAAAACTAACAAATGACCAACACTAAAAAACCAAGCAACAACAATGAAAATGTAGTAATAAAATGACTCCTAATGACACTCTGCTATACTTAGAGATCTGTATCTTGTTCAGCCCTCACCAGAGAGGCTTCCTCCTGCAGCAGATGAGAACAACAAAAAGTACAACAAAAAAATTATGTAGAGAGGGGGAGACCTTGGAATATTCAGCCCTAAACAGGCTGTCTCGTCAAATCTTTCCCCTCAGTGCTGTGGGAACCCCACAGAAGAAGAGAAGAAGAGGCAGAAAGAGTTTAAGAGCCAGAGACAAAAAGATAACACCAAGAAAACAAGGCCCTCTAAGTCAACAAGATTGATGCTCAGATGAACTCAGAGACTGAGGCAGAATTTGCAGGGCCTGCATGGGTGAAAGACATGAATATATGCTCCCATCCCTAACATAGAAGCTATCTCCAATTGATACCCATTTGAAAATAAAAATTTAGGGTTTTTTTCCAAGGAAGTCTAACTGAAAAACAAACTACTCTAAGGGTAGGGTACATGCCCAGCAGTAGTTGGCAAACAAAGATGAACTCAATGATGTCTTCGGAGGTTCCTTGTCTCACACTGTCATTCTAGGGCTTTTCTCCCCCCTTCCCCTTCCTTCCCGTCCCCTCCCCTCCCCAGCTCTTCTCTTCTCTCTCTCTCTTTTTTTTTTTTGTTTTAAGGGTGTGTGTGTGTGTGTGTGTGTGTGTGTGTGTGTGTGTGTGTGCTATCATTGTTTTTACCTTACAGGTTCTTTGCATTTATATTGTGGCTTCCAGTTTACAGCTTTTATGTATGAACAAGTGGGTCTGAGTAGGCCTCTGTCTACACATGTGTCTTATGCCTTTTCTTAGACTCGGTTCCCTCTGTTGACTTGTTCTATTCCTATGTTCTAGTCTTTGTTTTCTTATTGTATTTTCTTTTCATCACTTCAATGCCTGTACTTTTTCAAATGGGATACAAAAATGAATGGGTCCACATGGGAAGACACATAAGGAAGACCTGGGAAGAGCAGATGAAGGGGAAACTGTAATCTGGATATATCATGTGAAAAACAACTCTTTTCAATAAAGAGGGAAAAAATGTTCAGGAAAACATATGTAGCATTGTAAGAAATTCTTTTAAAAGAGAAATAGAAATTTTAAAGGTCCAAAGATAGTATGTACCAATGCTTAGTTGTGAATGCTTACCATGTGCCCATTACCATAAGGAAGATAAAGACTTAACAGTAAAGAAACTGAGGGGAATGGGAGAAAGTCAAGTAATTCAATGTGGAGACGTGCACACGCACTGCCTGCACACACAGACACTCACATTTAGAAAACTGCTTTTGTGCCTAAGTTGAAGAATATCCCTATAAATTCTCTCAATTCCTCCTGAGAGGAAACAATGAATTTCAGGCAGAAACGATGAAATCCCACGGAGAGTCATTGCGGGCAAGAAGACAGCAGAGAAATAGCATCCCTGATCGCCTGCATTCAGGGTTCACCCTCAAGGGAGATGTAGAGGCCCCTTTGTTAAAATAAAGCAATCATTTACAGCTTCATTAAATAAAATATCATGGCATTATTAATCTATATCAAAAGTCCCATATGCTGAGAAATACTGGTGAATCTTGCTTCAGGGGGCTGTTATTGGTAGCAAATACTCATAAATAAAGCATAAACAATGCTTTAATCATGTATGATTTAGGATATTCACACATATGTTTACTTTGCTACTGACAAACCTCACATTTCTTCATCACCACTACTAAGAAACTATGGTAATATTTCTTTCCTGAACTGTAAGTGTAGTGGGAAAAAAGATGTAAAACAAAAGACTACAAGAATGTGTTCATATATCATGTACACATGCAGAAAACATTCTGCAAATGCTTTCCAGATCATTATAAACAGACACACACACACACACACACACACACACACACACACACACACACACACCAGGCACAAAGGGAGAAAAAGAAAGAGAGACAGAGACAGAGAGAGAGCACTAAAAATAATGATATTGAAAATACACTATAATATGCTATATGGATGCAGGCTTCTAAAATATCTCAGTATGTCTGTTACTTTGGCAACCATACTTTAAAAAAAATAAAGACAGGGTTACTTGAAGACCTACCAAAACTTTAAAAATATTCTGTACTTTTTTGTATATCAGATGTCCTTATTAGAAAACTATTTATGTTCTTTGTTTAATGTCTGACTATCTTAAATGAGCAAAAACTATAACCATCTTATTTCCAAGTATATTCACAGTATTTACCAGACTGGAAGATACTCATTAAATACTTGAATAAATGATACGTGATTAATCTTTGTGCACAAATAGCTTTCTCCTTATCTTTGATCTGGCTCCAGATTGAGAACTTTCTACACTAGAGTCTGAGAAAGCAGGGACTTCTAGTATGAATAACACGAAATAAAGTTTTCCATATAGACTCTAAAATTGGGGAAATCTTAGGTTTGGCAAACTTACCAGCTTAGAGTAAAGCTGTAACATGAAGAAAGGGTTGTAACAGTGGCATAGAAGGAAGTTACTCTCCTCTCTTGGAATCTTAAATATTCATTTATAAGAAGAAATTATCTATTATCTATCTTAGCGTGGTAGCGAATACCTGTAATCTCACTACTCAGGATGTAAGGACGGGAGGATAAAAAATTCAAAACCGTCCTTCAATACATAATGAGCTCAACACTGTACTGAGTTACCTGAAACCCTGTCTCAAAATAATAATGATCCGCTGAGTAACAGGAACAACTTATAGCTTAAATTTGCCCAAAGACAAATTTTTTAGATGCCTCTGGCCTGTCTAGGGAATGTCTCACTATTTCATATTTACTTCTTCTGGGCTACCATCTTAAATTTTTACCTAGAGTCCCTTACAACTTTAGCAACTTTTTTCTTGAAGTTTATCTGTTCAAAAGACATATTCTCCCCAGAATGGGCCCATGTCCTTGAGTCCTGACTTGCACAATGGTTTTCAAAACTCTGAACTATACTGGACTTGTCTCGACTATTTCTAACTGGTATTGATATTCTCTTTCCTTGACTGGCAGCTCTAGCCTTTTTGCATATTTAAATATATAACTCCTAAATTTGAACCTCACTAGATTTATCTTCTGTATGAAATAAATAAAATAAATAAAAGCGTTTGCTCAAATGGACATGATTTGCATATTTACGAAGTCCTGTTTTAATTTTTTTGTCTTTATCAGAAATTCAGATGATGGAATATTTTTATGAAGTTAATCTGATAAGATTGATTCACACTGTTTTAGATATGGAGATGTTGAGGATTCTTTATTTCCTTTTTTTCTTTCTTTTCTTTCTTTTCTTTTCTTTTTTTCTTTTTCCTTTTTTTCTTTTTCTTTTTCCTTTTTTTCTTTTTCTTTTAGGTTAGGAAACATAAAATCCATTTTCTCAAGAATAAACCTTGTTAGTGAGTCATCTATTCTTTTTCCCTCCTTGGAGGTTTTAACTTGAATTTACTGAAGTACCATTATTTCAGTAATTGTGGCTGGAGAGTGATGGTTATTTACAAATAGAGGTATTCCAACACCTCCAGGGAATGCTCTCATGGACCAGAAACTAGTATTTAAAGAAATCTTTTATTTTCAAGATGAAGAGTCAACCTCACAGGAATGTCGCTTTCATCTTCCTACTACCCCACTCTCCCCTCCCCCTGCAATGCACACATAGTTAATCTTAAAGACAATAACCTTTGTAACAAAGCACTGATGGCACATCCCTGTTTGAACTAACAGCCTCACTGTGCGCCCTCCCCTGGAATATGCTGTTTTAATTAGGAAGATGGATCTAGGAGTTTATATGTTCTGTTGTGCTATAATTCCTGCCTTTACAGTAATTTTCTCCTGCTTTTCACACTATAATGTGCCATAAATCCTAGTTAGGCTGTTTCACTGGCCTGCTGCTAGTCAGAGTCAATATTTCAGGCCTTTTGTTGCTATGGTAACCTTCTGCCATATGCCCGTTCACTGGAATATGATACAGTCTCCTGGGGAAATTGCTATGAACTTGATCATCACATGGATTTAGGCTTCCTGATGCAGCGGTTCTGCCCCATCTTTCTTTACCACCCACTGACTTCTTACTGCTCTCGATTGCTCCGTGCGTGTGCATGCATATGTGTGTACACATGAACACATACCCATGCAAGTATGTAGTTTGCCGAGGCAGATATATGAGAGAAGGAAGTAAATAAGTTGTGGGAAATACAAATCTTTCTACTGTCCCTGTGAAAAGTTAAGCTCAGAAAACAGAATCCTTCCAACAGTTTTAAAGGGAATCAAGGAAGGGTCTCAACCGGTTTTATTCTACCCACACTATTTCTTCTTGCCTCCAAGTGCCTTCCTAGTTTCTCATTCTTACCAGATCTTCATTCATCTTTCTTTTTTGTTGTTGTTGGGTTGTTTTTTTGGTTTGTTTTGTTTGTTTGTTTGTTTGTTTGTTTGAGACAGGGTTTCTCTGTATAGCCCTGGCTGTCCTGGAACTCACTTTGTAGACCAGGCTGACCTCAAACTCAGAAATTCACCTGCCTCTGCCTCCTGAGTGGTGCTGGGATTAAAGGAGTGCGCCACCACGCCCGGCTTTCATTCATCTTTCAATCCAAGAACATTACTTTCCAGCTTTAAATATAGCATGTGGTCCTAGTTTAAACTCATTGTCTCCTACGTTCCATTAGAGATACTCAAATGCTGGCTGCATCTCCTTTCCAGGACTTTTTTTTTTTTTTCCATTCTGAATGTACTCCAGCTTTTTAAAAAAAAAGTTTCCCATGAATGTGAGGACTATTCAATGTGTAATAAACTCTTCCAGGTGCGATCTGATGCAACAATGGCAATTATGCTCATGGCAAGCAAGAGGAAGCTCCTTTCTGACTGGAGCCATTGAATCATGGTGGCCAACTCCCATAATCCTCAACTCCTCAACTCCCTACAGAGGAATGCCTGAGGCAGATTCTCAGAGTCCCCAAGGGCTTCTGTTCCTTCCCACGAAGCAGTGATTACACCAGTCCCTAAATCCATTCTCCTGCGCAGCTCTGAGTAATAGCCTATAATATGCACCCAGTGATCAGTATATCTGGGGAAATCATTCTGTCATTCTGTCCCTCATATCCCTAGGCTCTAAGGTAGCAATGATGTTCCTCATTCCCAAGAGTTACTGTGGAGCTAAAACTAGAGGAAAATGAGGACTTTTGAAAGAATGTTCTAAAATGAAACTTCTAAATTATTTTAAATAAACTTGCACGCTCCTATTCTTCAATACCTTTTCAAAAAAGTATTCAAAGTATTACCGTACTCATGGGCATTAGCATTATAGGTATGTATTTATGTGATCTAATTTACTGAATCGGGGTTTGAATAAGACTGTAGAGACAGCAGCAAAGGAAGAATGTCTTTCAGTTGTCTTTGGGTTTATCCAGTCCTCAGTAGCATCTTTCCATGTTTGCATCTGTTCTCACTTCTAAGGCCTAGCAATGTTTCTCTGATATGTGGACCCATGTTGAAATTCTCACAGGTTGCACTGGGGCAATTAGTCAACATTTGAAGGCAGTGGTCAAAGTTATTCTACAAGGGAGGTTGGCTTACAATGAATCACATTTCCCCCCCATAGCCATACACCAGAGGTTCTCAACCTGTGGGTCATGGCCCATTTGGGGGATGAACTACCTTTTCACAGGGTTTGCATATCTGATACCTTGAATATCACTTATTTACCTTATGACTCATTACAGTAGCAAAATTACACACGTCATTAATTCTAATGCTTGGGAAGCAGAGTCAGGCAGATTGCTGTGAGTTGTAGGCCAGCCTTGTCTACAGAGTACAATCCAGGATAACTAGTGCTAAAAAGAAACCCTGTCATGAAAAATAAACCCAAAATGAATAAATAAAAAATAAAAAATTTAAAAGTAGCAAAATTACAGTTGTGAAGTAGCAATGAAATTATTTTGTTGTTGGGTATCACCACAACATAAGGAACGGTATAAAAGGGTGGCAGCATTAATAAATGTTGAGAATCACTGCCATAGGCCATCATGCATGGACAGCAAAACATCAGCCTAGATAGGAGGCATTTGGTCTTTCTATCCATGTGTAATTGAGAACTGAACCATTGTGGACTTCCATTGTACCTTAGTTAGAGCCATGGGAACAAGAATGAAGGGGCTAATCAACTGAGTGGCAAAAAGACAACAGTGGTGACCTAGTCTACAGACTCACAACCCAGTGGAAAACTTGGTTCTCCACTCTCTTCCTCCCTATAGCTCTTTACCAACTATATACCATCTTTCAAATATCCTTTACCATGTGAAATTTTCATTTATTACTGAAAGCAACATGTTGGTTCACATCCTTGTCCAGATGCAGGATGTCTGGGAGTGTGATCATTCGTACACTATCTACTCACAGATAGTGGCTTTGGGTGACTCAGTTTTTTTCTTTCTGCAATGAGGTTCCTTATTCATAAATAACAATGCAAATTGAGTTTGGACAAACAAACAGATTTTAATGTACTTTCTCACTCATGAAGTGATTTCCTAGATGCTTCTAACAACTGATCTCCATCTCCCAGGAAAATTAGGTCAAGGGTCCAAAGAAGAATCTCTTTTCCAAACTTCAAAGTCATGGGATTCTCAAACTATAAGATCTATATACATACTTTATCTTTATTTTGCAGGTATAGTTAAATAATTATTTTTGTATAATCTAAAACATGTTGATTGGCAAATCTGATCAATTTGAACATTCTGAGTATCTTTTGGAACTAAGGTTTTATTTTGGATTGAAGCTCTACTTTGTGCTGCATTTGGTAGCTATTTGCATAGGATGAAAACCATGTAGGTATCCAACTCACGATATTTTATGAATGAATGAATGAATCGATGAATTGATGAATTGCTCTTTAAGCATATTCTGAGAATCCCTTTAATGTGAATGTTACCTTTTAAAATGTAGAATATAAGCAGCAGATTGAAACAAAACTGAATTAAGACAGCTCTGCCAAATATTTCACCTCATCAACTAAATGAGGTTAGAGGTATTGCTTTCTTGGCTGCTTCAAAATGGCATTTACATTTAAGAACTACAAGCTGATTAATATTCTTTATGCTAATTCACTCCATTAAATATAACCCCTTTCCAACTCAATGTGGTCTTACACACAGTATAGTACTTGCAACATTTGACAGCAAGTATATGATTTGTTTTTACAACCAGGAGTGACTTCTTACCTCTCCAGAGCTAGAAAAAGAAGATTCTATAGTGAATATGCATTTGTTCTACACATTCCTGTGTTTCAAACTGAACTAGCACTGTAGCCATGTGTTTATTGGCTTAATTGGGAGCTGAATGGGTGAGAAATTAAGTATATATAAAAATAGGATAAGGGAGAATCATGTAATTATTATAAAGGCAAGCATAGTTGTTATTCCTTATTTTACCTTACCAGGAAAGTTATATCATTCATATATATATATATATATATATATATATATATATATATATATATATATAAATAAAAGTTTACAAAATAACAAAGAAAATATGAGCCAGCAAGGTATGGAGGGAGGAGGACTGACTGAGTCCGGGGCACTAAGAGTGTTGACATGACCAAGCTTCAGCATACCTCCAGGTGGCATTGCTGCTGTGGGGTCCAGGTTAGCAGGGCTTGGTAAGGAGTACACACAGACACAAGAGATCTCACAAAGCTTCCTTATTGGATAGATAATCGTCAGACATCTGGCCCTTGGCTCTTCACCAATGAAGGTAGAGTCCATCTGTCCATCATACTTCTCTCTCTTTTTAAAAAAGATTTATTTATTTTACGTATGAGTACATTATAGCTGTCTTCAGATGCACCAGAAGAGGGCATCAGATCTGTCCAGCATACTTCTCACACATTTTTTTTAAGATTTATTTATTTTATGTATGAGTACATTTCACACAGAAGAGGGCATTGGATCTCTTTACAGACAGTTGTGAGCCACCATGTGGTTGCTGGGCACTGAACTCAGGACCTCAGGAAGAGCAGTTAGTGCCCTTAACTACTGAGCCATCTCTCCAGCCCTACTTCTCAAGTGATGGTACATCTCTCAATCACATGAAGCCCTGCTATGGCCCTGGAGTCTGGGTTCGCTGATGTTAGTTACTAAGACAGGACTGGTTAGAGACTTGTGCTTCTACCAAGTCCCAGGCAATGTTGATGTTGTCTACACTGGGACCAGATTTTGATAGCCACTTTTCCAAACTCAGCATGACAGGCAGAATTTCTGAAAACTGGGGGACTAGCATAACTACACAATTCAGGCCACAGATAAATAAACGAGAACACAGAGGGTATCTGTCTTCTTTAACATCAGCCAAATCCTAAGGTTATCTAAAAAATCACATAAGTAGACAAATAGGTCCATGGGAAAGATGTAGCCTATAAGAAACCTTTATGACTGGTGCAGTATGTGACCACATTAGTGTATAGCCAGTCATTGAAATAATGACTCATGGTACCAGTGAGTTCCTGCATCTAGCTGATGCAGAATTACAGCAAATAGGCTGTTGCAAATCTAACTGCTTATGTAAACCAGTGGGTAGATCAGTCCTAAGTGGGAGGTCCTTATCAGATTCCCTTCCTCAAGGCTCAAAGAGATCTATTCAAAAGAGGAGGTAGAAAGACTTTTAAGAGCCAAGTGAGCCAAGTGTGGTGGACAACTTCCAGACACAGCAGGGCTGAGATACATACGAACTCACGGAGACTATGACAGCACACACAAGACCTGCACATGTTCAAAACAAACAAAATTCCACCTCATATGAGGGCATATGGACAAAAGTCTCACCAATAAACAAGAAGCTATTTGTAAGCAACACCTTCTGGCAAAGGGAAAACTAGTTTTCTCCAGTGAAGTTGCACTGGGTGTATCAACCACACTCTAGGGGCAGGCTTCATGCCCAGAGTAATTGATCCACTCAAAACAGACAGCATGATTGCTGGTGCTTTTGTTATTTATGTTATGGTTTCTGGGTTTTGTCTTTTGGTCTTTTGTTTTGTTGGTGGTTTTGTTGTTATTTGAAGTTTGAGAGAGAGGGAGGGAGAGAGAGAGAGAGAGAGAGAGAGAGAAGAGAGAGGGGAGAGAGAGAGAGAGAGAACATGGGAAGACCGGGGGCGGGGGTGAATACTAAAATCTACTGTATAAAAAAACTTAGAAGCTAACTTAACATATAATAAAAAATACTTAGCTTCTAATAAAATATAAAATAAAGAAAATAATAATAACAAAGCCCAAAACGTTCCTTATGCTCAGCACAGTGCATATCCAATGACCATCTCTATCCATTTTATAACTCAAGGAAAAAGGGGGAATACGGAGGAGATGAAAGTGTACATATCTAAATATAGCCAAGTTTTTACAAGCCACTTTCGATCTTAAAAGGCATTAATGGTTGGATAAGCTAAAGAAACTGATATTTATCTGACAGTCTTCTCTCTAGTAGATACCAAAAGAGAATTCCACAGGCCTAGCACACTAAGATACAGACTATGAACTCTGGAAGTTGGATCTATTCATCCTAGCTTTGAATGTCATCATGGTAAATGTTTTCACTAGTGTTAAAATTACAAAATTTCTGAAATATATGTTCTGTTTTTACTACCACCAAGCATAAACAGGTTTGAGCTTCAGGAGAGATCTTGGGCCTCGTCTGAGTACCAGTGTGCAGCTCCTCATTTCGTCAAATCCTGAGCTGGTTTCCTATCTCCACAGTGAAAAGAGGAACATTCCCTGCAGATCGTGAGTAAAGAACCAACACGGTAGATGACGTGACACATGGTAGACTGGGCTTTAAGCTTCAATCTGGGATTTCAAAGGAATAAGAAAATCCTGCGATGGTCAGAATTGTGCCTAGGTAGTTTTCTCTGAGAGGGACCAGGTGCATGGGCCCTACTTCCTTGAAACCTCATAGCATACCATTTAGGAACTCCATTTTTTAAAAATGAAGATTTTCTTAAATTAAAATATAACATCATTTTCTTTTCTTTAAGATATATATTTTTAAAAGATATTTATTTTTATTTATGTGAGTACACTGTCAGACACACCAGAAGAAGGCATTGGATCCCATTACAGATGGTTATGGGCCACCTTATGGTTGCTGGGAATTGAACTCAGGACCTCAGAAAGAGCAGTCAGTGCTCTTAACCTCCGAGCCATCTCTCCAGCCCCTAACATCATTTTCTTTTCCAAACCTTCCCACCTTTTCCATGAACTCTTCCTTTCTCTCTTAAATTCACAGCCTCTGGCTTTTCTTCTTTTTCGCCATTAATTGCACACACAGAGAGACACAAGTTTTAAATACATAAATATAACCTTCCCAGTCCAAATAATGCAGTTTGCCAATGATTTCAGAGCTGATCACTGAGAAGTCTTGAAAGGAGTCCCACCAGCAACACAAAAGTGAGGTCTTATGAACAGATGGGCTAGGTTGTCACTTCTCACATTGATAGCACAGTGGATTAAGACCAGCCCCAAATACAATGGCGGTTTTCAAATAGTAGGCCATCAAAAGGCACACATGTGCATACATAAGCAATAAGGCCACATAGCCACTGAGACAGGACAGATGCTGCCAAAAAGAAGAGTGAGCATCAATGGCCACAATTACTTCCACCATAACTAGTCACCAAAACCTAGGAAAAGGGATGGAATGATTCTTTGCTGTGGCCAGCAAGAAAGAATAGTCCTTGACTTTGAGCTTTGAAACAGAAATTTATGTTATTTCCACACACCCCCACCTATTTTTGTACATTGTTACAGAACTCAAGAAAATGAAATTTTAATTATACTAGAAGCAATTTGTTCCCCCTTGACATTGAGTACACAGCTTTTGCAAAATTTTCAATAAATATTTGTCTCATGGCTCACACGTTAATGCAGTGCTTGAATTGACTATATTTGGATTTACAATATTTCTTCAATGCAATGCCTTCCACTCACGTTCTTCACATGCCCATAGATACAGAACATGCATCTCATGTCCCTCCCTTATTCTCAATGTCAGACTAGTAGTAGATCTTTTCTAAATGTTCAATAAGTGATCATTGATTTCTCTATATACCACATAAAAGTGGTACTTGGATTCTTCCTTCTGCCATCTCTCTCTCTGTCTGTCTGTCTCTGTCTGTCTCTGTCTGTCTCTGTCTCTCTGTCTCTGTCTCTCTGTCTCTCTGTCTCTCTGTCTCTCTCTCTCTCTCTCTCTCTCTCTCTCTCTCTCTCTCTCTCTCTCTCTCTCTCTCTCTCTCTGTGTGTGTGTGTGTGTGTGTGTGTCTCCTTCCAGCTAGAAAAGAAAACAAATTTTGTGGTAGGATTTGTCCATTCTAGAACCTTTCTGTGAAATTGGGGTAAAATGAGTGTCGGAAATGAGAGCACATTGAAGTATTTTCTATAAGGAAAGAAATAGGCTTCCACAGCTGGAAGCAAGGACAAGGGGTGGGGATCAAAATACTACATAGTGAATGAATAGTATAGTAATAGAAATATTGGGATCTGAACCGAGAATTGGCATTTTGCTTGTGCTTACTGAATACAAGTTAATGGGATTACGGCCTTGGAAGTGGAGAGAGACTACTTTGGAACAGAACAGTTGGGCATGGAGAGTTCATCAGAGCAGCAGAAATGTACAGAAATGGATCTCTGAACAGAAAGAAGACATTAGGGGGTGTCGCCTCCAACACCAGACTGAATTGTTTTCATTGAAGATCTATGGAACTCCAGGTTTGATGTTTAAAGTCTGAAACACCTTCATTCCCTCTGTCGCATACTTCTCTCCCAAGCACAATTTCTGTTAGGCATGGTGGCATGTACCTGTGCTCCTGAGTGCTTGGGAGACTGAAGCAGGAGGAACACACACTGGAGGCCAGCCAGGGCTACCTAATGAGATTGAGGTCAACCTAGGCCATATAAATGACAAATGTTTCAAAATTAATTAACTCACACTTTTATCTTTGATGTAACTACACATTTGGGGCAGGGAAAGAAGTGAAAATATTTACCAGAAGCCTTAGCATTAAGCCTCTAAGAATCCTGAAGAATTCAACTCATCCTTTCTGATGTTGCTGGTTAAAACAGGTGTCTTCTGCCTAAGTACCTTCCAGAGAGGTGGAGAGTACAGCTCTGCTAGCTTTCGAGGAATCATCGTGTGCCTTGGCTGAAATGATCTGTGTTGCTAAGTTTCAGTTTTGAAGCAAGCATCCCCATCCTCTACATTATATTGCTCAGCTAAGACATCTTGCAAAGGATTCTCCACAGGACATGCTAGGAGTGTCATAGTATTCCATAATTTATTTAAAAGAAAAATAGAGGAGTCAGATGGCTACCTTTTAGTGTGGCCTCAGAATGTTAGCAGGGCAAGCCCATTCCAGAGAAGGAAGCAGGCTATGCTGCTCTAACCTCTCCTGGGGAATGCTGCATTTGTTTGCACTCATTGAAGATGTAGCCAGGAGGAAGAATAGACAGCTCACAGAGAGCTCTGAAGATTGAGCCACCTGTCAATTTAGTGTCTCTTTCTTGATCTAGGATGGTGGCTGATAGACATTGTTAGAGCAAACGAAGAGCTAGGAGTATTATGCAGGAGCACAGGGTCATTATCGAGACTACGTCTACAAACTGAAATGTGACTTGTAAATCAGCCTGCTGACCCTTTAAGCAGGCACAGAAGCTTATTAAGCAGGAGGCTTTGAGAGGCTGTCCAACACTTCATTTGCATTCTGTGTAAATTTGCAGTTTGACTGGCCTAGCTATCAGCCCGTGACTTTTAGCTAAAGATTGTCTGACCACTGTCAATGTGCCTCTTAGAAGACATGGAGCCTTGTCCTTAATCACTCACAGACTTCAAATCGTGCTACACAGGCTCTTCTTACAGTCCTCTGGCCACTCATCCCAAAGTGCTAGACATATACTCTAGGATTCAGCCAAATTCATGAAGTCTGGAATTTGAATACTATTGCGTCCTTCCTAAATAAAGCAAAGAGAGGGTACCAGTGGTTCAGGTGCAAAGCATATCTTAAGGGTTTTACTTTTTATACGAGCTTTATATGATTTAGATACTAAATAATGGTGCTCAAGAGAAACATGAATACATTTATATGAAGTAATGCTCCACCAGTAAACAAATATTTAAGACTCAAAGGTCCAGAGCTATTATTGCTGATTTGAACAGTCAAGTGTTTATTCATTCCCTCAATAAACATGTGTAGAATTCCCATTAGGATGATTAAGATGTGGGTCCCAGTTCCAACTAACTTGCCATTGAAAATCAGACTTATAAACTACTATAGGAAAACCAAATCTGGCCAGATGCCTGCTCACGGGATTAGGAGATGGGATGGTCCATTTGGAAACAGTGATCAAAGTTTTGGAAAAGGTCCATGAACATCATATTTCATCACAAGACACTTTAACACTCAAGTAGACTAAAAATATGTTTAAAGGGAAAGCCGTGCCTTTTGCCACACTTAAACTGTGCCCTGTTTTACTGACATCTTATTTCCCTGAGATGGCTGTGGGCTTTCCATACACATCTCCTCTCTAGGAGAACAGTCTTCTTCTGTTTGCATTCCACAGAAAAATCAAAACACGGATTTCTCTTTCATTCTTTGAAGTTAAGGTTGCCTTTCTTTCATGGGATAACAGAGTGTTTAAAGTCCTCTATTGAACAGTGGACCACAGTAGGGAATTTCCTATTTTACAGATGTGTCCTTCTAGGTAAGATATGCAGGAGTAGAAAAACAAGTCCAAGTTTCACAATATAATGAAAGCTTTCCCTCTGACATGAATGATGACTATGGATATTTTGTGTAAATTTGGTGTATTATTCATAAACATCTGACATAGCATGGACTCCTAGAGGACTTCCCTGACTCTGTTCCTTTACCTAGTATATGTCTTGTCTGGCATGCTTCCTTTCATAGATAATTGCAATTATATGCATAATTATATCAGATACTTTAAAAAATATACGGATCTACAAGTGTATGTTGGCTCTACTATGTTCCATATGTAAATATATAAAACATTACATCTTTTTTCATTTAAATTTTAATCAATATTAGGATAGTTACTATATTTAAAATTGTGTATTATATCCAATAAAAATATTATGGAATAAAGAAGTCAATATTATAGTACGTATCAGAATATTGCTGTCCATACAAATCAAGAGCATTGCATGAATATAGCATATATGCATTTAGTTTGAATGTATGCATGCAGGTTTACTTGTAATGGAATTGTGCAAGTGAATATAATTCTTTAAGGTATTCCCTCATGTTATTAGTTTCCTCAGTTGTGTTTTATTGCTAGAACAAAATCTTTGTTGAGGTTTAGTTTCCGAACCATGAATGAAATTGTACTCTTTTATATTGATACTACATTTTTAAAATGCATGCACACAAGATGGAACAGTCTTCCCTAGATATAGTTGCCAAGAGCTTTTGTTTTTAATTCTTGGGGTTAGAAAACCAACCAAAAGTAATGGCTTCAAACATAAAAATGGTTTTTGAAAGAATATAAAACTCAAAAGCAGATCACAAGGGTTCTCCTTTGTCTTGTGAAGAAAGTTCAAGAGAAAGTAAGACCACTGCTGGGTCATACCTCTTACGTAAAAGGGAGCTTGCATGGTCTTCAGATCTTTGGCTTGTGGCTATTTGTCATACAATAGGATATAAACTGCAGGTGCCTCACAACAATTCATGAGATTTCATGAGCTATCCATTGGACAAGATTGAAGATTCCTAGTCTGAGCCCTTACACAAAGAAAAAGATCACTGAGATAGGAATGTGGGATACTTGTCCTGTTTGTTCTCAAAAACAAAAAACAAACAAACAATCAAACAAAACAAAACAAAACTAACACGGTGCTCTATCTGGGACAGTTGTTTAAAACAGTCTGTTAACTGGCTCTGTTTGTGGATTTTTACTAGCCAATACAACAAGATTGAGGTCAAAGCTAACTAAGTTCTGCAATATACACCAAGTAATAGGAAGAAGAGATTCATCGCACCAGTAAAATGGCTAGACACTAGATTGAAGCATCAGGGAGAATGTGGACTTCTGAGCCAGACAGTTGTGCATTTATCAACCACCTTAGCTGTTTACTGGATATGTGACCTTGATGGAGCATGTCAGCTTCAGCATTTAATCACTCAGTCCTCATAAATAGGAATGGTACAAATGTATAGATTGTTACATCGAATATTAAATGCATTGGTTTAGAAACCAGACTCCTAGACTCTCCTGAGACATTAAAAAATGATGTTTATATTACATTTATATAGACTGATGTTTATATTTTCAAAAGATTGCAGCCAAAGTCTGCCCCAGGTCTCCTGAGGTTTTGAATTACAATAGCCAATGGTAGGCCCTTGACATAAGAACTTGAAGATGCTGCCCCAGTTGAAAACCTGTGATGTGCACCCCAGTAAGATAACAAAATGCATGCAAATAATATCTTAATAACTGGTTATTAACAGAACTTAAAGAAATATTATGTTGAGATGGTTGGGGTAAAAAGCCTGCTGTATTCTTTATCAGTGAGCTATGGGATGCACAGTAAATTCTTCCAGTTCTTGGAACTTCACTTCTGCATCTAAAAACTTGATGTCAACTTCCATAGCTGTCTGACTTCAAGAAAAATAAAAGATATTCCAGTTATTACTTACTGTAGTTATATATACTGTGTTTGACATAGATAAGGGCTAATGTTATTGTCATTATCATTACTTCCTTTTCCTGCTGACCTCAGAACCACATATGAAGGGAACCCATGCCACTCGGTATCAATATAGATGACGATGCCTTTCAGGACAATTTTTAAAAGAGTCATGATGCTTTATTTTTAGATTTCTCTATGAGCTACATCACATACATTCTACCTAGATTAGTATTTGCTTTCAGGAAGTATTACTCAAGTAAGATCATGTCAATTTGAAATAACTAATTTAATCAAGAGATTTCTTCTTCTTCTTCTTCTTCTTCTTCTTCTTCTTCTTCTTCTTCTTCTTCTTCTTCTTCTTCTTCCCCTTTCCCTTTCCCTTCCCCTTCCCCTTCTCCTCCTTCTTATTTTTCATAAAAGTTTCTGATCCTAGCCTACTGGATCTAGTATAATTATCCTACAAAAATAGACTGACTCAATAAATATGCACGCTAACAAATTCCAGTAATACTCGTATATTTAGGTCAGTGCTGTTTGATGACTTGTATATAGTAAATATTCCAAAATTTAACTTTTGTTTTAATCGATACATGCTTTTTAAAGCCTATTTCTTAATAGTCTATTAAACGTGTTCTTCCTTCCACTAGATATTTTAAAAAGCAGTCAATCCTGCTGAAGCAATTGCAGACATAATAACATTACTGAGGGGTATGCTTTGTCTCTCTCCTTGCTTTACTCTGTAGTTATACTAAAGGCCTTCCCATGCTGCTGCCCTTGTTCTTTGCTCTAAATGGAATGTACAATGTCTTGCTCTGATTTCTTGCCTCTCTCCTCATTTCTGGGACAGAGCCTTTTGCATCTGTGTTTCTTGCTCTCTGTGTAATTCTCTTACAGACTATGGTAATTTGCTCTGCCATGATTACAGTGTCTATCTGTATACACAATATCCTGTGAGCAAATCTGCTATCCTTACACTACCTAGAATAACAATTATCAGCCAGGTTCCTCATTACTTTCACCATGGGAAGAAGTAGGAAAATTGCCTGCTGAGTACTAAAGAAATCCCTCCTCCCTAGGAGGGAATGGAGGACACAGCTTTTAAATACCTTTTCCTCTAGGGGAAGAAAAGCCAGAATCTACCTTTTCCTGAAAACAGAATACCAGAATGCTATATTAGACAGGTGTACTATGACATGTTCAGCTGAGGAAACCCACCACCGGCAGTCACTTGGTGAAAAACCAAGGCAACTTCATAGCACAGTATAAGACAAGATTGAAGGGTTAATAGATTGAAGGGTTAATAGTTGAAATAAGATTTCAACTTATGTGATTTTCAGTAATACTTTCCTTTAACCATATACTACCACTACCACTCTTCTATTTTGTAATGTGGGCATATGTGTGTGTGCATGAGTGTATGTGTGTGCACTTGTGTGTCTGTTTGCTTGCTTGCTTTGATATTTTTGTATTTGAGAGAGAGAGAGAGAGAAAGGCATGAAGGTTGATAAGTAGGGAGGTAGGACCTAGGAAAATGTGGGGAATAATCAAAAGACATTATATGAAAAAATTTTATATCAAAAATATCAGAGCCCATCTACATTTGACAGATAGTTCAATTTTCATTCAGTGTTTTCCCAATTCTAATATTGTACACCTTTTAGTTTTATGATATTTATGCCAGTTCTTGAAGACACTATGTACACATTTCTAATTTTTTGTAAAAATAATGCTGTCTTGCTGTTTCCAGGGTGTTTTCAAAATCCTCAGTTTATTTTAGTGCCATAAGTAAAAGAGGATGGAAACTCTCACTCTATTTTAAAGAAAAAGGAAATGGAGTGGCCAAAGCTCAAAGTCACCTGCTTTGCATCTGCATCATACTGAAAAGTACTGCCATGGCCAGAATTCCAATAATGGAGATTCATCTATGGCCCTTCAAATGAATCCTATTTGATTTTCATACTCTATCTGAGAGAAAATCTCCAATGTGTGAATAGTTTTAAAATTCACCATGGAATAAAATATTAAAATCTCTGTAGTCACATTTTTGAAATGTAGGCCACTCTGGTATGTTTCACTTGTTTCAGTAAAAGTAGTGATTAAAACAATTAATTTCTGTGCACACATCGACTTAATAAATGTTATATGACGGTCTCCAGAGTTGTCATTGTCCCAAAATAGATATTACCCCAATTCAAAGCTCCACTTACAGCTTTCTAGCATTTAAAATAAAGGAGTTCCCTAGTTGTCATGAAAGGGTTACATTTACCAATATTTATGGGAACAGACACAAATTGAGCAATGGACAGTATAGGCTAAATGCTACCTGGGAATGGAAATCAAAAGATACAACAAATAAATGAAATGGAAATTGAAGAACGTGTCACAAGAAGAGAACTTTTCCAGGTAACAGATACAAATTAAACACCACCTAGAAACATCTTTTCTTTGTTGTGTCTAAATCCACCAACATGGGATTCTTTAAGGCTGTCCTTCACAGGTTCTGTTCACAGTTTTTGGTTAGTCTGAAAGAGACCTTTCTTTCCTCCAGCAGCCTCCTTGTGTGTTTCAAGGACAAAGCTAAGGCACAGACTGCCTGAGAGTCGAGTCTTAATTAAAACCCAAGCTCCTGTAATGTAATGATACATGTAACTGATACAGCAAACATGCAATGCGAAGTCCTTGCTGTGTGTGAAGCCTGAGTTCACAGAGCATGCCCATGTGTAATTACTTGTTTCCTTCCACTTGAAAGGCAAGGGAGAGAAACCTCAGAAGACTCTCCAGGAGAAAGGTAGCCTAGAAAGTCTGAAATCTGTCTTACTCCCTTTTTCACACACTATAGAGTTTGCTCCCTTTGACTGGCTTTCATCATTCACTAGCACTGAAGAATGGAAAGCTAATCGAACTTCTCCACAGTGGCTCTGATGATCACAACACACAGAAGAGGGAACTGTTCCTCCCTCACTCCAGAGTACCTGAGAACCAGGCATATATCTCCAAGAGAAGGCTGAATGCTGATGGATGTAAAGCCTTGGCAGCTCTCAACCTGGATCCAATGCTGAGCTGAGGGCCATGAATCACTCTATCATGTTGTCATTGTGTACCGCAAAATGCCATAGGGAGATAGACACGTAAGATCACCTGATGGAGGGAACTGTCATGGGTTCCTAAGGAAATCACTTGGGAGAGGACCTACTCTCACATGGAGTCCCACACACTCACACCTTGATGGGGACAAGCAAGGAAAGGCGTAGCTATAAAGCATCTACACATGGAACCAGGATAGAAAATTTACTCTCCCTAAAAGAGACATAAAAAGGCACTACCCAAAGCAGAAGTTGCTGATTTGGACACAATTAAAATAATCTTCTAGATATAATATTCAAAGTCTTAAACTGTCTGAGCAAGGAAAGAGAAATAGAGATATTTCTAGAAACAAACTGAAAATCTAACCAATAGTAACCAATACTCTAGCAAAGCCTAATATTCATTGGAATTTTATGTTGTCAGCTATAATGACAAAAGTGTTAAATGCATAATTTTTATCAAACTATAGTATATTATTTAATTTTAAATATATTATTTAACTATACTGTCTAATTTGAACTACTTTAATTTTAATTCTACCACTGGTCCTGCTTCATAGGTCAAGGGACAGGATCAATGAAATTGAACATTTTTTCTTCCCATCGTTCAGTCATATTTTGTCAGGTAAGCTTTTAACTCAAGACATTCAGGCTCTGAAATGTCATAGATAGGAGGCAGGGGAGATGTCTTAGTGAGCAGAGCACTTGTCATATGAGCAGGATAATATGAGTTTGAATCCCTGGGACCCATGTGAAAGCTGGGCACCACAGCACCTATCTGTAATCCAGGCCTTTCTTTAGAGAGAGGCGAAAGGTCCGGGTGGGAGAATGCTGGGAACTTTGCCTCCCATCAGTGAAAAACAGAGAGACATTATCTCAGAGAAGATCGAAGGCAAGGTTTCCCTTTGACCTACATTAGGTCCTGTATAATCTGTATGTTCTGTAGCACATATATCCTGAACACACACATATGAACACATATTACACACACACACACATACACACACACACAAAACCACACACGCATGCATGCACATACCACATACACACACACAGACACACAAATGTCATGCCCGTAAATACACAAAGGCTCTATGATCCTAAATATCTTCACAATTACAAAGTAAGTTAAAATTGTTTTCTTTCTAAAGTGTGTAACCCTTTATTGAGAAATGAAACCACAATTTCAGGTTAACAGATTGCTAACTTGAGAAAGTCTTGCCATCTCTGCCAGGTTAAGAGGTTTGACTTTGAAGAGCCTTTCTATGCTGAACTCCAGCTTAGGTGATTTTTCTACTGTGTGGTCTAATTTAAAAGAAGAGTAGTAAGCCTGTGATCCAGAGAACAATGTAGAGAGTAAGAGAGTGTATTTAATATATATATATATAGATAGATTACTGAAGTGGAAAAAAACTCATTCTTAAGTCTCCATGTCAAGGGGGTACTTTTTTTTTTTTTAACATTTCCACTACATCTTAGACTTTGCTCAGCCTAGCAGACCAGAAATCATCTGGCATCAGATGGTTTTGCTTACATAGATGTCTCCTCCTCTTTAATCACCTCTTTCCTACCCTAAACCACAACTAGACCAAAAACCCTTAACTTTTTTCTAAGTAACACTCCTCTCAAAGATATCTTTCAAATATGTTAAATGAGAGGCTAGCCAAAGGGCTTAGTCAGTATAGTAGTTCAATTCCCAGGACCAACATAAAGGAGGAAGGAGAGAATAGACTACCCGAAGCCCTCTGGGATCCCTCTGTGGCACATGTGTGTGCTCACTCTCTCACATACATATTCTATACTCAAACAATACTTAACAATAAATTAAGTATTCCTTAAACGTGTTAACTGGTTGCAGGAATCAAAACCACCAAAAGATGTAGGTCAGGGCACGTGAGAAGTTTGTAAGTTCCTGCTTTGCAACCTACAGCTAAGAAACATTGGCCAAAAGTTATGGTTCAGGTGAAATCAGGCTAGGTTTCGCAGTTAAAAAGACTGCCAACAGAATGAAAGAAAATCACTGACTCAATTTGAACCACGGTGACGATAAATCTACCAAGTGTCAACTAGTGCAGTTACATTATAAAGGGGAGGAGGGAATTCAACAATTCAAGTATCATAACATTAATAAAACCTCTCGGGAAAGCAGTGAATGGTAAGAGGAAATGAATCTATGAGAATTTAAATTTATCTAGAAAGCTTACACAAGATAATAAAAGGAAGCATGCATTACAGCCAGCTCCATTTTGATATGATAAATCTGAGGCTAGTACAGGGAGAAGGGCAGAAAAGACTGGGTGAACAGCTCTGCTCTGTGATTTATTATTCTAATAGTTCTTCAGAAACTTTAAATTTATGCTGTAGCCAGGATGGGGGAACTGCGAGCATTGTGGTTTTGCATTGGTGAACAATAAAAACTCTTTTCCATTTTGGGCTACAGATCAGGTAGAAAGAAAAACAACGGCACTTCTTAGAATTTACAAGCCATGAAAAAAAGAAAGTGTCAATTTTGTTTCTTGCATGAAAAGAAGTGAATGAAAGGCGATTCAGAGACAAATATTAAGTTTGCCTCCATCAGACACATGATGGAATCATACTACAATTACTTCCATTGTCCTTAGAAAGAAGAGGGTGAATATTTTTGAAGAATTTGCATATCCATTTCATCACCTAGAGGACAGGTACAAATGAGAAGCTTAATGTGCAGAGCAATTTCAAGACACAGGAAGCTCAGATGCCAAGCTAATGTGTGCTAACTGTGGCTCTATTTATATTTTGCTGTGTGTCATGAAAGTTCACCCTGCCCTAGCCACCCTTTCTAGGGTAATAGAAGTTTACTTAAGAAATGAAAGAATGAATACCCACTGATAAAATACACAGGAAGCAGGGAAGCAGTTTGATATTATCAAAAATTTGCCAGAACTATCCAAAATCAGCTCTACCTCTCTGCCCTTATCTTCCCCATGAGGCAGCTTAATACAAGTCCCGGTTTCAGAATTTGAACCTATGATTCCATTTCCAAATTTGGTTTCGCTATCTTTTCCCAATGTCAGATAAGAAAGTTAATGGTAAAGTTGAAACTAGTTCTTCATTTACAAAAGAGAAAGGTTATAGCTGGATTGCTTTATTCCTTTATTAATTGGGAAAGACATGAATCTTAAATATTTAACAATATAAATTCCTGGACAAGGAAATGTGACTCTGTATCCTCCTTTAAGCTTATCTTGCAGGTTTCCATTCCCTCCTACAGTTTTACAGAGGCTGTGATAGCAACCAGTAGCCTATGCATCCTTTCAGAGATAGTCTCTCTCCATTATTCCAATAAAATTTTATGAGGATTGATAATGTAGGGATATTCTGTACTTTACATATATGTACTCATTTAATTCTTACAATAGCTCAGTGATTATTACAGAGGAGGAAACTGAGGCACAAAGAAGCCAAACAGTTAAATATGAGACCAAAATTATAACCCACTAATAATGTCTAGCTGATGGTGTTTTACAATATAAAGGGTAAGTAATAAGTATGCAGGTGGTAATAAAAGTATTTGTAGAGTACAGAATATGAAAACATGAGTGTATTATGCAAAGACATAATATATGAGTTCTTAATCATCATGGACAAACATTAGAGCAGATGCCACCAACTTCCTGGTGCATTATGTCATTTTCTCAGTACTTCATGCTGTATGTCACATGGAAGCATGTTGACATGATACAACACCATTTGTTTTTGCATTTAGGGTTATGATAACCACAGTAGGTTATTGAATACCTATATTTTCTTGTTATTTATTCCTCTTATGTTGCGAAATTACCAACAGGAAGGGAGGGTACAAACCTTTGCACACTTAAGTAAAGGGATTTCTATAGCAGCTTAAGTTGAATTATTCATAGATTCCAAGACACAAAGAATGGAAAACTCCCATTTTTTCAGGGGTAATGAAAGGCATCCCAGGTCTATATTTTCCAGAGAAAAAGAAGCATAAAAGACAGAGACTAGATAGCAAATAGAGTCAAAGTTCTGTGACTGAGGAGCAAAGACCTGGAAGCTACTGTTTTTCTGGTGATAATAGAGAATTCAAGAACTTTCAGAGATCAGAGTCCAGTATTTCACAAAGTCTTTCAAGGAATACTGGCCTATAGAGATATTGTGTCCCCAGTGTATTTCACTCTGGAATAAATTGAGAAAGAGTACATAAGCTACCTTTTGGAAACAGGTAAGGCAGAATAGCACAGAAAGACTTCTAAGAGTTGCTCTTGTGAGAAGAAGAACAGGATACATGTTTATAGTTTTGTATATTCAGAGTTTTTCAAACTCATTTATTTCAAAAATACTTTTACTTCCTTGAAACAAACACCTGTCAACACCAGATAGAACCTTGAAATGTGCTTTGAAAACATTAAAGTGGCTGAATTAGTGTCTTCCATGGAGACATATATGCCTCTGAAGCCAGTGTGGCACCTCTCCTCCTTACTGAAACAGAAAACTGTCACCTAAGGAAGTCCCCATCATTGCCAATGCTTGCAGATACGCTAAAAGTAATATCTATTTCTCAGAACCTTTCTATAATGCAGTGAAGTTCCTGCTCAGTATTACTCTACCACAAATTTATTACTATTTTTTAAAGAAAAGCTGTGTTAGACAATTTTTAGATTCTTTTACGTGCCAGCAGCAGAGAAGCTACATCTAGAGATCCTGATGGATTGTTTCTACTTTCACCTTTGCTACGTTCTCATCCATCTGGCTCACATGCAGAGCACACAGCATAGATATCACATATATTGGTATTGTAGTAGGAATAGTAATTAAACATAGAAAATAATGGAAGCTCATCGTAAAAAGATTAACCAGGCAGTGGTAGCACACGCATTCAATTACAGCACTCAGAAGGCAGAGGCAGAGGGATCTCTGAGTTCAAGGCCAGCCTAGTCTGTAGGAGAAATTCCATGACAGTCAATGTTACACAGAAAAACTCTGTCTTGAAAAAAAAAAAAATCAAGTAGTAGTAGTAGTAGCAGCAGCAGCAGTAATAGTAGTTTTACCAGTTGAAGATGCTAAGTATGTATTCTTGAGCAGGAATACACAATTGGAGGAAATGGTCCAAAGCCAATAAATATTCACAATTTTTCTCATTGTGCTATGCCAATATCCAAGTCCCTTCCACAAATGTCTATGTTAAAGTTGACAATCTTCGAACTTAAGATTACAATCCATAAAGCTACATTCTCACAGTTGCAATTCTGAAATGCTGCCACAGGTATTTCAGCTCCACAGGCGGGAACATTTGCACGCACATTAGGCTGTTGCTGAAAGTAGGCAGACCCTACATCAAGTTCCTGCCGTCTTAGGGCAGAAGCAGCTATAGTTGAAACATGAGGAAGAGGGCAGTGATCCAGCTTTGTTAGAAGCCTTAAACATCAACCTGTACCTCCCACAACACACTACTGATCACATCTTGTGCAGTTCTCACCTGACAGCCATCTTAGCAGGAGTCCCCTCATTCTATCACTTTCCTTCATGCAGCAGAAAACACTGCCACACAAAGTGAACACCTTATGCCCAGGGATTCACAAATCACTCTAGGAGCCTCAAAGCATTCAGCTCAGAGATGATTTTAGGAAACAAAATTACTTTCAAATAGATTGAACGTTTTGTCCTCAAAGAAAAGAAGATGACAAAGAAGGGGGAGGCGAGAAAGAAGAGGAAGATGAGAAAGAGAAGAGGGAGAAGCTTCTAGATTTTGAAGGGGGAAAAATTAAAAGTAAATATGTGTTTAAAGGAAAGTACACAGTAACTGAAATAGGAAAGTTGGGATGCAAACCATCTACAGTCCATGTGCAGAACCTAAACCAAGAAATGAAAACATCTTTTGAAATACTTGTTTGGCTCCTGCAATCAACTCAAAACAGAGCACGTGGCAACTTTGGAAACTAGAAAGCGATTAAGGTTGGCCTTTCTGGGTTACTTTTTTTGTATTCGCTTATTCCCTCATTCAGCTTGTATTTCAGCATGTTAATGGGCTCATTATGAGTTAGGCTCTATAATCAAGAGATACAAACTTCAATTTTAATCATTATCTATTCATTCAACCAAATGAGGGAGTAATAATTGTTCAAGGCTTACCATGTACACCAGCTTCTACTACGTGCTAAGGATAAAGAAGAATCAGGCATGTCCTCTTTCTTCCTAAATCTATGGTTTAAGTGATTACATGCATATGTATGTACACACAAAAAATAGACTACAGAACTGCATGTAAAGAGCTGTAGACACACACAACTTCTTCCTAGCTCCCCAGCACGAACTATTTATTTTCACAATTCATTTTTGTTTTGCTCTACTGAGGATGCATTGACATCTGAACAAGGGATGCAATGACAGGAGCAGCTCCCTGACACTTGGTTCTAATCATCCACCCAGCAGGAGGCATCAGACAGCAGTGACCCCATGGCTGGTATTGGATGCAGCTCCGGCTCAGAATGTCTCCTGTGAGACTGAGCTGACACCAGGCTGGATATGAAGCTCAGCAAACTGCATGAATCCTTTGTGTCAGAGTCATCCCCAGGGGGATCATTTTGCCTGGTCACTTGATCTCTGGGATGAGACAAGAAATAGATCACTAGGAAGAAAATTACATGAACATGATAGCCAAGAATGGGTCACCTCCTAAGACATTTTGTTTAGTTTGAAAATTAGAAGATTAAATTCCATGTTAGAAGAAGTCACCATCTCAAATTTATTATGTCATAATAGGTAATTTTCTGTCACTACAGCAGAGTGCTCGATAAAACAACTTAAGGAAGAAAATCTTAGTTTAGGTTCATGATTGCAGAGGGCTAATCAACCCATGGTTGTTGAACTTGTGTCTCTGTAGAACAAGAACATTTGGGGTAGGGATTTACAAAGAGAAGGGGATTCTGGCATTCACCTGGTTTTCTCCCATTCCCTTTTTATTTCTTTCAAAGACTATGGGGTAGAGCTTTCAATATTTAAAGAGAGGCTTTCTTCCTCAGTTGATCCTCCATGGCAACTCTCACAGACATGCACAGATAGTGTGCATCACCCATCTCCTAGGTGATCTTCAGTCTAGTTAAACTGAAATTGAAGTCTAACCACATATGACAAGCACATTTCTTTCAGTTGTCAAAAAGCTTTATATGAAAGTGTTCATGACAACATCTTTGTTGTTATTGTTGTTGTCCTCAGTTTTTATGAGACAGATCTTTGCTATGTAGATTAGGATATCCTGGAACTATCTCTGCCAACCAATATTGTCTCAAACTTACAACAATCTTCCTGCTTTCTGAGTCCTTACTGCTAGGAGTATAGCAATCCAGCACCATTCCCAGCCTATCTACCACACCCTCCATCAAAGAAAACCTCTAAGAGTGTGGCATGCCAAAAATTTTCTTTCAAATATAGAACATATTTCATACTAAGCCTATTCTTTTCAATGCTACATTTTGTGAGTCATCTCACATTTGCACAATCCATTCATTCCTTTGTCACTTTATCGCTTACTAAATGAATGCCAATACCAATCATAAAGTGATGCTTGTAGTAGTTGGATGCAAGTAGTCTGAAAAATGGAAATCTCAAAACAATGGTACCAGGCATGTTCCACTACTGCTGTTCCTCAAACTCTAAATGCAAACTTGTCAATGTGTACATGGGCATTCTGGAAGTGTTAGAGTCTTCAATTATTACTAGGGTTGCATTTTAAAATATTCGTCATAGCATTTATTTATACAATGAGAACTCAAGTTGCATATGGGATAAGCAAATCTTGATAGGAAATTCCACCAGTAGTGCGCTAGGTTGGGAATCTTAGGATCATACAGAGAAAAGGCTTGATTGTTTTTCTCATGTGTGTTATTTGTTTGTTTGTTTGTTTGTTTGTTTGCTTGTTTAAGAAGCCATGTTCATAGGAGCATCTTTTAAGCTTCTACACTACCTGAGGATTTCTTACTATTTTGTTGGGCACTGAGTAACTGCCAAATAAACATTTGTCAGTCAGCCAATAGAATGTTCAAGTATCTTTCACTTAACAGTTTTTTTTATCATGAAGCAATTGATAGCTCTGGATTGGAGATTTAAACTATTGAAGTAAAAGATAGAATCTGAGAAGTTCTAATCTATAAAAGCAATATGCTAGATTAATAGAACCACATAGCATCAACATCTTCACCGCTTGGCTATAAATCTAGGCTAGTGACAGTGCACTGAGAATGAAAACTCCAGAGCCACCCATATTTATCATTGTCACATGCGTAGCAAGTATGCAACATAACAAACCTTTGACAGATCCCAGTCTGAGACAGAGAAGTGGGAGGAGAAGACTAGGGAGGGATTTTATAAATATGTGGGTCAAATTAAATAATTCTTAGAATTCTGAACTCCCTATTCCCACCTGTGCAATCACATCAATAACAACATCTATCCACTCTAGGAATATTTTTTTCATTCGAAGGGAACCATGGGAGACATGTCATGAGCTTGTTCCCATGTTTGCATAATACAGAAGCAAATATGCATCCATCTTTGCAGCTATTTAATTGGAATTGGGGAATTTAAAGAAAGACAGGGAGCTACATTTTCATATGAATTACTTCAACTGTGTCAATAAAATATTTGCTTAATACTTACTTGATAGATGGGAAATAGTGAGTTGAGGAAGTAACAACGTATATTATAAAAACACTGTTAAGGGGGCTGAACTAAGGACAAGTGGATTAACAAAGAAATTAAATTTAAGTAAGTGAGTAAGATTCATTATTTCAACCATGCTCATGCATTTTCAAACAGATTAGTTTGGTTGAGAAGTAAAAACCAATCCTCTAAGAATGCTCTGTCCTCATAAGATTAAATTCCAACTCTTAGGCAAAATAAACAGGCCTCAAAAACTCCTTTAAGTTTTACATGTTGATGAGAAACCATGCCATAAATACCATTTGTTAAACTGAGTTTTGTGCCCAAGGAATCCTGACAAGCAAATGGCTAAGAGATTTGAAGTTAGTGGTGAAAATGTTGCTGTGTGTAAGCTAATCTAATCATAATATGTACCCATTCACATGAAGAACAACAAAGTCACCCTTAAAAGAGAGGTCAGCTCGAGTAATGATTCTAGGCCCACTGGTAAGGCACATAGGCATGTCTCATTGATTAAACAGACACATATAGCTTTAGGAGGCACCAATATCAAGCAACAAATAAACTATGTTCATGAGGGGATACAGGGAATTCTGGCTATACAAAATGCTTTCCTCATCTTTTTTTTTTGTTTGTTTGTTTGTTTTGCATTTCTTTTCGATATGATTGAAGATGAATTATTTAAGAAACCTTTATCTCTTATTCTATTAAAATAATGTTGTTTAGTAAGCATATTTGAAATAATTATGGAATGAGAGGATGTAAGGTTGATTGGTAATCAATTTAATGCTTTGGACTTCAGTAATGAATCTTTCTTTAAGCTAAAATGATCTCATGGGTGTCAAACAAGATTAATTCTAGGATAAAGCCCTGTAGCTGATATATCATATGCCTTCAAAAGATGCTTAAGGGCTAAAGCAGATGGCTCAGTGGGTAAAGCGCTTCCTTCAAAAGCATGATCTAGAGTTTACCTCTCCAGTACCCTTATAAAATTATGAAGCTATCGTACACATCTGGAAGCTTGCAGGCTAACTTCACTGCCATAAAACAGCTATGGAGACCAAGAAAGAGTTGTTTCATAGGCAAAAAGGAAGTGACAGACACCCAAGCCTGTCTTCTGTCCTCTACACACTTGCCATAGTACATGTGCCTGAACACACACATACATACACACACACTACATACCCATACATAATGAACACATTGATAGACAATTTCTTTTTAGGGTAGTTGCTGCTAATAACTATAACCAGACAAGTCATATGTCTCCAAAAATACACTGACTATAAATATGACACCAGGAAATTCTTTCTAATATAATAAAGAGAAGAGAGGAAAACAAAGCCAACAAATAGAAAGAAAGGGAAAGGAAGGAAGGAAGGAAGGGAGGGAGGGAGGGAGGGAGGGAGGGAGGGAGGGAGGGAGGGAGGGAGGGAGGAAGGAAGGAAGGAAGGAAGGAAGGAAGGAAGGAAGGAAGGAAGGAAGGAGAAAGAAAGAAAAGAGAAAGGAAGGAAGAAGGCCACCTTAGTTTCAAGTCATGGTATTCTTTTGGGTTGACAACAGACTTATTTAAACATCTTGTAAGGTAAGTTGGCACACAGACTGGGAAGCTTCAGCGTTCTTCTGCAGTAGTGGTGTAGACTGACAGATAAAATGATAAATACACCATGAGGGAAATTCTACTGTTGTCAGGGTACTGAAACATGACATGATTACTTCCACAGACTGCAAGCAGCTCCTGGCCCCAGCAAACTTAGAGAGATGAATGAGTTAGAATTAACTTGAAAAAACTATAGATAGTAAGCTCCTGGGACCAATCCATTTATGTATTTATTACTTTTATTTTACTAGAACCACTACCACCAAAAATAAATCTTAGAGAACAAATGTTGCTTTTCGAGTGTACCCTGGCGAGAGCAATATAAAAATAATTTAGCACCAACCATGTAATTATGTGCATTTATTTCAACCTTCCATTACTAGAGATAACAAGATGAATAGTAAAATGTGAACTTTAACAATCCTGTAATTATAGCCACTGAACCATACATTATTGAAAGAATTGTGCAAAATCCAGATGCAAAAGAATCAACTCGGTATGTAAATAGAAACCAAACAGTAGTATTATAAAGTGATAGGGAATTAATATAGAAACTGAAGCACATTTCAGAATGTTCTATGGCCGTGTTTTCATTTCCTTAACAAATACTCAGCTTAGTCTCATTACTTTGTCACATTTCTTATGAGTACATATTGCTTAACCACCATAAGCAGCCTGGTCAAATATTCCAGGATTTCTCTTCCTTCCATTTGTTTCCTTTTTTTTTCTATTCCTTTTTATTTTTCTAGAGTAAAATTGGGATTGATAGAGTGTTTTCCTGAGCATGTTATTTAACGAAAGAAATAATATATACTTCACTGGTATTTCTTGAGCTACAAAAACGTGTGCCGCTACTTAGGAGCCCTAGACCTAAGAGCTACATTTAGGAAAGCCTGGGCATTCCTATGTATCAGAATACGCAAGCAAATTTGGCAAGAAAGTTCCCTTCATCATTAGATGGTTCAGGCTTTGTTGAGGTCAATCAGAGGTGCTGCTGAGCACTGCCAGCATCACAGAATTAAGGCAGGAAGGAAGTTTAGTCCTTAAAAAGAGAAACCTCGAGGGCTGTTTTGATATGCAATACAGGCAATAATTTAATACACACCATGAAAATGTTTTTACACAGTTGAATGATCAATGATACTCAATTATGCTGACCTGGAAAGGAGAAGTGATAATGTATGACAAAAAATAAAAGAATACTCTGTGTTATGTTGGGAATTAATGATATGAAGGGATACAGAAGAGTAGACTGTGAGAGCATGAGGTTAGAATATTTATATGCCTAATGAAAATTTATTTAGGCTAATATTAAAACTCTTCACCTACTGAAGTTTACTTTGACTAATAATATTTTAGAAACAACTGAAAAGAGTAAAAGTAATCCATTGCTCGATTTACAAAATTGGCAATCAAGACAGAAGTATCTGTACATATTTTATAAATGCCAGTAGTGGGCAGTGGTGTAATGAGTAGGTGGGTACAATCGCCATGTAATTTTGATTTGCCTTCAGTTTTCTTATGAGAGCTGTCTATAAGATGTAATAAATTAAGAAGATGAACGGTCTCCTTGTAGGGCAAAATTCGTGTGAAATAGAATCTGGCTGTGAGCATTATTTTATTCTATCAAAGAGAAATAAAAAGGGCAGTGAGGTGAATTGTGAAGAAGTGGAAGTGAATGAAGAGGTATTATGAGGATAGAGAGCCATGTTGCTAAGATGCATTGGTGGGTCAAGGTACTACCAAGTCTAAAACCTGAGTTTGGTACTAGAGCCCCACATTTGGGGAAATTGAGAACTGACTCCTAAAAATTGTCCTCTGCCCTCCATATGCATACCATGGCTTGTACCATACTTACAAACATGTTTATATACATTCAATTAAAAGCATATAACAACCTCATAGGAAGAGCAACAGTATCAATTAACCAAACCCCCTCAGAGCTCCCAAGGACTAAACCACCAACCATAGAGTATACATAGGCTGGTCCAGGGCTCCAGCTACATATGTAGCAGAGGATGGACTTATCTGAAATAAGTGGGAGGGGAGGCCTTTCGTCCTGTGGAGACACGATGCCCAAGAGAATGGGTGTGCTAGAGAGGTGAGACAGAAGTGGGTAGGGAGTTGGGGAGCGCACTCATAGAGGCAAGGGGAGGGGACTTGTGAAGGGGATACCAGGAAGAGGAAGGTAATAACATTTAAAATGTAAACAGACAAAAAATATTTTTTTTAAAAAGTACATAGCAAAGTATGTGCAAGTAGGCCATTTAGTTCACTGTAAAAAAATTACTTTAAAGGAATTGTTGGATCTATTTTCAAAATGTAAACATTTTAGACATTCAAGACAGTGGGTTTTTAGGTCTAGACACTTTCTCTTTTTCTGTGGCTTAAGTTGTATATGTACAATATACATGAATTTTAAATACTGTAAAAATGGACATTTATATTAGTACATCAATTGTGAATCAAAGTAAAATCAATTTAAAAGCTACTTAGCTGTTTAGTCATTCATGTGCAACTCTACTTATTTTAAAGTTTTACAAACACCTAATTCACAGTGAAATTAATGAATCGTCCATTTCAAGTTGTAGATCTACGATAATGATGTCATCACGGTATAGTTTGTATTTTAGTTTTCCTCAAAATGAATGAATAGCAACACTATTCTGACTCATAGTTTCCCAATCAACAATGCATTCACTGATCTTCCATGGTTCACATAGTCCACTCAACTTTGTGCCATCAAGAGACAATTGACAGTGTAAGATGCAGGCACTGTTTTCCTTTAATGATCTGCTTGCTATCAAACTGAGAAAATCATGTGAACAGTTCCCTTCTAGATCAGACAATGTTTAAACCTAGGAATCTACTTACACATCATTCTTTTACATTCCTCAAAAAAACACATGGCAATTATTTTTATCAGAACTATGAACTATACATATTGCTAGTAACTTATATGAAGTGTGAAAGAAGCCAAGCCATCTTGTGAAAACACACTTCTTTAAAAGTTGGAAAGAGAAAGAAAGCACATGAAGAAAAAAAAATCATTCCTGTTTCTAACAGAAGGCAGGAGTGGTGATGAGCTGGTTGACACATGGCTTAGAAGCATAGGTTAGAGGCCTAAGCATCCCAGCATATATAAGGTTTGTTTGTAATAATATTACCTTCATTCATGCAATGATGTATTTAATGGATTGAACTCAGTAAGGGTTAAAAGTAGTGTGAATGGAATGTCTCTTTTTAATATAACAAGTTAAAATTATTTTTCTGTGCAGAATAGAAGAGCTAGAAATGAAGGCAGGTCCAAGGAGGCACAACACAGAAGGACTGTTCCTTATCCAGTTTGTCGCTGATGAGTAGCAAATTGGTATGAAAAGTTATCAGTTATAGGTTAACATGTGAAGATCAACAGGATGCAGGAACATTCCAAATGAAACCAATACACTAGCTAAATACAAAAGAAGGATGTGATGAAATAAAAAAAAAAAAAAGAAAAAGCAGTGGCAGCATAGTGACCCATGAACCTGCAGTGGGCTAGTGGTAGAGAAAATGACAGTCACTAGGCACATTATCAGCCACATATCATGCCTTCTATGTCACTCATGTTCTCACAACACCCTTTTATTTATGAGATATTATCTCACTATATAGTCAAGGCTGTAGAACTCAGTAATTTCCCTGCCTCTACCTCCTGAGGGATGGGATTCAAATAGGTAGTATCATGCCTGCCCCTATTTCGGTTCTTTTATTTATTTATTTATTTATTTGTTTGTTTATTTATTTATTTAGAGACAGGGTTTCTCTGTGTAGCCCTGCTGACTGTCCTGGAACTCACTTTGTAGACCAGGTTGGCCTCGAACTCAGAAATTCACCTGCCTCTGCCTCCCAACTGCTGTGATTAAAGGCATGTGCCACCACTCCCCACCTCTTATCTCTGTTCTTATAAAGGGTTGTGCCTCTCTAAGTGTCCAGTTTCAAAAGTACTAGAGAAAGTCAAGTTGGATACAGAGAGTATCAAGTGAACTGATGTAAATTAGATGCACCAGAGATAATGTTTTATATTGGGACTTAACATTGGTCTATGATTTTATATGAGCTCAGAACTCTGGCTCGATAAGCTAGGTTATAAGCATCAAAAGAAGAGATGAGCCTGAATTGCTACACAATTTAAAGGGGATATTAGTCAAAACTTGCATAATCCAAGTAGGCATGTCAATTTAGAATCATGATGGAAAAACAAGGACATTGACCTCTTCCAGTTCTTTGTTCAAAATTATCTCTTTTAACCTAACCTTGTGAGTTTTATGCTCTAATGTGTCATAGTAATATTGATTTTTCAATGAAAAATATCTAAAAGTATGCATAAGTTTAGTGAGATGCCACTGGCCAAATGTTGAGTCACTCGTTCAGTGGCCAAGGCAGGAGTGGAATTTTTATATCCGCAGCAGCTGAGTAATCTCTTCCTCCTCAGGCTGATGATCTGTAAGAACTCCATTCTCATTCCAATTAAACATCCTTGTAACATTTGATTCTCCTTCACGCTGGGACAATTTCTCAGTGTCTCTGTCTCATTCCACCCACTGGGTTATCAAACCTTTGTCTTTCTGTGAATGTCTTTCAAGAGATTCTCAAGTACTTACTTCCCAAGTAATATTCATAATAAAATGTTCCTAATATACCATAGACATTTCATGGGCTTTACAAAGTTCTTCACTACACTAACGTCACTGCCAATCACCTTTCCTATGAAACAGAGCAATGAATAATTGTCACATATAAATACAGAAGCCAAAATACAATAGACTCAAGGTTCCATCAAATTGGCAACTTCTAAAATCTTTCCCTATTTTCCTCCATTACTTGATGGAATTCTTGTTTCTTCAGGCTTATTTCATGGTCTAGATTTTTTTCTTACACTGACCTCTTTTTAAAAAGTCCTATATCATCACACAAGTTCATCCTCACCACACCTCTACTGAATTGTCATCTGTAAACACTATTTACAAACATTGCTTGTATCATTTTTGGCTTCATTCCTCTGTATGCATATGTGAAATAGTGTGTGTGTGTGTGTGTGTCTGTGTGTGTGTGTGTGTGTGTGTGGTGTGTGTGTGTGTGTGTGTGTGTGTGTGTGTGTGTACTTATGGATGCATGTATATAGAGGAATACACATGCATGTACACAGAGGCCCAGTGTTGACACCGGGTATCTTTCTTAATTTCTCTGTGCTTTATGTATTGAGGCAAAGTCTCTTGTTGAACCTGGAACTTCCCCCATTAATTTAGCTTAGCTTAGTAGATCACTTCAGGAATCCTTTGCCTCTGTCTTCCAAATGTTGATATTACAGGTAAACCTCCATTTCCATCTGGGATTTATGTGGGTTCTGGAATCATGATATCACTCCTCAGGCTTGAGCATCAAGTATTTCAAACCCTGGGACATACAATCCTACACTTAGTTCCTTTTTTTTTTTTTTTTTTGGCTTACTTATCTTTTTACTATGTTCGTGCAACTTCAAATTTGTTTTATTTATTATCAAAATGTATTTTTGCGCCTATTAATGTAAAAGTTGTTATATGAAATGTTTCTTTCTGGGAAAGTTCACTGATTTCAGGGGTCTTGTGATATGATGACTTTGGTTTCACTCTAGAAAATGGAGACCACAAAATTTTAACTGGATAAAATTACTAATGCAACAGAGAAGGAAGAATAAAAATCTTCACGTAGCAGTACTTTTAATAAAATGTTAGTTGTTGCTGTCTTTTTTATCTCTTGTCTGGACTCTCATGGAGACGGTTGAATGAGAAAGTAAGAAGCTGTATTTTTCTGTTGCTTTTAATGCCTGGTTTTTGTTTGTTTGTTTGTTTGACAAAGACACAAATGTGCTGCCAACAGCCAAATAACCTCTTAAAAGACAACAGAGAAAGATAGTTTACAAGTTGGCTCTTTGCCCTTCGTGAAATCAGGAATTGCAATGATACTGCACAGAGTACTGACCCAAGATGAGGCAGGATTGTCTAGATTTAGAGCACCATGCTTCGCCTAACTATGACACAGAAGGACAGAAATTAATGTCCCTTACAGAAAAATATTAGGAAGATGAGTTTTCCTTTAAATATTCTGTGCTTATTAAAATATAATTCATGTGCATTAATAGCCTCAACATCTAGCGCCAACTATGGTGAAGAATATACATGTTTAATAAATGATTATGGAAATAACATTAAGTTCATTTCAGGGACTAAGAAGTAATAGATCTATAAAATGGTCTGCTTTAATCCTCTTAATTGTTTTAATAAGCTACTTTATTATGCAGTAACTCAAAATTTTAAGCTAGGGTATTTTAAAGAATATAAAATGTTCCACTACTCTGGTCCCCACAGAAAATCCATTCTAACCTGTATCTTTATTGGCAAAGTATGTGCTTTGCTAAGCCCCTTAAAACCTAAGGTACTGTTGACCTCAGTGATGATGAGCATTTTCAGAAGCCCTGACTTGCTCATATCTGGAATATCCAAAAGATGGTTCAGAGGGTCCAACAGGCAACTCAAGGCAATCTCTGATTGGAGATTCCTGTACACCAGATACGGAAGGGCCAGGGGAGTATCCTTGCCAAATTCCTTTTCCCCAACAAGCTTTAAACCAACAAACGAACCATCAGTGTGAAAGACCTTAAGTACTGAACCTGTCCTTTGCTAGAACAATGAGCTTGCTAAGGTTGTTTGGTCCCTCATCTGTAAAATGAGAAATACATGTTAGCTTATTTGTAGAGAAGATATGAAAATAGTGCAAATAAAGGCTCTGTACCTAGGATGAACATTAGTGCTCAATCAATATAAACCCTTATTCCTTTTTCCATCTGCATTGCTTTCTTCCATGAGGCATGAAATAAGAGTGTGAAATCTGAAAATTTTATCTATTCCCTGAACTGGCTCCCTATTATCTCTTCTGTCTCTTCCATATATAAGTGAACAGATAGATAGAGAAACAGAAGTTGTAGAAGTTGAGTTAAATATGATGTGCAGAATATGAATCTAATCTATAGGACTTTGACTGAAATTAAAAAAAAAAATCCCTGTACCATCTAGTACGGCAGCTGCTCAGTAAAACATACATTATTTTACTAATAGGACTGAGGACTTAAGTCCTTAAATCTATTCAGCTTTTAGAAACTGATTATCCATCCAGTTGTTGAAAGGTATTTTTAACCTTGGTATAGAACATTTAAAATGACGTGTTGCTATAAATCTGTCACAAACAATCCATTCTAGCAGAAAGTTTCTATCATTCAAGGCTCTTCTATGTGTTATGCATATGCTTCGTCTCTGTAAGAAGGGTAAAGATAACCCCCTAAAATGTAGAAAATAACAAAAATGAGAGGTCTTTGGATTTTGTAATACAATTATAAATGTAATAGTAGTAATTCTATTCACCAGCAATGTACAGGAGATGTGATATTTAAAAAAATAAAAAACAGGTAAGATGGGGAAAGGGCAGATAAAAATGTTTAGATCAAGAATAAATATCTACATGGTAAATAATTTATCAGGAAATCCCAGGACTCCTGGGACAGTAGGAATATTTTATTGTAAAAATCCAAGATAGGTTATTTTTTGAGAGTTTTTCTTATAAAGATCACTCCCCAAAACCCTACTTCAATATTTATAGTACCAAGGAGAAAGGATTCTCCTGGAGTTAATAACAGCATGTTGAATATCTTTTTATACACAGAATATTTGATGAGATAGGCCCTTGTCTGATTCAATTGAACCATTTTTATTAGACTGTAGAAGCTGTCTTATAATAAATGCTTAATAAACATTTATTGGACAAAATTCCATTTGATCTATGTAACCAGAAAACCACCCAATCTTAGTCTCCCTTGAAGAAATATCAGTATTAAATATGCCATTTGGAAGACAAATTGTAAAATATTTTATGGTGTTGGTGAGATGACTCAGCCGGTAAAGGTACTTGCCATCCAGTGCCTAAGGAAGACCTTAGTTCCAACCTCAGCAGCCACATGCTAGAGGAAAGGAACTGACCTTAAAATTTGTTCTCTGATCTTCATATAAACACAGTGTCACCTGTGTCCCATACATACTCAAATAAAGGAAAAAAATCTACTATCTATATATTCAATATCTATCTACATTAGACTCTTTCACAAATAAAATTCTTACAAATACAAGTGGAGCAAGTGCAAAGTTGAAAAGCAAAATGCATTGTACTTAATGATTCAGCAGATATCATACATGGGGAGAAGATGAAAACAAACAAACAAACAAACGTTAGCTTTGTTCCAAAGGCAATCTTATCTTCTGTGCACTTTCCTGTGAACTTGGCCAAGGAGAAATGTTGTAATTTTCCTCTCCCTCTCTCTATTCTCTACTCAGTCTGCATAAGTATCTTGTGACTTCTAGAAAGAAAGACACTAAGGAGAACAATAAGAAATCCATTGTCCTAGTCAATGGATCTCAGAGTTCTTCACTACCTAGGTCAATCCCATCATAGGAAGCACCCCACAGACATAATCCCCCTACAGACCATCTGTCCTTTTCCTTTGCTACTATAAATATTGGAGTAGAATTCTTTTTTGGATGAAACATTTTTTTTACACTCTGTCAAAAACATAGCCTGTTCTACATTTTATAATAAAATAGCTAAGACCGTAGATTGATGAAGAATGCAGACATTATGATTTATAAGCATGGGGAACTTGGAGATCTTTGAATGGCAAGTAGGGGAATTCATATTCAGCCATGAAAGCAAAGGGTCTCTACTAATTTACCTAAGCAAATTGCATTTTCAATAGCTAAAAAACTCCCATTTAGCACCTGCAGATCTGTGCACTCTTGAAAGGAAAAATAAAATTTGAAAACCATTATTCTAATGAGATATTCAACATATCATACAAATGTATATAAATGAGACACGACTTTTTACAATTCTCTTTGCACTTATTTAGTCTAAATATTTCATTTTTACCAAATTGATTTCTTGAAAATGGAATATTTTATATTTGTAAACAGACTGTTTAGGGATTCAGATCTTTTGATCTTTGCTTTAACGCAAGCTTATTTCATCCACTTCCTCATTTGATACTCCTTTTACATTGGCATTATAAATAACTCCCTTATAAAGCCAAAGCATGGGATTATTTGCCATTGTGTAAAGAATTCGTTATCTCATTCAGAGGCAGGTGGAAAGGTCTAGGATTGAGTTAAGATGAAAAATCAAACTTTTTGAAATAGCACTAGTCTTAACATTTGTTATCATCTTCATGAATGTTTGACAGGTGTTGATTGATTTTACATCTCAGAATCTAATCAGTTATCACTAAACTTCCAACAGGACCACTGGAACCAATGAAAGAATTGTGAAGAGACAGAAAGATATTTAAGGCTCACCATATTACCATCTCAAATCATGAAAGACAGTAAAGCCAGCAAGAACTGCGAGATAATGGAGTGACTTGAAGCAACAAATGAGAAACTGTTGAAGGAAAATAAGAAAGGAGAAGAGGAAAAAGGGAGAGACAGAGAGATAAATTCTCAACAAAAACTCCAAGGTGCCCACCACTGGGTTGTTGCATAATGATAGCTGACTTTCTCCTCCAGTGTTGCCCCCAACTCCAAGAACCCATTTTTCTCCATGCCTGCTAAAGAGTGGGTGTCAAAATGATCAATGCTAGCTCTCTGTATCAACATTTCCCTACAGTCACAAAGTCCATTATCAACAGAGATAAACCTGTGCCAGGATAAATTTCTTATCAGAATACAGTCAAGGAACAGTTCAAAATGGTGTTAGATCTAGCAGGATTGTATTTTTGCAAGCTCCCTAAAGCAATAGAAAAAGCACTAATACATTCTATACAGGACTTAGAGTCCAAATATTCTTCCAATCTGTTTGGGTCAGTGCTTAACAAGTACTCCTTTGAAATAAAATAAAATGATGATATTTAAAGGAATAACTTGTCTTCCATGTTCTCGTTTCTGTGTTGTGAGTTTTGTTTATGTATTTGGTGAGAGGTGTAAACAGTACAGGAGACAGTGGAAATGGAAAGAATCTCTTTAGCTAGTGTGAGCTACTGCAGAGCACGTAGCTGGTCTTCCAGTTGGTTCTCTGCCCCCACCACGGAGCTTAATTATAGCTATCAAGCTGGAAAGGAAAAGACAGGGAAAATATGTAGAGACATTTTAATGTGGAGATCAATTGAACTGAGACATAGTTTCTGACAGATATTTCAATCTAAATGAGCCAGATTGCTCTAGGAAATACTAAAAAAAGATGATTTTAAATGGTCCCTTACCATTTTCATCTATCACATACATCTCAAAATATACCCTCCATATTTTTATCTACTGCCCTAATCTAAACCTCGTTCTGCCAGGACTCTGCGGATGGAAATGTTATTTGGCATCCTGAAATAAGGGCAGATGCCAGTCTGCTCTGCAATGTAGTCACGGTAAAGTTAATGGGCTGAGAGGTGTGGAGGGGGAGCCTGGTTTCAGAGCAGGGAAGAATGGTGACCTTCACGCTGCCTGTGTCTTTGCACACAGTGCTTGGGTCTGCCTTCCTAGTGTCTGTGTCGCAGCCTCCCCTTCTTCTTACAGCTATGCTGAACAATTACAATGCCTTTCCCCACACTTTCAAAGAATATTTAAATGTGGGGTACAGGTTGCACATTCTATTTAGGTTCTGTTTGGAAAAAAAACTTATTTAACAAACCAATGCATCCTTTATGTTGTATGCCTAATCATTTCGGTTATGCATGGCTATTTTGCCCCTTAACCTTTGAAGAGTTTTGTTCCTTTGTTTTGAAATAGCATCCTGGCATGTTGTCCAGATTTGAAGTTGTGTTCCTCCTATCTCAGCCTCATGAGCATTCTGATATGAGTGTGCCATTATATCCACTTCAGACAATTTCTTTATAATAAATTATCATAATCTGTAATCTGCTAAAGTGATTATGCAATTTCAGCTGTACTGAGATTAACCAAGTAGTTTGAAGTGCAAGAGAGATGAGGGACCTCAAACAGGGCTGGCCAGCCAGCCAAAGACACAGGTACTTCCAAGTACTATACTTCTTTAACAGTTGACTTAAAAGTACAAAATTCATACTCTCAGCCCTTCAAACACTGGAAGCTTTAACAATTAAGTCATAAAAGGATTGTGGACTCTTAGGCTTTAACCATACTGCTTAGTCTTCAGGCCCACTGTCTCATTTCCTGGATTGCTAAAAACGTGATATCTATACTCAAACAAAACCACACAATTTCCTTATATCTGCTCATTACTCTCAAAGTCATCTGTCAAAATCAGTTTGGTGTGATAACCGTCTCATACATGGGTTAATCCTTTGTCTTTCGTGTCATCCTGTAATATACTGGACATGTGTGCTTTTCATCAATTTTTGGTGGAGATGAGGGAGCAGGAGGATGCATTCAATTTATAGCGAGAGACGCTGACAATTGAATTCAGCAGCAATGACTTCCACAGAAACTTGAGTTAGAAATCAGGGCATAGGAAAAATGGGTTGAAGGAGAGCATGCTAAGGTGAACCAACAAACAGCTATCTCAATATCATACTATTTCTGTGTTATGCTTTATCTCAGGATTGATTAAATGGCTCCTTTCCCAGAACCTTGTTAACACTTGGGGGCCATTGGTGATTTCATCTAGCATATTACCTCTTCAAAGTACTATCATTGTAATTAAATTACCCTCCAGAGAAGAACAATCTTTCTTTCACAGTATGATCACAACCATCAACTCTAATAACATACATACAAGTGATTCCTCTTCCTCATTCATATTTAACGAACTAGAGCTTGCATGATATTCTTATACTAGTTTAAACACTATGAAGTCCACGACTGTTTATTGAGCAACCAAATAGCTGAGATTTTTACTCATTATTTTAACATTCAAATCAAAATAGTCCTCTAATCTATAGATAAGAACACTGAAATTCCAAAATACCATCATTTAAATTTTCTAATGTCATACCATTGAAAAAGATAATAGCCAAATGAGTGTGTCTGTGAATCTCTAGATGCCAGAGTTTATCTGGGAAAAGTTAATGATTTGTACTCAGAATGTCTAACTGAAACGTGGCTGATTTTATGTCTTTTGCATATATGTGCATGGTATGAGTCTGTACAGGTACATGCTTGCCATGGCATTTGTATGGAGGTCAGAAACTAACTTGGGTTGTCATTCAACTCTGTTCACCTTGTGTAAGACATGGAGTCTTGTGGTTCAGCACAATGTCTAACAGACTAGTTGAACTGTAACCTTTAAGAGAGTCCTCTGTCTCTACTTCCTATCTTGCAGTAGAGAGACACCATGTTGCTGTATCTAATTCTATGTGGATTTAGGTCTCCCTACTTGTATCCCAAGTGCTTTCTGACTGAGTCCTCTTCCACATCCTCCAAACATGGTTATTTTTAAAGAAGTCGATCACTAAATCCCATATGAATGCTATTTTTCCTCGAGGCTTTGATTAACTACAACTTCAGGTCCAGGAGTCACCTTACTGAGCATCTATCCTATAGCAAAGCTAAGAAAGCTTGGTTTGAGAGCAGAAGTTACCCTTTCACCTTTGTCCTGTTAGCACACAGTAGTTGCTTAATAATGTTCACAGAACAAACCCTAGTCATTACCAGAAAAACAATGGTTTTGATTTAAAAAATAATTCAATTTTGTTCAAACCTGGGAACAATGCACATAATCAGCCCAGTAGCAAATGTGGAAAGAAATCTATTTTATGTATAGATATCTAGGCCTCAACAGGCAACAGACCACATGCTGTACTATGATGCTAATTATTAGAGCAAATGACTGTTCTAAAATACACTGCAATCCCTCTCCCACATCTAAACCCAGAGGGAAACTACACACAAAATAGCTCTAGGGAATCATTCTTGTGAGCCAGTCACTTAAAAATTGGTGAGAGCAGTCACCTCTGCTTTTACTCGAAAGGTGACTTCCATGAAGCAGAAAAAGGGAAAAATACTTAATGTCTTTATAAACCGATTAGACTTAAAGAGAATGGGTCTATTTTAGAAGAGTTGTCTTTACTACCTAAAAACCAAACACCCTGTAGGAGAAAATAGGCATTTGGCATTTTCGATTATAGAAACTAATACAAATATTCTCCCATTGAGTCTAATGTGATTATGAAGAGAATTATTCTCTAAACAAATACAGTTCTTTAACTTAAAGCCACAAATCCAGGTGGTATATTAGTGCACATTAGTGCATTCTGGCCTTGAAATCTATCTTCCATTTACTTCCTAAATTACAAATGACTTTCTTCCCTTTATGAAGAAAGTAGACATATAATTTATTTTAATTTTAGGAACACTTTTAGAATCTGTGTGCAGGGAATAGGGATTTAAAAGGGTTAGTGGGATACAGAGGGAAGCATATGAAGGCAAGGCAGTTCAGTAAGGAGAACAATGGGAGATTTGAGGGAGATGCACTATGCTGCTGATACCACATATGCCCCCCCCCAAACCTCTCCTTCTCTCTTAATACACTTCCTACTAACAGCTCTTGACTCCTTGTTCCAGGATGAATTGAGCATCTAAGGACATTTTCTGTTATTTCTGTCTAACCTGAAGGAAGTGCTGAATCCTGGTGACAAGAGATGAAAGCTGTAGGGCTCACCTCCCAAGGGCCTTTGCTCATTTTAAGAATCACTGACACACCATGTATAGCAGATGCCAGAATAAACTATCACACCACACAGTATCCTGTATCTCTGAGACCTGAGCATGACTTCAAACCCAAGGCACAAACTAACTTCAAACCCCACTGCTTGGTGTCACTAACCTCTTTCTAGAGAGGCAGAGGTGTTCCCATGGTAACTGAGCAAGGGCAAGAGAACGAGAAACAGAGCAAAAGAATGATGAATGATATGCCACTTAAAAAGTTTGTTTGTGTGTGTGTGAGTGTGTGTGTGTGTGTGTGTGTGTGTGTGTGTGAATGTGTGTGTGTGCACATGTATGCACAGAGAGAGAGACAAACAAGAAAGAAAAGAAAAATAAACCAATGAATCCTCAAAGCAATGGGTGCAAAGTTTAATAGGTATGCTCCTCTCAATTATAGGACAGACATTCACGTCTGTGTCGGCGTAAATGAAAGAACATGACCATTAGCATCCTCTGTAAAATTCACTTTTAGGAAAACACGCTGTCTATAGGGTTTTGAGGGTTTTTGTTTTCCCCACAATTTTGAAGACAAACAAACGCAAAGCTACACTAGAATGAATTTATGGTCCTAGAAGGAAAGAGTTGAGAAAGTATCCAAGGTTTTACTAGAAGAGCTTGGGGAAATCCTTATGTGGACACTTGAGATTCAGCAGTAGGCATTCTGAAGACAAGCCTGGTGTTTCGAAGATGTCTTGATCTCACTATGAAAAGTCGAAGGATATTCTAATAAATGTTCTAAATGTCCCAGCCCTCCAGCCCTAGCCATGTGTTCAACATCCGTAACCCAGTTCAACAGTGAATGTATTTCTAGAAATTAACATAAGGTTAAAAGAAGATATGCATATGTCATTATTGCTTCTATGTGACATGGCAATTAGTATTATATTTAAATTAGTGTGGACAATCTTCCAATTTTTCCCAGAAGTAAAACCTCCCAAGAAACTTCCCTGGGGTGGAAAATTTCCAGTGTTACAATTGGTTCCAGACCAGGTAAACTGGAATGATCGGTCCCTCTAAGACTGACTAAGTCAAATCATTCAGATCAAATACTGCCTGCTATGCCAAAGTTTATTTTCTTTGTTTAATTAAAGAGTTATAAGTTAACACTTTCCTTAACAACTTAAAAAAGTTGTAGTATATTATGAAAACTCCCATAAGTTAAAACTGACTTATAGTTTGGGGAACTCCTTCCAGTTATATTTTTTATACAGCAATATATTTTAATTCATATTAATATTTTGTATAAATGTATAAAAACTTACATTTATAAACATATTTATTTACATTTATTTTTATACATATATATGACGTTAATAATAATAAGTGGAGACCACAAATTTTTTATTTCTTGAAAAGTATTTTATACTACTTAACAACAATATCTAAAGACATCCCCCCCTCAGTGTGGGTTCCATAACAGTCACAAATCCATCAGGATTAACCATAATAGACATTGAGATCAGATGTAAACAAGGAGTCTCGCCTTCCATATTAACTTTAGTGCACAACATTCATTGAACCACCAGAACCTTTAGTACAACGGGTTTGGAGAAGTGGATAGAGAATTAAGACCCTCACGATAGGCAGGAACCACAACTCAACACCAAGAAACCATTGCATTGATGGACGGAGGAGATAAAACACTTATCAATGCTAGAGAGTTTCTTCTCTATTAATATCCTTTTACATTCGGCAATTCTTTTTAAGCACACTGAGGTTAGCAGGAGATTTTGTACAGACCTTTTTTGGGGCTTCAGTAGCACAGCAAAGGAGCACTGAAGCACTCCTCTGGCTGTTATGCCAGGAGTTAGGAGCCAGCTGTGTGTTCCAAGGCAAAGCAAGAGCTTAAGGATGTGGCATGAGAAATAAAAGGATCAGCAGAGGGGTCTCATGATCCCCAGGATGAGAGCAGTTCCCACCCAGATAACATCCACACATATTTCAAACAGAAGCCAGCAGGAGAAAGTAAGGGTTATCATGCCCTTTTTCTTGAGATTGGAAGAGAGGAGGCGGATTTTAATTAGGCCACCTGGTTATTGTTGAAGGAGACACAATGGGAAAAAAATAAATGTCATCTAATTTAGTTGTTTATATAATGACATTTTTCATTGTTATACTCTTTGCTGTGGGGAAGCTCACTGTTGGTTTTGACTCACAAGAAGAATATCAGAAAGGCATTTTACAGATGAGCCTAGAGAATTTTACTTTCCCTGTTCAGGGACTTCACAGTGTGTACAGTACAAAATGAACTGTAACATATATAATGGAACATACTTCCATGTAAGGCCTGATCTCTGACCTTTGCCATTCTTCAGGTTTGCATGGGGGATCTTCACCACTCTGTAAGTTTTGAAGCATAGTCGAACCCTGTTCTCATCACACTTCACAAACTGCAAACACACACACACACACACACACACACACACACGCGCGCGCGCACACACACACACACACTATGAACTGTATCATATATAATGAGAAATAGATATGTGTAAGTCATAATCTCTGATCTTTGCCCTTTTCCTGGACTTGCAGAGAGGATTTTTACAACTCTGTGAGTTTTGAAACACAGTCAAGAAACAAATAGAAGAGAATGTCTGGAGTTTCAGGCCGGGGCCATCCGTGTCTGGACTAAACAAAAAAGTAAAGAACACTTTTTCAAAAGGATGAAAGGGCAGAAAGAACTACAGACTTTAACAGAAAAACAGAAAAATCTTATACAGAGGAGCCAAGAAAGTAATCAATAATTATTGAGTGCGTTTTTTTTTTCTCTCCAGGACTAGGGCAAAGATTTTGTAAATAATCATAAGATTAAAGGAAGCGTGAGAAATATTCACTTAGCTCTGTAAGAGCCAACTGTGCTGCCTTGCATGGACTGACAGGTCCATCCTGATGGAAAACTATTGCCGCCAGGATTTGGAGTTTCTGAGTTACTCCAGGAAGAAAATGGACCACAGCACAGGAAACGCAAGCAGCAGGCCTAACACAGAGGGAGCCCCCTTTGTTCTAGTTTGCTGGAGACTATCTTGGCTTTACTATTGAAAATCCTACACCCCAGGGAACTGAAATTTGATAAACATAAAATTGACCACAGGGGCTTAGGAAATGGCCACCTAAGTTAAAATGACTATTCTGGAAGCATGAGGTCCTAGGTTCAAATTCGCATTTTGGTCTGGTATGAGATCTTGGTGTGGTACAAAAGCATTGTGTAGTGATGGTGCTTGTGTCTAACCCCAGCACTGAGGGAAAAGTAAAGAGAAAGGCAGATCCTACGACATCACTGGCCAAGCAACACAGTGAAAGGAAGAGCCTCTGGCTCAGTGACAGCCTCTCTCCATACAATAAGACAGAATGAGATGGAGAAAGATCTGGTCTCCACATGGGCAATCATGATGCATCCATACAGTCATATGCATGCAGCACACACATTCACACACACACACACACACACACACACACACACACACACACACACACATCACCACCACCACCACCAGCAGCAGCAACAACAACAACAACCTAAATTAAACATTTTAAAAAAAACCTCTATAACAGTCATGAAAGAAAATTATATGAACAAATACTTGTCTTATGGTACAGAATACAAGAGACCCAGTGTGCCACATGTTTGCCTATGGTGTTACAGTTCAGCATGTGGGCAAGGACGACTGTGTACATTTCCACAGCATCATGCAGAAACTACCAATTAAGGCCAGAGCAGAAGATCGTGAGTAAGCTAAGAAGAAGGGAAAGAAATCCATACATGTTCATTCAGTTGTCTTCATTACTTGTAGAAGAAAGATATCAGCATCAATACATAATGTAAATAGATTCTTACAGGATCTAATGGGAAAACCTGAGAGGGAATTTAGCTTGCTGAGGAAGTCAGTATCTCTAGAAGGACAGGGAGATTTCAGCTATGTTAGAGCCTTTTCTCAGGCTAAGGTTATAACTAGACATAAGGTAATTTTGTGATTAACTACATCTTACCCAAAGGCAGGTCCAAGACCAGTAAATCCACTTTAAAATTTTTCATTTGGCCAATAAACAAATATTACCCTTCCCCTTTAGAAAATAATATGATTTAAGTTTCCAAGGAAAAATTAGACCCTAAACATGCTTATTGACCTAACTTTGTAAGTATAATCACCCTAACCAACAATAGCCATCTATATCTGGGATAAGAACTGTATGTGGGGAGTAGAAGCCAAACCCACTATTCATCTTACACAAACCTTGGACATCAGCATCTGTCACAGGGGTTGCATAAAAGTCATGTCCTTAGCAAAATTTTCTTTGCAGACTCAATACAATTTGAGCAATTGCATTATTTCTAGACTGGTAAATGAGGGAATTTTGGAGTGATTAGAATCCTAAAAAGACATGATGATAGGGTATACATTTCTCTATCGCGTTTTAACAACATAGGGTTGGTCTTTTCTCTTTATCAACTACACTTTCAAACAAGAATATTACATTTGAAGAGTTCCTTTTATATGACATGCAAGGAGAAACAATGGCTGGCCCATCTTATGCACACATACAACATAAACAGGAGACATTAGTCATACAAAAAAGACTGAGTAAAAGACTCAGAACGAAAATCATCTCTTTGCTAGGCCAGGTAATTCCTCAGTCTTTATTGGCTAAAAGTAATTAAGTCATGTAATTTTTAAAAAAAGTATAATTTTGCTGATACATGCCTAATATTTTGGGAACGTAACATTGACCTAGATAATGGTCTAGCTTCTCTTGACTACTTTTACTGAGCTTTGTTTTTGAAGCACACTGTTTACTGGTTAGTTTAGATTTGTAAAATGTGGTGCTTTATGTCTTATTTTTTTTGAAGCAACCTCATAACAAGTCATTTCCTGCGAAGGGACTTCTATTATTTATGTGGCAGGCCATTAAGGTTTTCCTACCATCTTCTAAATTTTCTCCCGAGATTAAACATTTGACTTTTATGAGGCCACTAAAAGAACAAGAATGTGTAACTTTCATTTTGGATCTGAAAACATCATAAGCTTGCAATTTAATCAGCTAGGTGTTGACAAAAGACATTTCAACTGTTACAGAAACCAGTCCAACAAAACATCGGATCACTAAAACATCTCTTGAAAACAAGTGAGCTTCTATCTTTGCCTATCAGACTAGATGGCCAAATTTAATTTCTAATTATAACCATACTCCTCAGACAAGAGGAAGGAAGGATGCCAAGAAAGAACTTAATCTAGCAGGTGGTCAAAGATCATTGCAGAGCATATAAAGAAATAGTGAGCAGAACGAGTTGCTTGTAGGCATGCAAATGTCCATCATAGCAGCTTCTAACATTTAAATCAGAAAATGTATGCAGAAGCATGCATCAATGACTGTGGCCACTAGAGAGAGGCAATAACAGGGAGATTCGGTCATTATAGTTAGTAGTAATAGCAATAAGTCATGGTCTGACGGATAGAACACTGATAATCAAGCAGGTTAGTAAGCTTTATTGTTATTTATGAGACATACTGAAGCTTATTTGAAACCTTAATACCTAAAGCACAAAAGAAAACAAAAAGCTATGGGATTTTTCTGAAACTCTGCCCTGAAGATAAGAAGAGAGAGGAGAGGATGAAACATGAAGGGAAAGCAAGCTTAGAAAATTCCTTCCCCCTAACTGGTACTCAGAACAAAGCCACCTGAAGAATAACAAAACAAAACAAAAAGAATAGGACTTCTTTATATTCAGAAATTGGTTTTCTATTGAATTGATACATGTGAGTATATATACAACACACATATCTATATGTATGTATATATATATATATACATATATATACATACACACACATAAAATTTTATATGTATAATACACTTTCAGTTGTTGCAACAAATAGTCTACATCAAGAAACAACCAGATAATCGTAGCATTTAAGGATATATTCCAAGAAAAGGGGCTTCTCTGGATGAGTTCTCAGGAACTAAGACTTGGGGAACATATTGTACCAATTAAATCCCTCTTTCTTTCAGCTCTCAGTTGATCACATATATTGTACAGCAGAGTAAAAGCAAGCACCCTGTACTGGCTAGTTTTGTGTCAACTTGACACAGCTGGAGTTATCACAGAGAAAGGAGCTTCAGTTGAGGAAATGCCTCCATGAGATCCAGCTGTAAGGCATTTTCTCAATTAGTGATCAAGGAGGGAGGGCCCCTTGTGGGTGGGACCATCCCTGGGCTGGTAGTCTTGGGTTCTATAAGAGAGCAGGCTGAGCAAGCCAGGGGAAGCAAGCCAGTAAAGAACATCCCTCCATGGCCTCTGCATCAGCTCTTGCTTCCTGACCTGCTTGAGTTCCAGTCCTGACTTCCTTGGTGATGAACAGCAGTATGGAAGTGTAAGCCAAATAAACCCTTTCCTCCTCAATTTGCTTCTTGGTCATGATGTTTTGTCCAGGAATAGAAACCCTGACTAAGGCACTCTTACTGTTTATTCAGGACTGAGAACAAGTCAACACTATTAAATGTCTCACACATTCATTGTCTTGGTCCCCACACAATTTTTAAGGTAGTCATGCCAACCCATTTTACAGAAAACCAAAACCACAGCTATCGATTAATAATAATGCTCTGAGAGGGAAAACACACATTTTAGGACACAGCCTCTATAATTGAACTGTCTAAAGTTAACTCTTGATATCCTAGCCCCAGCAAGAAATTTGTTTAACTCCCCATCTATGGCTAGAAGTGACTTCATTTTATAAAGTGAAGGAAAAGCAATATTTTTCCTTCCCAAATATTACTTCTATGTTTAAAGACAAAGAAGCACATAGAAGTTTGTAGGATATTCTCTATACTTGCTATATCTCTGCTATTATTGTACTTGCCCTGAAATCTGGGGTAATAAATTCTATTTATCTTTATTTCTTTTTAACTTTCTTTCCAGAAGGCAAAATTTACTTGACTACTATATGAGGAAGTTGAAGATTCTTTGAACGTGAGTTTCTCCAATCTATATAATGATTCTAAACACATTGTGGCAATTGATCCTAATTCTGCCCAGGGCTGTATAACTGTGAAGAGGACTAAGGAGGCCTTAGCCTGAGACTTCTGGTACTAGGTCCTGTGATCTTTCTCCTAATACAAGAAATAATTCTGGCTTTTGTTCTTTAGCTGTGACTAATAACATAATGACAGAAAGTAAGTGGATTAAAGCAAACAGCATTCAATTGCACATCTAGATGCTTCAGCTACTCTGAGCCCAAAAAAAACTGGCTGGTTAAACAAAACCTGCATGCACGAGCACACGCACACACACACACACACACAAACACACACACACACTAAGAAAAAGAGAGACTGAGCAATGTGTCAATATGATTGATGTGAAACAGAAGAAAGGAAAGCATTCAGAAAGAGCTGTTAACAAGAAAAATACTGTGCTAAATAAAAGATGGCATGGACTTCACTATCATCACCTGCACCAGCAATTTATTTGTAACCAATGCCAATAGCCCTACTGGGGATTACAATCTCACTTAACATGTTCTACTATTTTGACACTACTAACTTAGAAATGTAATTTAAAATAAAGATTCATGGAGCTAATATTCCTCTTGCTTCAGACTATTAAAGTGACTATTTTTTTTTTTTGCACAGCTTAGAGGGAGTAAAAGTTTGCATGCATAAATGAACACATGGGTAATATACTGCTCGATATAAATACTGCCTGGCTTTTAGTGAGACACAAGTGTATGCAGAATACAAAGTTAAAGCATGCACTTTCAACCAAATACCTCATAAGAAAGTATTCATGATGTGGTGAATCATCCATAACTCTAAACACCTTTGGAGAGTTGGGTAAGTTAATAACAGACTTGATCACTCTAACAATTAACTTACCATTTAAGCTACAGCTCCCAACCACTTGCCTTTTCCCAAGCATTCAACTAAGAAGGAATAGCATTGACCCTACCAGATATATGCTCTTAGTAGTCCTTTTCTAGATGAAGAGACTGATGTTAGTAAGTCACTTGTTAGTTCCTATATCTATTGTGATTTTGTATCCCCCAGTAGCCACTTAGTCCTGCAGGTGAACTCTCAGTGTCAGAGGCATAATGCAGGCTACTGGAAGTTGAGTGCAGACAGTCTTATCCAATGCTGGACATAGTATGATTCAATACTAACCTTCCAGGCAATAGTGGCATGACTCTTATGAGAGTAACTGTTTTCTGATTGGATTTGAGGCATTTTCAAAGGTGATAATTTTATATCTGGGGCTATTACCTTGGTCAAAATTCTATGGTCAAAATCATAGGTCCTACTACAGAATTTCTTATTGGGCTAACTGATCATGTTGTCAGTTACTTTATAAATATTTATGCATATCCATAGATTTGGGTTCCTCTCAACCTTGGTCATAGGATTCTTTTTGCAGAGGATACAAGTCAATGAGCAATGCATAGCTGGTCAAAGGGCTGGGAATGAAACTGAATGTTTACTCTGAGTGAGGCAATGGGATATTTATATTAAGCCCATCACTCCCAAGGGTCAGCAAACATTATGAAAAAGAAGGCAGAAAGAATGCAAGACTTACAGGATGGAGAAGAGGGCAGTGAAGTGCTGAGTTCTGGACATGCCTAGGCCAGTGCACTCATGACCTCAAAACAGCTGTGGTTAACTGAATAAGACTTATACACAGTTTACTCAACAGAAAGAGTAGATGATCTTCAGACCCTACCCTTAACTGAAAAGCTGTTGACAGCACATAGGTTTGGTGAGAGGGAGAATTATTGTTTGTTAAGGATGTGGCCACTGGTAAGTTTCCTATGTTCCTGTGGATGGCCCCACATACCCATGTATATATAGGCAATTCTAGATGGACATAGGAAAAACAAAAAAAAAAAAAACCCTAAAACTAAATTGATATGAAACTAGGAAAGGTTCAAGTTGTATAGAACATGGGGGAATTGGGAGGGGTAAATGGGAAGTCTATGTGATTAGATTTTACTGTGTGAAATATTATAAAGTTCTCAAAAATAAAAAAATAAAAAATAATAAAAACTTCAATAGAGGACTAAGCATACACAAAGCATAAAAGAAGTATTGTGGAAAGAAGAATAATGGCTTAAACCTAGAGGGCATCTTCAGAAAGTGCTTAAGCCAACAATAGCATTCATAGATGACAATACATTAGACAGCTCATTAGTTGTCTACAGTTACACATTTCCCCCTTCATATTCAGTTCTTTGAGGATTTAATGCAATGTAATTGATCATAGTCATACCCTTCTCAAATCCTCCCAGGTGCACCAACTTACTTTCTTACCCACTTAACTTTGTTAAGAGTATACATTTCATCATGAGAAAAAAAAAGTTCTCTCATTTTTACTTTATATATTTATTTTTCTTTCATATATGATACCCTTACCACATTTGCTCCTCTCTACACTCCTCTCAGCCTCATCTCCCCACCTCCTCTGTCCCCTCAGATCCACTTCTCAGTTTCCCTTCAGAAAACATCAGGCTTCCCAGGGATATCAACCAGACACAGCATAAAAGTCCCAATAAGACTAGGCACAGAAACTCATATCAAGGCTGGACAGGGCAACCTGGTAGAATGAAAGGAGTCACTTTCACTTCTTTCTACTTAATGATGTTATGCAAATATCCCTTAAGCAATGGAGAGACCTCTGTGACCCACCCTGTCATTATTAGGGCAAATAAACTGGGCAAGAGAGATTTGATGGAGAATTCTGATTCCCACAAGACTGATATTTAGGGAGATCAGCTCTTTATCAGACTTGATTCAAGAACTTGCTCCAGCACTCATTATCTGTGTGACACTTAACTGTCTTAAGCATTAGTTGCTTCTGAACATCGAGGGTAATAATAGTATTAATATCGGAGAATTGATGTCAGCATGAAGACAAAGCTTTGTGTAATCCATGATATCTCACAAGCAGAGAACTTAATTAACTCTAACCATCATCATGTACCTGGGGACTTAGGGATTCTTAAGGAAATACCTAAAATTGCCAAAGAGACTCCCAGAAATCTGCCTCTGCCTTCATCCTATGACTCAGGGCTGGCCCTGATTCCAAATGCAATACCTCTCCTTATTAATAATTAATAGATCTAATATCCAAAAGAATCAATGAGGTGGGTGTTGGCTTATCACTCCTAAACAAGAAAGCTCACTCTTTACACCAACAACCATCAAAGATTGATCTGAGCTACATTGCACATGCTCAGAAAATCCACAATGCAGAACACAGAGTTTATGGACTTCAATACAAAAATGACACATCTGATGGATCACCTGTGGTCCAGATGCAAGCTAGTTCAGGATAAATCTCTATGATGTATTCACATTGCCATTTTATAACTCAAACGCCAGAGTCCCAAAGTAGTGCAGATGCCATTTGACTCGATTCCTATAAATCTTAGTTCCTCACTCTTGGCTGACTTAATATTCAGAATCAGCTTTGCCAAACTCTATGGCTTAGACCCATTACCACAAAACCAGAAGTTTTCTCCTTAAAAGACATACATGGAAATCAATTCTCCCAATCTGGTACATTTGCATCTTTGATTACAAATGTTTGATGCAAATCTGGTTAGACCCTTGGTATCTTTAGATTTTATATTCTGAAATTCAGTGAAATAGTTAATTCAAACTGACAATTCTTTGTATTCTGATGTTTGGGGAGCTTCTATGTGGCAGTTTTTTAATTGAAAATAAATTTATTTTCATACAACCTATTCTGATCACAGTTTCTCCTCTCTCATCTCTCTTCATGTCAGCCCCAACTCCTCTCCCTTCCAGACAACTTGTTTCTCTCTCACTTAAGAAAACACACAGACAAAAAAGACAAAGAACAAATTAAACAAACAAAAAAAGCAAAGACAGAGAACTAGAAATGCATGCATGTGCGCACGCACACACACACACACACACACACACACACACACACACACAGAGGCACAAATTTTTACAATGAAATTCTAATGAGAATTTATAGGCTATATTAGTTTACTATGAAAGCCATGAAGTAAGTTACAAATCTGATGCATTTTAAGCAATGAGCCTTTATTTTCTCATAGTTCTAAAGACCAGAGGCTAAGATAAGGGAGTTAGTAGAATGGAATTATTTGGAATACTGTTGAGATCTTTCCTGTCAAGATCTTTCCCAAGTCTTGTTTTCTTGGCTAACAGGTGCCCATCGTCTGTTTGTCTCTTCTCTCTGATTCCAAATTTCTTTTTCATTTTCATAAGGAATCAAGTCTAGTGTAATGAAGACCCATCCTTCATTTTAACTTGATTACTTATAGAAAAAGTGTTCATCCACATAGTCACACTGTAAGATATTAGCAGTCTTAACATCACATGATGTTTTTTAAGGCAAGGTGTGTGTGTGTCTGTATGTGTGTGTGTGTCTGTGTGTGTGTGTGTGTGTGTGTGCAATGTCCAGCATACACTGAAGTGTTCAGAACAAGAGCCTGAGAGATTCTCGCATCTTTTCTTAACGGATCCTCCTTAGAGATAGAAATAGTGGTATAAATCTAGAGATCAAACTCTCAATGCATGCTAGGTAAATACCCTAACTGCGAGCTATACCATGCACTCCCAGAAAAGTTACAGAAAAGTTGTAAGTGCACTATGCTCTAAAAAATCAATTCAGCAATTTCCTCCTTTCACTTTTCATGGCAAATCCATGATGATCTACATAATGATAACTAATGATTTGCCATAAAATTGACCTTATTGATCAAGCATTCTCAATTAAAGACAGCATAAGCCAACTCCCACAACAGAATGATAATCAGTTTGATAGGGGTCTAGAAAAAAATGACATTTTGAGGCTTAGTAGGATATATGGAGTTTATTGGAAATGTTGAAGCTTAAGCAATTTTGCATATTTTCTTAGTACAGGCCTAAACTTATAGTCATTTCCCAGTAATAGAGTAATCCTGGCTCATTTCCATATACTGGTAATTGCCCTACAGGAAGTGATATATTAAGAAGATTTACTATAGAACTAACTACTAAAAATGTACTCGCTTTAGGAAAATTCAGGTCTCTTGTCTATTTATTATTTAAATTAAAATAAAATACATACCTATGCTTTATCTGGTAATAAAACATTATGGGGGAGTTTACATCATAGTGTTGAATAAAAATGTACTAAATAATTACAAAGCTAAGGATACTGTTTTCTCATGGATGGGTAATTCCACTATCTTGAAAGGTTCATGTGGCTTTGTTGACAGTGATGAAATACAGCCCAGAATTCCCTCTCAGCAGGACTCTGGCATTTGAAGGATTAATAGAACAAGAAAGCACAAAGGTTATGTAAAGCTCAAAAGGCTAGGAAAGCAGAAAAATATAATTTGAATATATATATAATTTGACTATATATATATATATATATATATATATTTAAGTAATATACCTAGAAATAGGCTGAGACTTGAGTGTGAGATGTTTCATTGTTACATCATTGCCAGTAGTTGTTTATCAATGATCTGAAATGGGAGCAAATGCAAGAACAAGAATGCCTTCCACAGCCTTCCCATGCTTCCTGAGGTGACTGCAATGCCTTTAAAACACATGCATCAAAGCTGGCAGCTTTGACCCATTGCCTTTGCCTATAAGTGGTCCCGCATCACCATCTGAGATGGGGAGTAATGTCATCAAGGGACATGCTGTCTCCTTGTAAAAACTGTTCCAGATAGTTGCTAGAAAAGCCCAGGAAAGAGACAGTGACTCTGAACAGTCACCTTGTCACATGGCCTCATAAGACCTTCTTATGGAACTAGATCAAATGAACACTTTGTTAAGACATTACATATGATGTGCTTTCACTTTGCATTCATTTTCAAACTTCTACAAATTAAAAACGATGTTCTCATACATTTAAAAGTAGTCATGGCTGATTATTTTTTAATCTGAAACAAATGCATCTCATATTTTTTCAATTTGATTTGAGATAGGAGATGTGAGTAGTATCTTTCTATAAGGAAAATAGAGACATTCTTTTTCTAGGCCTATTAATTTACTATTTAATTTCAAGTGTCTTGCTCCAATTTATGTAACTCCTCATGACATTCTATGAATAATCAGGGACTAATATTTTTACATTCATCTTAAGTCCTGGAAACATGTTTTAGGACACTAATTGGGGTCACCTTGGGTTACTGAGAGCCTACCTTATTGAAGATGCTTTAAGATGTTGGGGACAGAATGATAAACAAGAGTGACACACAAAAACAGATGCACTGAAGTTGGGAAATGTGCCACCCATATAAACAAGTTAATGTATAAAACACTTTTAGCCAGGTGGTTGAGTGAAGTATGTTCACAGAGGCAGTGCATGAGTGAAGTCTTCCACTTATACATAGAGGGAAAAGCATATTTCACACAAACCAAGTTCAAGTTCTAAGTTGTCTTTCAAAAACCCAAGTTGATGGGGTCTCTAATAGCATAATTGTGGTGAATGATATCTAAGTTTGGAGCATTGCTAAGACCATGCTAAAACTTCCCAACAAAGAAGAATTTTGATGTTAATGGTAGGTGCTTTGGGATATCATTGGATCTTCTGTTTGACAAGCAAAGTGTTCTGTGAGACGTTTCATGTTTTAAATAATTCACTGTAGTTTCAGGTAGAAGATACTTGAACACAAAGCAATAATGAAGACTAGAGATCCGTAATGGGGCTAGAGCTGTTGCCTAGGTAAGAAATAATGGTGATATAGTCTAGCTTGATATTGACCAAGTCAGAATGCTGAGAATAAATTTGTGACTTGTTCAAAATAAAGTAAACTGATCATGCTGGTGGATGATAAAAGTAATCTAATTCATATCAGACCATGTTTTTCTTTTCAAAACCCTGGCAACAGGACCTATATCAGAAATTTCTTGAAACTTCATCATACAGCTCAGGACAGTACCAAGAGGAATCATGCATCAATATATCCTCCCTTGCCTTCCCCCTAAGGTGTCCTTTAAGTGCTCTCTACAAATTTAATATCAAAAATGAGGGATGAATGTTTCTAGAGATATTAGGAACATGAACATGAGTTCAATGTCTATCAAGCAAGCTGCTCAAATTTGTTCTAGTGCTGTACCTTGTCTTTTATCCTAAGTGTTAAGTGTCAGAGATTGCCAGGCAAAGATTTTTTAACTAGAAATCTCCTGGGTAATTGATGCTAAAAAAGACTCATTCAATGGAGGAATTTGACAAAAATAGGATAAACGCAGCTAAAGTGGCAAAGTTCTCTTATCTTCTTGGTGTATGAGGCATATTAGAAAGATTTGAGAATGCTCACTGGGAAAAATGCATGGGAACTCTCTTCAGAGATCATGATCAATCTGCTAATAATCAAACAGTTTGGTTCCTCTGAGATACAATGTCCCCACTGTATTTCTGTTCAAATAATAAAATCGCAGTCCACCCAGGAGGAACTACAGAACTTGTATAACTTCCATGCTCTTAAGAATTTCTTTCAACTATTCTATCCAAGATTTTCTAAACATATTCTATGGAAAGTTTTAATTAAAGCTATATTTTGGTTTCAAAGAAGATAATTTCTAGAACAAGTCTTTAGCTAAAAGTATAAATCATGATTTATATTTTTGGAACTTACTCTTTTTTATTACCTCTAAACTACTCAATATATTTACTAACAGAAAAAAAATCAGTGTATAAATGTTTTAGCTGGTTTCAATCCATATGCAAGACATGGGGTTTAGTATATCAATTAACTAATAGAAAACACTTTTCAACATATAATTTTAAATCTTTCATATAAACAGTTGTTGGCTATGTTTGCCAAATATTAAAGGAAATGGAACAGTGTTGGGGAAGTCCTTTCTTCCTGTTGTAAACAATAGACAAACGGGATTTGGGAAACAAACCCAGCAAGCAAATAAGTGGAGCATCCTATTGACCACACAATAGAACAGAGGGGGCTACCAGGTGTGTCACACTCAGTCTTTTTGCAGAGACCACCTGGATTGCCTCTCCACCAATAACAGCTCCTCTGTGATCAGCTGAATCCTGGCAGGCTCTGAGGTCAGCAAACTTGTGTCACAATCCTGGCTATTTCATTTATGGGCTTTTGACTTCAGAGCTTGCAGATGTATCTTGTAGAATGGATGATGACAGTGCTTGCCTCCTGGGGTTGATGAGTCTTGAAAGTTGGGGGAAGTGAGGTTGCTAGACATTTTGTACATCTCGGAATTTATTTCCCCAGGGTGTCACGTGGAATCCATGAAGTTCTAGAAAAGCTGCAGCGGCTCCAAAGCTAGAGCAAATGTTCTGACACTCTCTCCCTCTCTCCCTCTCTCCCTCTCTCCCTCTAGCTCTCTCACTCTCTCACTCCCTCGCTCCCCCTCCCCCTCCCTCTCCCCCAACCCCTCTTCCCCTCCCCTCCCCCCCTCTCTCTGACAAAGGGATCTTTTTTTTTTCTTGAAAGGATGCACACATAGGTAGCCTCTGCAAGTCTGACCTCAACAAATCTCAACTCTCAAAACATAGTCCCGAAAATGATTGACAGCTTTAAAATCCTACTCCTCTCTGTCTCAAAACGTGTGTGGTAACAGTAGCCCTAGAGTTTTTGGCCACCACCTGACCACAGGATTGTTCTGGCAGATCTAAGAAAGACACCAGAGAAAATTATCAAGAAATACTGTTCTAGGTGACATCTTTGTGTCCTGCATCCCGTCTGAATGAAGAGACACATACAGCCCCTTCTCCGTCATGTGAGTCTGTGGCTTGGTTTGGTTTCAATTTGGGCAATTTAAGGCAGATTTGCTGTTCTTCTTACTCCAAAGTATCTTAACTAATCTACTTAAAGAAATCCAGCGAAGAGCAAAGCTCAGGAGGACAGAGCTCCAAAGAAGTCTCCTAAAAAATAAATACAAACCCTGCTGATGAATCATGACATGAGCTGTAGATCCTCCTCTTGGAATGCACTAGAATATACTTGGACACATAAGCAAAAACTTTTTCTTATGATGTTCAATAGTTCCCCTGTATCTCTGAATGACCTTTAGGGTAATAGAATATGATATAAAGCAAAAATAATGCATTTGGCGCAGAGGAGCACCCAGATTCTATTATCAGAAGAAAAGGCCTGGGACAACATCGTGAGTTAGATGATGGGGTAACAGCTCCATCTGTCCTCATCTTAGAGACTATTTAAGCACACTGGCCCTTGCTCTCAGGTGCAGCACGTAATGCATCCTGATTCTCTGCATCATGTAGTGAGGGAATAAATCACATCAACCAATTAGAAAACTATCTGCTCAGGAAAATGCTCAGGATGAGAAACTGCCCACCCCACTGCCACCAACCCCCGCCATAGAGTGGTCAATAATATCCCACCTCCAGCTATCCCACTGACAAGGAAACTAAACATTTACTAAGGTAAATGTTTCCATTTAACCTTAGTAGGATACTGCAGTAGACACAGGAAGAATCCACTGGACTCCAGCTTCTAAATGTGGCCTCCAAACACTGAAGAGTCTCTCTACTGCTGATACAAGCTTTCCACCCTCATTCTATTGAATAACTTGTCCTATTTCCTTCCAGATTAACCATGTCTGGCAATTTTTTTATGGCATTGCCTTTGGTTTTCACTTTAGCTTCTGGTGTCAACATGGCTTGGCTTAGTCAGACATCTCTTCTTCAAACTAATGAGAAGAGTAATGTAGAATGGACAACTGATCTCAATATCAAATGTACTTTTAGATTTGAGGTGATCAAGCAGATTATGATCAGTCAGTAACCTTTCTATCCTTATAAATCTAACTGCATTCTCTGAATCTGAAGTTCAAAAGATTTTAGATGTTTACTTTGTTCAACTCCCTACTCTTAAAAGAATGCAAATCGAAGGATTGATCCTTGAACGGTAGCTGGCCACTCCCACCAAACTAAAGTTTCTATTTCAGGGGACATGAAGAATTCAGTAGCCTGGATTCTGCATTTATAACCAGCTTCCAAGTGATGCTGAAGATGCCATCCCACAGATTCCAATTTGAATCACAATAGCACACAGAGTTTTCTGTGCCAGGGCCCATACTTTGTCTCCTTCCCTTCCATTCACATACCTATTCTGCTTGCCAGAGGTCAGCAGGTGATGTACCTTACAAGCTTGGTGAAATGCTGTTATATATAGTTGGTAGAGATCACCCCGTGTACTAAATAAACATAGAAAACTGTAACTGTAGAATCTAAAAATGTAAATGCCATGTCATTTGTGCACCTGTCCATATGGTCCTAACAAACCTGTGTATATGGGAGACACCCATACACACAATAAAGAGCAACCCAAATACTAGAGTTTCAGTGTTAAATAAAAATATTTTAAGGGCTTTAAATACTATAAATATCAAATGCTAAATTTTATATAGCATCTATCTCTTGGTGTTCTCAAATGCTTTATTAATTGACATAATACTTGTCTTTTAATACCTAAGACTGGAACTTGTTACCAGGTGGTGTCAGGCACCAAAAATAATCAAATTTAATTTAGTTTTCTCATTAGTTTGAAGAAGAGAAGTCTGCCCAAGCCAAGTCATGTTGACACAAGAGGCTGAAGTAAAACACAAATGGCAATGCCATAAAGAACTGCCAAGGAAGAAAGGGAATATACGAAGTCTTCCTCCAGGCTCCTCCTCTAATAAAATATCTTTCTATCTCATACACATGATCACATCCTCAAATTCAGATGCCACAGCAGGAATCTGCGAGGTAGCAACTTTGTTCCATTCAATCTCTGTACAGCTGTCTCTCACAGACAAAATGACACTGTAAGGACCATCTGATGCCGTCTACATTGGGAAAATAGCACCTCTCAAAGCAGGACCGCTGAAAACACTTCAGAGAGAATTTCAAACACCTCCTTCAAACAGCTGTCTCTAATAGCTTCACAGGACACATGACAGAAGAGGATGACATCATTTAACAACACTGCTAATTATCTGCAGTTTACATATATTATCACATTTTACATTCACCGTAACTCAATGTACGATCATCCTACTTTCTCAGATGAAACTCGAAGTTATAAAAGTAAATAATGTCTTCTCCAAAAGTCAGGGCTCAGCATCGCCTAGGTGTGGCTCCGGATTGAAGTGACTACTGAATTCTATAACCCTTTGCCTATAACCACTGCGTCTGTGCTGCTTGAACTTTAATGTGCTATTATGACCTAGGAGTCTGAACTAGACACAGGCCTTCTTCCAGTGGATTTGGATGGGATCTAATGGATTTAATTTCTTTCATCAAAATCTCAGGGGAAGGCAAAGCTGGTGATCAACAGCCATAATTTGAAAAGCAGAGTATTAGGATGGACAATGTATCCCCTAGGCTAGTTAGGAACGCTGTATCCAAAGCCAACTTTGACTGAGTTCCCAGACACCTGTATCTTAACACCCTCCTGGAGAGTCCAATGTATGTATGAGCTAGAAAAATCAATAGTGAATGTCCAGCATTTCCATATTTGTGAAATATATGCTATGATTCTTAGCTGATTAAATATGATTTTTCTTAGGGGAGAGCTTGTGTGACTTATAGAAAAATCTCACATCATCATTGACTACAAAGTTTTCTGGTTAGACAAAAGCTTTGACTGTGAAGGTAACCTTGGTCCATGGCACTGTAGTGGCTTCACAAGCTGCAATATGCCATCTCAAAGAGAAGTCACTGGGGGATGGGGAATGATGTCTTCCTAATTTCTCCTCTCCAAAACCGGCAGTACTTTTTGTGTCTTAAAATGAATCTCCCTACTGTATGCCCAAACCATATTTTTTATTTTACAAAGTGAAAAACAGTTCCACATTTTCATTCTAAGCAGTGACTAAGAAATAGACATTTTCTCTTTATTTGAGAAGAAACACATCAAACAATTAACAAACATAAAAAAGAAGATAGTTATCTTAGCTCTCCAGTTGGGATGAGCAGCAAGACTCAGAGGGAAAATTATAGTGTGTAGAAGACTCAGATACACAAAATGAAAGATTTTAATTAGATTCATTGAAATAGTAGCACAATCTTCACCCATCACATCTCTCATAATAAGCAATTACATGAATTACCTCATTGAATCCATTCAGACCTAGGCAGGCAGGTATTACTCGACCCCTAGTTTAAAGATTATATAACAGGCTTAGAGAGGAAACACAGTCTGTCCAAGATTATATGGCTAGTAGAAGCAACAGCTGAGATTTTTTAATCACACCTACAGGGTTCTAAAACAATGGTGCAGCCTCTCTCTCTCTCTCTCTCTCTCTCTCTCTCTCTCTCTCTCTCTCTCTCCCTCTCTCTCTCTCTCACCCTCTCTCTTTCTCTCTCTCTCTCTGTGTGTGTGTGTGTTCTACTGCAATATCAAAGCATGAAATGAGAGCTCTGTGTAGTTTTGTATGGTTAGTGCAGTGAAAAAAAACTATAAATTTAAACTTACAATTGATATATATTATGTTCTTATGGGGGCCACAAATGATCTCTCACTTCAAGATCATCATAACTCTCTCAAGTAACTGTCTCCATACTCATACTAGATGAGGTGATGGACATGAAAATTTCCTTTCCAAAGAAGGCTTCTATTCTATTCTAATATGGACTCCCTTTTCCCCATACATACTTGTTATCTGGGCTCATGAAGGATATTTATAATTCTACACTACTTGTCTAGCAGAATGAGAAAATCAAAGATCACATATAAGTTCATCTCCTAGCTAACCATTGTTCCAACTCCTTGCAAGCAGGTAAGTGGACCCCCTATTTAGAATAAAAGCAAAAGTTGAAAAGATAAGTTTCTTGATCTTCTGCCCTTGAAAGGGCAGGGCTATATTCTCCAACATTGCAAGACCAGAACAGAATCTTGAAACGTATACAAATAGGAAAAAACGTATACTATTCAATGAAGCAATTTCACAGAGGATACATTTAAGAAAAAACCAACCTTAAATGGCTCTAATTTTGCAAAAGTGGCATAATGACATGGAACAAAACAGCAACCAGTCTGACATCAAATTTTCCCAGTAGAACATTACAGGATTTCTGTTCTTTGGGATCATACCTGGTCCTCTAATGCTTACTGGGCATCCTCAAGGTGTGAAATGGACTTATCTCCTGAAGTCTTGGCTGTATGGAATTTTCACTACTGCAACACATTCTGGCCATAAATCGTAGACATAAACATCATCTCTCTGTAATGAATGGCATTCCTTGAAACAATAGTACTTATAGTTTCTCCCTTAAACTACAATGGAAGGCCAAAGGAAACCAAATACATAGCACAAAGCCATTTTTCTCTAGCCTCTGCTTGAAGTTGTCATTAGAGATTTGAGCCTCTGTATCTGTGTGGGACTTCCATTTGGGGCTGGCTAGTTTTGAGTCTATATTCACTTCATCCATCTGATTGATTCAAACAACTTTAATGATTCTAGCAAAAATGAAGATATTAAACACAGAGCTCATTATTAGTCAGAAGTCTGCCATGTTCCCTGCTGTATAATTAACTCCTTTCATTCAACACATTTGAAATAGCATCAATGAAGAATATTTAATTACCTCCCTCCAGAAGAAGGTCTCCACTCAGATCCAGTAGCCAGTTTTACAATGAAGTCCAATTTAAATTGTTCTTAAAATAATATGTTCACTAACTATAGGGGAAGCTTAAGTTCAGGAAATTGAAATCTTGGAAGTAGAAATTATATGACAGAACCGGAAGAAAATATATTCTTTAGCCTGTAATTTGTTGCAAAATGTGTGGAGCATTTTTAATGGCTTTGATGGCAGCATATTTTCCTAAGATATTTAAAGTATCTGGACACATGTAGACAGACAGACACACACACACACACAACTAGTGATGAGAGAAAATGCTGCATGATCATGTGTGACTAAGATGTATCATCTCAACAGTAAAATACAGAAGATAATGGTGTTTATATCAGCCTGACCTCAAGGCATTTGCAACTAGAATGTGAGAAAATAAGGACACGAATCACAGAAAGTACCAACCAGGACAATGCTTCAGATACATCCACGGGGCTAAAGAGGACACAGCACAGGTGGTTCAACAGGTGTCCCTAGTTTTTTTTTTTTAATTCTATTCAGCAAATATCACACCTGGCCATAGGACAATACATGTTTATATTACAGTAGCCTTTGGGAAAGCATTCCCCAAACCTCAACATCCAAAAGTAAATAAAGAACTGTGAACTCATGCCAGTGTTGCATGGGGCCAGGCCTGAGGATCTGCTTGCTCTTCTGGCTGTAGGAACTACTCTCTCCTTTTTGTCACCATTACTGATACCAAGACTGTGCACAGATCCAACCCTGGACATCATTTGATACTGTTTGATACTGTAATGACCATTTGGTATTTTGTAGAGAGTTATTTAGAAGGTACGCCATGCACTTGTTTTCTCTGAGAAAAGTGACATCACTTTCCACTGTTTATAGACACCTACAACTGTCAAACATAACTTTTATGTGGCTCTTTTTCCATGGCATGAATTCATGGTCCAACATCTCCAAGACTTCAGTAGACTATTCCAAGAATGGGGGAACTGTTTGGAATGGAGTTCATGCCTTCCAGTAGCAAGGCTACTATGATTGCCTTCTACCAAGATGACTTGAGATTCCTTGATTCTGTTTAGTCTTTCGCTAATATTATTTGTTTTGACTCTACAAGCTACAAAAAAAATTTGGTCATCACCCACCTACTTGAAGACACCTAATCCCAGCTCTCATGATTGCAAGCACATTCATGATAGAGACATGGAGCATATGAAGAGGCATCAAGACAGCATTATCTCTAAAGAATCTAATTACTTGGTTCAGTAGAGTTGATAGAAAAAACATAATGGAGCAAGGAGGAAGGTTTGTACAAACTAGCAAGCATAAGGAAAGGGTCCCAGCACCAAGCAAATGAAATATAAATAGTATAAGTAAATAGCCAATGCTAAGTGGAAGATAGATAAGATCAGTCTGTGAGCAGAGAAGTGCTGATTACAGGCAGCCCTGGTGGGTCCCACATATGGTAGGAATGATTTGAGGTAATAGCAGAAGATCAGCTAGCCTGTGAGATTGACTTAGGAGAGCCAAGCACTGATTAATGTAGTATGATACAACTATGATATTATATATAACGTATAATTAATATAATAGAGATACAGTCATGTAATTGCATAATCTCTTAAGATATGAATCTAACAATGCACATTTACTTTGTGTTTTAGATTGGGACCAAAACACACGCCAATTGTAGGTCACTTTAGAGGAAAAGCAGTATAGGATACAGCATGATCTTTCTCTTTTGATGTTTATTAAGTAAGAGTATGAGGGCTAGGGATAAAGTTAAGTTGTCAATGTACTTGCCATGCAAGTATAAGGATTTGAGTTTAGATCCCAAAGACATACATAAAAAACCAGGAATGGTGACATGCATCTCTAATCATAGTGCTGAGTGATAGAAATAGGAAGATCACTGTCTAGATGTCTTGGTAATTTACTAAGAAATCGCATCTCGTAAGATTGAGAATATTATTTTCTTTTATATGGATACTTTCTTAATTTACATTTTAAATGTTATTCCCTTTCCAGTCCCCCCCCCCGAAATCTCCTATCCCAGCCTCCCTCCCCCTGTTTCTATGAGGGTGTTCCTCCACACACCTACCCACTCTCACCTCCCAGCCCTCAATTCCCCTACACTGGGGCAATCTATCAAGCCTTTATAGGACAAAGGACCTCTCCTCCCATTGATGCTACATATGCAGTTGGAGCCATATGTACTCCTTTGTTGATGACTTAGTCCCTGGCAGCTCTGGGGGGTCTGGTTAGTTGATATTGTTGTTCTTCCTATGGGGTTGCAAACCCCTTCATCTCCTTCAGTCCTTTCTCTAACTCCTCTGTTGGAGAATAATTAAAGAAGATACCTATTGTCAATGTCAGTGTGTAGCCTTCACATACAGACATGTACACACACACACACACACACACACACACACACACACACACACCACACAGAAGGAATATGGACATCCAGGCCTAATAGGGTGAATGTGAAAGAAATGTAGGGATGCAGGACTTTCTATGCACCTTCTGTTTAGATAAACAAAACCAACTAATGTCAGAATCTCCGTATCATTTTTCTCCCCACATTGCTTCCTTTAATGAAAATAGAGGGGGAGGAGTTAAGAAAACAAGCAGTTATCCAGGACAAGCGTATCACTCTGCACCTGCCCAAATACATACATCTCATATTGTTAACCAATTATTGTTCTTAAAATAAGAGCATATCCCCTATAGCCAAAACTTACCCTCTGAGGTAGCAATAGCCCAGTCTTTTATATCAGTTAGGAGTGTGCTGATGTTGTATGGCTCCAAGGACAAGAGATCCCTCTGGCAACAAGGAGGCTGATCAAGCTCACCTCTCAGTCATGGTCTGATGATAGTTGGTAATATTAATTTTGCTCTAGGGCCACACAACTTTATCCCTAGCCTAGTGTTTAATAAATAAAAACAAACAATAACTAATCTTCTTAAATATTTTATATCAGTTTACAGAAAAAGGATGTTAATTGTCCGCATCCAAACAAGCAACAATTCACCATTTGGATGGATGCACAGCTTCTTGTTCTGATTTATGAAGCCAACACTTAAGAAAGCAGAGGGCATCATGATAATGTTACACTGTGCTCAGTACTTGTGCTCTGGGAGAGCCACACTTGCCTGGACCCCTAGAGTACCTTCCTCCTCTCTCATTTTTCCAATTTAATATATATATATATATATATATATATATATATATATATATATATATATAAAATAGGCTATAAGTCAGGATGCTCTCTTAAAAACACGAATAAGCTTTTATTAAATCCAAAGTCAGTGTGTTTATCTACAAAGTCATTCAACAGGACTCCCCTGGACCCTGCTTTAACCCTGATATGCCATGATGTTTTAGTCACCTGCTCCCAGCTGTTTCTTAAAGAAATTAAATACACACGTGTGTCGGGGAGACTGTACCTGTTATTACCCAAGTTGGAATGCAGCCCTGGATATTCTTTGTGGTTCTTGCTTTGCTCCATCAGGGGTCTTTCAATACTATTAGCACAAAGAAGCCCCCACCAGTCACTCTGTCCAGAATCACAGTCCCAGAGCCCATTGTCCATTCCTCCACACTACTTTCTTCTTCATCACACTAACCATCCTTTAAGGTACTTACCTATTCATCCCTAGCTAAACCTCCATATCCTTGGTTGTTGCTTTGCTGCAGGCAAGGATTCTGTACTGTTGTTGTGTTGTTAGGCCTTGCATTGAGGCTAGGGCATAGCAGGCATGCTTGGGGCCTCTGCGAGTGATTGCCCTATACGAGTGTTCTGCTTTTAACTTCATATATTTACTTTTTTATGGGTATGTAAAATAATCATGGAAGCACAGCTTTTCAAGGCTGAAGATAAGCAGTCAGCATTTCATAGGGGAAAGAACTTGGCAGGGAGAGGTGTACAGCAAGTTGACATTAATTTAAATCCCGTCCTGTCGTAGCATTTTCTGTATTGGAACTCCAATATGGACCCTGAAATCAGGACTCCACTTGAATGGCACTGAATGAGGACATCTGAAGATAATGGAAAATCTCAGAGTATCATTCTAAATGATTGGGACTCCTCTCAGAGAGCCATCAGGGTTGTCCCTACACATTCTAGTGCCTGGGTTGGACACAGGAGAAGGCCAGACTGAGAACTAGCAGTTAACACTTGTAAGAAGAAGGGAATGTATAAGCATAACTTCTTCTCACCTCCTTAGTATCTCACCACAATCCCAATCAGGCCATCAACTACTGGTGGAGGACTCATTACCCCAGCCTTCCTCCCCAGGCTCCTCACCAATAGAAAGGAGAAGGGCTCCACCCACTCCATCATCTTAATCAGCAACTTAGAAAACAGTGCCACATAAAACAGCAGCCAACCTGAAAAAGTGCAGTAATTGCAATAGCACTGCTAACTAACCATTCAGCTCGACTTCTACATAATTAAGAAGGTGGTTTATGACAGGCATTTGTGGCATTTAAAACATTAAAAGGAAAAGTAGCAGATCACGCCGCACCAGGAGCTGAATGCAGAGGAGGCGGAGAGGAATAAGACTGAACACCAAGAAAACAATCTCCTTTCTTAGTGCAGTCTTTTTTTTTCCTACAACAGTCTCCTTTTTTTCTCTCTCTCCAGTTTTCTTTCTTTTTTTTTTTTTCTTTCCCTTCCTGCAAAATGAGTAGCCAAGGGGATAATTTAGCAACTGGGCTTTTGCAAAGGTAGCTGCTGTGTGCTTAAATTACCAGAGAAACGCTTTCAATTGCTCCTTTTTAGAATGAAGGCGCTGCATGGTATTTTCCCAGGATTGGAGCTTTGCACTCAGCAGGAGGGTCAGGGGAGTGATGGGATGCAGGATGGGGGAGGAGAGAAGAATGGTTGGGAGGATAAAACTCCAGTTTACCTACTTGGAGATGCAATGTTAGAGAACACAGGAAAGGGTGGTCATTATATATGTAAGGAAGACATCCCACGTGGCACCTCCCCTAAAGGCTTCTGATAAAACAAATCATTCTTCTAGCCAACAAATCGTTACTGAGCCCCTACTGTGTGACAGACACTGGGATGCATGCTACATATACAAAAATATAGACGGAAGTCAATTATGCTGTCATGAAGATCTCGGGGCCAATTGATAGACGCAACCTAGAGAATCAGAACCTAATGTGGACAAGCAGGGACACATTAGTAAGTGACCAGAAAACTGAGAGGACACAATGAGTCCATTCAGAGAAAGATTCCCAGACAGCAGCAGGTATTAAAGTAATGTCTCTAAATGAAAGAGTCAATAAACGATAGTTAAGTCAACTCATCCCTAAGTAAGATATTGTCTGAGACTTCAAACATGAGTCGTTAGTTAACTAGTCACTCCCAGCAAAGGCAGCAGCATACAGAGAGGTCTGCAAGCTGGAAATGCTGAGGACCCAGGATGAGCTGGGGATGAACTTGTGGTGAGTGCCAGGAATTTGTTGCACTGGTATCTCCAAGGCCCTGTTGTTTTCTAAGCAGAAGTTTGATGTGAGCAAGAGGATGAAAGCAAGTAAATGAAAGCTGTCAATCAGAAGCAAATGAGTCAGGGTGAAACCTTTCACGATAGATGAGGCAGGGAGGTGGGAACATCCCAATAAGGACTACTGCAGTCATCCAGTTCCAAGATCTGCATGCTCTGACACTGGTCAAGGCCCTACCCCGGAGGAGTGGAGAGTAGAATGTAGCTGTACACTCCGGCAACAGAATTAAATCCATGTCAAATTCCTACTCATAAGATAACACAGAAGCCCTACTAACTAAACAGCATATACTCTCTCCTGAGAACATAGCAGAATGGATGTGTCCATCTGAGTCAAATACTGTTTAAATGCCCTTACTCTGACAGTAGCAAAGCAGATCACATGTCTAGTGTATTCATATACATATACACAGATACAGATACACATGTACAAATGACACCCACTCCTACAGGCACATGATGTAAAGGCCTTAAAGATGTACAAAAGCACCCAGATTTCCTTTTTTAGATACTTTGAGCAAGAGGACATGTGTTCTTTGATATTTCTTTATAGAGACCTAGACAGAATGAGAGATAGCAACCAATAACTTGACAGTGTGAAACTCATTCTGAAAACATGCATTGAAACCAGAATTTTAGCATTAAAAATTTTAGAAATTTCAACATCACCCTTGAGAGTTCACATCTCTAATCTGATGCAAATTCAAGGCTAGAGAGACTTGACCACATAGTAAAATCCAGGCCCACCTATGATGTAGAATGAGACCTTGCCTCAAAAAGAAAAACAAAAACAAAAAACGAAAAAAGTAATATAAGTATGCATTAAATTAAATGAAGAGCATGATGATCATAGAATTTGACACATATCTAAATTTTCCTGTTCCAGTTTACTGTAGATTTTCTAGGGATAACTACAGCTGAACCAAAGCATCTGAACCCTGCTTACAGTCCTCATGTAGAAGAAAATGATTACCAGTAGCAGTCATATACACAGCCCTAAATTACTAAAGGAAACACATTGGAAGGCTTCTGATGTCTGTGGATCACCTGACATCAATGAGGAGTCTGCAAAATGGAGAGTCCATCAACCAGCCAGCCCAGGTATTATAAAATGTAGTGTGTGCTTTGTAGAATAGAACAGTGGGGGAGGAAAAAAAAAAAAAAAGAACTGAAATTCTCCAAGTGAATTAGTGGCTGAATCAACAAATATTTTATTGATGAGGGGTGTTTGTTTGTTTGTTTGTTTGTTTGTTTTTATCTGCCTCAGCTGAAGGTGAAGGTCAAGCAACATTTTGAACAGGAATTCCTTCTTAGTCAATGTATTTATGTTGTTCTGCTCCAGCACTCTGGCCAGAAATGGGTCTTTTAAGGGCCCCAGAAAAAAATTAAAGAAAGGCCAACTATTAAGTCAGTTTACAAAACAACAAGGGGTAAACCCAGATGGGTAAGTGAGCAGGGAATTACAGCCTCTTTCCTCCCTTCTCTTTGTTGTGCATTCTCCATTAGAGGTTATATCTGTGTAGGTGGTGATGCAATTCCTCTGTCTGTAAAGATTAGATGCATAACTTCCTGCTGATGGCTCCTCTCCTCAATGTTAAGGTCCCATTTTAAATGCCATGGGTACTCTCTCTAGCCCAACTCCAAATCGAATAATTTCTCCCCCCCCCCCAATTCTGATGCCACCTTAAATCAGTAGCCCACCAACCCTCTTTGTCTATAGTGCAAATAAAAGATATAAGGCCATGGCCTGAGAAGGAATAAAGGCTTCTGTTTTGTAGCCATGTGAAAACCAGACCTTACAACTGCCCTTGCTTTTCCTGCCTTCTTCTCTTCTCTCTTCGTTTCCCTTTCTTTTCTGTTCTTTTTCTTTTATGACCTATAAGCCCTATATCAAGTCTTCCTTTAAAATCTTCTCAAACCAAATTACTCTACTACTGTAGATCCCCCTCTTAACCCTCCCATCTCCTGTTCCCTTGCAGCCTATTGTATAGTGGTTTCAGAATTCGGCTCTAAATGCCTGCTGGATTTATCCTTTTTAGCCCCTCTGTACTCACTTACTAAAACTTTCCATTGATCATTTAAACTCAACGTGCAGGAGTGTGATCACTTTGTCACCCAGAAGACAATATTCAAATATTTTCATCTAGATCTTCATAACTTTGCTTTCCTGACCTATGTTCCACTCATAAGAACGACCACCAACCCCCAACAAATTTACACTTTCTGGGCCCTCCATTCACTAGAGTTCATCAAACAGTCCACAGTCTAGATCCTGGCTGGACAACTTTTGTAAATGGAGTTCTATTAGAACAAAGCCAACTCATTTGTTTATGTCTACTTCCAACAATTGGGTAGTTAGGATACAGCCAATGTGAAGCCCAGGGCTATCTTCAAAGGTCTGCCATCTGTAAAATTGACTCATAGGTCCCTTATACTTCGTTGTTGGTTCATTGTTTCCTGTCTTAATTTTTTTCCAAACTTTTAATAAGTTAAGTTGTTAATAAGTTTACTATATGAGATAGTCAATTGACCTTTTGGAGACTAAACAACCATCTCATAGGGGTGGTCTTAGACCATCAAAAACATATTTATATTACAATTCACAACAGTAGCAAAATTCCAGTTATAAAGCAACAATAAAAAATAGTTTTATAGTTTTGAGTACATATAACATAAAGAACTGTACTAAAGGTTTATTTAGGAGAGGTGAGAAACACTGGAACATAAAGAAAGGGACTATGTAACCCTATGAGTATACATAACAGACTCATTCATTGCCTTTTGTATCACATATTTAATTGGAGTTGGGGGGGGATGGCACCATGGTCGAGCATAGCTTGAGACATCTCAGAAGGAAATATCCTTCTATCATGTGGGTACTGAGAATCAAACTCAGATTATGTCTATTGGCAGCAAGCAACTTTGACATCTGAGCCATCTCACAAGCCCTGTTGGGTATTTTCTAATACCCTGTAGCAAATATGTCTGCAATACCTCGTGAATATGGGACTCAGGGTCACCCATGATTCATATTTAATGAGATTCAATGCATGTACAACTTTGATTGCATCAACTATTGGTAATCATGGACTCTGAACACCCTTAGAAGCTATGTTTCCTGTTGTCCTTAATAGAGAGAACATAATGAAATTCTAAGAAATACAAATGACCAAAGATTCTGATCATATCCTTCCTTTCTGCTATTTGTATGAATTAATCAGTCACCAATTGAAACAAAACCAGCGTTACAGTTACTGTTTTGGTTTGAATGCATAATGTCCCCTATAGGTACACACATTTGAAAGTGTGTTTCCCAGTTGGTCTATGTTTAGATGTTGTGGCCATGGTATCTTTAAGAGGTTATGTCATACTGGAAGAAGGGGATCACTGGAGACAGACTTTCAGGCTTCACAGGCAACCCTGCAGTTCTGTCTACATTTTTCTTGACTGCAGAGACAATGTGTCCAGCCACCTCATGTTTCTTCTTCCATGCCTTCTCCACCATTGTGGACTGGATTTCTCCTGCAACTGTGAGCCAAGGATTGTTACACAGAGAAGCCCTGTCTAGAAAATCAAAGCCAGAACCAAACCAAACCAAAACAACCCCAAGCAAACAAAAAAGTGAAAGGAAAATAGGTAAAATAGCCTGTGCCACCTGATCGTAATGTGATTGTCATGTCATAAAGTTCCCTGTGCCCTTGTGCTCCTATGACTGCATCTGATCTTCACGACCCACCCAAACCTCCAGGCTGTTGCCAGGCTTTGGACAGTGGGGCTGATGTTACTCTTTTAAGTTGTACCTGTACGCTGTGACCTTGAGAATGTGCTACATTCAACTTTGTGATGCCTACTATAGCATCCCCCCTTATTCTCAAACTTTTCTGATTATTTCTACCATTACCAACAAGGCACTTGAGGAAAGCAAGCAAAAACAAAAGAGAGGAATGAAGAACAATCATATCGTGTTCCTGTACTTGGACCAACATTAAAGCCAAAAATTGATGAAGCCTTTTTAAAAACTGTGAATTCATATATGAGAATCCAAATAATGTGTCATCAATCAGGTGTTTGTTTAATTCTATCAAAGGAGCTCTCTCCCTTCCACCCACATGCATACTTTAAAAATGTCTACAAATATGTGACCAGTAAAATGATACGTGGTAAATGTAATTCATGTAATGGAAAACATGGGGGAAATTACTATGGAAATTCTATAGCTGTCAGTTGGAAGAGGATGGACTTCCTTGAACAGGAACAGCATCCAGCTTGGCGGAGAAGGACGCCATTTGTCCATTAGCTGTAGGAAGATTGTTGTTGGTGAAGGGAACTCCACAAAGGACCTGGAAATATGTATCTTTATATTTTCATGAGCATGCACTAAATCAATTCCACTGTGGCTGAACTGAGAAGGTTGAGATGGTCTCATGTCTGGTTCCCTATGATGGTAGAAAAAGGAAGAAGTTGTAAACCTTCACACTTACCTCTCCTTGCCTGGCCTTTTGAGGTAAGAAGCTTTATGGCTTTATTAAGAAAGATAAGAATCTATGTCAAAAAACCTTAAGCAGAGGAATAGACCCATCCCAAACACTGGGAGTCCTCGCAAGTGGCAAATGCAACGAATTACCCTCGGCATATAAGGAGCCCTTTAAGGACATCAAGGGAAACTGATGCTACCTAAATGGCTGGCTTTTCCTGAGCTGTCATCCACGGACACATGGTTCAGGAGCAAAGAGGGATGAAGTGAGGGAGTAAAAGTCAGGCCAAGGCTGCTCCTGGCTTCCCACTTTACAATGAGAAGATGACTACACACGTTTGTACTGCTTTTTGAAAGAATAAAAAGAGAGCAACAATTGATGGTGGGATGCAATGGAATGGGGTCTGAGGGAAAGTTTCAGTCATAGACGACAGTTGCACAAAAAGTGTTAAACCACTGTAGACCATGAAAAGTGTTAAACCACTGTAGACCATGAAAAGTGTTAAACCACTGTAGACCATGAAAAGTGTTAAACCACTGTAGACCATGAAAATACTAAGGGATATTCTTCTTGTTGTTGTTGTTTGTTTGTTTTGGCTTTTTTCAAAAATTATTATTTCATACCCTCTAAATCTCTGCCTATGGATAAAACCAAGACAACATACTCAGGCACATAGGTGCCAACTGGCAGGTGTCCATAATTTGGCATCCATCATTGCCAGGTGGCTTTATCACAAGGCAAACATGGGGCTTTTATGTTCGTCTCAAAGAGGGATTTGGGAGGCATCTGGAGCAAAGAAGGGAACAAAAGGGGCAGAAATGGACCAAGGTGACAATCTCCCATTATTCCTTCCTTTTATCTCAAATGTCATTTCCAAAAAATAAATAAAAATAGAGAAGAAGGGTTCCTGTCTCATGTGCTTGGAAGAATAAACTATGAGGTAGGAACTAAAGTAGCAGAGCAGAAAGCATGAGAGCCTTTTTGGGTGAGACGTCTAAATTCAGACCTTTGCAAGTTATGAGTTGTCCTGGCTTTAGGCTTTCTTCCTGTGTGATGGGAAGAATGCTGTCCACTCTCATAGTGCTGTCGCTGGGCTAAACAATAATGTGGGATATGTACCTAGTCCAGTGCCAGACACATTGCTGGCACCTAATAAGCAGTGCTGTTAATGTGATTTACGGAGATGGACTAGGGACCCATTTATGCATTGAGGTCCTAAAAGGGAAAGGGAATGAGATTGTGCACCCTGTGGCCTCTGATGCCTTATCCGAAATACATTATCATCACTTCCAAGTCTTGAATTATGTAAAACACATCCCTGTGGTGCAAATACTAAGCAAATGGTAATGATGTCACTTTGGCAAAGAATGTAAATATCAATGCAAATGGACGGCCCTGGGAAGGGCAGTCACTTTTATCTCACCACTGCAGCAAGCTCCCTAGAAGACTGAGACATCAGAACCTTAATGTGAGAGGGTGCACACAGACCCTACTTTCTGCAGTGCCAGGGAGACCAGCTCTTTCTCTGCACAGCTAAAGGGAAATGGTGATTTACAATTGTCCTGTCCTCTTGCAGACAAGATGGCATTGTGTACAGTACACAAGTCAGAGTGTGAACTATAGCACATATGCAAGGTGCCACATCTAAGTGGCAGGCTGCCTCTAGCCCTGAATGTCTGTTCTAGGCAATGCCTTTGGGGGATGGATGACAGCTGCAATCTTGACAGGATGAGAGCATGAGAGCCTTTTGAACAAGTTTGGGTACCTGTGTACATTTTCACCTAGGGCAAAAATTAGACTGTCTGCTTACAGATTGCCAGACAAGGCAAGATAAAATGAAAACTTCTATGAAAACACTAAATGATATTAGGGATTGTCAAGTTATTCCATATGAATGCTTATTTTCCTGTTTAAACATAAGTACAGACACTTTAATTATCTGCCACTGCTTGCTGTGAGTTCTGGAATTTACCAAGCACATAGCCACTACCACCACCAATCCAAACAGTACACAACAGGGTTATTCTTTGAGCACTTGCAGAATAGGATGGAGAACGAGAAGGACCAACTGGGGAGATCAGCATGGACCCTTTGCTACCTGTGGGTGCTGGCATGATGCAGAAATTGTTCTCAGCTTCCTAGCTTAAATGCATCAGAGCAACATGTCTCCTTATCTTTAGCATCAGAATTCCAGGGCTATGAAGTCACAGTTTTCCAAGTGGCCAAACAAATGCCACTTGTGAAGAAAAAGAAAGTCCATAAAATAGCTTACTTTGATGTTTCTTTTTCCACAGCCTCACCAGAAACAAACAAACAAACAAAACATAATAAAGTAGGCCAGAGAATAGAGTGGAGATAACAGAAATAAAAGTCAGAGATAAATGTATACAGACAAATACAAACCTTATGTTTCAATGAATAATTCAGAATCGGCACTGTGTTCATGCTTTAGACAAAGAAAGCAAGTGAAGATTTTAAAAGACAAAGACCTCCAGTAACTCCTTGTTGATTCCCTGGAGCTAGTTTCTTTTCTTATTACACATGCACACATGCACATATGTAATGCACTCAAATAGCTATAGATATATAGAAATCAACCTGAAAGAAACACATTCATGTTCCAAAGACTGAACAAGGCAATTTGCTTAGATATTGGGAAATTATATGTACAACTTGTGAATGTAAGGCCAGAGCTTCAGCTCACTTGGTAGAGTGATTGCCGGGGCCGTGCATAATTGTATCACCAGGCATACAACACAGCACAAACCAGGAATGGTGGTATATGCCTATAATCCCAGTCGGTCAGAGTTTAAACTGGAGGATCAGAAATTCAAGGTCACCTTCTGCTATATAGTGAGCTCAGAGTATCCTGGAATACATGTTAGATGGTCATTCAAAATCACCAAATATATACAGACGTTCTTGAGGTAAAGATGTCTTAATGACTGTTTGGCTCAAGAGCCTCCCATTCCAAATGTGCCTGACTGAGGACACCAAGCCTGTGCGTCCGTGTTCTTTCTGACATCGTGCGATTGAACATTTCTAAGCCTAGTGCACATATCCTCTGTCCCTGTTTCACAGAATCGAAGTGATGCTGACACAATTCCCAGGGTTTTGATTTTGTTTCGTTTTGTTTTGTTTTTTGATGCAGAAATTCCATGGTATCTGACGGACACACCTGGAATCTCCGTCAACAACATTTATCTAAATGAACCGAGTATTTTCACTTCTCACAAGTGTGTTTCTTCTTCGGATTAATTGGTATTTTGAGTTCCCCAAGGAACTCGCTTCCCTGAAATGGAGTGTAAATGTCTGGTTTTATTAATATCATTTCTCTGCTTTTCAGGAAAGGATGGTAAACGTTTCCCATATCAGTTACCAGCTCTCAAGTTTTCTCAGAGATCTCAGGAGCCTGATCCCTCTTAATTGAATTCAACACGATTTCCCAGCAAGCCTTTCTAAGGCAAAAGCAAAGAGCAAAGACAGCAAGGGCTTCTGCACCTGTGCTTAGATTTGCAAATCGGTTTGTCTTAGAATCCTTGATTCTGCATTGTCAAAGCTCATCCTCCATGCTCCTGGTGTTTAACACCTGCCTTCAGTGTTACTGAGCAATAAAAATGGTTAAGATGGTTTGCTGCTAATTGGTCACCCTTCTGAATAAACAAATGCTACTATATTAAACTTCTTGTTAGAGGAGGTAGACACTCTATCAATAACAATGTAACCTTCTAGGAATAGTGCCCCGCAGGTCTCAACCAAGGGTAGGAACCCTAATGTTTCATGCTTCATTGCCTCTCTGTTCAATTTGTTAGAAAGAGCTCCTTGATGTTGAGTAATAGCTGGCCTTCCTACTCTAAGCATAGATCCTATGAGAACTGTACTGTGCACAGCGATTCTTCATTGGATGTTACCAAACCACTCTAACAGGTGTTTGGTCAGGCATCCATATCTTGCCATCAGAGCCAACGGTTCTGAGATGTCTATTCCCCGTGCTCATCTACAAAACAGTGCTGCAGAATAGAACCTCATCTTCAGAGCCTAATACTTTCTCAGTGCTGTGAGATGCCTAGATACCACACCTTTCAGTGTTGAACCAAAACTAAGTTCAATGGAATTCCTTAGAGTCTACATTTCTTTGAGCATCTGATGGCCCATCACTGACTTTGTGTGCCACTGAAATTCCTGACTTGTTTCACAGCAGACCTTCCCTACACTAGTGGTGCTTTCTTACCTGTTTCTTTTAATCAGAGAAACCAGAAATTCAAATCACAGAGATCCAAGTTTTCCTATAGTTATATTTTCAAGCCTATGGTCTTCAACTTGGTATGTTTTACTTTTTAATCTTCCTATCTATAAAAGAGTTGTTAATTCCATTTGGAATTATCCAACTGAAGGTGTTTTGATCTGCTATTAGTATCATTTGAATATCTGGGCCAATGTGTATTCAGCACATTCTTATGAGCTCTGCGAAACAATAGAAAGAAGACATTATCAAGGATCACTATCAAGGGCTTCTAATCTGATCACTGTCAAAGACAGCTGGCAGTATTTCAAACTCTCTCGGAATTAACTGTCAGTGTACATACTTTCTTTAGAGTTTATTTTGTTACTAAATCTTATAGCCACCCACCCACTGCAAGAGACAATAATGTCATGAAGTGTCTCTATGTCAGCATGAGTTACCAAAAGGACTCACAAAAAGAACTGTTCTCTAATCACCTGGACACATTATGATATGTAAGTTTATGAATGATATGTGTATATAAAAACCTTTGGGATGTTTCAAGAACCCTTCTAAATATTCACTGAAATAATTAAAATAAAAAGCATAGAATTGGAAAAAAAAAATCATCCCAGCATTTTCACATAGAATGCCCTTCCTTTTAGAAATCTATTCAACAGTATCAACTTCCAATAGTTCCTCCAAGAAGGGTGGGGCCACACACTCGCACATATGTGAGAAGTACTAATAAGACTTAGAGATTATTAATAACAATAAAATGAAAAAAGAGAAGATGAACTTGGGATGGATTGGGCAGGGCACTAGAGGTCCTAGTGGTGGAAGGAAGGAGTGGTGGATCACATGGTTAATGTACATTGTTTAAGAATATGAAACTTAAAATAGATAAAAATATTATTCAGTTAAAAAATTTCATTAAAAAGAGTTTAAAAAGATCAGTTTAACAAAAAAGGTCTATTAAGTTATACATTTCACTAAATGTGTTAGGCTCCAGTGCCTGGCAGGGAAATGGCTTTATTGTTGGGAGTAATTTGAAAAAATAGATAGGAGGAAAAAGGAAAAAAGTGAAGAAAAATAATGCTATATTTAGGGTTCCTTTAAAAAAAAAATGAAAAACTATTGTGTAATTTGACCTTCACTGTGAATAAATGTTCTTCAGTGCATCTATTCAGGGGACCACAATGTTTAAAGACAACAAAGATGTCTGTGTATTGAGGAACAAACCACACTAACACATGAGCATCATCAAAGCAATTAAAATCTCCAAATCATGTCCAGACCATAGGTGGGTTAAAAAGCCTAAAAATGAGTTCACTCAAGAAGGTGTCACTTAATAACAACAAGGTCCTGTGGTAGGTCAACACTGAAGAAAGTAACATCCCCAATGCTGAGGGAGAAAATGGAGGGATGTTGCTTTAAAAAACAATTCTTAGTGTGCAATCAGTGTCATTACCCACAATCACACCCTGTGTTGATTCTCCTGGTATATCTGTAAAACTGTAGGAAACTGGCAAAAGTCACCTGCTTATCTTACTTTAGGTTGGACAGGGGCAATGCAGAAGGATTCCAATAGAGCCCTGCCCCATTTTAACCTCAGTCTACCTCCCTCCAGCTTGACTCATTCATTAGCAATGCAGAAACTGTAACCACTACTCTATGGCCCTGGCCAGCTGTAAAATTTGATGATCAAACTGCCAAGTGACTGAAGCAAACACTCCACTTAGAACAGTGGACTCCTGCCTACTTAAAGTACAGATCATACTTCCTGTGAGGGAGAATGGCTTGTGTATTTGCTTATGGGTATTTGCATGTTAATAACCACCAAGCTCTGCTTCCCTGAATAGCTTTTCAAAGGCATGTTCTCACTGAACATGGGGAAGTGGGAAATTGTAGTAATTAATTAGTCACCTTGGGCGAAACTACAGAACGTATGTATTTGCCAATTTCATATTTTAATCTGAATTATTTGTTAATGTCTTCTCTAATTTTGTCAGTATGGCTGTGATTTTTCTATTTTTATTTAGGAGCAAAGATATAAATTATTTTGAGTGAAAAGGGAACCACATTAGAGCAGCCATGTTCTTAAGCAAAATAGAAATGGGAGAAATATACACTATGAAAGCTAGAGGCTGAATCTGTCACTCAGGGGCATTTTAGAGTATATTCTATCTAGACAGAATCCTGCCAGACTAGTAAGAAATCTGTTCCTTAAATGAGGACGATTATTAGCAGAGTTGGTCAAGAGAGAATGCAGTTCATGCAGAGGGTAATGACATTGTTACACTCAATTGCAGAGAGGACTTTAAATATCCATAATTGATTCAAGCCATTATTATAACCTTGGCCCTGCCTAAAAGCAACACACATAAAATTACAACATTGTTAATAATTACTCCAAAAGACTAGAGTCTGCCTTTACAAAAGGCCTTAAGATCCCATGGAAAGGACAAGACTACATCTGAGACCTTTACACCTGGTTTTAGTAACTAAACATTCTCTTACTTTGCATATATCAACCCTGCTAACCTATCAGGTCCAATTCTACTCTGCAGTTTTTACTGTTGTTAACTACTGATTGGTAATTTATTTCTCTTTCTAAGAGCTCATGCAAGGCCTGAGCTTCTCTCCATTGAATCAGCTTGTCCTAAGGATACAGCTAAACCTGCCTTTGATCAGTATTTAATCCTTGTAGATGCTCAGGGTATAGTTTGGTATCTGTAAGAAAGCGATTATAAAGGATAGAGAATAGCTTCTGCTAGCCCAAGAACTAACCAATGAGAATTCTCTGTTTCTTTTTGCTTCACAGATGAGGGATCATATTTTAAAAAGGTGAAACTTGAAAGTCTCTTCATAGTTTTAATTAAGCAAAAAGAGGTGGGCTGCAAGTCTAGTAGATTTTTCTCTTTCAGAGGCTCTTTCAGAAACAGAATTGCAATATGGACAGAAAAGAAGGGGCCATAGACTGACCTGCCTGTGTTTATAGGTAACATGGCTTTGGCAGACATTATTGGATGGCTATATAAAACATTGCCCGGAAGCAAATAACCATCAAATGTGGTCAAAAATAAACTGAGCATAAAGAAAAGAATATAATATGAATATTAATATTCAACGATTAAGATATAACTACAAAGAAGGGAAGGCACTACTTAGAGAGGATGAAGTTCCATAAATGAGAGTAATGAGCCAAGAAATTATAAAAGCGAAATGTAACATGGGAACAGGAAAATTTCCGCTGGGGCTAACCAGAAAAATCCAGAGAAGCAATAGATACCCAATAATACTCAACAATTATTCAGAATTTGCAGAAATAATGTTCCAGAGAAGTTTAGAAACACAGCAATAGACATACAAAACTTCTAAAACGTGTCCCTAGTTCTGACCTGGATTTTCCTGTTGGGAATACCTAGTAAAGTAACAATGTACTGCTCAGTCTCCAGCCCATCTTACAAACATGATAAAGGCTGAGGAATGCCTCAAGGTTGACAATTAATGTTGATCTAAATCTTAATGACAATGCTAAATGGGAGAGAAACATTCTGGTGGCATTCCAAAGATAGGGTGTCAGGACTTTCCTAACAGGATGGACAGAATAATTCAGTTTGGCACAGACCATGAGACACAACATGTCAGAGCTTCCCTTTGTACAGTTGCTAGGGCAGAAGCCTGAACTGAAATCAGCTCATCCTCTTCTCGCTGCTTCTCCATGCGACCCCCCCAAGAGCCTATGGCCCTCATTGTACTTGTTGAGAGGCCCTGGCTTAGAGCAGACAACATCATTCCTTGCTTGGACTGAGGGTAAATTTAATAATTTGATTTGTTTTTTGTTTTTTGCTTTCTTAATCTTATTGCAATCTAACTTGAAATGCATCTGTGCAAAATCCTACATGGAGATTTTCACTGCAACAGTGAGTGATATCATCAATGCTTAGTTCTATCATTAGTAAAATCTATGTTTCTCATGTTACTCTAGTCATCATCAATTAAAGTTCCTGAGCAACCAGCCCATAACGTATATGTATTTATGATTGATAGACAATTAGCCAGCATTATACTATATTAAGTACATTATGAACTGTACTTTAATCAAAAGGTATAATCATTGTGTAAAAATAAATATAACTGGGCATTCTGAAGTTTTTCTTATCCAAGCCCTCTTTGCAGTAAATGTTCCTTATGCTAAGTGCTTACCCATCAAACAGAATGGCACAGTTGAATTATGTTTTTCATTAAAAAAAATGGCTTAGAAGTCTCCCAGCATATCATTATGTAAACTTATATGGACATAGAGTTACTGTAGAAGTTGTGAGTTAAGATGAACTCACATGGAAGTACATTGGGTGGTCCCAGGTGTCCTTAGAGAAGACACAGTTGCTTGGGGAAGGGCGATGTTATATGGCAGTAAAATAGACCTAAAGGCACTGTGGCCAAAAACCAAGGAATGCCAAAGTCTGCTAATGGCAGAAAGTTCACCAAAAGCAAGGAAGGACCTTTCTAAATGCTTCCAGAGAGATAACAGCCCCATTGAAGCCTTGATTCTGGACTTTACACCTCTAGAGTATACAAGTATTTTTTAATTGATTTTTAGCTACTCTGTATTATGATACACTAAAAGAGCAAATATCAAAGCCTTCTGAACAACAGAGCATGAAGAATAAATAACATACCCACGTTGAGTCTTCTCTCACTGTCACATTTTAATAAAGAGAGAGAAAAGAAAGTCAGGGAAAGAGAAGAGATACAGCAAGAGCAGAGGGACAGGGGGAGAAAAGAGGAAGAAAAAGCAGAAGGAAGCCAGCATAGAGAGAACAGATTAGATATAATGAAAAAGTCAAGTATAATTGACCAAAGATACTTTAGAAGTAAACTTTCATCTTGCAACAATCAACACTTGGGGGTCAGCATCCCTGGACGTATATCTAACTGATTACATCAATTATTAAAACGTCACAGATATATTTCTAATTGGACAGCAAAAGGTCAATGCTTCAAACTCAACCTGACCACTGTCCATCCTGTCCTCGATCCCTTCCATGAGTTAGTCACTCATAGATAATTATCTTAATATCTATTGTATTATCTCATCAGGCAACTTGAGACCAATTTGATTGTGATGAGACCCAGGCCCTGTCTGGTGCTGAATACTTTTAATATCACCCCTGCCAAAATATCTACCTGAGATTTTTTTTTGCCTTAATTGTTTGCTAAATAGTCCTAACTAAGACCCATGTGTGCAGTCATAAAGGAATTCCTGTTCTGTGTGTTCATTTTCTTTGTATCAGCATCAAATGTTCACTGTGAGGCAAAACTGAGATGCATCTAAAAAGTATTTGAAACCAGGAACTGTTTACACAACTCTTTTGCAATATAAAATCACATTTTTCCCTGCCTTCTCAATCATATTCCTCTTTTAAAAACACAGGTGGTGGCAGATTTTAAAAAAAGATGAAGAAGAAAAAGAAGTGGGAAATGACACTTGCCTCCTGATTTAGAATCACTCTTCCTATCAGTTGAGTAAGTTTGTAAGTTTAGAGATTTACACCTGACAAAGCGATGGATTCAGCCTGATTAATTTTGATGTGTAGTGATTTCAGAGTGCTGTTTGCATGTGATATCATCTGGAAATGCATTTCTTAGTTAACTCTCTCCCCAAAGGGCTATATCCTGCTCTGCTTTTGTTCCAGGAGCAAATAATAGCCTATATTAAGAAATAAAGCTCTGTGTAGCATTGAAATGTGTTAAATAAATTGTTTTCTGTGGCATAACTCCCTTCCACGATAGCTCATTCTGGCTAAGCTAAACACAATAGACAGAGCTACCAAGAAGATATTAGACTTCATTCTCTTATATCCTCCTTATAGTCAAGGACAGCAAGAGCAAGAATATTGCGAACTTGCTGGCCATGAAAACTGCCATCCTTCACCTGGTTTGCAGATGAATCTCTTGTTATTCACCATCCAATTCATGTGCATCTTGTAAATGTTTACTTTGAAATATGTTTTATCCAATGATTATTGGACATTCATGCCTTTGTGAATAGTTGATTTTGTTGATTTTGTTTGAGTTTCTTACTCACACCCCCTTACTTCTAGTGAAATTTCCTTGTTACCTAACAAACCACATTCATGTAGATGTTCTCTTAATTTTTTAAGTGGTTTATTCAGATGTCCCTTTTTCTTTCTTTCTTTCTTTTTTTAATAGAGTGGAACATTAGTCCTGAATTTTAGAGCAATGCATTACCATGAATTCTGACTTTGGAAAGAACTATTCCTAAATACCTGTCAAACTTCACTCCAAGGAAAAGATAGATAACCATGCTGCTACGAAAATTTTAATGCTTCCCTCAATTTTATCAGGCATGTTTTAAGTATTAATGTACTGAATGGAGCCATTGCAATAAGTATGGCTATTTATCATCATGTTTATGTGGATGGAATCAACAGCACATTACAGGATAAAGGAAGTAGAGGGAGAGAAATTGGATACATTAGGTTCACCTGGGGATTCCAGCATAACTCATGGACTGCCAAGTTTCAAAGGAAAACGGGGCTGCGGTGGCAGCCACAGAGGACTGAGACAGACCACAGACAGGTAATGCTGGCAAGAGACTCAAATGCTTCCCTTGTGCTAATGAGCAACCAATATGGGGCCGTTGTGCACAGTCGGCGCATGTTTTCAATTAACACCTCCTCTAATACCTTCTTAGTAACCATCATGTCTTGATTGTAAGACAAGAGAAATACTTCTGATTTTGTTCTTTATCTAGTTTCCATCTTGTTCTCAGGTCAACACTTGAGGCATCATAATATTGTGGAATAGTTACAGAACCTACAAAATTCAGGAATGGAAAAGTGTATAGAACTGCAGTCATAACAGTTAAAGTATTTCTTAGTTAGTGTTTATGCAGGTTCACAAATACATTGTACAAGTATTTCTGACTATAGAAGTGCCTTCTTTAGAACACCACATATGGGTTTAAAAGTTTCTAGAGAATTCTTTAGGCGCTGGAAGAACTTATCTAGCCTTCAGAGATGTTAGCAGACTTAGCACAGCATTCCTGCAAGCCCAGTGAGCAGCCAAATGGCATACAACCTAAGGTTATGGTTGATAATAAAATCCATTCGAGAAAAGGAGATTAGGACCAGAGAAAAGAAGTCCAAGTTACAGGTAAAAAAACATACATAGAAATGCATATATATATATATATATATATATATATACATACATACATATGTGTGTGTGTGTGTATATATATATATATATATATGTGTGTGTGTGTGTGTGTGTGTGTGTGTGTGTATATATATATATATATATATATATATATATATATATATATATATAACAAAAATGGCTCTGTAAGAAGAACTGCTGCTGGAGAGGTGGTTCAGCCATTAAAGAGTAGGCTCACAACCAAAACTGCTTGCCTTCAACACTGACAAATGGTAGTGTGGATGCCAGAATCTAAGCACTTGGGTATGGTTCCATGGAAGAAAAATGTAAGGTAAATAGATAAGTTATATACTATGACTATCCTTCTTATGAGAAGGGTTCAAGCCACAGAAATACATAAAGGGAACAGAATGGGAGAGATGGGGAAATATGAATAGTTACAAAGGAAACACGGGTGTTTCAGCAGAAATATAATATACAGAAAAAACTTGACTGTATTCTTGGATTCCAGCGCTGGGATGGAACAGATTCTTGTTAGTTAAGCTGTACAGTTGGCACGTTTATGGCAAACTAATACCATTTGCCTGGTCTTGAGAAGTTGTCTGAGAAGGATTCAGGGCAGAGAGATGAGATAAGAAAAAGGGCAGATGAAGGAGAAAACTGTGATGATACATCAAATGAAGACTGATTTCACCTTTAAATAAAAAATAAGGACCAGAAATTTAGGGAGCTGGTAAGGACCTGATTTTGACAGTCTTGAAATCTGAGTAGATCTTGGAAATGGATTCCCCAGTCTCAGTTTCAGCTAAGCCTTCAGGATGACTATAGACCAAACCACTGCCCTGATTGCAAATTTATAGGTGACTTTGAGCCAAATTTCCTCAGCTAAGTGACTCCTAGATTCCTGATCCTCAAATATTGATAAGATAACAAGTATTCATTATTTCCTGCTGCTGAGTTTTGGGTTAATTTTTTTTTTTTGAAACAACCCATCACGGATATAACTGATCACCCAGTAGCTGCAGGCAGGGTGCATGTAGGTGGCAGAACATGGAGTTCTCTAAGCTTTGAGGACAGATTTATTACATCCAAATCCCTGCTCTGTCCTGTTGCTGTGAGACCAGGAACAACTCAACCTCTTTGGCAACTTGGTTTCCTTCTGAGGAAAGAGGACAGTAATAAAAACATTTCAGGCAGAGGAGATAAGTGAGATCATGCCAAGGGCTATGCACTGATAAATGGTAGCTCTCATAATTAGGGACGTGAAAAGATTATAAAGCTGAAACGAGTTGTTTATCAAAACCAATTACTTTCTGGAAGTATAGGGAGTGGCATCCCATTCTCCTTCCCAAGTGACCCTTTTCAAGGAGACAGCATCTAATAAAGGACATTGAAAAGTGGCTCGTCCTATCTGGAATGTAAAAAGGCTGTCAGGTTTAATGAAAACAGTAATGGGGAACCACAGTTGTCCATCTGTGTGGTGAGGTCTGGCTCTCCCAAAAGGCAGAAGTCCCAAGTGTTAATGGAAGGTGCTGGAAAAAGTCAAACTAGATGTTATCTTGCAGACCTGATGAGATTGCAATTTGCAGACTAAAGTGTGGCTTATCTCTGATGATGAACTAGGTGTCACGGCTAAGAGGAAAGGAAGGTAACAGCTTCTCAGAGACCTTGGGAAGCTGGCAGCAGAAGACATGATCAACAGCTCCCAGAGAGCGTGCAATTCAATGGGTTTTCAAGGAAAGAGATCACAGTGTTCACAAAACAAACAAACAAACAAGCAACATTAAAATAACCAGATAAATGATGTTGCATTAAAATAAAACACACAAGCACGCAAATTCACATGCACCTCTGCCGAAGCAAGTAGGACTCCATTCAAAGTGAAAGGCTCTTTACAGGTGACTAAAGTAACATGGGAAGAACTCTACCTAAATTGGGTTTGCTCTTAAATGTAGAATGACAGTGCTGCTGACGTGTGGAGGGAGGAGCACATTGCTGAGATGAAGGGCTGAAGAGAAGGAAATCACAGAAAGCCAAAAAGGAAAAGTTTTCAGAATGGGGAGGTTTCAATGCTGATGACTCCTTGTCTTGTCCTTAGAGGGAATAGATGAGCTGCTGTGGCTTTGATGTCTCCTATTTTAAATCCTCCAGTGATGGGTCAAAAGAAAAGGCAATCGCTTTGGCAATACATCTACTCACAAAAGGATGCTGGTCCACAGAGGAGCACCGCAGGGATGCACAGAAGACCACTCCAGGTCAACACAGAACCACTTCAGTGATGAAATCCCATGGCAAAAACTTGACCAATGAGGTGGTTTTTTACAATCGGTCTTTTTTTTTTTTCCTTGTACTTTCTGTAGACTTGGGCTAATAAAATCAGGCCTATTGACAGCAGGACTTTAGCCAAAGTCTACCTGGATCCCATTCTTTTCATTTGTTCTGTGTCTTAACTAAGAGGAAGCCACAGTAAAGAGTCTTGTGGACAAGCTTCAGTCAATGAAAACCAAGGGAAGGTGAAATGAGGCGATTAGGTCTGGCTATAATGTGAGTTTTTCAAGTGTGGGCAGCAGGATCTTTAAAGCAGTCACAAAAATATGACGGTGCTATCAGATGAATGTGAAGAGTTTAAATGGTGGAGGAAATGTTTTTCCAAGGAAAAACAATTATCTGCGCCCTCAGCCTCCTGCCTGCCCTGAGAGCATGACTAAGACACTGATCTACTCTCTATGAATCACTCACTGTCCTTTGTCTCAAAAAAGTGTTCTTGGCAAAAAAAAAAAAAAAAAAAAAAACACCAGGAATCCCTTCCAGATGTAAAATGCTGTGAGAAAAAAAAATTGCATTTCTCAACAAGTCTTAGAATCTCTAGGTACCAGACAAAAGGCAGCTAACATTCTGCTAATGTATGATATTCAAAAGCATGAAACCTGTATGGAATGCCATATAGTAATTGCTTTTTACCAGCACTGACAATAGCTGCCATTTATTAAAACACTTATATAAGTTTGGAAGCACATTAACCCTAAAGTCTTTGCTACACGTACTTAAAAAAAAATCCAGCTTTACAAGGGAAAAACACAAATATAACAAACAAACAAACAAACAAACAAAGCCAACAACAGAAAACTTGGCCCTAGTAGCACTGGCAGAGACAAAAGCCAGTCCTAACCCACCTACAGGTTTCAACATCTTTGCTGGTCTTCTAGTAGTCTACAGAGTCTGACCAGTCCCTGCAGGAGGTGCCAATGCCTGACCTGTGGGCAAAGAAGCTTCTCTAACTCAAGGCTCTTAGACCTTTTTTACTATAAACCCAAAGTAAAGAATCTGTATTAAATAAATGCTGTCAACAGAACTATGCTAACCAATGTGGTTAAAGTCAATTAATGTGGAGAAAATACTGAAGAATCTCTGAAAAAAAAAAAAAAAACAAAAAACTAAAAGTATCTGGGACATATAAGCATTCTTATCTGTGTTTGACTTACAAATAAGAGAAGAAGTTTGTTTGGACTCATATATATATATATATATATATATATATGCCTCTTAGAAAGAAATAAGAGTAAGCTAAGCCAATAAGAAGTATACAGCAAATGTATAGTTATCTAAATTGAGATGCAGCATGAGACATTACAGGGGAATATGCTACAGTGGTACAATTATGGTCGCAACCAAGCATGATTTTCTTTGCATCACTTGAACTTTGCATAATAAAATATGACCCTGATTGCATCTTCAATTACATTCCTCTGTCATTTCTGGTTTGGGGCTGCCTGATTTATGACTAGGTGGGTGCTCACATGAACACAATATTTTTAAAATTGTACCTCACCTTACCTTTTAAACAGGGGTCTTTTTTTTGTCAGCCATCTCCTAGCAGACTAATATTTAATGGGGAAAGATGAAGAACTTGCTTCACACCTCAGATTAAACCTTTTTCTAAATGGTTTCGCACGAAAAGTCCCCATGGATGTTGGGCATGACTTGTTGGTGTGGATTGGGGAACCTCTGACCCCTACAGGGAACAGAGCGAGCATGCCCTTACAAGATCAGAAGACAAGCAACTCATCTCCAACAGAACACCCAATTTTCTATCACTAAGCATGGTTCAGCTCGTTTTCACCTTATGCTGCTACGTTCTTCAGATGGCAAATCTGCTTTGCTTATGGAAATCTTGAGCAGGAGTTGATTTAAAAGGCTATTAGAGGTGACTATTTTAAAAGTATTTTGCATGCCCTAAAGCATAAGGCAAATGTGGAGATGTGGCATTGTGTTGCTCTGAAAGCATTACCCCTCTCAGTATATCATCTGATTACTGCTATAATACACTATCCATTTATTATTGTAATATTCCATCCAATTACTATTGTAATATTATTACTAGAGCATAAATCCCAGCTGTGAGATTGTCATACCTCTAGAGACCTGTGGCCAGAGATGTACAAGCCAAATCCAGCTCTTGTTTAGGTTTTATAAATAGAGCAGTGTGAGTATATGATACTATCCTTTATAGACAGTCTGTGGTGCTCACTGGTTATAACAGGATAATGACACCAGAAATACTTCTGCTTTAAAAGCCTAACCACTCTTTGTTTTAAATTTTATTTTTATTTTATTTTATTTTATTTTATTTTGCTATGTGGTCCTCTGTTTAAAAAAATAAATAAATAAAGCTTGTCAGCTGCTTGCCTAAGTTGCTCCGGAGTGAAGAGCTTTACCTTGGTCCTTGGACTGCCATCTAAGAAAGTCAATTATTCCACAAGAAATACACAATGCTGATGAGGAGAAAAGGCACAGAGCAAAGAAGAGCTCTTGTTAGCTACCACTCCAGGCTTGACCTAGCTAGACCTCATTTTTTGTACAATGCAGCAACAGTAGCCAGAGATGTTAAATTAGCAATGCTAGATGATCTAGTCAGCCCCTTCAGATTCCAAAGGTTCTCACAGGACCTGATCTTTATCTTCATTCCAATTATGCTATTATGTTATGGAGCTGATGATTTGACTTAACAACTGCGGGGAAGACTTCCTATGATTTAAATAAGGACAGAGAGAAAGAACCCTTAGCTCTTTATAGCATTCACAGATTCTTCATTATCCTCATCTTAATAAAGTTGGGTATCCCAATAGGAGAACCTATGCTATGGCGGGGGTGGGGGTAGGGGTGGGGTGGGTATTTGCATTGTAACTTCTAAATGGTATGTCTCTGGAAAAGTCACCCCTCCTCTCTAAGCCTCGTTATCTTCTGGGTGATGGTATTATCCATGTATGGATCTTTGTAGAAATTAGATATCATCATATTTCATATCATTATAAAGCACCTAGCACATGATGAGTACTCAGTCAATCAATGACTGATTATGTACTGCTCCATTCTTATTACAATCCACGGAAGGCCAAGCACTAACCAGTAGGGCAAAAACTAGTCACAGAAATACCCATGCAGGCTGGTATCAGAAAAATGAAGAGCATACATTCTTGCCTCCATCTAGCAAAGTTTACTGGGAGAAAAACAAAACAACAACAACAACAACAACAACAAAACAAAACAAAACCAAAGCTCATAACTAGCAATCTAGGATGGTGACCCTTGCTCATTTATCTATCTCAACATCTCCCAAATCAATAGATTCTCCTGCTGCAACCCCATGCCTACAAATGCATCTTCTCCACACACAGAGAAAGACATTTACAAGCCTAAAACAAGAAGGCGGGTAGAATCTTATCACATAGGCCCAGCTCCCATGTCCTCCCACGCGGATATTAATCCTGTATTGTCTTCTGCAAGCTTGAATAATTTGTTCAAACCCTGTCTTACAGAAGCCAGTGCTGTCACCTCTGAGGGGTGATGTGCAAAGGTTTGATTTGCAGCTAATAGAAAAATCTATTTCTTTCAGTTTCACTTCTGTCACACACGAGGACCGTTGTGTTCCCTACCAGAGACTCCTTCTTCTGCAATAACCACCAAGATGACAGATCTCGGGTGGCAATATGAGCTGTCTGGGTTGAGTGTCGCCTATTAGTTTTATGACCACTGGTTCAGAATGGCCTTGTGGTGTCCACAGCCCATCTTAATGAAGATGGGTAAGACAGCTGCCGATGAAATAAAATCTCTTTGCTCCTTTTCGTTCCATCTGAAAGTCCATCAAACTTTCATCTTCTGCAACAAAACAGCTGCTGGGCCAAACACTCAGCCACAGTGAATCATAGCCTGTGGGTGCATTGTTGTCTTTGGGAGGTAAGGCAGGTTTACTGACTAAGTGGAAGAGAGGGAAAAGTAAGTAGCTTTATCATCTCTTTTTAAGTAAAGAAAAGCAGCAAAGTTGCATAGCACATTTATTATTGTCATTAATTAAAACTCTCTGAAAAGTTAGAAGCATTGTCTATATGGAAACCAGTCTTATAAATTTGTTTCTACCAAATGTAAGAGGTTTGTTGTTGTTGTTGTTGTTTGATTTTTTTTCATAGGAGCAAAGGCAAGTGGGAACTCTCCTAGATAGTGTAGCAGAGGTATATGGCCCCATTCTCAGCTAATATGAACTGTTTTTCTTTCTAATTCCGGCTCCTACAAAGACTATACTTCTCCGAGCTTGATTGGGGCTCTCACTTCAAAGTCTAACTCAACTATCACAATGTAGTAGACTGGAAATGCAGTTGGAATCCCCCCATGTTCCTGCAGAATCCCTTCCCCACTCTATCTTCCCTTTAGAATGTTTTCACATTCCTCTTGATGAGAAATATAATCTTCTCTACATATTGACTTGCTTGATCAACAGCATACCATGAAAGTACCAACTTGTGATTTCCTATCTCTGGAGAGTTCTTACTGCCCTTTCTACACCATTCTCTTGGAAGGTACCCAAGGCCATTGTATAACAGTCCTCATCCAGTGGAAAATGACAGGTCAGATGAGGGCATCTGAAACCCCCTCATTAATGGCCAGATCACACCACAGCTAAGTGAGACCATCTTAGATTGCTAGCCCGAGTCTTTCTGATGAGGAATCCCATTTGCAGCCATTAAAATTACCAGCCACATCAAATCCAAATTGTTGACTCACAGAAACATAAGCTACTAACACAGCTGTCGGAAACACTAATTTGTAATGTGGTTTGTAATACAGCAACAACTAACGGAACTACATATTTCATGAGGTCTTCTCTCTCCAATGCCTGCTAGAAGACACGTCGCACAGTCATTAACACAATTTCAGCTTTTTTGCTCCAGCACATTTGAGCCTGGGGGGTCTTTCAGAAAGAATATATATGCTAAAGGGATCAGAGACGCTAACACATGCAATACATAAACATAGAACTTGTGAGGAAGTCCTCATTCATCAGCTAAAATCCCACCTCATTATAGTTCTCTGAATATTGATAGCCTGCTAGATCAAAGGCAGGAACTGTATTGATCAATACATATTGCAGTGTTTTATATGGTTGGGATTCTATATACACATCCTGGACAAATGCCCAATTTCTCAACAGCCAGCGTAGCTCCATGATACCATATTTACTGAGTGTTCCAGAAGTGATATACTAACAAGACTATGGGAAAACTTACTTCTGTTACTTTCACTAGGTCCCTATGCCTCTTGGCAGCATTGGCATTTCTAAGGATAAATTGTCTATGGCCCCCAGGATTCCTACAAGACTTGTAATACATTTAGTAAAATCACAACACTAATTAGAATTGGTATTTTTTTAAATTCTTATTACTGTTTCAGTCTCTGTACTAACTGTATAAACTGCCTGTGTAAACAATCTGATCACAAAAGCTTTGTCAGGAAGATTATATTACAGCCACAGGAATGAGGAGTCTCCAGTAGTTCATAGGGGTTGGTAAATTTGCCCCACTTACTGGTTATGGTATTGCCTGTGGCTGTGTCTGCACTTTAGTGGCAGAGCTGAGTAATTCTTATGAAAACCAGAGCCACATATACTTACTACCTGACACCTAACAAAGAAAATCTCATTACACCCTGGTCTCAAGTGATAAGCTAAGGAGAGAGCAATATTAGTCATGCCCACTTTTGGGCACAGCCCCAACAGACTCTGGGCCTCCCCCTCCACTCACCTTCTTCATCATCCACTCAGCTACACCTTTTGTGACTAAGAGTTAATGACAAGCAAATATGTTTGGAAGAATACCTCAGAACCTTCTGCAGAGTCAGCTGAGGGACTGTCAGCAGCTGAACCACACATCTCTGTTCACACATCTAGTGATGAACATGTAATTATCTGCTCTACTGTAGCTCTAGGCCAGGGGCTACATTGTTTCACTAATTGAAAGAATAAGGAAAGAAAAGATCTGCTCTCAATACAAACTTAAATGGCTGGAATTACATCTTTATTATCTGAAGTGGGCACTTGCGACTTGTTTATCATCACCTGTCCTGGCATCAGGAAGAAATAACACAGAAATTAGCCTCTGGCTGGTCATCTCATTAGAGTCCAGTTATAGCCCATTTTTAGAAAGTCCTTTGGATACAAAAATCATCCTGCCAATATAAATGCATATGAGATTTACTTCACATACTGCAAAGTTACCTATACCTCAGAAGTACATGCTCCCACGCTGAGAGATATGGGACTTAAATAAAAAGAACCCATTAAAAATGCATAACAATGAAGACAAACATCTCTGAACTCAGAAACTACATTGGCTGCGAAACGTAATTGAATTTACAAAGAGATGCGATAATTTAATGGCTGTCTTTACAAAGATAATTCTATTCTCTGAAGGGTCATGATGTCGAAACAGAGAATTATACTTGTGAATCCCTGTAGCCAGGACAGGAATTGTATTTGTTTTTCTTTTTGTCACTGTTTATGATCCCAATCAGTACTTAAAAAAAAGGTCCTGTGCCTGCTCCGTATGTTGGTTTGTTTGGTTTGTTTGTACCTATGAACAACCTGACCCAGGTCAGAAATACTCCCCACACATGTACCTATCTTTCAAGTCTAAATACTACATCCTGTATGTATTACAAATTTTTTTTTGCTTCTTCCCAATTCAATATCCTGTCATCCCAATTCTGACTACAATGAAGGTATTGTCCCAAAAAGCGTTTAAGGTCTTTGGTAAATATCCAGTGATAGTCTGTGTGTTGTCCTTCTACTTAACATAGTGGGAAGAGAAACAAATGTAGTCTTCGATAGAATTATCCAGTAAAATAGGATACCCAGTTAATTTGAGTTTCAGAAATATTACTTAACAAACTGAGCAACCTCTCTTATGTTACATGAGACATACATAGACATAAAATGTCAGTTGTTTATTTGAAATTGAATTGAGTATCTTGACTTCCTGACAACCCTGTGGCATGGTAATGGGCTTAGGAAAGGGACATTAATTGAATAATGTCATGGCTAGATATACAGTAGCAACTACTCTAAATGTACAAGAGGTTGATTCCAGAAAGTTATGAGTGCATGTATTGTGGGAATTTGCATTTAATAAGGGGAAGAGGATGCTACTTCAAGGAAGTCAGCCAGTGGAGGAGGTAAAGAAATGGATGAGCAAAACTAAGTTTGTAGAACTCATTTATTTTTTCATGATTTAAAGGGCAATGAAAACCCACGAGGAAAGAAAAATTTTTTTCTTTGCTTTTATCAATATATTTTTTTGTTAAGGAGTGAAGTTACAAAAGCAGATTTCCATCTAATAAAAGTTAGGATTCCTATAAGATTTTAAGTCCTAACTTCATAGATGTAGTCCTTTTCTTCTTTTGTAAATGACAGTGAGAAATGAATTATAGAGTGACTGAAATAAATCTGAGGATGTCCATAGCACTTGTTTTTAAGCATCAAGAGCTATTGCTGTTACAGATATTACTTTGTTTTCTTCAAAGAGCCTTTGCTTGCTCTACTATCTCTCCTCACAGAGATAGTCCCTTAAATAGTCACTTAGCAAACTCAGCTACTAGTCTCTAACATCTGTGACTACCTCCCAAAATGATTGCACCCTGCTTTGCTCACAAAGTACTAATAATATTTGGTACTTCCCTATGTGTATTGGTAAGTGAGTTTATGTGTACTGCATGCATGCAGGAGCCTACATAGGCAAGAATAGGGAATCAAATCCCCTCAACTGAAGTTACAGGCAGTTGTGTGCCACCATGTGGGTGCTGGGAATCAAATCCAGGTCCCCTACAGGAGCCGAAAGTACATTTTAAACTTGAGCCATCTTTCTAACCCACTGACAAAATACTTTGAAGTGACCTAATTGGATGTGACATCTTTCCCTCTCTGGCTCCACCATAGCTTATACATTTATGTACTTATGTACATTTGAGAATGAGAGAGTACATTCTTTAGCCAAGATGTGGACACATGAGCTTCTTTTATGAAGCATCTGAATCACGCTCATGAGTCAGTAAGTATTTGATGTCCAAGACAATGACGAAAATATACGAGAAATCTTAATATATCCTTATTAGCTGCAGTTATACAGTGAGACAAGAATTGTGCAGAATAAGTTCTGGAGGCTCATGTAATTGCTATGCAAATAAGGCATAGAAAAAGAAACTTTGTAGGTCAGATACTAAAGGTTGACCTATAATATGAGACATTATAATAATATGAGACAAATAGCCAGAGGCCTACATATGGGAAGAGTATACTCTAAATACATGGAGGATTAAAAAGCCTACTAAGGAGTGAGGTTAAACTATTGGGTTAGAGCCGTGTATTTCAGGCACGCATACCAGTTATTCAGTGATCCCTTCATTCAGTATATGTTAATAAAAATTAACTCTTCATTTGTTTATGTTTTAGACTTTAGAGATACAAACATGAAAAAGACAGATGAGGCCTCTATCCCCAATGTTTGTGTTTTAGCATGATGAAAGAAACAAAGCACACACCAGGACCATCACAGAGATTGTCAAGCTACATTGAAAAAAGGTGGTAGGCTGGGAAGAGATTTGGAACTGTGCTCTTCAGCAGTAGCAGTCAGGGAGGGTCTGAGAGATAATATCTAAGCTTTGATATTTGATACTATGAACAGAAAGGGCAACTGTGTAAGAAATGGAGAGAAAGAAACTGAAAATATACAAAGACAATACCGTGGAAACAGGACAGACACACTCAACGAAGAAGAAACCAAGACAGATCAGGAAACATAAGGCTGAGATATTGTCCTTGATGGGAAATGGACATGGTCTGGTTGTTTCTCATCCTATAGGCCTACAGGATCCCTAGAGGAGAGTAACAGGAAGAGCCTTGTGCTTCAGAAAGAAGGCTCAACTATTAGGGAGAGCTTGGCAAGAGAGGCATGAAGCCTACAGAGGGGGACAGTGAATCTTTCCAGGTGATAGAGTGGGAGATTTTGTGGGGATAGGGAAGGAAGATCTAAGACTGCCTTTAAGGAATTTGTGGCTACATTGAAAATAACTTGAGGTTAAAGTTCATGTTTCAATTCCCACTGCAGTGCCTACACAATGCCATAAATTCCTAATAATAATTATTCTATAATGAATTATGAAAACCATCGCCTTTTGTTTCAACCACTGATCTCTTCTAATCTATTACCCCTCTTCTACAGGAATCTTCAGAAATTCCATATATTTTCTCTGTACAGGGAGATCTAGTGGACAACACAGGCTGGGTATCCATTTCTGCTCTGTCATTTAATGCTTGAATAACTTGGTCAAGTCATCTCATCTTGGGTTTTGATTGCATAAGCTTAAAAATGTGCCAAATAACAGTCCTACCATCTATTCTCCACTGCACAGGGCTGTAGTGAGACTCAAAAATGATGATGGAATTTTTTCTGTCATATTGTAAAACACTACACAAATAGCAATAATTTATGGTGCTTCATTGAGTCCATGATGACCATAGCGGAAAATCACTAAAACCTTCGAATGCTCATTTCAGGTTTAATGCCTAAGACTGAAGAGAAAGGATGCTACATTTTCCTACATAACAATACAAACACTTCCATTACACATTACATATTTACCAAATCACTGCTTTAATGTATTTATTAAGCACCTGAGGTATATTAGGAAATGTCGCTGTCATCTAGAATAAAAGAGGTATTCATCACAGAAAAAAACAACGGTCCTACCCCTCAGCGTTATGTTTCTAAGTTTCACACAACCTTCAGATTTTTCCTTTTTTGGACAAATTGTACTTTTTTTTTCTTTTCATGACAAACCATCTTCAGTCAAGAGCTCCTTGGGTAGTTAATGGTGTCTTGTGATGATCCTTCAAACTCTCCTCTTATTTTACTCTTGATTAAAAAGAAAGCAAGCACAGGATCTGAGCCCTTGACTGATTTACACTTCAATTTAATTTCTCCCTTTCTCTTTCCTCTCTCCTTTCACTGGAAGAAACCTTCCATGTAATTAGGCTCGAAAGCTCTCATCAAACAGTTTGATTTAACTGCAGCATACTGAATTTCTCTCCTAGGCTGATGGGGCAAAGAGAAAAGTGGCAACCCTTGGAAGGAGAGGCAAGCCTAGGATGAAATGGAAGCTTCACTGGGGTGACATTAAGGGAATCAGCAAGAGGGTTGGAGTGTCTTGGCTCCCATGCTGGTTTTACTCCTTTGGTGCTGATTAGTTGGTCAAGTTACCCTGGAGACCACTCTAGCCTCCCAATCCAGGTGAGCTCAAGAACCAATACCGTGGTATAACAGGCAGACAGGGTAGAATCGGTGTTTGCCTTGCATTGCCTCTGATTTGCAAAGTATGATTGGTATGTTAGGTTCTTCCCATGAAAAATAATTTGATGGGTGAAGGTCTCAAAAGACCTCTTCCAGGCTTAGTATTTGATGATGACACAATTGCAAAACAGTTGTAGAGTACAAAGAAGTCCTGCATCACAGCATCCCTGGATTAAGACCATACCCACATCGGGACCTGGGGACTTTGGTGATCTGGTTATGAATCTTTTTCAGGGTAGCCATTATTAAGTTACCTTGGGCAAGAAATTGAAGCCTTTGCTATCTCAAGATTGTCTGAAAGAGTGTTATCTGTGATAATAATTCTAAGCGATATTTAATTGCAGAAAGAAGATCCGGTGGAGATCTCTTTACAGACAAATATATGGAAAGAAAAACAAATAAGCAAAAACAACACCTAGTTCTTCCAAGGAGACAAGTTGACTGTGGAGGGACAGGACTTAAGCTTTACATCCTTATTTCACATAAAAGCTGTTCCCTTCTGAGATTATTGACCCACTGGCACAACCCTGTGATACTACTGGGCTGATCAATGAAATCTGAGCAGAAAGAAGTAGACACTGAAGCACTTCTGCATCTGTAATTCACAGCAGGCTCATAGCCCCTGTCTGGTCTGTACATTCCCAGGCCACGAGCTAATTAGCATGCTGTCAAGGCATTACTGCTACATTAATTTTTTTTCCAGCTCACACATTCACCCACATATGCATATACACACACATACTGGCTCAAATTGGAGAAAAAAAACCCTGCCATTCTTGAAATATTCACTTCATTAGTTTTACCCTCATAATTAATGGGATGCTGCCACATATACAATATATATGATGAGTCAAAAATAGAAATAGATACAAGGTAGACAAATAAAGTGAAAATGTAGTTTAGTGATCATCTGAATTTTGCTCATAAGCCCTGATACAAAGATGAAGAGCTAACCTATAAAGATGGCTGGTAAGCCACTTAGATGTCATTGACTCAAATTTTATCATTTTATAGAGAAAATAATGAAATCCAGAACAAACTGTCAGTTTGCTTAAAATTGTAAGTTGAAGAGTGAGCCTCTGGCAACTATAGAAACCATATTTCCTGATAAAAGTATTCTTTATAGTGGATTTAAAAAAAATAGGTGACATGGTCACTAGGAGTAATCTTGTCATTTGATACCCCTTGCCTGGCACTGAGATCCTTGTGTGAACACATATCTGTTACTTGCCAGAGGTCTCTGGAAATGGGTTTGCAGAGGCTCTATAGAAAAGACTTGACACCAATGTAGTAGACTTGTGGATTTAGGGAAATGGAATCAGATGTTCTCAGAAGCAGGGACAAGGTAGACATTTTTGTAAATACCAGACCTAAAAGTTCCCTAGGCAAGAGAGGCCAAGGACTTAATAAGTGGAAGGAGTTCTAGAAATTAGTTAACTGAGACAGAGTTTCTTTGTAAATTCACTGTAACAATGTTACCTACTTTGAGATAAAAACACAGCTGAAGTATCTAGTTAAGTATTTGACACATGGTGAGTGTGTGGTGTTGGTTACTAAGTATAAAAGCACGCACAGTTCTCACAATCTATTGTTGCCCTGGGAAGATCAAAAGAGGCCCTCTAAAAAGGTTTAAGTATTCTAAGAAGTCCACATTGAGAACTTTTGACACCCAGTAACAATACAGAGAAAAATTAAATATTCAAACACGTGTGTGGATTCAAATTCTTTGGATACTCAGCCTGGTTCTACCTTAGGTAACTATCAAAACATTCCCTGCCAAGGGCAGCGCCTTAGAAATAGGAAAAGAACTGTCCCTCCCTCATAGGAGAATCCAATGACCTAAAAGCTTTAGGGAACTATAAGATACGCAAGGTGCATTAAGAGGCAGTACAGTATTACAATAATTAGTGATTACTAAAATATGTTCCTTGCTATTTGTGTAAAAGCTAAGTCCTTTCTTGGATTTACTTAAGCAGTGTAAATTAATGTAAGGACATACTCAGAGATGTCTTTGTGATATGGGAATTACTAGTTTGTGAAGAGAGAAGAGAATTTGCTCTCTCTCTCTCTCCACACACACACAGAAAGAGAGAGAGAGAGAGAGAGAGAGAGAGAATAAGGCTATACCTACCAAAGCTGTAAGACCATTCCTTTAATAAAATTCCTTAAGATACAAAATTATCTCAGTTGCTAAGCTTGAACCTTTTAGCCTTCTTTTCTAACTTTCTTATTTTACTAACCAGAGAGCTACTGAAACCCCCCCCCCCAAATCTAAGTATTCTGCTTTGTCTGTGAATCTAATTTTTTTTCAGAGCTTTAGGTTCTATTAAAATCAGATTTCAAAGCAGTGGGAGACATTCTATTAGTTATCAATTATAAAGAAGCCCCGGAGCCTTTGCTGCCTGTCACCATTTGCTCACAGGACTATGGAATTTCAGGCTAGATAATAAATGAACTCTAGAGGCATGCTTAAAATTTCTAACAAGAATGATGCCCTTTCATCTGTAGCCACTGAGGCAGGGTCCAGTCTGCAGGAGCTAGTTAATTTCCCGTTGCTAACCTACTCAAGTGACATGTCCCTTGAGATGCCAGCTCTATACTTGCACTACTCCAGGTCCCATATGTTCTTCATCACAGTTCTCTGGGCTCTGATATCAGATTCTACTAAAATGCTCTTTGCATACCGAGGTTTGGGGCGATGAGTTCTTTCTCCTTGTGTAAACCTTTACAACTGACTCCCTCTTTCCTTTCTGAGACAGCACCAAATGACGAGAGTGAAAGGCAAATAGATGTTAAGTAAAACAGCAATGCTGTCTTGGTTTAATGCAATGCTCTGTCAACCTGCTTCACTGCCTAGCAACCATGGTGGCTCACCCTGGGTTCATTTTCATTTTAATGTGCCACACAGAAAAGCAGCCTAAATATATAGCCCCGGTTCTGAAGCATATAATCTGTAAACTACAGGAACAGGCAGATCATTTCCATTAGTTTCTTATGTAGCAAAAACCACAATTTGCACCCAAAGCGTGTAATTATATTCAAATCCAGAAAGACAGCTTCAGAAAGAGTTGAAATTCATAGTTTCGGGGAAAGTTACTCCAGAGTACACACAGTGGTTGTAATGTAGGAGGAGGAGAGGAGTATTTCAAAACAATAAAAATGAGGATTAAATACAATGAAGCTCTTCGGATTTTAGGGTTTTCATGTGTATACAGGTGCTAATGATTTGGTAAATAAAGAAGTCAGAATTGGAACTAAGGATATGCCCTTTACCAGTAACTTGTCATGGCTTCTAAACATGGAGTAGGACAGGTACAGGAAACTGTGGTTCCCTTTTTCCTCTGTAGGCAGTTAAACTCAACCCAAAGGGTACAATGTCTACCGATACAAAACCCCTTGAACTGTCCCACTTTCTCACACTAGGGACCTTAATGGAGGTGAAACCTTGAGCACAGCACTAAAATTCTATTTCTGAACACAAAGCCAGAAGAGTCGTAGAAAGATTTCCTGATGGCTTTACTTTAGCATAAGACCAGGAAAGTTCAAAGCTGTCAGATCGCACACCTGTAGAACTTCTCTTGGCTAAGGAGGGATTGCTGGGGGGACAAAAAGAGAAGCAGGAGACAGCTTGCAATCACAGCCTTGAAGGAATGAGCCCTTGACCTTATCTACTGGGACCGGGAAGAAGCAAAGGCAGTGAACTTGAATCCATACTGCCTAACTTTCTCACTATTTCTGACACTGCCTGGGAACCCTTGGCAGAATCCTTCCTCTGCTCAAGTGGACAGCTGAGCCCTTAGATCTCCAGAGTTCTAAGAAGGTGACTCCACTTTGCAGGAAGTCCGTGCCTCCCCCTGCCACTGCCTCTTTTATAAGCTAGCATCTATATTCCAGAATATGGAAGGGACACTGTGATATTAACCACATCCTTAGGTTCAAATGGGTTCAGGCAAGCTGTCACATTTGAGTATTTATTACCAATTGCACACTCATAGACACTTTTGGATGTGTGTCAATTCAAGACTAAGAAGGTTTCAATGGCATGTGTGCACTGTTCCTGACAAAAGCGTTGGGTATGTGTTTCTTTCTGTTTCTTGAGATGATGGACTACGTGAAGCCACAGAAAGATGAAGAGCTCCGTGGATAGAACTGGGTTGGAATCTGGTGTTTTATCACCCTATTACTTTGGTCAAGTCACTTACCCTCTCTGGGACTCAATGATGCCAATTGTAAAACAATACCCACTATATTAACTCCAAAGATTTGTTTGAACTAAATGATCCCATGCATGACAAACCTCTGGAAGTTTTGACACACAGTAGGTGTGCCTGACACAAGCAAGCCTCTCTCTCAGAATGCGAATTGCAAGGAGAATTACATGGCTTGCTCTTTATAAACTCAGTTGCTCTGCTTCCTGCCCTGATGTGGCTCAACACAGCAGTACGGTGTGTTTTAAACACAACACGGAACTCCTTGCTTTGTACTAATAAGGTGTGTTTAAATGAAACCTTCATTCTTTCTCTCTCAGCACGACTATATCAAGTTGGACTTCAGGCTTTCTAGCATAACAGTGTGCTTCTCTTTACATTGGCTCTTTCTGAGGGGAAAAGGGAAAACCTGGCTGGTGGCTTTGGCAAAATTATCTGACAATTAAGAAAATAGGCCTATAGCACAATGGCATACCCGTGGAATTCAGACAGGTCTAACACACAGGTGAGATGCATGTCTGAAAGATGCAGGAGTCTGAGATCATTCAGTGCTCATGATAAATAGTACTGGGAGAGCTTGCCTCCCAGTGGTACTGAGGGAGCACCCCCATAATGTGAGGAGATGAAACAGAAGAGAATGTTTCCTCCAGCTACAGAATTAAATCACAGTAGCAGTGCATCCCACTATAGGAGGAAAGAATAGGAAAAGTTAGAAGATCAAGAACCTTGCGGAAAGGTTAGAAGTTAAAGGAACAACTATAAACAGGCCGCCAGGTTCACAGAACTGGCGAGAAAGAAAACTTGCAATGAACTCTCCGATTCTACAGTGTTCTCCCCATGAGAACTCTGTCTTTAAATCAAGACTAGAAAGTATCTGTTCTATGACCCCGGATCTCTAAAATGTAAAATTACAAAGGAAAAACAGCATTAAAATAAGTTTTCCCTTTCCATATCTGAAGACAGTTGACCTAAAAACAAAAGTTATTTCCTACTCTAAAGTATAGGTTTGTCAAATTATTTTTTTTTTAGTTTACCTCCTAATGCATATCAAACATAGGAATGTTTGGCCTCAGAATCTTCTCAGAGCCTTCATCACTTTTATTATCCAAGATCTCTGAGCTTCTGCATGTCTTGTTACAATTTGTTAACTATGGTTAGAACTTATCCAATATGGATCTCTGCCTAAAGGGATAGCTGTAGGTCACATCCCAGTTTGATTTCTGTATGCTTATGGAGGTGTTCTCATCTACATTTTCCCCAAAATTAGTGCACAAATGAAGTAGTTCTTCAGAGGCCAACAGTGTTGCCATAGCGAAATAAGGAGAAAGCAGGAATACAGCATCTTCAACCTGCCTGTGGGTGGGCAAGCAAACCTAGGTCCATGAGAGAAGGTGGCCCTGACATTATTGTATTTCTTATAAAATGTGCCACCCATGTGAGTCATGTGGACCACGTATATAATTTAATCTTCTGGGAAATTTTGTGCATAAAGCAGACAAGTCATACTATCAACTATTGAGGTTTAAAGATACATGCCTCTCAGCCAGGCAAAAAAAGAAACAAAGGCTGATTCACAATACATTCAACTCTAAATTTTGTCCTTGATTTACCTCACCCATTCCTAATGTCCCAGCATCCATTTGAACTCCATTACCAGTCAACATTGAGACCTTTATTAACACATGCTTTCATGGCTCATTTTAAAAAGAAGTATCTGAAGTGGGGGAACCTAGAAGGAGAGAAGGAAGGGAGAGGAGAGAAGGGAGGAAGAGGAGGAGGAATAGGGGAGGAAGGAAGGATAGAGGAAGGGAAGAAAATTATTTTCCAAAAGAATTGAACACCTTGCTTCCAATTTATAGCAACTTTACAATGAACAATATGTTGTCTTAGTCATTTCACTAGAGCCTCTTGACTGATAAAGTAGACAGGATATATATAACATTTATATCTAGAAATAAGTTTCATATAAAATCCAACTGGAAAATCATTAAAAATGATACTTTTTAAAGTATTTTTTGCTGCCAAAATATGTAGTATTTGTATGTAGTTAATCTGTTTTCCTCAATTAAAGGTGAAAAGTGAAGCACTAGCAGTGTGTGTGTGTGTGTGTGTGTGTGTGTGTGTGTGTGTGTGTGTGTTTGTGTGTGTTGGGAGGGTGGCAAGAAATTAGCCATAGGTCTTAAAGAAGTCAGTGAGGAGAGGTCTGAGGATATAGCTTGGAAGGGCAACAGGTCTGGCTGAGAAAGCCTTGGAATGTTCACATTAGACTATGCACAGAGCCTGTGTCTGCAGTCAGACAGAGTTAGTCCTATGCACATCAGTGTCTGGACTCAGGCCCAGAAGCTCAGCCAAGAAGGCAAACAGAAGTTGAGTAAACCTGCTGTCTTTGTTTTCGCCATTTATGTAAATAGGACTTTTCTTTTCGAGGCACCATCCTAGGATTTGGTAAATTGCTGTCAGTGTCACCTAGGGTTTACTTGTCTACTCTGAACTCACTGAACACACAGTACAGGTAGAGTGATGACTAGTCCCCACCCTGGAGATGTCAAAATTACACTGTGTCCACAAAATGGGTATATGGAAGCTCCACTCAACAGGAACTCAGAATGCTGCCATTTGGAGTTAGAGCCTGTAAAGAGATGACAAAAATACAACAAAGTTGTTGGGTGGACCTAATGTAGCTGAATGGGTCTTTAGAGAAGGAGGTTGAGGGGAAGCAATTCTGCCTGTGATGGTGCACACAGAGAAAAGACAAGATGGCAACTCAGTAGGGAAATGACCATATGTAAACCAGAGACAGCTCCCCAGAGACTAAGCCTGCTTCCATTCTGATCTTCAACCCTTAGCCTTCAGAGCTGAGCTAGAAGGAAACAAATATGGAAGGGAAGCTCATGGGTTACCTTCAGAGATGTGTGTCTCTCCAAGGCTATCCAGGGTCCCAGAGATATCTGAAATCCTGATAAATCAGCTCTAAACTACAGAATAGAATGTGGTACCTCTGAAATTTTGATATCGAGGAGTAAAGTCTCACTGCTGGATTCTATGAACTAGTAGTTAGAAACAGTCTTTTCCTCTCAGCCCTGAAGGCAATTGTTAAGCATTTCTCATCTCTTCTGCCTGTAACAGTGCAGCCCCCCTCCCCCACCTCTACCCTATCTGGTGGTGGCGGCAATAACATTAGCAGTCCTGAAAAGATTTATCCTCTGATATTATAATCTTCCCCTACCATCTTTCAAGAGCAGGCAAATCTCCAAGCCCACCACTTACCAGCAAGCACATTTTACAGACAGAAAACAATGCATGCCGAGGATAGAGGAGAAACCAATTTAATTAATTCATCACCAAGGCCAACGACGTATAAATCTTATCGTTTTATCTGTCAACCAACACTCTGAATTATTCAGTGTTCCCGATCTCAAGAAGGAAGGCAGAGAGAAAGTGGTGAGAGAGCAGCTGCACAGCGCCATAATGTGCTCAGCAGAGGAGCCCAGAGTGAGCCTAATGCTGGGCAAACTTTAGAGGCTAGGCCCTGAAAGGATCTCGTGGCAGAGTGTCATTCAAGACTCCCTGGTTCCTCTGCCACCAGTGAGGCCACTACCACATCTGCTTAGGATGGTTTGGAAAAGAATATAAAACCTGTATGGAAATGAAAATTAATGGGATGAAAACCAGTACACTGTACCTATTTCTATGCTCTGCCCAGCTAAACCACCCAGCACTTTCACAGCTGCTATTTAAATTGTGGAAACCAAGCATAAGATGGAAAAAAAAAAAAACTCAAGGTGGAGGGGTATTTTGAGTCACGGGAGAATGAAAATATGAATTTTATAAAGGACACTTAGATTTCATATGAAATGATTTGGCCCTACCTTCCTCCACAGTTTGTACAATGAAGAAGCACTTGTCTTTCACAGGGATCAACATAGTTACAGAGTCATGCCCAAGCTGAACACACCAATGTTTTATTAACTTATATTGTAGACAGACCAACGCCTGGCCCATAAACACTGTTCTCTGAGTGACTACTTGGTAGAGGGATACATGAAAAGTGGGTGGGGAACCTCAAAGAAGAGATTGAGAAAGGAGAAGAAGGATATTAGATTTCAGTTTTTAAAAGGGCTCATTCCATCTTGGAGCCCTAGCCAGAGACTATTTGTGGGTACACCAGTACCTTATTAATCTTCTCTTCCAATTTTACAAATGATCTCAGCATCACCCAGGCTGCCCTGGACTTCACACAAATCTATAGCATAATCAATAATTTAAAGATCACCTCCAAGCAAGGATAAGAGCATATGTGAAAACTCCCAGCTGTTCTGAGGATTTCTGTTTTTTTTCCAACTGCCTTTGAGAGAATCCCACCACAGGGCAGGGTGGTGGGGAAAGGGGATGGCTACTGATCAGCAGGATCTTGGAGGATTTGGGAAGTTAGGCAAAGCATTAAAAATGGCAAGCTTTGCTTGTTTGTTTGTTTGTTTTAAAAATCTTTCTTGAGTCAAAAGAAGGTTCTTGGATTCAAGGCTTTAGCTTTAATTTTAAGCCAGCATGAAAGGCAAAAAAAGGGAGGGAGCCTTAGCCAAACTATTCATGACAACTACCCCAGTTGCATGGGTCTATGCCCCCTAAGACCTGCACATAAGACATACTTATAAAAGCAATGCTGACCTAAACTTGGCCTTGAACTAGAAGAAAGCCAGTGTATTTCAAATATGAATGGGAGGTGAATATTACTGGAAAGCTCTGGGGAGTCTCGGGGTTGTTTTAGTAAGTGATGCTATAGGTTGCTCACAGCTGGGATTCAGGAAGAGAGCCAAGGTTGGGATTTACTGTTAATTGCTACTTCGCTTGATTTTAAGCTTAAAAACATGAATTAAATATGGAGGCCACCTATTTAGTATCGATATATTCAGTCCCCAAGTCCCAAATCAGTGGGATGGGGACTTCTTAAAAGAGGACAGGCAAGAGTTAGAATACAGAAGCTTTCTTATCTTCACCATGGCAGCCCCTGGGGTTTGGTGCACCCTGCAGTTCAGTTGGATATGAAAGGTTTGTGAGGAGTCTCTGGCTATTTCTTTATTCTCTTCTTATCCATCAACCTGAATCTTATCAGTTGCCAGGTAATGAGAAATCACAATGAAAACCCGTCAAAGGGGTTAGAGAAAACCCAAGCAGCAATCTTAGCATAGATGAGGTAAGGGGGGAAAAATTAACCTGTGTATGAGTCGACCCTTTTGGAAAGGAGGGGTGGAATTTATAAACTCCTCAAGTACTCTGCTCTGCAAATTCCATCACTATTAGTACTGCTTTTAACTGTTTACATCTTGAACAACAACAAAAAGAAATAGCAAGACCCTGCTAGCCTCTAACCTCTAACTAATGCATAATCTTCATCTCCCTGGTGATCATTTACACTAATTAGCAAAATTTAGCTAATTATTGCTCAGCGTTTCTGTGCTTAATTATGGCTATTAGTAATAGTCTGTCTGGCTTCCCTCATTTCAACCACCATCCCAGTCTGTCTCTTCCTTAGGAGTTAAGTTTCCATCTTAATGAAATTTCTCTCTCTCTCTCTCTCTCTCTCTCTCTCTCTCTCTCTCTCTCTCTCTCTCTCTCCCTTTCTTTCTCCTCTCTCTCCTCCCCTTCGCCTCCCCTCCCCCTCCCCCTCCCTCTCCCTCTGTGAGTGTGTCTGTGTGTAGCTCTTGCCTGGTCTTTTGTGGTTTTATTTGTTTTGTTTTGTTTTGCTTTAAAGAGAGTCTATAGCAGACCCAACAGAAGTCACATAACAGCAACCAGGTTACAAGGAAGCATTCCAGCATTCTCTCAGTCACAGGAGAGCCTTCTACCAAGCCTTACAGGCTCTCAACTACTTGACAATTCCACCACATGGGATTTGAAAAGAGGGAAAGAACCGGCATGCGCTGGCATTCTCTCAATGTGTTTCCACTTAAAACGACAGACAGCTTGGAGCAGGAGCCCCTAGCTAGGAACCAGTGGAAAGAATTACTTTCCTAATGGAGCCTGCCTACCTTAAAATACAAGTCATGACAGGGCCCCTAGAGAGGTTCACAGCACAGCTCACTGGAGGGCTGCTCAGGCACTCTCCCGTTCCCCTCCTCATCAAAGTGGAGTGCATAGTAAACACTTCTTGGGCTGATTTACTACAGCAAGCTCCTGCCTTGGCTGTAGACATCAGTCTTTTTTGAGGGAGCCTGCTCAGAGCTGAGTATATGTTTATGAACCACAGGTCTCTTCCTCCAATAGCTGATGCAAAGAAGGTTGTTTGAAGCAAAAATATATCATACATGGCTTGTGTGAACTAACCATTCATGCTGACTTTAATTGAAACATCATTTGCATACATGGTGAGTCAAAGCTGCTATGATTTACAGGGCTTAATTAAAAGTGGTTTAGCCTTATCTGACATATTGCTTCCTCACTAATAGCAATATTAGATGTGTGTTTGGTAGGGCATCGCTACTCTTTCCAACCTACATACAGGAAAATAAAAAGCTAACCAAATGAAAAATAGCATCCACTGTTTGTTAGCTATGTTTTCTGCCTTCTTTGACTCAGTTGTTCTCCCTAGATCTTTATCACATAGGTAACTTTATAGCAGTTTCATCAACTTCAGGCTGATGCCCAAAGGACTTGCTGTCAGCTATTTCTTCACAACCAGCCCCGAAACAGGAACAGAGAAAGGACCACGAGACCAGAGAAAGGACCGGTGAATTAACGTAAGGTGAATGATCGACTTTCCAAATTGTAGCATCATTAGGAGTTGTTTCAGCTGCCTGCCATCAGCAGGTTGGGGGAGGAGAAGGTGGCAAAGGGTAGAAAGTGTGTTTGCCCTGCCATGAGCAAGAGTGCCAAGGAGGGGAGAGCCTTTTATTGGAAAGTGAATGGCTGAGAGCAAGCAGCATTTGCCTGTAAGAGAAAGTGACAATTTTCCCCTTATGCACATGCAAGCCATCTCATAATTTTAAATTGAATTTTTTCTGCTATTCCCATCCTGGAATCTACCTGAAAGACAGTGGGTTAAAGATTTGCAATGACCCAGTAAAAGATAAAGAGCAGAGAGACCCACCGTGCCCTCCTCGAAGGGAAACAGGGGAGCGATAGATAGAAATAGGCACAGAGTGGTGCTTGCTGCCGTGGAAATGGTGTTCCTGCTGAGAGTGAGATCCCGGAGAGGAAGAGGAGGAGGAGGCTACATTAGAAGAACTCCACACAGAGCTGACGATACATCCCCAGAAGAGGGACCAGATCCCAAGCGTCCAGGCCGGCCGGCGAGGAGGGCTCCGTCTTGGGTGGATTCTCAGGTGCATGGTCAACGCACTGGACCACTACAGATGGGCAGTTTAAATTCCAGCCAGTGAGCAATAACGAAGTTCATGATGCCCAGAGGCCCATCATAGCAGGAGGAAGAGTTGTTCAATTTGGGGATGAGGGAAGCAATAAAAGCTTTCGGGGAAATGGTGAATCGGTTTAAAAAAAAAAAAAAAAAGAAGAAGAAGACAAGAAAAAGAAAAAAAAGAAACTACAAAAAGAAACCGAAGATTAAAAAAAAAAAAAGATAAGGCAAAGCCTTTCCCCCCTGCCTTTTCCTGGAAGAGAAATTTAGGATGCAAGAGTCGACCCAGGTACAGCAGACCTGGAAAGCCCTGGCTTGTCACACATTTCAGGGAAGGACCCGCGAGCTTTCTTCCTGCTCTCTTGGTACTTCAAGTCCGATGTACTAGCTGCATACTCTGGAAAGCCACTGGGGAAAGGTGGAAACGGAGAGAGAAGACAGAGCAGGAAAAAACCAAGTAAATTCACGCTAGTTTTTCCCAACATCCAAGGAGTTTGGACATTTTTCTTTCTTTCTTTCTTTCTTGTTTCGACTTCCAAGCGATGCAATGCAGAACTGCCAGGCAAAAGGGGGCTGCAGGTGGAAGAGTTCTGCTCCCGGGAGTCTCTGTGGATGGGCGCGGAGGCTGTTAACCCTGAGTGTCCTGGATGAGCGCCACGGTGCAGCCGCCTTAAGTCCTGAGTTCCCAATAGGTTGAAAATCAGCCAGCAGCAGTAGCCAGAGAAAGGGATCAAGAAGGGCCAGAGGAAAAGAAACAGCACTGAGCTAGCCACCCAGACCAACGTAGCAGAAGGTGGAGAGGAGCAGGGTAGGCGCAATCAGGGAGAGCGCTAGAGGAGGTGGCTCGCGGATGACAGAGGTGGCCGAGAGCAGAGCCGGTACCAGCAAAGTGCGCGCAACTGGGGAGGCACAGGTGAAGTGAAGCAAGGAGTTGGGGAGTCAAATTCACAAATGGGCAAGTCATATGCAAATAACGCACTCCGGAGAGCAAATCAGTACAGCCGGTGTGCTCTGCCGAGGGACTGGCTGGCTCTGGAGGAGGGAGGGGTGGAGCCTCCAGGAATCCCGGCCCTCCCCATTCAAGTGTACGCTAGCTCGCGGCTGCTTGTACACACCCGGGCACCAGCCAGAGCTCTCGCCTTGCTCTCCCTCGATTCCACCCCGCTGTGCGTGCGCCTAGGAGACCCACAGCCCTCCTCTGCTCAGGGCCCCGGGGATCTCCCTTCCCGTTCCTCTCCTAAGATCCCTAAACCCAACTCGGCGACTAAGGCACCAGTGAAGCTTTTGGCAGGAATATACCTCCAGCCCAAGTGTCCCTAAACCAAAATAAACCCTGAGTCTGCAAGCACACCGGACTGCCTGTGGTAGGCGCCCGGCTGTTCTCGCAGCACTTAGGGCGTCCACTCTCCGGCGTGCATCTCTGCTGAGACTGAACAAGAGCCAATGGACACCACTGCTAGGTCAGTGGATAGATGATAGAATCCGTGTCATCGCTCACGGAAGGAAAGGTTATGGGTTGGGTGGCTCAGGGACTCTTCAGAGTGAAGGAAGTGTTCCGTGGCTACCAGTCTATCCTAAGATGTGGCTTCCACCCACCCTGGACCCTTGGAATTCGGGATCCAGAGGCTAGCATCTTCAAGTCAAATCACAGTAAAGAAGTGTGCAAAGCGGAGGAGTGGCTGGTCTGTCCCTGACTTGCCCAGAAGATAATGTTTCAGGCGAGTAGATTCTCACTGGTGCTGGGTACCAGAAAGTACTAGTTAAATCTGGGTAGGGGATGCGTGCAGGAGTAGGGAGTAGTGGTGGCAAGGAGTAGGAGGGGAGGAGTTTGAAAAGGGGTTGTTCAGGGGTGGGTGGGGTGTGCAGCTCCTTTCAAGGCAATCTGCGACTCCAGGAGGGGCCAGAGCCCTTTCAGGAAACACTATCCACTATTTCTACTACCTCCACTGAGTGGGAACACAAACACAATAGAAGGACATTCTTCCTAGGCAAGTCCTTTCTATCTGAGCCTTACTAGCAGAGACTCTGCCCGGATCATGCAATTTGATTCTGAAGGAAATTAGGGTAGGCACACTATACACACACACACACACACACACACACACACACACACACACAGAGAGAGAGAGAGAGAGAGAGAAAGAGAGAGAGAGAGAGAGAGAGAGAGAGAGAGAGAGGCACACACACATTTAGAATAAAATGCTTACAAATTGTACACATAGTACCTGTTACATATAATTTTGCTCATTGCAAAAAAGGAACAAAATATTAAACATTACCCCTGAGAATTTACAATAATTCTTATTCTTATCAGCTGCTTCTTGATTTAATTTCCCCCGAGGATTCCCATTGCACTTGGATCTTGCTCTAACTCTGTCACACAGTCTTCAAAAGGACCTAGGTGACCAGGCTTCTGATGCACTGACAGTTCCATCAACTAGACATTCTTGACTCACTTCTGTCTGCTCCCCAGACTTTCTTTCCACCAGTTGAATGTACCTAGATATTTACCAACCCAAGCCTGCTCGGATTTTTTTCTCTAGAAGGATTCCTTCAACATTAGCAGGGTGCATTTGCTATGCTGTTTCCTTAGAACATTTTCCTGCAGGTTTAGGCACTGCCATTCTGGTGGCTATCCTACCTTGTTGTTCCAATTCGTTTCTTTTCCAGCATTATTGGCTTTCAGAAGTCACTTCATCTGTTCATGAGCTATATCCTTAGAAAGATTAAGGTAGATAGGTTCTCTGATGGCAGAGCCTTTGTCCAACTCTCTACCTCATCCTCTGGGTGTGGCACACGGGTATCAAGTTTCAGGATCTCAGTAAATGTTTGCTGAATAAATGAACCCATTGAGCCAATTGCCAACCAAGGCTTCGAATCTATTAGCTCTCGTACCATGAGTTTCAGTGGTCCATTTGTCTGACTTTAGTGACATTGATTTCCGAGAGACAAGCCTTCCAGAGTTGATATACACAACACTTATCCATCTCATGGTCTCCTTTTCCAACTTGGCACGGACAGGAGACTGTTGGACTTCATCCCAAGGAAGCAAGGGGAGCCTGGATGGACATTCCAACTAATTCTCTGCCTGGTTATAGAGGGAAAATAAACCCTTGACTCAGAATGGGACCTGCAAGCTCTGCTGGTGCGATACAGCAGGAACTGTTCATTCCAGGTCCTATCCTTAGAACTTATTTATTTACTACTCACAAAATGTCAGAAGAAGCAGCTGTAGATTCCAGGGAGGGAGACTCCATTTATGAGCATAGTTGAGTGAGGAGAGGACTAATCAGATAACAAATTCAAGGCTGCTTTATATTGCTTGTACTCCAAAGAGCTGAGCTACTGCCATCCTGATAAACTACATAGCCCTCCCCAATATAATACACTGTTAATTTTTCCATATGTCTCACATCCCTCCCTCTAGTCAACACCTTCTTATTTATATGTCTTTTCGAACTCCCGTTCTTACAGTCTATTACAGTTTATATTAGGCCAGCATAGTTTGAGAATTTTATCTATGGCGATAAGTTGATGTCTTCTAAACACCTCTTACAGCTAGAAAAGTAATCATCACTGCCCATCATGGGTGCTCCTTTTCCCTCCTGCATTCTGTCCTCTTCTGGGCTCTTTTAATTGGCATCTCCGGCACATCAAACAGCGGAAGATGCGGGTCCACTTTTAAGATGGAAAAGGGAAGAAATAGATTGGAAATTGTTATTCTCCCCACAGATCTTAAAGGAGAATAATTTCATGGGAATAATCCACCTTAGCTCCCATGTGTATATCCCCCTCATGACACCCAGATGGAAATCCTTAGAATCCTGCATTTCTGAGTGGAACAAGGTGTGTAAACTCCTATTGTAGCTAGATCCACAGGGGCAACAGCTGGGGTTCTTGGGTACATTCAACTCCAGAGTTTGTCATCCCAGACTCCTCTCCTGGCCCTTTTAATTTTGCCTCTCTTCTCTTCTTAGGAGACCATCCAGAGTGGAAGAGAGCATTTCCTCTTAATTCTTTACCTTACTTTGTTCATCGCCTCAGCTTCCAAGGAAGTCTAAGGAATCCGCTGGCTTCTAAAATAAGCCTCCTACTTCTACTTAAAGTGTCAGGCGTCAGGAACCTAATGTGAAGTTGCCTTGTCCGTCGTCCCTCACGGTGCATTTTATCTCTGCACAAGCCTCCTCTCACTTGGATAGGCTCTGACGTGCCACTTCACTGTCAGCAGGAGATACCTGTCAAGTTCGCCACTGCTGGCACATCTAATGTGATTGCAGACTTAGAAAGACCAGAAAAGCATTGGCACAGCCTGATTCTGTGAGACCCAAGACATTAAGTGAAGACCTACTTTAAAAAAAAAAAAAAACAAAAAACAAAAAACAAAAACAAAGAGTAGAAATCCTTACTTGCTATCTCTACACAGCTCCAGTAGGCAGTTTGGGAAGAGAAAAACAAACACCAACCTCACCCGACTAAACTCTCATAATGTACAGTGAAATAAAAGTCCTGAAAAATACAGGTGACTGTTAACATGGCTATAAATATATCCAGGGGTTCTTCCAGTGACACCATAAAACAGTCGAACATTGCTTTATTATATGTCAGGGGATTTATTTATAGTCACATAATTCATTCTTCTGTTCATTTATTTAAGAAAGCCATCCTGCAAAAAGACCGATTTTGAGTAAGTTTTCCTTTTGGGAGTATAAAAGAGAATTTTTTTTTCCTTTTAAATATCACTCCGACATGAATTTGATTTAAATGAAGAGGACCGTAGCATCTTTGTACAAATGTGTGCCTCGGAGAATGCTTAGGTTGCTCTGGTATGTTTTACCTTCTATTGTTGAGAATTGGATGCATGAAGAGAATATGTTTTATCTATGGCCACACTCCCTTGAGCACACCGGATCTCCTCTGTTTCTTTACATCATCCTTCTTATAAACACCATTATTCCCTTGTCCTCCTTGTGGCCACAGAAGGAAATTCAGGCATTTAAGTATTGAGCCAAATCTCTTTACATTTTCCAGATCTTTTGAGTTTGATCAATGGGCTTGGGAATTGTTTATAGAGTTCAGATTTTTATATATCAATTCAAGAAAAGATAAAAAAATAAACAAACACTTCTTAGCTAATTCCAATTGAAATCCAAATGAAATAATAATTTATTAACTAAATATTATGATTATGATCATATTATTATTATTATTATTATTATTATTATTACCTCAAAGACAGGACCTAGTTCTTCCTAGTGGTCTGCCACAAACACCTGATAGTCTGTACTAAACTGCTTCTAGCAATTACTGATCTAAACTTCTCATCTTTGCCACTGTGAAAATCTCTATCTAGTTTTGAGGAACTAAATAAAAGGAATTATTGTTTCAAAGAACCAACAGAATTCTTTATTTTCTGAGTAGAGTACTGGGGCATTGCACATACCAAAGCAAACACTCTCCCCCTGAACAACAGCCTGTAACCCAAGACTGAGTGATGTCTATTGCATATTTATAGGATATATCACCCAATCAAAAGTTTAGCATGCATTTTGAGACTTGATTTAGGTTTCAATGTTGGGCTGTGTTGCTTGGCAGCCTGAATTCAAATCCTAATTATTAGTTGCTGTATAAGGTTTCAGAGTACCTTTGGTTAGGTTCTACTTTGGTCTCCCTGTTTTAAAATAAGAATACTTTTACAAGATATCTATAGATTCAAACAGCTAATGCATGTGAAGTTTTTACCAATTGTGTCTGACATACTGAAAATGATCAGTATCAATAATAATGACAACCATAATAATTCTTCTATTATTATCCTCATTTTCTCTAGAAGACATTAAGAGGTCATTCGTGCAGTTAGCACTTTCCTGGTATTTACTCACATCTTACAGGGGTAACCTCAGCAACCCCAAAATACAAGTGGAAACTATCTTCTGGGTGCTCCCAGCATGCTGACTTGTCTTTGGCAGAAAAGACACTAACTCGATTTCATTCTTTTTACATCTGTCTTTCAAATGGGCTCTAAAGTAATGGAGATTATAGCCTGACCCGAAACCAGATAGTATCAGCAACTGAAGTCCAGCATTGTTTTGTAATTGTTTTCCAGGGCAGGGTGAGGACTCTGTGGGATCACAGTTGGTTTTGGGATCCGCAAAGATTCTTCTTTTTCATGTTCTCACTGCCTTCTCTCAAATGCAGAATAAATTCTAAACAATTGGCTTTCTCCCTGAAAGGTACACTTTCCAAAGCCTTATTAATTTCCATTGACTTTATGAAGACTTTCATTAGCATTGAATAGTCTTTCTAAAATATTGATGAGCCAACCTCTGAACTGGGCTACTTAGTATAGAAAGTCGCAGCCCTTGTCCATCACTTTAGGCCATCCCTTACTTTACTCTATGAATGTTAAATTTATGCTTACCAGGACAAGATACTGTGTAAAATACAAAAGAGCCAATGATAAAGAGTTTTCAGGCCTTAGGGAGCAAGAGCTGTAACAGGGTAAAACCTAATAACCTCCCTGAAGAATCATAATGTAAATGCCACAGCAAGTGTGAGATTAAAGGTGTAAAGCAGATATACATACCACCCATCTTAGTGAGGGTTTCTGCTGCTGTAAAGAGACACCATGGCCAATGCAACTCCTTTAAAGAAAAACATTTAATTGAACTGGCTTACTGATTGTGAGGTTCAGTCCATTGTCATCATGGTGGGAAGCATGGCAGCTTCCAGAAAGGCATGACAGTGAAGCAGCTGAGAGTTCTACCTCTTGTTTCAAAGGCAAGTAAGAGAAGACTGACTGTCCACCCCCTCAGTGATGCATTTCCTCCAAGAGGGCCATATGCACTCCAACAAGGCCACCTAATAGTGGAACTCCCTGGACCAAGCATATTCAAACCACCACACTAGCCAATGGAGTTAATGTATTCTGTCAAGAGGAAAAAGATCCTGGATGGATTCACACACAAGTTGAAAAATCAGAAGATATCCTATGCGTTACTGTTTTGACCCTGAGTAACTTTGATCTCTCTGTACTTGTTTCCTTGGCAGAAGAAAAACCAATAATCCCCATACCAAAGGACTTTTTAGGATTCTATGAAAACATATATTGAAGAAGATAAGTATACCTTAGTGTTTACTATATGAACCTGACCTAAAATGAGTGGAAATCAGAAAGAGAAATCTAAAAGAAGGAAATTATTAATATAGGGTAGAATCATATACCTACAGATTCCCAGAGACGAACATTCCTGTATCTTAAATTGTCAGTGCCCAAGAAACTCAAGAAGGAGTCAACATGTTCACTCTATAAACAACCAAGTTATGCTATGAGTCATGGCATATCCTAAGTATGCCATAGGATACTGAAAGACAGGGAAAGGGACGGGAAAGGAGAGAGAAAGTACAAAGAAACATGTGGAACCACAGAAAACACACTTGCACACTCTCATTCTTCATCTCAGATGGCTGGGTTGCTGCACACTAAGAGATGTTCCACAAATTCCACAATGGGGCCAAAGAGTCAAGCTATGGCTCACCCAACATTCCTTTTGCTAATGTATCCTGTTATTTTTCATTTATTTGGAGGCATATCTTTGGCCAAGCATTCATGCTACTCCCTACTCTGTGAAGTGATCTAAGAGATGCAGGGATCTGAAATAATCTGCAAAGATTTTTTTCTTTTAAATCTAAAAAAGAGCTGTGGTTATCGCTCAGTTTTAGAGAGCCTTTCTCTAAAGAATGAAGCCTTAGGTTCAAATTCAAATACTACCAAAATAAACAAACCAGAGAGAGAGAGAGAGAGAGAGAGAGAGAGAGAGAGAGAGAGAGAGAGAGAGAGAGGCAGCTCAGGGGGAAGTTAAATGGCATATTTTATTAATTTAATAGACTTAAATCCATATAACGGAAAAATCTTGAGGGGTTTATAGCATGTATAAACTCCTAATGGAAGGTACAGTGCCACCTGAGAATCTATGGAAATATTTGTAAGATAGATAATAAGGGCATGCTCGGTAGCGATAAGGATTTAGCACATCTCAAGAGCTGATAGGGAAGCTGGGGGCTGGGTACCGAAAGAAGAGTTCATACTGGAGACAGAACACTCTGTTCTTAAAATAGATGGGACAACACTGATATATTTTTTTCCATTTTTTATTAGGTATTTAGCTCCTTTCAATCTGAATAGGCACAATTATTAGCTGGTCTTTTCTATCTTCCCTTAGCACCATGCTGTTGATTCTTGTAACAGTCTGTTGTTATCAGTTAGTTTATAACTTGGTACCCTATATGATTCATAGAAACATTATCTATTAAATGCAGTTTGATCTTAGAATCAATGAAGTGGTTAAGTTCTAGGGTCAGACGACATAAGTTCAATGTTCCTTTTCCTTTTTCTTAAAAAAAAGAAAAATATAGCTCCATGACATTGAATATATTACTTAACCTCTAAAAATTTGTATTCTTATAGGTGAATATGATAGTAATATATTCCTGTTCTCAAATATAGGACAATCCCAAAATCATTTGTAAATAGTTAGTGGTTGTTAGTAAGGAAACAAATGATATATATACAATTAGAGTTTGAAAGATGTCCTCACATAATATATCCATATATGTTTGTTGGGGATGAGGGAGGTTTGCTCCAAAATATAAAAATATCTCTTTTATCAGTAAGAAAATTTCAGAATTTAGAGATGTAAAATCAGAAATGTGACCTTGTAAGACCATGATATCCCAGGAAATGGTCAAGCATTAGATGTTTGGTATACAACCTGTAATGAATGGGTGAGGTATATAACTTCTCTTACAATTTTGAGATTATATGAATTTGAGGGTTTTTTTTTTTTTTGAGCTTTCTATTTGCTTCCTACTTCTACATTTGCTTAAACATTATCACTTGGCCTTATGTAGAGGATCAAACCCAATTCCTAGATGCTGCAAAGATTCAAGAATTTTTTTATTACTATTATTAATTGAAACACCATGCAACACCAGGTTAGGGAACTTAACCTTCTATAAGAGAAGCAGTATTGTATGAGAGTTTAGTTTTTATGATTACACAGAACAAGTTCTCTCTAGACACATTAACAATTTTGTTTCTATTTTAGATAGCAAGTATTTTTTTTTTCCTACTAACAGCACCTACACATCTTCTGTCCCTGTGATCTAAGGAGGCATTGTTCAGTGGTGAAAGTTCATGGCTATGGAAAGAGTAGGCTCACTCAGCTCTATTGTCCCTTATCTCTCAGCCAGAAACACTGATGGATCAAACACAAATAAAAAGAATCCTTTTCAAGAAAGGTATAAGGCTTGAACACTTGGGGATACAAAGTAGAACTCCTTTCTACTTTTAAAAAATTCCCTCTCTCTCTCTCTCTCTCTTTCTCTCTCTCTCTCTCTCTCTCTCTCTCTCTCTCTCTCTCTCTCTCTCTCTCTGTGTGTGTGTGTGTGTGTGTGTGTGTGTGTGTGTGTGTGTGTGTGTGTGTGTACATGCTAGCACTGGTGTCAGTTTAGTCCAGATACTCAGTCTTAGCAACAAGCATCTTTACCTATATACTGAATCTTCTGGTCAAACCTTTTGTTGTTGTTGATGTTGTTATTGTTGTTGTTCATGTTTAACCAACACAAGGATACTTCTCAACATTTGGTGTAGACAAGCAGTAAGTTAGGTATTTAGGAGACATGTAAGTTAGAGAAACTGTGATGTAGACTAAGCTGGATATTCTTACATATTCTTCTAGAATGAGGCATTTGTATCTCTCATGGCAACATAAATAAGTATGAAATAAACATATCAAAACAGAATACAGTAATTAATAATCTTTCATGGGAGAATAAGAAAGCCAAAAAGGTTACATCATCTATTAATATAAGATACTTTAGTAAAATAAATATGGTTGAAATACTTAAATGAAGAAAGTATGGTATTAATAGGAAAAAATACATGTAGTAGATAGCAGACTTGGAAAAGAACCAAACTTTTGAAAATGCAACATACTTAAAAAGAAAAATGTCCTTGCTGGATTATGTACATGTAGCCAAAGAGAGAATTAGTGAAGTACAAGACAAAATAGGGAAACTTCTGTAATTGCAGCACCCAGAGAAAAGGATTTCAGGAAAAAAAACAGAAGAAATTAACTTCATAAAAGAGCAAAGAAACGGGAGACATGTACCTTTTAAACAAGAGACAGAGAGAGAGAGAGAGAGAGAGAGAATAAAGTCAGCAATATTTAAAAAGAAAATGGTTAGAAATTTTTCATAGCCAAGTAATACAATGTTTTATTAAAAGAGCATAATCAAGGTAAAACAAACAAGCAAAATAATATTTTAACTCATAACAGGCACATGAAAGAATACCAGAAGTAAGATACAAAACTTTATATTAATTAATTTTCAGTAAAGTCCAGAAAACAATGAAGATTGGAGTATTATGTGAAATAAAGTGTTTGTCACTCTAGATTTCGGTATCTAAGCAAATGTTTTAAGAACAGAGGTAAATCTAAGGTATTTTCTAACAAAGTTGAAGTAAACTTTCCAACAGGAACTGTCTCTGAACAATCCCAGATAACCAAAGAGCTATAGCAGAGGCAGTGTTGAGCACAGCCACTGTTACAGTGTAAGCAAATTCATATGCTGCTATAGCTCTTCTTTTGCTTTTCTGTAACTGTATTCCCTACAGATTCTTCACTATATGTGTCAAAAATCCTTTCTTTTTAATGAAGGAAACAACATATTAATAAGAGTCTCATGTTCTGGGTGTTGGTGGCACATGCCTTTAATCCTAGCACTCAGGAGCCAGAGGCAGATGGATCTCTGAGTTCAAGACTAGCATGGTCTATAAAATGAGTTCCATGACAGCCAGAGCTGCACAGAAAAAAAATTCTGTCTAGAAAAAACAAAATAACCAAAAAAAAAAAAAAGAAAAACAAACAATAGTCTCATCTATTTGCTACTCGATAATTGTCTACAAATCTCTTGTGTTATCTTGAAGAGTGCTGATAAAACTAAGCTTTCATCTAGATCACTTTAATTGATATATTAAAATGAAACAATGTCTCGAAGATTGGCATCAGATATTAATATTTATTGCATGATGCTTGAGCAATTTTCACCATAGAGATTATAAAAGGCTGTCTTCATGATCTGAAAATAGGAAATGCAACATTGGGATTTCATTATATTAGTGGCTGAACCACAACACATTCCATACTCAGATAATGTGCATCTGTTCTTATAATTGTTGTCGTCCTAGGAGTTATAAATAACCAGGTCTGTTCTGAGTTTCCTGTTACAAATGAAGCCAAATTTGCGCTTATCCCAGACATTCCTTTCTTCTCTTTTATAGGTCAGAGTAAGCCCTCAGATCACTCATGAGCATCTTGTTACTATTTGATGAATTCAGAAGACGTTTGTTTCCCCACATTTCAGGCATCAACTCCCAAAACCCTGATCCTGACAAAATCAATTATAATTTAAAAATGCATAGCCCAACCTAGGAACAGAATGTTAGGAAGATGCACCTGAGAGCCTTTGAGTTTTGATTCTCTGAAAGTGAACACGTTTGAAACAATATTCCAGAGAAGGACTTTGATATGATCAACACCATCTGTAACCATGATGAGTGTGATGCTTTGCCTTAAGCTACAAGAGAAAAAGACACAAGTAGATAAGCTTGTGGGTATACAGCTTAAAACCAGAGAAAATCAGAAGGAAAGGCCCACAGATGAATGTGTTTTGTCTGTTGTGTGTGTGTGTGTGTGTGTGTGTGTACAGGCTACAGGTATGCAGGTTTGGGGTACATGTGTGTAGAGGCTCAGGGGAGAAGTCAGCTGGTTTCATTAATTGTTCTCTGTTTACTTGTTGAGACATGATTGCTCTCTGAACCTGGAGCTTGTTCACTAGGTTAAACTGGCCACTAAAGATCCTCCTGTGTACCCCTCTGCAACATCTGGATTGCAGATGGGCACTGCCACACCTGTTTTTTTTTTTTTTAATGGGGGTGTTAGTGATCCAACTTAGGTACTCATGCTCCTGCAACAAATACTTTACCTATCTCTGTTTTCTGTGTGTCTAAACCACATATTGAATTAATAAAGAGAGAGTCTACTGTGTAGGATTCCTGGTGGTTTCATATAATATGGCCTGAAGACAGAGTCTCATTCTACTTTGAAAATTAAAATGCTAGGATTTTAATCTTCAGAAGTGATATTGGCTGGCAGATATTAGGAAACTCACTTAATCAAAGGCTAGCTCATCGAGAACTCTGTCTTAGTCAGGGTTTCTATTCCTGCACAAACATCATGACCAAGCAGCACTTGGTCAGCTTACTCTTCCACATTGCTGTTCATCAGGACTGGAACTCAAGTAGGTCAGGAAGCAGGAGCTGATGCAGAGGCCATGGAGGGATGTTCTTTACTGGCTTGCTTCCCCTGGCTTGCTCAGCCTGCTTTCTTATAGAACCAAGACTACCAGCCCAGAGATGGCACCAACCACAAGGGGATCTCCCCCCTTGATCACTAATTGAGAAAATGCCTTACAGCTGGATCTCCTGGAGGCATTTCCCCAACTGAACCTCCTTTCTTTGTGATAACTCCAGAGTGTGTCAAGTTGACACACAAAACTAGCCAGTATAATTGAGCCCTTGTCAACTTGACACAAGAACCCATCACTATTAAGCCTCAACCCTTAGTTTCTTATTCATCCCCAAGATCTAAATAACTTTTAAAGTCCCAGTCTTTGCAAATTCTTAAAATTTCAATCTCCCTTAAAATCCAAAGTCTTTACAATTAAAAGTCTCTTAACTCTGGGTTCCACTAAAATACTTCCTTCAAGAGGGAAAAGCATCAGGGCACAGTCACAATGAAAAGCAAAATCAAACTCCAACTCTCCAATGTCTGGGATCCAACTCACGATCTTCTGGGCTCCTCCAAGGGCTTGGGTCACTTCTCCAGCCTTTCCCTTTGTAGCACACATGTTGTCTTCTAGGCTCCAGCTGCCTGTACTCCACTGCTGCTGCTGTTCTTGGTGGTCATCTCATGGTACTGGCATCTCCAAAACACTGCTGTCTTCTGCTGTAACTAGGTTTCACCAACAGCCTCTCATAGGCTCTCTTCATGGTGCCAAGCCTCAACTCCTTTGCATGACCCCTTCTTTCCTGGGCCATCAATTGCAACTGAGGTTGCACCTTCACCAATGGCCTTCTATGGCCTATCACAGTGCCGAGGTTCAGCTGCTCTGCATGACCCTTTCATGCCTTCAAAACCAGTACCACCTGGGTGACTCTTACACTTTACCACATCCTGCTGCAGCACGAGGTACAACTTTGGCTATCTCTGGAACACAGCCTCTTTGTGCCCTCAGAAAGCACTTCCCAGAAGATGTCACCTCAACGATGCTGGTCTCTTCTTAATTGCTGCTAATTTCTTAGCTCCAGCTAACCAGCCTCAATAGTCCCAGTAATGCAAAGTTTTTGCTTTAGTAGTTCTGGTATCTTGTTAATCACAGCTGATTCTTCAGTCCCAGCTAACCAGAACCGCAGAATAATCAAACTCCAAAATAGCAATGGCCCCGAAAAGAGTCTTTAATTTTCCCTCTGAAATTTCAGAGGCCAGACCTCCATCTTCTCCACTGTTCTCAACATTATCTTCCAAGCTCCTACACAACATCTGACAGAGCTCTTAACACTGAATGGATCTTCTAGCCCAAAGTTCCAAAGTCCTTCCACAGTCCTCCCCCCAAAATGGGCAGTTTGTCACATAAATACCCCACTTCTAGTACCAGTTTGTCTTAGTCAGGGTTCTATTCCTGCACAAACATCATGACCAAGAAGCACTTGGAGAGGAAAGGGTTTATTCAGCTTACTCTTCCACATTGCTGTTCATCACCAAAGGAAGTCAGGACTGGAACTCATCAGGAAGCAGGAGCTGATGCAGAGACCATGGAGGGATGTTCCTTACTGGCTTGCTTCCCCTGGCTTGCTCAGCCTGCTCTCTTATAGAACCAAGACTACCAGCCCAGAGATGGCACCACCCACAAGGGGACCTCCCCCCTTGATCACTAATTGAGAAAATGCCTTACAGCTGGATCTCATGGAGGCATTTCCCCAATTGAAACTCATTTCTTTGTAACAACTGGATCTCATGGAGGCATTTCCCCAACTGAAGCTCCCTTCTTTGTGATAACTCCAGCGTGTGTCAAGTTGACACACAAAACTAGCCAGTACAAACTGCAAGGTGTTTTGCTTTATTTTAATAAGTTTCTAAGAGAAACTGAGACTACAGAGAGGCCCAACTGTGATAACAATGTTAATTAGGATAGGATGTGTTCATCCTCCATACACCTTTCCTATCTATCTGGACCAACCATTACATGTTAATTTCATGCAAATTAATAGAGATTAAAATATTGACTGTAGATTCCCTAGGTTCCAAAAGACAATTCACAAGGAGTTGTACAAGAGAGTTGGCAGGACACAATGGAGCTTCTTACCCAGGGACTTTGCAGTGAGAGGGAAACTTTGCAGAGAGACTCCCTGTGCCTGATCAGTTCACTTATCCCAAATGACACATTACTAGTAAGCAAAGGATGAATAGAGAAAGACATCTGAAGCACAAAGGAACAGCGTGTTTCTGGTGCTATTTTATATTCTTTGTCTTGCTGGGTCTATAACAGGACTAACAAGGACAGAGCTCAGCTCACTCATTACCAAGTAAACAGCACAGAGTCATAGTGAAGCCTTAAGAGTAAGAACACGAAGCACTTTTTTTTCCTTCTTCTTCTTCTTCTGGAATGAGTCCCTTTTTGAGTTCCTGCTGGAAACTGGGGGTGGGGTGTAGCATGGTTGTTGCTTTAGGAGTTACTCAGCAGGTGGTGGTTACTAAATGTGGCCCTGGGGAGCAATAATAAATGAATAAATACAAACTACAAGAAACTCTTGCCCTTTTCTTCTCAGCCCCCGCTAGCTCTCCCAGAAGAGTTAAAGAAAACTCAGGAAGAGCAGAAATAACTGTGCCCCCACCCCACTTACCAAATGTCGAAGAAACTTTTAATTGCTTAGTTTAATATCACACAAATATGAAAATGTGCACTGGCCAAAGGGGGGGGGGAAACTATACAATTAAAAGTTATTCCTATGTGATTAAGTCTCTTCTGTAACTCACTCTGGCTCCTGGACATACATTTGACCAGTCCCTACCCACAATGGCTAATTCCAAGATAGCCATATTAGGAATAAAGCCTGAAGATAAGCAAGGTCACAAGGGCAGGACCCTAATCCAAAAAGGCTGACAATTTATAAGAAAAGGAAGAGACACAAAGAGCATACAAGAGTGGGAAAATAAAGATGACAAGAAGATACAGGGGCCACAGCTGGCCATTTGCCAGCCATGGTGTTAGGAGGCCTCCAGGAAAATCTAATCTGACACCTTGGTCTTGGACACTGAGGCACGGATCCTCTGAGATTATTTCTGCTCTTTGGCTGCATGGATTTGCCTTGTGTACTTATTAACAGCCCCACAAAGCAAATGTTACATTGTTGGTGAGAATAATGATACTTGTGGAAATGGAGACATTTAAATCCAGGAAAGAACCTTTCACTCATCTGTCCTTGGGTTCTTGGGTCAGGGCTTAAGGAACTGCTACAAAGGAGGATGTGTTTTGGTGCCCTCTCCCAGGGGTGCCATTTTAATTGAAGTCAATGTGAACTGTGTCTCTGAGACTTCTTTAACGTATAATTTCCATGGTCAGATCTTACTGCCTTGAAAGGGTTCTGTGAACCTCCTCTCTAAGCTGCCTTCCAATTTCATCTGGGAATGTAATTGCTCTGGATTAAAAACAAAAGAAGAAGAAGTTTCTTTAGATTTTAAGAGTCGCATGACCTCAAAGCATGTAAGAAGCATTGATGACTTCAAACCACTCATTTAACAGATGAATAAACTCAACCCTATAAAGGACTATTTCCCCCGAATCTGTTAAAAATGTTAACAAAAATCTTGCCTTCTCATAAAAGACATCAAACCATGTTTTCACAGGAGCTAAATGCTTTACCTGAGATCCCCAGGGGCAAAAAGATATCTTTCATCCTTTCAAAGTATATTGATGTGTACAAGAGATTCAAGTTTTCATGTAATCCTTTAGATAGTTGGATTGGCAATTTTTCAATTTATGCCAATATCTAAACTATATTCTATACGTGTGATATTTATGAGTGACATGATAACATCTGGATTTGGGGGGGGGTTGATGACAGGGAATCGTGGAATGTTTCCTAAGGCTCCAAGTCCCAGCTTCTAAATTGCTATAGATGTTAATTAATATAAAGCCTATAACCTTTCACATAAAGAACAGTCAAGAGGCAAGGTGTCAGTCAAGTCCCGTATGGCAGTAACTCCTCTTTGACATGGGTAAGGCAAACAGACCAGGGAAAGCATTCATGCTAGACTCACAGGTGTGTAAACTTCCCAGCCCCCATCTGCAAAGAACTTCACATTGAACCAGAAAAAGTCATATGAGTGGGCTCTAGAAACTAAGCAAGGAAAGGAGGCCTATAGTTTTCCTACCTCCTCCTTCACCACGTACATATCGGTGCTGGTATTGACCAGGAAACATCCACTTGCTCCAGGTGTCTGTAAACATCAATAGCCATTTGCCTTCTCTGAAGTATAGAGCTCTCTCCCTGCTCTGAAGGGCCTCTGTGTGGGCAGTGTTTGCTGCCAAGGTAGCCACCCGCCTACCTGTCTGCATTTGTGCTGTCCCTGAACTCTTGAAGTGAAAATGGGCACTTCAGTATTTAATGGGAGCCCTGGCCTTTGATAGTTACTTGGAAGGATGATCTTTCTTCCTCTTCTGTTCATTTTCTTCTTTTTTTTCTAGGGTCACTGAGTCCTGAGCACAAACAACAGCCCTAAACTTGGCACTGTTCTGTGGGGGTTTGACATACATAGGGAGAGATTTAAGAATTTGATCTTTTACTTTTCCTTCTAAAGGAAGCAATAGCCACAGGAGGCTCAGGAGGACAGAGAATTTTGATTATTTCCACATAGAGTGACCTATATACCTTCATAAAGTCAACTTTACAAGACCTATGAATGAACACCATAAACCAACTTTTTCTACCTATAGTGGTGGGGATGCTCATCTTTGTTCATACCAGGATACCAGGAGATGTATACACAGTAAGCAGCCAAGCATAATCACCTCCCTTCTTCTACCTCATTAACATCCAAGAATCATACAACAGTCTGGGTACACTTGTGCAAAACACGAAAGAAGAATAGAACATAAAATTAATAGCTGCTTGCGCTAACGTGGCAGGCTGTCAAAGCTCAGGCTGTTCCCTCTGCCACTCTAGAATTACAACTTGCCCATCAGGGTTGGGCATGACCAAAGGAAAGAAAAAATGGAGTTTAGAAGTTAAACCACTGTTCCCACATGCTCACACTCACTTTTCCATGTATGCTACCAGTCTTCCCATGACTATCTGGATTTTTTTTCTACTTCACAGTTTTGATTTCATCACCATCTTCATAGACTGCTAACCTCGACCTGTATTAATCAGTACACCCAAATCCTCAAATTATCCCCTGCTTGAGTCAGAATAAACTTTTCTTTCTTTGTGGTCTTTCTGAGACTCTAGTATGGCACCAAACAGACATGTCTCATAGGTGCAAATCCATGGATGCACCGGCCTCTTGTGCTCCATGCTTGGTTGTAGATGACTGTTCACTCAATGGCATTTGATCAATATTGCTCACCTTTCTGGATCACCTAGCGTTTGATACTGAATAGTGTTGAATCAGGTTCTGATTTTCTTCTTTATTAGAAACCAAAACACCTGCAGACTTCACCCTATTGCCTGGTTTCCCATAGAGTCCAAAATCTTATAATCTTCTTTAAATGGGTACATCACTCCCCCTTTTCTTACCCTGTTTCAGTAAACCAATCTATTATCTATCTAGCCATATCCTTTTCCCTTGAGGATCCCTCTGAATCCGTCTTAATTCAGAGTATGAGAACATACTTGGAGGCTAGTAAATATGTTTTTTGGATCTCCTTGAACTTTTTATCAAGTCTGGAATGGTAATAAACGTGTCTTTGGTATCCTGGCAGAAAGTCCAAATCTTCATCCCTTTAGAAGCAATTTTCATGTTGCTAAGTACATGATCACAACAGCTCTATACCAGGAATTGGAGAACATTTGGGTTAGTAGGTACCGGGCTCTAGAAGTAGAACCCACCACTTCTCTCACAAGCTGAAGCTGAGCTCTGTAGATTTGTCAAGTAACCCTTTTGAAAACTGAGGCCTGCCTGCTCTTCCATTACGGTGTGGGTGGTAAGTGGGGCGGCAGTATGACTGATATCGGGCTTTCTATTTTTGTGATGTGCCAAGGATGCTGAGGATTCATCCCCCAAACTGAGAAGTGCGGAATAGCACCAGATCCTAAATCATGCAGAGACAATATACACCTATGTTGTGGGAGGCAGTGGGAGTGGGTGAGGGATTCGTCAGAAGTACTCCCTAGCACAGACCATACTGTTTGCTGGTTTAGCCTAGTTTGTGGGCCTTAAGTGGGAGCGAGTTTGCTTTTATGTTCCTTTTCAATTTAGCTTCTTTTGAGCTGGGCTGGTGGCTTGGTGGTTAGAGCTTGCTGTGTAAGAGTGAGGATCCCAAGTTCAGATCTCCAGGTCCCATTATGAAAAAGCCAGGCACAGGCAGTATTTGTGACCCTAGCCTTTGTATGGGGAGGTTGTTGGTGAATGGAAAAAGACAGATTCCTAGGAATTTGCTAGTAAGCCAGACCAGCCAAAGCGGTGAGTTCCAAGTTTGATGAGATACCCTGTCTCAAAAAGTAAGAAGAAAAGCAGCAAAGAAAGACACTATGTTTACCTGTGAAATCAACATGCTCATGTGTGGTGAGCACACTCCACACAGACATGCACATAAGCATATCACACATACATGTAAGCATGCATGCATACACACACACACACACACACACACACACACACACACACACATTAATCTCTTTATCTTAATGTGATAGTAAGTATGTACCATTCTTCCTACCTAGAAGCTTGCTAAGACTTCTCTGTTGTTGATTTTCATTCTTATCACATAACTCGACTCTAGCTAGAGTATTAGAACGAGAATGTACAGAAGCAATATTAATTTCTTTGAAATATAAAGTAAGTATATAATTATGCTCATGAGAAACATGGTTTATATCTCCTTCAAGAAGTTTTTCTTAACATACTACTAAGATGAAGCACCATTGAGGCAGGTGTGTTTATCATACTTGAAGATTTTCAGGACAAACTGGTGCCTAAATCATTCTTCAACTCAAATTTATAAGCATTTTCTCCTCTGGTTTAACTAAGTGAATGGCCTTCTGCACACCACAGGGGTGGGTGGATAGGAAGGAGTGGAACCAGGCATGCACTTGACTTTCTCATCAAGTTCTCACCGTCCCATGTAATTTACTGAAGATAGGTCAGTGCTCACCCAGAATACACTAGAATATCAGCATCAAACTCCATTTTTATTCAATTTTCTGACGCAAAGTTGAAGAAGAAAAGCTAAGTATAAATGCATATATATATATATATATATATATTTGAAAGCATTATTCTACTGATGCTAGAATTACAGGAATGTTTCCTGCCGAGAAAGGTCATAGAAAACACCAGGAAAGCTATAAATACTGCCAACATAATAGTTCTATATTGAAAAGCAGTAAGTTTTCTTTCTGGGATTGTGCAAAGGAGGGTAGGGGGAAAAAAGAGCTTGGGGGGGGGGGGGGGAACAGCCTCTCATGGAGTTGTAGGCAGAAGATAAGGAATCCTGGTCCTTTGAATACACAGTATTCCTCACTTAGCATCCTGAATGCAAGCAACTCTCACCTTCTCTAGGGCACTATCAAGGGACAAGGTAATGATGATGCTAGAATCATTTGACAAGTTTTCACATAGTAACTACACAGATGTTGATGTTCCTCTCTATGGTCACCCCTACATCTTTCTGCAAGTATCTCAGCCTGGGATTCTGTAGAAGAACCCAGAAATGAGAACGCAAGAAAGAAATAAAGCTGGTATCCCCAAGAGTCTTTCCAAATCAGGTTGTAAAAAAGAAGCCTAAACTCAATGTGCTTGACGTAACCTTACCTATTTCTATGGCTGTTCTCTTCCTTTCTGAGCGTTGGTGACAAAGATCAAACTTCGTTTTTTTTCAAGTGCTTTATTCTTTTAGCCACACACAAGTGTACTCTTCCACACCCATTAGAGATGTATTTATCAAGAAAGAGCTGAGATTTGAGTTACAGGAAGACATTGAAGCTGAAGTCATTGAAAACAAGAAAGATCAGATTATTTTTAAAAACAGGAGAATGGAAAACTCTGAAGTATTATGACTATCTTAAAGAAGTTTTCAACAAAAGTAAATGTAGGGAAAATTCGAAGAGCTGGTAGAACATTGGCTGTGTTAAAAACTAATAGATAAATGCTGCAAATTTTGAAAACTAAGCAATCATGACCTATTACTTCCTCATGGGCACAGCAATATGAGATCAATTTATGGCATTCTGTAAGATGTCCTCCCCCCTTCCCCCCCAGAGATTCAAAACACAGGAGAATTGTCAGCTTGTCATAACTCTCTTTCTTGAGTCTGTTTTGATAAGACAGTAGAGAAAAATTTAAAGTCTAACCTGAAAAATATCATCCTGCAATTCCTTGACCTGTATGTCAATTGCTCAAGGATAATATGATAATTTTATTAGGATGCGCCTCTTGCTTCCTGCATTGAAAAATCAAATGTTACTCGTATTGTGTATGACATGATGGCCTTCATTGATTATTAGGTAATTTTTTTCTCCAGTCTAGTTTTTCTTTTTTCCAAATGTACAGAATTATCACCATACTCTGCTATAAGTAAAAGTGACTGTGGGGTAACCATCTACTTTCTAGCATCACAAGAGCATGATCACTGATCGCTTTGCTTTCACCTTCATCATCACCACAATCACTGCCATTGTAACCCTATCATGATCATCATCCCTAACACCACCACTATCAAGTCCATCAGCAACAGCACCATCAGCACCAGAACCACCACCATCACCAAGACCACCATCACCACCACCACCAAGATCATCATCACCACCACCAAAACCACCAGTGCCACCACCATTATTACCAGAGATATCACTAATGTTGTCCAGAGAACTTCTAGCATTTGCCTTTTAAAATAGCCGACATCTGGAAGAACTATCTGATACTTGTTACTTAAACTCCACTCAGCAGGAATGGAGGTTGGCAGAGAATTTAGCAGAGTGTCTTATTTTTAAAATATCTCACACCTCCCCCTCGCCCTCCCTGTCTTCACAGAGAGCTTTCAGCAATACATTTTGAGGCTCTGCTGAGAGTCAACCACCTTCATCTCAGACACCCAAAGCTTCAAAAGAGGACCTGCAACTTTGATCTGACGCCAAGGTGGGCTACTCAAATTAAATACAAATACTACAGCTGCCAAGAACTCTTCATTTTGGGATATACCAATAAGGGAACCTTGAACATAAAATTGGGCTAAAATTCAAACTAAAATCTATATGTGTATGGGGTGGGTACTTTAAACATTGCCTAAGAGGCTTTTTTGTTGGTCCTTTTTCAAAGGAAAGTTATTAGCAGGTAAAAGGAATCAGGTTGGCTTGACAAAAGTAATGGTACTTTTAACTTCAGTTGTGACTTGGGACAAAGCCACCTGTCTAGCTTCTTTCAGAATAGGCTGTCCCAAAGATCCCCTTATCTATTTAATCCAGCTTCTGTGAAGTGAGATAAACAGAACTGATCAGGTTAATGCTGGGCAATGTTCCCAAAACACAGAAGGCTGCTTCTAAAACCTGTAAGTCACTCTTTGGGCCTGAGAGCAAACAAAATGAAGTACTTGGAGGTGCTAGAGGGAGCTCTGCCATAGGAAATGGCCTTGGTGTTTCAGCATAAAGCTGGCAGGTAATGAGAAGATATTTTAGAAAGTAGCCATCTTAACTTTGACTAATAACAATAGTAAGTATTATCAGGAGTTAATGATCGTGAAAATAGTCTGAGGATCTTCACTTTTCCTTTAAAAAATTATGGTATTTTATATGATCAAACTCATAAACTGCTATATTTTCCCTTTAGGAAGTCAATTTCTCCTGATAAGGGTGTGTACTTGTATATTTGTGTGTATATGTGTGAAAGAAAGAGAGACAGAGACAGATATACATACATATAGAGAAACGGGGTGGGAAGAAGCAGAGAGAAAGACACAAAGATACAGAGACATAGAAAGGGTCCGAGAAATATATAAAATCATATTAAACCTACATTAATAATGAATGCAATTGGGCTAGAGAGATGGCTCAGTGGCTAAGAGCACTGACTGCTCTTCCAGAGTTCCTGAGTTCAAATCCCAGTAACCACACGGTGGCTCATAACCATCTCTAGTGATATCTGATGCCCTCTTCTGGTATGTCTAAAGACAACTACAGTGTACAGCATACAGTATACAGCTACAGTATACATAAGGTAAATAAATCTTTTTAAAAAAATGGATGTAATGTAAATGGGCACTTCAGTCAGCCTCAGCAACCCTGAAACCCAAGATTATCTTTTCCTTCTCCTTTCCCCTTTTTCACTGGTCCTGAGCTTCCTGACATGATATTCAGCCCTAGATTCCCATCGTTTGGAAGTGGAGAGGTATGGTAGAACCCACTTTGCCTCATGTACAAGGGACAAGAAAGAAGACAGCACTACTATTTGGTTTCACAGGAGGCTTAAAATCCATCTGTATGTTAGTTCTTGCCACAGTTGCTATGCCTTTTGTCACCTGAGATCACTCTCACTTTGCAGCGATTTCTTTTCTTTGTTCCAACATAACATTTTTATTGATCTGTTGGTAATTCCACACCATGTGCCCTGGTCACACACATTTCCCATGTCTGCTCCCCCAACGTTGTGCACACACACCTCACAATTTAAAGTTTAAAGAAGAAAAGTAAAATATAAGGTCATCTGTAGCCTTTGTATATTCACTGGACTATGGTCAAACTCTCAGTGGCCTTCCTCTTAAATAGAACTGAGTCATCCTCCACTCCCACACCCCACTAGAAGCCATCAATTGCAGAGAGCTAGCTTCATCATTCTATCACAGTTTTTAAGAATTCTCTTCTGAGAGGCTCCACCCACCAGCTGACTCAGACAAATGCATACACCTACAGCCAAACAGTGGATGGAGCTTGGGGACTCTTAAGGAAAAATAGAAGGAAGAATTGCCAACACCAAATGGGGATAGGAACTCCATAGGAAGACTAACAGAACCAACTAACGCACACTGGGGCTCTCAGAGAGTGAACCACCAACCAAAGCATATGCAGACTGGACCTAGGCCTCCCTGCACATATGTAGCAGATGTGTGGCTTGTTCTTCATGTGGGTCCTGAACAACTGGAGCAGGGGCTAGCCCAAAAGCTGTTGCCTGTCCTCGGATATGTTCTTCTAACTGGGCTGCCTTGTCTGGCCTCAGTGGAAGAGGATGTACCTAGACCTGCAGAAACTTGATGTGTCAGAAGAGAAGGGGTGCTGGAAATGGGGGAAGAATTGTGGGAGGAGGTGACCAGGAAGAGGAACAGTGAGTGGGATGTAAAATGAATAAATAAATTTAAATAGATAAATAAGTAAATTTAAAACAAGAATTCTTTTCAATGGCTTTCTGTTTAGGCTGCTACTTTTCAGGGGCGGGCTGGGGAGACATAGGGGTTGTCACAGAATTCTTCCACATCTCTCTTTCTCAATTATCCATCTGCAATCATCAGTATCACTGTAAAAGCAGCTTCTGTGCTCTTTACAGTAAGTGAGAACGTAGATTATGTACTGTTTCAAAGTATTATTCTTTCTATATATAGCTCATGGTTTTGAAGAGCACATTTAAACATTTGGAGATAAACACTGGATATAAAGTAGAATAATTAGCATGTTATCTCACTTTTTATCAGGTTTAAGATTTTATTTTTTATTCACTCCTTTTAAGTTAACAACTTACAGTAACTAAAATTACGTCCAGTTTATATAAACTGGGACTTTGAAAACCTACTTATCACAAGGCTTAAAGAGATTAACTGGCAGAATTTGAACCCAATCCCTTTGGCTCTGGATCTTACCCTAGATCAAATATTGGCTTTCAATCATAAACTATAAAATATCAGGTGTGTTAAGCAATCTGTATGGGTAAGCTATGATTAGCTAATATTATTACTTGGTACTAGGAGTATCTGACTGGTTTAGGAAAAGGGTCAGACTACCTCCCGAATTCTCTGGCAAATTCATTTCTAGTAGTACAGAGACTGGCAACAGTGTAGGACCAGATGGCCTATGATTTTGTGATTGTTTCTGTGCCAAGCGTTTTGTAAGACTAAAGAAGTCGAGTTGAATTTTCAAAACAGAGTAAAGAAATCAAGGAAAGCATCCAGCAAGAAGAAATAACTGAGTTTTGTTTTAGTTTCTTCTGCTTCAGTGATAAAATATTCTCATGAAAGCAAGTTAAAGGATAAAGGGTTTATTCTAGTTCACAGCTTAAGTATATGTAGTTTATTACTGCAGGCAAGTCAAGGAGGTAGGAACTGGGAGGAATGTGTCACTATGTGTACAAAATTATGAACATAGAGCAATGGATACACATTGCTATTCACTGTCTTTTCTCCATTGATAAAAAAAGTCCAGGATCCCATACACAGAAGGGTGCCATCTACAGAAGGTCTTCCTATCTCAAGTAACACAACCAAGATAAACTTCCTCAGGAAAGCCCATGGGCTTATCTCCCAGGTGATTTTAGATTCTCATAAATTGACAATTAACATTAAACAACATAATTTGCATCATGAAATAGATGGTTGTGGAAAAGAAGAAAGCTATTATTCTTTCAGTGAGAAAGGTCTTAAATCAGCTGTCCTCCTGAGGCATCCTGGGAATTATTTTATCATGTAAAAATAAATGAAGTGAAAGAAGGGTTGGTAACAAAGAGGAAAAGGGGAGGAATAACAAAGAAAGAAGAAGAGAAGAGAGGGGAGGAGAGGAGAAGAGAGGAGAGAAGAAGAGAGGAAGGAGAGAAATGGGAAGAGGTAATCTTTGAGAGTAGTAGCCAGTTTTCCTCTGAGGTACACCTCTGAGCCTAAAATACAAGCCAACTTTTTCTCCTTATAGGTCTTCACCCTCCATCTGATTTGATGGCAGTCAGAGTGGTCTGAAGCTAACATGCTAATAAACTTGGCTTGGGAGAAGAGCCCAACAGAAAGGCGGTTTAGGCCTTGGCCTGAGAATATGGCTCTCTGCTATTCAGTACAAAATATATGAGCATTGTATTTACATCATTCTTATATTTCCCTATACCCCATCCAAGTCCTCCAACCCTGCCTCTGCTTTCTCTCAAGTTCATGACCTACTGAGTTTATTTAGTGTTGCTTGTACACGTCTGTGTTTAGGGCTGACAACTTGGGAATAAATAACCCATCCAGGGGGCCTGTCCATGGACAAAACTGACTCTTAGCAGCCACAGATTATCTATAGTTCTTTGTCTTGGAATGTGGCCTTGTAACATTTGCTCTGTCCATTTCAGGATGCTGACTGCTCTTTTCCTAATTCAAGACTTGTTTGGGCAACCATATTGTTGAGATCTCTTGGGTGCAGCTTCCCTGTCATGACTAGAAGTCATAGGAGTCATTGTCTCACGTCTTCCACACACTTTAAACTAGCAAACCTTGGCCTGAAGAAAACAAGCAAGCAGGCTCAAGGTTTTACCTTTCTCATTAGATATGCAAAGCAGTTTAAGGAAACAAACTGCAATGTCCACAGCTCTTTCTGGAATCCATCAAGGAACTTCATTAAGTAACAGTCTTCACAAATGAGCTGATTCTCCCCATTACTTGAGACTGATTGCTCTTTTCTTTTCTTCACAGATAACAGATGGCTCAAAATGCATTTCTGCCACACAATACTTAGGATCAACTAGGATTAACACAATATTCTCATTGCACCACTGCCCACTATGGGTTTTATTGACTATGTCCTAAACCAACAGAAAACATTTTACTAATCTCCAACGACAATGGGCATTGAAAGTAGGTCTTTGGATTGCATCCAGGATGTTATAGGGACGCATGTAGTTAGTTATTAGATCTCCTTTCTCTCCCAGACTATAAGAAGATGAATGGTCAAGAGAGAAGAATTTAGAATATAGGGCAGAAATAGAGGGGATAGCTAAGTCAGTTCACTCCAGCACTATTCTTAGATAATTTCCTGCTGACCAAGTAAAAGCTTGTCCATGGGCTGAAACTATGAGTTTAACAATGGAGTCACTTAAAGAAACCCCACCATTTGTTTATCTTTTGAGCAAACAAGTCACACACGTGATTAGCAAAAACTCTATCCTTGGCCTGGAGACCTTCTTCTCAAGTTATCTTCTACAGAAGTTTTTGAGTAACAGAAATACTGGTCACAGTTATCTGACTCCCAGTTTCATTTTCTAAAGCTACAGATAGAATCATCTTTGAATGTTCTTACTTCATCCTTCATGGAGCTGTCACCACCGCTTTCTAGGCACCCCAAGTCCCTCTGTGGACAATAGAAAAACACTCTCCTTTGTCACACGAAAGGCTTTTCAGGAACGTTTCCTGAAGAGCAGTAAGATTCTAAGTGACAGGGTGCCTTCCTCAACAAAGAACCTCTTTCCCAAAAATACAAACAATGCAAAGAAAGATCTAGAGACATTCAGAACTAGACTGAACTTGTTTTGGAACCACTTTTTTTTTCTTCGACATCAAAGCATGCTACTACTTAAACTAACCAGTGGTAGAAGTTATAGTTTCATCCATGGCGAACTTCAAGGGATCTTCTGACCTTATCTAACCTCCCAGGAACTCACTCAGAATGTCCAAATTACATTTGACCCATGTCAATCAATGGCTGGTAAACTCTATACATATGCTCTGAGGAGGTCTTTCAAAGTTAACAAGGTTTCCAAATGACAGGGAGGAAGATGCTTCTTCTGGACTGATGAAAACTATGTTACAGTTCCATAGGTAAGGACGGTCTTACTGCAGAGAGCAGCAGTCCCAACCCCCTTGGGCATTTGCCATTTCACTGGAGCTCACTCATTTCTTTCAGGGAAGGTGTCCCTTTTCCATGCTGATGAAGTCCTCTGAACTCTAAAGTGCTATCCCTGGCTGCCCCCTTCCTCAGCCCTACCCCAATACATAGACAATCATTTTCAGTCACCTGCCTGTCCCTTAACAGCCAATCTCCAAACTGATGTTTGATGAAACCATACATGCAAAAAGGGGGAGATTCTACTGCTGCTTTAATAATTGGCATGACAGCAGGAAACAAGATGTTAACCATAAGGTCTGATAGAAATTAGAGGGAACCCTTTTCTGTATCAATATCCCTAGTGATTAAAAAAAGAGAGAGAGGAATAACAAGAAGTTAGGGTGAAAAATGACTAGATTTCAGCTCTGAGCTTGATGAGTCTGAAGGCTTTCCTACTGAGGAGGATCCTCCATTAAGATCTTGAAGATAAGCTGAGCTTCTGGTTACTATGCAGGACTGCCATGCCAATCACCATGATGTTCAGATGTGCATCATTTAGAAAGATAGGGGTTTGGGCACACGATTTCCATTTTATAATGGACAAGCACGTTTTTAAGTATAATAGGATATATAATTAATCCTTGTTTTGATAGAAGCAATCTGCTAACTAGTGTCAAGAGTTCTACATATTGATAGACAGGGTGAATATGAAGATATTGATGCAGTTACCCTAATGATTTCTCACCAAACTTTTCTTGAGTTTCTCTTCCATCATTCACCTCATAAAATTAATTTTCTGGACTTTGTCTTTGGTTGACATTGTTTTTTAGACTTTACCTTGATAACCGCAAAGACCCATGCAATGAGCTACTCCTCCTGACAATAGGAATTAAAAGTCTGCATGTCTAATCTCCTCCAGGAATCTGTCCCATCACCACCTGCTGGAATTTAGGAATAACGACAATGAAAACTCAACATGGTCTTCCTATTTCTCATTTTTCCTTTTGCCTCCAAACAGGTGGGGGGAATCCCTTCACTAACGACATTACGCCATTATCTCAGGCTCACAACATTTCAAGCCATTCCCTAGTAGGCCATTCTCCTCTACTTATTAAACTATAGCACTGGCTACATTTATGACATCATTGGGCCTCTTTCTGTGCCATCTCTCAGAATTTCTTGGCCTCAATGAATACAACAGCACAATGATACAATTTTTTAGCTCCTGACCTTGTTTTTATGAACAATACCTATTACCTTTTGGTGGAGAAGATTTACTAATGCCCAGCTCCCATAATTTTAGTCCTTTGCACAAAATCCTCCAGTGGCCACTTACAGTAACCAGGTGGGAAGTTTGAGCTCTGCTTTTATAGTCTTCTAAGTCATCTCCAATCTGACCTCACATGATATCACATCAATTATAGACTTAATTTCTTTCCTCTTGTACTCACTGCAGACTTTGAAGAAATCATTATTTCCATAAATATACTTTCTATGTAATTTCATTATCTTCTTTTTTATTTGAATTACTTTAATGTGTATTAAGTCAAATGTCAAACATAAATGATTCTTTCCCTTAACACATTCAGTCTGCTATATATACAAATGGTTGGGAATCTCTTAAGGAAATGGTAGATGCTTCCACTGCATACATCATACCTAACCTCTGTATACCACATAGAGTCCAGAAGACCATAATCCATCAGTATTACAATGTGATGTTCTTGAAAGCTCAGTTTATTTGAAAGTTTTATTAAAAGGCCAAAATATTAAAAAAAAAACAAACAGATCACTGGCCACCATTAGATCATGTAGATCATGGAAAGTTCACAGTGGGAACTGTTTCTAAGTATTTGAGGATATCACAAGCAACAAGAGATGGAATGAATGGAAAGTAGTCAAATGTCAATTAATGTTTTTCACAAGAGCCAACACACATGCATACATAAACACACACACACATACACATACACACACACAGAGAGAGACAGAGACAGAGAGAAACTTAATGTATATAACACAGAGTAATACAGCTGGAAAAATTTTCAGGCTTTTAAAAATTTCAAAATATAAGACTGAAAGAATAACACAAATAAAAATTTATAAGAGAAAAGAGCTTATTTTTCTAAGTAAGATATTATAATTACATTATCTAGAATGTGAATATTATTATGTATAGTGTGACTATTACATATATATGCTACCATGAGTATTACAAATGTATGATGTGAAAAGGGAACAGGAAATAGGTTCAATGGAAATAAGAGAATAAGGCAACTGCCTAGACTTGTAGGTTTCCATTTTAAAATTTGAGAAGAGGAAAAAGTAGACAGAAGAAATATTTGTTTTTAAAATAGAAAAAATAAGTGATAATTTTCAACTTGGGAAACACGTATGGGGAAAGTTATTGACTTTTCTTCACAGGAAAGAGTTGCTGTGGAATGTTCCACAGATGGAAGAGTTGAATAAATGCTAGGAAAGTCAGGTGGTGTGGTGCAGACACACACACGTTGTGCTATTCCTACCTGTTACAATGGCAATGGAGGCTTCAGTAATTCTTTTCACCACTTCTTTAAGTACCCTTCCAAGTGGAAGAGAGAGAAGAGTGAGGAGCTTTGGAGGGTCTTTCCTTCTATTATGTGAGGAGCAATTGTGTGGTCATGCATCTTCCATGTAGGGTAAAGATATTTTGGTAACAAGGGTAAAAATAGTGATATATGGAAAAAGGGAAGGGCAAGAAAAGAGGTGTAATTATAATTACTATTATTTGATTCCATGCATATGTGTGATGTATGTATATGTGTGCATATGTGTGGGAATGCACATGTGTATGTGCATGTGTGTGTGTCCATGTATGTATGTATGGCTGTATTTGCACATGCCCATAGATGCCAGAGGTTGATTGACATTGGAAGACTTCCTATATTGCTCTCAGAATTATTTGCTGAAACAGGGACTCTGAACTGAGTCTGAAATTCAGTGTTTCTGCCAGACTAGTTAGCCAGCAAGCCTCAGAATCCAACTGTCTCTACCTCCCTCCAGCACATGTGCTACAGAGACATGCCACTGTAGCTTTTTCTGTGAGTGTCATGAGGTTCAAACTCAGATCCTCACAGTTGAGCTGCAAACACTGTGCCCATTGATCCATATACCACCATGACCAGAAAGGAGGTATTATAATAAGGTGGCTAATTTATGATTTTCTTTTCCATTCTGTTTATAGCATGGATTACAATCTAGAATGTCTCCACAATTCAACAGGGAATTTCAAATTCATGGAACAAGCCAACTTCTTATATTTAAGAATTTTGTGCTTAGTTGTTATGGCAGAACTTGTCAGTAGCTTTGGCATTAATGTAGGATAGGAAATGCAGGGATGGTAGCTACCCAAGGAATGTTTAAAACATTCACTACTGATTTACTTCAACAAATTCTCAGTGCAAAGGAACACAGAGCTGGGGTTTCAATGCTTCAGATGTGCCAAGAACAGCTAATTGTTGTCATTTTTAGGGGAATTATAACATTTTAAAACGTCTCAATCCCCACCACCACCACCAACAGTGTTGCAGAGAGCATTATACTTTTCCATCAACCCAATGCAATTTGCTTTATACAGACTATCATCAGACTTCAGAACAGCATTAACTATGCCCTTTACTTTTGAAGACCTCTCTTTTCAAAATACCTTACATGGAGAGAAAACCATGATGTAAACAAAGCCAGAAGTGCACGTGCCAAGAAAAGCTTTGTGTTTGAAGAGGACAATAGAATAGTAATGCCTTTGTTAGATGTGGATGAAGCGGCATTGAACTTGTGTGCATGCCTCTGTGTGTGTGTGTGTGTGTGTGTGTGTGTGTGTGTGTGTGTGTGTGTTTGGGCAAAGTTACCATCTTTTTTTTTCCTGCTTAGCTTTTGTCAGCCTTATACAAACTCGAGTCACCTAGGAAAAGGATACTTTAATTGAGGGATAGCCTCTATCAAATTAGCCTATGGGCACATCTGCAAGACATTTTTTTTAGTACTAATTGACAGAGGTAAGCTTAGCTCACTGTGGCAGTGCCACCCCTAAGCAGGTAGTCCTTGGTTATATTAAGAAGAGCCAGGAAACAAGCCAGTATGTGTGTTACTGCAGTATTACTTCAGTATTGCTTCAATTCCTGCCTTGGAACCTCAATGCTGGACTACAATTTGTACACTGAAATAAACCCTTTTGGAATTGCTTTGGGTCCATGATTTACTACAGCAACAAGAAACCAAACTAGGACACCTATATAGTGTATCAAACTCTGTGTAGAACAGACACCACTATTTGTACCATGTCCCACTAGGAACATTTTATTTGATCTCATGAAGTTACTCCAGGAATGAATAAAGAAAACAAACAAAAAATTCTGGAACTAAGAACTAGCCAATCAGGCTGGATTCAAAAGCTAAGCTTCTTAGGCCAAAACCATCTCTAACTACGCCAAATTGTTTTGGCTAAACAAGAATGGAAGTAATTCAATTTCCCTTGAAATGTTGGCTGTTTTATTCTAGTCATGGAAATATGCAAATCTATGAAAAGTTTACCTTAGTTTATCAATTCCAGCAATGGGCAAGGAATGTGAAAAATAAAGTAATACTAATTGATTATAGTGCTTCATTTTTAATTGTGTTTTTTATAAAGTCCTTTCCCCAGACAGAATGTCTTTCTAATGGCAATACAACTTCCTGCATAAATATGTAAGGATCTTGACCCTGAAGTGTTCCTTGTGCTAACTTACTGGCTACCCTATCCCCAACCCTGTAAAATATGGTCACAAAGGAATCACACTCCCCCTCCTCTTTCATCTCTCTCCCTTTATAATTTCAAAATAATTAGGACATGTTTTGGGTAATGGCACTGTCCAAAGTCAAATCTTGGAATTCTATTGTCTATGCAACTGGAAATGTAGAGGAATTTTAATTTAGTAACATGGCTTCTCTGGCAAAGGATCTCATCTACAGACCTTCTAGGCCTATATGATCCAGCTGGAATGCAGACGTGCCCTATTACAGTATGATCTTCCTAGAATACAGACATGCCCTTAGTGCCTTTAATTCCTGACAATGATGGTAAGGATAGTTTGTAGAAGGAAGCAGCCATGTTTGAAAGTGATGACTAATTGAGGGACAGACAAAGGGATGAATCAGAGAAAGATTTCAACAGAATGGGCCAGAGGTAAGATATGCCCAACTCTCACAAGAACAGACAGGAAAGAGACTCAGGGCAAGTCAGGCAGGAAGGCAGTTCAGTGAGTGCAGTCCAGTTAAGTTTTAAGTGATGCAGTGGAGTTCAGTTAAGTTCAGTGCAATGCAGTTTGGTGCAGTTCAGTTGAATGTAGTTAAGTTTGTGCAGTTCCATTCAGTTCTGCTCAGTTCATGCAGTCAGTAAATTCAGCATAGTTCTGTTCATGGAGAGAAAAGTTTTCTAAGCAATGCAATTTAGTGAGAAGCAGAGAGAAGCCAGTTAGAATCCATCAGCTTGGAGAGGGAGTTTGAACCAGAGTTGGACCAGCCAGCCAGGTTTCAGAAAGAACCGGTAAAGGGTGAGATTATGCAGCTTCTAGACAATTAAGTCTGGCAAATAAAAGTTGCTTTTACAAGGGAAGAGGGAAAAATGGAAATGAACAAAGGCCAACAATTCAGAGGGCAGAATTGCTAATATGTTACTCAATGTGTGTACTAGGCATGCATGCAATAGAATCAAAACTTAAGTCATCAGAAGTAAGAAGATTATCAGATTTACTCTATTAAGATTTTCTGTTGGGTTCTATGGGTAGTATTAATTATCTTACTTTGTAATCAAAATTGAGTTTAAGGGTAGACCCTACTAGTTGCTATTTAACTGATGAGCAAACTAGGTGTTGGAAAAGATGGACCTAACTTTTGTACCTAACTTATGTAGAAATTCCTTCAATTCCTCTTCTTGCTCTTCCTTCTTACTCTTTTTGTCTTTCTCTTTGCCCTCCTCTTCCTCCTGTTCCCCTTCTTCTGGCCACTGCTACCGCCTTTACCTCTTCTTCTTCTCTTCTTCATGCTGCCCTTCCCATCCTGATCATATCCCCCTGTCCCTCTGAATTCAATCGGTGATAGGAGCGTTTACAAGGCTTGTCCTATAGTCTGTGGAAGCCTCATAACAATAAGGGTGTCTGTTACTTTGAGGGCACATCAGGGAGGATTTTCAGGGTAGATAGTGTTTAAAGCATCACAGATGTTCATGGTAAATAACTGTGTTACACCCCACATGCACATACAGACACACTCTAGAATTTCTTAAGAGCCCTTTGTTATAGACAATTGTTAACATTAACTTCACATGAAGAAACAAAACTCCATAGAAAACTGGACTTGGGCTAAGGAGCTAGCAAGCTGGAGACTTGATGGTGGGACCTAGATGTTCTAATTCAAAAGGTCCTTCTGTCTCTGCACTGATGGCCTTGAGACTCAATGTCAGAAAACTCTAATTCTTTAGTGAATACAGACTGAGACCCAGAACAGATCCTAGCTTCTTTGTAATCTGTATCCCCTGGAGTATACACTAGTCCTGAGAGAGTTAAAAAATACATGCAAATGAGCAAAAATCATTGCCTATTTGGAAATATTCCCAGTATGTACTTACATCTTCTCAAGTAACTTGAATAACTACATGAAAGATAGGACAAAGAAAGACACCTGATGCAGAGTGTGTTTGCAGGAAGGTCTTCCTAATGAGCCCTCTGTCCATACATTTTGTTGCCTGTAAAGGAAGGGTGTGAATGAACATTGCCAGTGTGGATCTGCTAAGAACTTGCCCAAGTTGCTCCCATCAATTACATCGAATTTTCTGACAAAACTCTACTGCTCATGGGAAATTTCTTGACAGGATGCTAATAAATCTACCTAACCTTGTCACCCTTCTCCAATGTGCCAAATTTACAACATTCAAGATAAATAACATTCATGCATTATAAGGCCGAACTTGGCTTCTCAGAATTTCCAAAAGGCTCTGGCAGGTTAATGAGAGAACTCTTTTTCTGTTATTGTTGTAGTTTCTACAAAATATAAAAGAAAAGATTCATCTTCAGAAAAGCTGCTCATAGACAGTCAATAAGTGTGGCTGCTGGACCAGCCTGAGTTTTCAGAGATCATGCTATCAAGGGAGATCTCATCACTCTCTGTGTATTATCCCAAACACCCAGCACTTTGTTGGGGAAGTAGGTAGACTATGTTGGATAGATGACCTCACAAACCTCAATGCTAACCGTTGGGACTTCCCTGTCACAATTAAAGCTGTTAATTCCAGGTGTAATTTCTACCCAAATGATTAACTTCCAGTTGCAAAAAAAGTAAATGATCAATCACTGGGGCCGAGCTCACTTCCTAAGAGCAAGTACTATTATCAGGTTGAAGAAAAACACATCACTTTGCTTGGTAATTGCCGCACAATAAAACATAGTTAACTGTGGTATCTGTGAAGTGCAGGGTCAGAGACACAGCCTTAAATATCTTCTCTGCTACCCAAAAGTTTCTGATGCAGAAATGATAATATTACACATTCCATTGTGTTATTTAGGCATGTAATTGATTGTGATAACACAGGCAAAAACCTTGCAGTCAATCTCCGACACAGCAAATACTCCAAAAGATAAGCCTCCTATTAGAGTATATTTTTAGCTAACCAATTATGGGATTAGTTATCCCGGGCCTCCCGAGTCTAGTTGAGCTGGTAACTCATCTGCTCTGCTCTCATGATATTCTGCGAGTGCTTCAATAAACATACTCAGTAAATAGTACTGAAAATATCTGTCTTCTCCAGGAGATCACAAAATCTCAAAACAACAAAGACCCTAACTTTTCAGTTTATACTCTAGTGTATCTATCTCCTAGATCTACGTAGTACCTGCTATATGAGATGTCATCATAAATATTTGTTGAGTGACTGTTATGAATGCATTATCTTATTTTGTTCCCCCAGAACAGAAAAATCGAATGATCCAACTTCTAGGTTGAAGGCCAATTGAATAAATGGTGACATATTAATGTCAACTAATATTTTTCTGTTCTGTTTTGTTTTCTTGATGAAATTATGAGAAGGGAATGGATGCTCTTAAGTTTCTGTATATGACTAGTATAATTCCTACTAGCAGATGCAAGGTGCCATGATTCATTATAAAACAGCCTTCATTGCTATTGTCTCAGAATACATTGTATGCAACCATTACGATAACAGTTCCCTCTTAAAACACTCTTGTCTTTACCAGATGCCACAGAAGACATTTGGGTTGAGCAGGTGACTGTTAAGATCTAGCTGGTGCAACTGGCTGTGACTCTGGATTCCCAGTTTACCTACATTATTCTTCCTAAGAAGACAAGGACAAGAAAAACAGAGAACAAAGGGGAAATGCCATAGGCACCTGAAGCAAAACTGTAGCCACCTCTAAGGAAGCAAGGATAAATATCTCTATTGGGCAGTAATACCCTCACCTTAACTTCAGATCTAAGAAAATACAAACAAATCCCTCCAGTGGAATCAAGATGGAACCAAAAAACGGAACCCTACAAACCCAGCTACTGGTGCCTTTTCTTTAAAACTGTGGTTCTCAACTTTCCTAATGTTGTGACTCTTTAATACAGTTCCTCATACTGTGCTTAACTCAATCATAAAACCATTTTGTTGTTCCTTTATAACTAAATTTTGCTACTGTTATGAATCATAATGTAAACATCTGATATGCAGGATAGTCTTAGGTGACCCCTGTGAAAGTGTCATTTGAATCACCCCCCTCTCAAAGGGGTCACAACATACATAAGGAGCCATGCATACCATCTTGACATCTCTTTCTCCTGTTAGCCCAACACTTTATTCCATGAAGTAAAGAGCCCAAAGTTTGTGCTCAGATGAATCTGGGCTCACATCCTTGGGTTATGTAACCTTGGACACTTTCATGGTAAATATTGTCAACCTAGTGGGAATTCAACCATAGGGTGATTTATCTGAACTAAAAACACCCAGCTTGAATGTGAGATGATACCATGAGCTGGTGGTCCAGACGAAATAAATATGAGAATGTCCTCCCGTGGGGCTCTGCCATCTCTTTCTCTCTCTCTCTCTGCTTCCTGACTGAAGAAGCAATATAGGCAGCCTGGTCACCCTCTTGTTCTCATAGCTCCAACTGTTTTTGCTGCCATGCCTTAGCCACGATACATCTTCCAACTATGAGTCAAAATAAATGCCTTCTATTTTATGCTACTTTGGTCAGACATTTTTTCCATAGCAATAAAAAAGGTAATCAAATACAGACACATTATAGATGCACATAAATCAATGATGAATAGATGAATTTGCCTTATGAAGTTTACTACGGAGATTCCTTTATCCCATTTTATGTGTATGTGGTCAGCTAAGCAACTCTTCCACTGACACAGTAGCCATTCATCCAGATATTAAATGCTTTTAGCTTTTTAAGAAACAGCCTAATCATGGCTATGTTGTAGTACAAGCCTGCTAAAACCTTTACAAGGAGAAGTAAAAAAACAAAAACAAAAACAAAAACAACCCACTGTCCAGTCTTTTTTGGGTCCAATAAACACTGCATTTTTTTTCTCACACCTTGACAGACAGTTGTTTCTTTAAGTTGTATGATATGTGGAATTTCCATGTTGTTATTTACTCTCCTCAGTTATGTAGTTCATTTATTCTATTAAATCGTCCGTGTTAATAAAAGTTTGAATTACAAACACAGATGTACAGTGTATGTAAGTTTCTTGCACAAGATAGATTCTTAGGTGATACCATCTTTGTGGCTGCCATTGTTTCGATTACTATGGACATTTCTATCAGCTACCTTGATTCTCTCTCTGATAAGACCATGATACATCTATGGCATGTCACTCTAGAAGGCGGATTGACCTTCCAGTGGTTTTGCTTGTTTTCTTCTGAGCATGTTTTTGAAAATTTGTCCTGTTTTAGAGTGCTTCTCCAAACCTTACCATATGACACCACCAACCTTAGGGTAAGAAATTTGGTTTGATCAAATGTTTTGGTTTTCCTAACAACTCCTCCTTTGAAGAAAATGCTGGCTATGTATCTTCCAAAGATAGATACACAGAGAAGGAGGGATATGTGTACATATACACCCACCCACATTTTAAATTTTTATTTCATAGACCCCAGTAGGGGGAAACAAGATTTCACTTTGAGCTTCTCTACCTGCATAGCAGGGGCATAATGAAAGTGCCTGTCAGGGAAAGTAATGTGTTTAATATTGCACCAGTCTTAAACACCAGCAGAGATTTCTGTGAATTGCAAATAATTCCATCACCTGTCCAAATCACACTGCTCTGTGTTTTATCTGTGGTGGGATGATATCAATATGTCAAGCATGAGGAAAGCATGCTTTATGAGACTGATGGAGGGGAGCACAATGACAAGCACATAAAAAGGACAGCCAAAAATGCCACCGAGTTGTCAGAGGAAAAGAAAAAGCCACCATTTCCCACTGTTGCACAGGGTTTATTATTTTCTCACAGAGGGTCCAGGGACATTCAAGGCTCTTGTGGTCCTGACGAAGGATTTTAAAGAAGATAAAATAACATTGATTTGCAGAAGGACTTTGAACAACCAGAAGCACCTAGGAGCTGAATAATTGATGAAGGCTCTTTGGGACCCTAAGAGAAGCAGACATCAGAGCATCCCAAGATCAGCTAGTAAGCAACTCTCAGGAGATGCTGAGTTTTAAGGTATCACTGAAGAAACCTTCCTTTGGGGCCTGCTGTGTCATTGGGAGGGAATGACAGTCCATTGATGTTACTCTGTAGAACGAATTTACAAAAAGAGAAGAAAGAAAATGCTTGTGGAAACAAAACCAGAAATGTGGGCTATGGAGGTCATATGCATAATCCACACTGGTAGCACCTCACTTTGGAGGTAAGGATGGGCTCTTTCTTCTGTTCATAATAGTACCTAAATGCTTTCTCTAGCTGCCCTCCTTTCCCCCTACGTGATGGACACATCTCTCCTCCTTTGTGTACTTACTCATACTATTGCTTCCCTTTGCTTGGAATGCTCTCCTTGCTGTTTCCAACTGTAGTAATGAGTCTTCTCCTCCACGCACCAAATCAAGTAGAGTCGCCTTCCCGAAATTTTGTCTGATCACTGATCCTCTTAAATTCCAAAAGTTTTTATGTCTATCTTTTAAATGTTTAACAAGGGTTTTTTTTTTTTGCATACAAATTTTGAAATGCAAGCTCCTGGAGGGCAGGGTGTACATTCTTAACCAGGGGTCAGAAAGTAAGAAGGGGTAGTCAATAAATACTTGCCGAGTAAATTCTGGTACATAGTCGTTTCCGTTGATATGTTATACAGCATATAGAGTGCGTCCTCAATAAATAACCATTGATGGAATGAATAAGAATGATCGCCTTCGGGCCCAGCTAAAGTGATGACTGTCGTATAAGGTAAGGCAGAAGCAATAGAGGAACAGGAGAAGTGTAAGGAGCAGCGGGTGAAGAAGCTTTCCAATAAGCACAGTAAAATACTCTAATCAGTGAGAGCTATAACGCTCAGGACATAACATTGGAATGGAATTTCTGACTGTCCATTAAATACACTTCTGAACAGGTCTTCTAGTTTATCCGTAACTCCATTTTTATTTGGGGAGTCTCTGGTGACAAGCAGGTACACGATAGAGCATGGTTCTAGCTCTTTCCAAAATGAGCTTGCCTCTAATTTGGTCCACGGTGCATATGCACACTATTACACTAACAGTCCCTTGGTTTCCTATAGGGCCTAGAATAGATGTAGATTACATCCTACAGAAGCAAACATTTTACAGTGATGTTAAACTGGGCTCCAAACAGCATCACAATCCTGGAGAGCGCTGAGAAACAGTTCGAAGATGTGATACAGCACATTCCACTGAGCACAACCCTTCTGCAGGCAGGGTCCTGTGCACCCACACAGACTGCTCACCTGTGAATCTGGCCTTGCCTCTAACATAAATAGTGATCTTCTATGCTTATTGTTCTCTTCTTTGTCTAGTAGTGTTTTCTCTGATTCTTTTGTAACCTGACTCAACAACCAAACTTCCATTATTCAAAATATCTCATATTTCAAGCTAGGTCATTTTCTCACTTAGTGTTTATCCCATGGAGCTCTGACAATTATTTCCCTTTTGTATATAAGATAAACTGATGCTCAGAGACTAACAGTCCTATGCAAGATCACAGACAGGGTAAGAATTTAATGATGGAGGAAACCCTAGTGTAATGGTTTGAATATGCTTGACCCAGGAAGTGGCACTATTTAGTGGTGTGGTATCGTTTGAGTAGGTGTGGCTTTTTTGGAAGAAGTGTGTCATTGTGGGCATAGGCTTTAATCCTAGTTCCCTGGAAGCCAGTCTTCTCCTAGCTACCTTCAGAACAACAGTGAAACTCTTAGCTCCTCTAGCCCCGTATCTACCTGGACACTGCCACTCTTCTGCCTTGATGATAATGAATTAAAATAAACCTCTGACTCTGTAAGCCAGTCCCATGAAATGTTGTCCTCTATAAGAGTTGCCTTAGTCATGGTGTCTGTTCATAGCAGTGAAACCCTAACTAGGACACAGGGTTTCCTTAATTCAATCTTTCTTTGCCTAGAGTTTGGCTGCAGGGTAGAATGGAAGAATAATTTCTCCTGATGCTTCTCCTTATTTCTCTCCCCTTCCCCCTTCTTATCTTAGTTTCTCCAAGGTATCATTAGTACATGGCATACACTGCCCTTCAACTCATAATTAGTCCTTCCACCTCAGTGTCCTGGTGGATTATACTATAGGTATATACTGTGTATCCTCATCTTTTATTCTTTATTCTATTATAGATATTCAAAATTGTATGCAAAATAAAGGCATTTCTAGGCAGAGGGAAATGCTTGTGTGTCTTGTGATCTCCAAGTAAACAGAGAAGGTGGTGTCAGCTCATTTTCCCTAGGTGCCTGGCCAATGCAGCAGCCACACTTCTTGCCTCTCCAAGCATATCAGCTAAAGTATATCTGCTGTTTAGATTATTATTCCCCTATGCCTTGACTATATTCATTTGCATTCTTCCAGGCTGTGCTGAATTTAGATGGTTCCCTGTTTCTAATATCTCAGGCTAGCTGTCATCTTCCCCGTTATCTTCAACCACCAATTTTGCAACTTGTAATCTTAATAAATGTATCACTGCAGCTAGCTATTAAGCCCTCCCCTCACAGTACTCTAAATAGAATCTGGTCAGGCCACAATCGTTTTCAAGAACAAGTGTCTGCGTCTTACGTAGCCAGTCAGCTCATCGCTAGTCTTCTGCTCTTTTCCATTCCCCAACTGCCTTGAAATGTTGAGACACAAGTTGATTTTAATTAATTTTTCAAGCTTCTTCCCAAATTTAACAAAATGTAACAAGCTAAAACGAAAAAAAAAAAAAAAAAAAAGATAACAACACCCTTGTGACACCACAGGATATAATTATTGTGCAGGGAATCTCATAGATATATGTATGTGTACATGTTTGCAAGCAGTGAATTGTTTAATAGAAATAAATACTAAATGCAGGAGGAGGAAACTCACCGCATGTCATTTTATGATACATAGATCTTACACAGTTTAATAAGAAGAAGCACCTTCCAGGCAAACAGTAGGAATAATTCCTCCCCAGCAGTTAATGGTTCATAGGCAGTTTAACGCTATTGCCAATGCTGATCCCATGAAAAGAATTTTTATATACTTCAAAATTTCCTTCTATGTTACTGAGGAGTTTGTACATTAAGGAAAAAATTATAGTAATAGCAGTCGCCAATACGTATACATGTCAGCGAATAACAACCACATATGTTCTCTATTTTATAAATTTAGTTCCTAGAAATAAATCATGGAGTGGTTTCTTATATGACCTCATGGAGTATAAAGGTAAGGGCAAGCCCCCCCCTCTCTCTCTGTATATATGTGTGTGTGTGTGTGTGTGTGTGTGTGTGTGTGTGTGTGTGTATGTGTGTGTGAGATATAAATTTGAAACTAATTTAGAAAATTGACATTTTAGGTTTATAAATACATCTGATTTTTCACTGCATCAGCTAGACTCCATTTTTTTCATGGCATCAAGAGACGATGTCAACAATATATAGTTTATTTTCCGAGTGGGCCATATGTGCAGCAGATTTTCAGATAACTGAACTTTGGTAGCTATTGGAAATGTCACAAGTCATTTAAAAAAAAAAGCTGGACTCTTGGGCCTTTAAACAAAATCACAGACATTATATTTGTATGGAATAAAAACATATAATCCAACTTAATCTGAATAGAATCATAGGTCTGAATTCCACATCATCTTAGGTAATTTCTAGCTTTGCCCCAAGGCACTTTGCTCACAGACATTTGCAACAAATCTGCACCTCCATGCAAGATTGCTTTACCTCGTGGCTAGTTTTTAATAAGGTACAGTAAAACAACTCTGGACTGAAGGGCCATGGTGCTGGTCTTTACTTCTTTCTTGGTCATTGGCACTGTTTCCACGGTACATTGTCTTTTAATGAACTTTTCACTCAAAGGAAGCCAAAGTTTATAATAATCAAACTCAAAAAGGTGGGGTGGGGAATCAAATAGGAAGCAGAGAAGCCAGAATAAGAAAGAACAATTCAAAGAATAACTTCTTAGTAAATGGGATCAGATGCACAAGGGAAACAATTAGAAACACTTCTTTTAAATCTCAAACAGCCTTCTACAGAAAGGCTAGGGCCTTTTCTCTGAGTCCTTTCAAGCATAGTCAGGATCATAATAGTTCCTTTTCTTAGCTAGACTTTAGAGCAATCAGGAGCTCGTATCAGCTGCTGTGCTGTGGTTGCCTGCAAAAGGTCTAGACAAGACAAAGCTTTAAACATTCAGGATGGATGGAGAGGGGCTCCTTGAGGACCAGGGCCATCTGAGAAAATAGGAAGCCATTGTCTTTACAGGTGTAGCCACACATAGGAGAATCATTCTCCAGGCAATAGCTCCACATCATTGCTCATGTGATTGGCAATTCTAAGGTCAGGAATGAAAAATTAAAAGACAATGTGACAGCTGGAAGATAGATGATTGGTAGGTGTAGGAGGAAGATAATAGTAGACAGGAAAATGAGTATGACTATAGGGTATTATATTATATGTGGCATTGTCAAGGGATAAAGTCCTTTTGAAAAATAAAAAGGGAAAGAAAAGAAAAATTGCTTGGAAATCCACTTTTTATATTTCTACTGCCACGTATTGACTGGCTATTCAGAAGTAGTTTTCTATCCCGTCTTCTATAGGTTCAAGTGTGCTTTTTTATTACATAAGGAATGTTCTGGAAAGCTGGATGGAAGTTTGATCTATCATCAATTGAGCACTGAGGAGAAGACTGGCTGGACTGGAGGGTAGAGTAGGAGCAGAGACGTAGCATTTGAATTTTTAAACATATATTTAATATTTGATTTTTCAAAAAATGATTGCTTCCTTAGAAATCACTCAAATGTGATTCTAATGTTCTTCAGGAAAGCACATGAAAAGGCATTCTGCATAAAATAAAACAACTCACTAATGCAAATAAGCACTTTGTTGCTTAGCTGGATTCCCTTCATCTCAGTTTTTCTCCCCAGTGTAGAATTTGCCAGGCTGTGTTCCCAAGGGTGAGGTTTTAATAAATATTCCATCAATGAATACAATGAATGCTATACAAATGAATGGACAAATGCATTTGGAAAGCCCTGAATTAAATAAAATGAGAAGGGGATATTTATTACAAGACTTTAGCGAACCATTAATTTACTAATATGCACGGTGAATATCTAAGAAAGCAGGAAAGCTGTTGAAAACTATTGTCTTTCCACCATTCGCTCTTTTCCTTCAGTTTTAGCACTCAGTTTTATACCACAGGACAGGTGCTGAAAGCAATGAATCTTGGGAAATGTGAATCTTATGGCATTTTTCATTAAGTGGAACTACCAATAAATATATCAGCTTCTCTCTAGATTCTATGCTAGACTGAATATATAGACCAGGTGTGCATGGCTGGTTGCTTCTTATCACTTCAGCATCCTTTAGGTTCCCAGACTTGGAAGGCCCTGTTCAAACGCTGGGTGTAAATGCTGTCTCCTCTGTATCTAGGGCAACTGTTCAAAATAAACATCTAAATATTTCATAGATCCCCACCCATTCCTTTATACCTGACATGTCATTAAATCACATGTCAACAAATGTAGAATTGGTTTGATCCAAAAGAATATTTAGAAAATATCGTAAATCTACATAAGAAACTGAAATATCAATAGTCAAAAGTGTTTTAACTTCTTATCCTAGCATCTTTTCAGGATCAGCATAACTTCCTCTAGATTTATCTGGAAAATCTTGTGATAAACAAGCATACTATATGACATCTCAACAGTACTCTGGAGTTCAACAGAACAAAAGTTACAAAAGGCTTTATCCCTGACGTAGAACATAACCAAGTCTCTCTAAATGACAACTGATAAGGCTTTACAAACAAACCATAAATCAGACTAGGATTTATTGTACCCAAGTCAAGTTGGTAAGTCTGTATGAAAAAGAACACAGTAAAAGGGGAGGAATCTCCTTAGTCTACCATTGGGGTGGCATCCCCAGCTATACTCAGGTCTACTTAGGGAATGTTTCAACTCTTACCCACCGCACCTAGGGCATTGTCTAACTACCACTTTGCATATACTTGACTCTCATTGTAGATTTTTGGAAGGGTCACATGTGTGTGAGCAGGAAAAGAGAGGTTCCATTTAGCTTTGTTATATTACTAAAAGCAGCTGCAGAGAGAATGGGCTAGGGGTGGGTGGGGGCTGGGAGACTTGGGTAAGATAAAAAAGGGCACAGAGAGTAAAAAAAATAATAACTGAGAGAAATGGTGACCCTGCCTGGCCCTCTGAAACTCAGGTCAAAGAGCTTATGAGAACCAAGGAGGTTTGTTTAAGCGTGATCTTGAGCCAATACTAACCTCAGATTTTTGATTCTGGATTTCAGCACCATATGTTAGAATATTAAAAGCAGCGATAGAGAAAGAAAAGACAGAGATAAAGGAGCTCATTCTGACCTTATGCAGGACCATGTTTATTCACAAAGAGGGGCCATCTTTGTCACCTATGTGAATGTGTGGCCGATAGAATAAGATGGGAAGTGGCCCCAGTTAAGAAGGAAATGATTCCATAGTCTATAAGGGTAGCTGAGAAGTGTAGTTTCAGTGGGAAACTATTAAGTTTACAGTCTTAGAAATAGAATCTCTATTGAGATATCAAGGTAATAAATGTGTTTAGAGTACTGTAAAAACTTGTACCATAAGAACTTACTGATTAGGAGAATATGGCCAGCAATGAGGCTCATTGGATAAAAGCACTTACTGCATACACCTGTTGAGCTAAGTTACACACTGGAAACTTAGGTAAGTGTGGAAGGAGAGCACTACTTCCACAAGTTGTCCTCTGACCTCCAAATGCTTGCTTTGATGCTCACATACCAGCACGAACTCACGGGCACGCGCACACGCGCACGCACATGCACATGCACACGCACACACACAGGGGGAGGGGGAGGGAGAGAGAGGGAGAAGGAGACTGACTGACTAAAAGAGAGACCCCACACACATACACAGTTATAAGCAATAACGAAAAATAATTCTTAAAGAAGGTAGGATGGATCTGTCTTTTCAGATTAGACCTGTGTAATAGAATTGACATGACAAAATATTCATGAGGATTAATGAACTCAGCTTAGGAAAGTACTTTCAGACCCATGGAAGAAAATATGGGAAGATTATAAGTAGTTTATCTTTAAGAAATCATATTTCTTTTGTGTCAACAAATCTGTCTTAACTGATATGTATTTTTTTTTCTGCTTATGAAAGAGTTATCTATGTATACCATCACATAAAGCATTTGCTAGAACAGGGTCATTTTTCATATCCTGCATCTAATGAGACTCAATGAGACAACATTACCACAGTAGCAAGTTGGATGTTGTGCTTGGTTTGTGTCTCTGTGGGATGCTTATGGGGAAAATGCCTTCCTGACCATCCCAGGTAGTCAGTTTATTCCCTGAAGCATGAGATCTGATTACTCTTATCTGCACTTCTCACACATGCAGTATATTGGATCTGTCATCTTAAGTGAAAGGCATTCCAATGTGGTACCCATGACTGAAAGAATTTCTCCAACTAGAGAGCAAGTGCCACTGAAAATGAGCCAAATGTAAAGGAACGGGAGGAAGAGATGCACTTTAATGTGGAGATGCTCAATAGGCAAAAAATATGAAGATTTTCTCCACATTCAAACCTTAAAAAATCCATTTGGGCAGGCATAGTTGATATAGATTTTCAAGTCTTTAAAAATAAGCTCCTTTTGAACACAAATTTAAGATAGTAAATCAAGTCACCCGGTCAATATTTTGTGCCTTAATAATAATCTCAAAATAGTTTTCAAAGACAGGGGGTGAACTGAACAGAATGAAATTGTAGCATAGGGTGACAATCCTACCTGCCATATGATGACATTATCCTTCTCTAGACCTATAAGTAGGCCAACGCAGGCTCCTCTTCAGAATCTAACACTCTCCTGCCACATGAGCTGGCCAAATCCCTCAGAGGTTTTATGCCTTGGTTTTCACCTCACATCCTATAAAACAGTCTTTGTGTCTCTTCTCTTTTTAATTATCTTCTAGGTGTTCATGTAATTCTCTGAGAATAATTAAGTACAATTAGTTACTGTTTCATGCTACTATGCAATTTTTCAGTTTCCCTTGGTTTTGTGGTGGTTGTTTGAGAATTCTATGCATGCACATGATGTGTCTTAATCAAGTCCTCTTCTCCCTCCTCCCTTCTAACTTCTCTTATCCCACTACTCCTTTTGCTTCCAACTCTACATGCTCTTTTTAAACCCACTGAGCCCACTTCACACTACCAATACATGCACAGGACCATTGGCTGGAATATGGGCAGCCTCCCAGGACTAGAATCCCTGAAGAAAAGAGATAGTCTCCCTCCCTCAGAGGCATCCATTCCCTGCCCCTTTTCACTTGAACTGCTGGAAGCTCAACTTTGTCTTATGAATCCCTAGCTCTTGGCCTACCACTATCCATTCAACATCTTCTTCCAAAGGAATAATCATTTCAGCTATTCGGAATCAAACACTCCCTCTTCCCTAAGGCAGCACCTGCTAGCTCATGTGTAGCCTTTGTCCATCACTTCAGATCAAGATTGTCTTGATCAAGACAAAATCGAGCAGATAACTCTTTCCTTTGGTGAATGACTAGAGACATCATAAGGTATTGACTACTTAACCATTGAGGTTGTCTGCTTTTTATCTTCCAGATCTGGGCTGTGTGGAAGGCTTAAACCATAGTCTAAAGAGAGCTTGCCTAGAGAACATGAGTTGTGTCTGAACAACTAGTATCTACTGAAACCCAGAGACACTTTAATAAGCACAGTTGACTATTAATTTGTTATATGATTTAGGGCAAGGGGAAAGGATTTTGTTTTGCTCATTTATCACCTTGTCTCTCTGTGCCAATCTCTACAACATTAGTGATTGGCACAGAACACAATTCACCCTGGAGAAGGATGAAACTTAGGGTGAATGAGTGCTATCACAATCCTTTACAATTAGGCAAATACTCATATAAAGGGATGCAAGTTGAGTTTACTATTCACAGAGTTGTTTTAAGACTGATTTTAAGCTCAGGATAATTCTTTTTTGTTTGTTTGTTGGTTGGTTGGTTGGTTGGTTGGTTGGTTGGTTTGGTTTCTGTTTTGTTTTGTTTTTACCTAATTTCTTAGGTAGCAATGACATATCCCAGTGGTATCATGGAGAGAATCAGACTCTTACCCTTGCTTTTGGATACTCAGAGACACTGAGCTGACATTGCTAGCAAGCTGCTTGGTTCCAGAGAAACATCTGTGTTTTGGTTCCTACTTTACTGTTCTCTATATACTTCAGCTCCCTGCCTCCATTTGAGAGAGTAAGAAGCAGTCAGAGCATCAGACATTCTGTTTTCATGACATAGACTAATTAGGCCAACAATTCAGTTAATGGTTAGCCTCTCCTGGATCCCCAAGGCTAGGGAATATGTGAATGAAATGTGTTTCTGGCCTGGTCTCATGAGGGATTGAGAACACTATGAGAGAAAGAGGGGCAGGGAGAAGCTAGGCATAATTCTAGCTCTCAGGAGGCTGAGATAAGGGGATGCTGCAAGTTCAAATCCATCCTGCTCTACAGATAGAACTCCAGGACAGCCTGGGCTACAGAGTAAGACACTGTCTTAAAAGAAAGCTGTGTAACGGCAACCACAGTAGCTGACTGCATCAAACTACAACCCTTGCCTTTACGTTGTGTTGATAATTTATATGTGGAAGAAGCAAGCCCCATTTACTCCTGTAGAATAGACAGTAATCATCCTTTCAAGCATCCTTACTACCCTCCAGTTCACAAGGCTGAAGAATGGTGCTAAGACTCTATAGGGGAATGCCAGGGCCAAGAAGCACAAGTGGATGGGTTGGTGAGCAGGGGGAGGGGGAGGAGGTTTTTGGAAGGGGGGGGGAACCAGGAAAGGGGAAAACATTTGTAATGTAAATAAAGAAAATAGCTAAAAAAAAAGAAAGAAAGAAAGAAAGAAAGAAAGAGAGAGAAAGAAAGAAAGAAAGAAAGAAAAATGGGAAAAAAGAAAAAAGAAAAAGAAAAAAGAAAAAGAAAAAAAGAAAAAGAAACAGAAAGAGAAGGAGAAAAAGAAAAAGGAAAAGAAAAAGAAACAGAAACAGAAAGAGAAAAAGAAAAAGGAAAAGAAAATACTCTTGTACAGGAAATTTCAGTGGTTTTAAAGAGACAAGTTGGGACCACAGAGTGACTCAGCCTCCCAAGAGAATAGAGTCCGTCGCAATGTATGAGGTGGTAATGCATACACACAATGCCTACACCTAGGGTTCTTGCCACACAAAACAGTTGTCCAGGTAATATGCCCTAAATTCCCTTTGCAGGAAAAATGGAATGATTTCCTGTGTATTGTATGGGTTCCCTAAAGCCTTTTTCTTTTCCAAATGCCACTTGAAACATTACATCTCAAGTCCACATACAAAGGGCGGAAGATTGATTCATTCAGTAATCTGGCCTCATCTTGGCTCACCTCTGAGTACAATCAGCCTTTCATTCACATAACAGGATCATTCTCTAATAAGGTGCCCATTGAAAGAGGTTTCCCCACAGGGTGGGTCTCTGAGAGCTCCTGATTATGCTAATAGGATGCAGAAGCTGACAGCCCTGAGGTGGAGTGTTTCCCCATCCGGGGAGGCCCTGCACCTTTTTCACTTCTCAGAAGGCTAGATCTACACAGCACAGGCTGGCTGCTGGCAGCAGCTTAAAGGAGGAAAAGACAAGAGACTCTCTAGGACAAGACAGACAGCTGGCAAATTATATCTAAGTGTGCTGCTGCCCACGAGGGAGAGCAGGCTTGGCTTCCTAGGGTAATCCATCTTCCTGACACCTCCCTTGCCCAGGAGTTAGTTTTCTCCAGCACACTTTCTGCTCCTGACAAACAGGGCCAAGCTGTCCTCACTCCTCCATCCTGCTGACAAGCAGAAAGAGTCACCCCTAAAAGACGTCAGCACATCCCCCTCTTCCGAGGCACGGCTTACGTATCTACCATCCAATTTATTGATAATTATCAGAGACTGGAGGGACTGCAGCGATTAGATAATAGCATCTGCCCAGAGTTGGATGGAACTTCATCTGAAAGCTCCTCGGGGCCATTTGCCCCTTCAACCCCACTTTAAATCAAACAAATAGGAAATGCCTTGGGCCAAGAGCATCAGAACAGAATGGTGTTTCACCCTAGAGAAGCAGCATCCATTACATGTTAAATTGTGTTCTAATTAAACAGATTTTAAAGGCACAGGACTCTTCCACTGGGCTCACTAGAGACAAGGGAGCATAGCCTTGTGAAGGATCTCTTAATGAAAAGGAGGAATAATTCTGTATTTCAGATGTTTATTCCTGCAACCCTCATGAAGATGTAAGGAAAGCACACCGCGGTGGAAATCACATTTATCTCAGCCTCATTTCTTGGCAAGTCTCTTAAAAGCTTGTGTGATTTTTTTTTTTTAAGTCTCTACCTTATCTTCTCTGGGATTCAATCTGCTGATCTATGAAGGGGTTGTGGGAGATGATGTCCGTGTTCCCGGCTGGAGTAAAATCTCCCTCGGGGATTCTATTTTAAAACTGATGCACATAACCAGCATTGCTTACTCTAAGGCAAAATGAAAAGCTGAGCTTCTGCAAACGAGTAACCCAGAAACACATAAGGAATGTTTACATTTGAGAGAAGAGCTTTCGAAGCTTGAAGGCTTCTCATATAGGTGAAAAACTCCTGTCTTTGAAGACTGGTTGGGCACCAGGTACAAATCAGCTGGCTGTAGCTAAAGGACTTTACCAATGAGCTTAAGGTACAAGTCCTGCCCAACTAGCACACTCTACCACCCAGATAAAAATACTTGAACTATAGTTTGGATGCCTTTTAAATTTTTTATAAAGAAATGTTTATTTGATGAATATAAATAAGATAATCAGTACAAAGTGTTCTTCACACATTATAACAAAGTTATGAGTTGTAAGTACCTTGTCCATGATATTTCTATTAGACACAAAGTTACAATGACTGTCTGATACATGCCCACTGGCAGTTTTGATGACTGTTATTCTCAGTCAACTCTCTGTTCTAAGACTGTACGACAGTTCATTCTCAACTGATATGAGGGAAGGAGCTATTGGTGGTAAAGAAATTTCGCATTAAGCATTTGTTTTAGTGGTATGTTTACCTGTTCCTAAGAATAACTAAGTTTGAGAGCATCTGTGCACCCTTTCCACGCAAAGAGTTTCAAATGGAAGAAGCCTCATGAAGAAACAAGGACAACTAAGTCTCTAAAAGAGGTAAGCTACACAGCTCAGTGGTTCATAGGAGACTGTACCTTGAGGAGCTGTGTAGGTTCTGAGTCCCCAGGTATAGTCCTTATAAGGGACTCTTCGACTATTAGGAATATTAATTAGAAAAGTGGATTGGTGGTGAAATAGAATGGATCACAATCTCTAGGTGTTTCTGGAATGTACAGTTTTATTTTCCCTTGATACAGAAATCCTGCTAGTTTCAATCCATTTAAATCATTTTGAAAAGTAGCCTTCTTCTAACTTGCTTTGGGTGAGGTGGCTTTTGTCATCTGCTTAAATGATTGATTTAAAGTTGGGCATACTCATGCCATTTGTAAGATTGGGTGAAGAGAACAAGAGAGAAGACAGTGAAGCTAAGAAGGGGTTCTAACAAATTCATATTTCCATGCTGCTATTTCCAGTCTATACACAATGCCTATACCTCCATCCACAGAGAGCTGCTCATTTAGGTTAAGAAACCACCAGACAAATAAAACACCATATGTAGAGTTATTATTTTCAACTCCTTCGGTGACATGTGCTTCGTCAGTCAGACACATTCCAAATAGAATTAGCTAGAAAGCCATGGCCAAGTGAAACTCAGGATACAGAATTTTAATAGTAGAACAGGTCACAAAGACATAGTGATAACAAGATAAGAGGATAGACACTTATGTAGGACGATTCTAGAAAGAATACTAGTAACCCAGAGAATGGTGTAAACTGGATATTTCCAAAATAACCTTCAAGGACCTGGTGTATTTCCAATGAGGACTACAATGTTGAGTATACAGGAGGTGCTCAATAACAATCATTATACAAACTCTTTTCAGCTAAGTTCTTAAATGTATTTCATTTGATTTTAAGACTGATATAACTAAAATCTGCATAGGAAAACTAGATAGAGTAAAAACCCATATTGTTGGTAGAGTAAGTAGATGTAGACAAAAACCTCATGGGTAGTAAAGCCTTTAACTTAAAAGGCATGATTAGTAACATGCCAAGAAATAGGGACCAGAGGTGATAGGTAAATGATGTTACACATGCATGTGATACCATTGTTCACCCAGATAGCGTTAGGCAAGAAAAACTCAGCTTAAAGTGACTTGTGATTTGTTAAGATTTACTAACTTTGAAGGCACAGTTAGAAGGGAAAGGAGAGAAAATTATACTTAACGTGCTTAAAGTTAAGGTCAAAATCAGTCCTGAAGATAGGACTACAAAGCAATCTTCCATTGTCCTCCAGGCTTACAGTAATTTCCCACCTAAATCTAATGATCTTAACAACCAATTATCTTCATTATGGAGATTTACCTTGATAATTTTCTAATTACATGTTTATAAGGATAGACTTTAACAAAGCCATATAGTTCATGTCTCTCATGCTTGACTTTCTCCTTCTGCTTGCCACTGAAGCTTATTATGTTCTGATACAGTTTGATTTCCTCCTCACAGTTTAGTTTTCTTCGTGTCTTAGTTGGGGTTTCCATTGCTGTGAAGAGACACCATGACCAAGACAACTCTTATAAAGGACAACAAATAATTGGGGCTGACTTATCCTTCTAGAGGTTAAGTCCATTATCAACAAGGCAGGAAGCATGGCAGCATCCAGGCAGGCATGGCACTGGAGGAACTGAGAGTCCTACATCATGTTCCAAAGGCAAACAGGAGAAGACTACTGTCTTCCAGGCAGCTATGAGGAGGGTCTGAAAGCTCATAGTAGCACACTTCCTCCAACAAGGCCATACCACCTAATATTGCCACTCCCTTGGTCATACATATTCAAATTACCACATCCATCGTCTTAGTTTTGTTGAAGAGACCTGTTGCCAGGCTACAGATAACCAACCCATGGTAGGCAGACATGTCGCTTTCTAAAGATATTGGCATGTTTATCTCATGGGACAGAAACAATGTAAATTCACAGATGAGATTTTCAATTTCTGATCAGCTGACCTGAAGAAGATGGTTCTCTGTTATTTGGGTGGACACACCATTATACCAGTTTGTAAAAATGAAAAGAGAGGCTAGAAACTGGCAAGAAGGTTGGCATCTGGTATAAGAGATTGCCAAGGCTTCTCTCTCCAGTGGCTGCTCATTAGGCTCTTGGGCTCTTGGGTTTCTACCTGCATGTCTGGCCTCTAAAATCTAGTTCGAGCTACTCTATATTTATACCTATGGGATTTCCTCAGTAGCCAGTGGGATCAATGGCAGTTTTTAGAGCTGCTATAACATAAAGCAGTTAACTGGGTGATTTAAACCCAGACATCAGGTCAAGTTTCTTCATATTTTGGAGGTATATACATGCAGAGTCTTTGGCAAGTCCCTGGAATCCTCTTTGACAATCTTGGAATTGTACCTGCATAACTCCTAAGGTTTTTATTCGTCATCACAATCTGTCCTCCCTCTGTGAGGGCATGCTATTGTCCTCTGCGTGTGTGCTTCTTGTCCTCTGATATAGGAACAGCAGTTAGGCTGCACTAATGTCTAGCCTACCCCAGTATGCCATCACCTTTACCAATTAAATCCCAAATAAGGGCACATTCAGAACATTTTGTTTGTTTTGCATGTTTAGGTTTTAGTTTTTGGGTGAGGAGCTCTATCAGGACCCTAACGACTTTTAATTCGGAACAGTTTGGCTTGCTATCTTCTTAGGTAAGTGACTCTCCTCACTCCCCACTACTTTGACCACTCCATCCTGACAGCCAAGCAAGAAAACTCAGTAGGAAGTACAGATGAACTCATAACTGATGCCTTTAACTATGATTTATCACTAAAGTGATAAACTTGCTTCATATTAGCCAAGGTCACCCACAGTTCATTATTTTTTAGTAAGAGCCAGTGAGACCCACTGGAAAGAAAATACATTTTTCAAAATTGTACACCCAGTGGAGAACCAAATCAGTGTACTTGTTTTTTGCACATACTAAAATTATACAGAGTATTTTGTTTCAGAAATACAGTTCCATAAAATAAAATTTATATGAATAGCTCAAAATTATGTTTTTCATGGCTCTGGGAAAATATTTCATTAGTATTTCAAAATATTGCCTGGTTTTATTATTGTCATGCCTGGTAGAGATAATCCATAAAAAGTTAAATGCTAATTAATGTATATATAGAAGCCATAAGTTTGATCTCAGAAAGGAGGAAGGGAGTCACTTTGCAGTCAGTCAGGAACATCATCAGATCATACTCATTTGAGTAAAGGATGCTCCTTTGTTTTATTTTTCTTATATGGAATGTGATTCAGAAACTTGATATTTCTATAAAAAGCATTTACTTGCCCATAGAGATGAATCACATCTTTTTAAATAATCAAAAGAATTCATCAGAAGGAAGACAATGGTAAATTTCTTTAAATAAAATAAAACAGGATATGAGTGTGTTTAAAACTTAGAAATGTCCGGCAGGAACTTGCCCCTCAACATTATAACCTGCAGTGTTGAAACCTTCACATGGAGAGAAAGAAGGATTTAAGAATACAGAGTTGATCAGTTGTAACCATTGCTGTCCCTAGCTCTAAGATATAGTATAACATATACACTATATATTTGGTTTCTGCATCTCCCTTAAATAATAATAATAATAATAATAATAAAGAAATAATGGAGCTAAATAAAAATGAAAACGCAACACAACATCACCTCTAAAACATTTTAAAACAATCCTAGAAGGAAATTTTATAGCTTGAAGACCCTACACTTATAAGTCAGGAAAAGCACAGTAAATGACTTAACTTTGTAACTTGAGAATTTAGAAAAAACAAGCACAAACCAAGCCTACATCTGCTAGATTACAAGAAATAAAAATTGAAAAACTTAAGAAAAAAAAACAGACTAGAAATTAGTAAAGTAGAAACAATGGAAACAAAAAAATCAATAAGTCTGAGAGCTGGTTCTCTGTACAGTTAAGTAAGATTGGCAGACCTTTGGCTCAATTAACCAAATGAAGAAAGGGATAATGGGAATTACTAGAATCAGAAGTGATACAGGTAGGAAACTTTGAGTTCTCTTTCTGAGACTATTTCATTTTGTTTTACTGGAATGACTGTGCCAGAGGAAGTCATGGCAGCCCAGTCTTCCACTGTAGTCTAAACCAAGAAGAGAGAAGGCAATGTACCTTCTAAATAACATTACTAAAATTCTGGTCCTTCCTTTGTAGAACTCTGTAGTTAAAAGAGAATTGTTAACTATTAAAAGAATGGACGTAGAATACAAAAATTGGGAGAAATATTTACAAAGACATGGCTGATAATGGATGCCTAGTCAAATATCCAAAGAACACTTACAATTCAAAAGGACAACTCAATTTGAACAATAGGCAAAAATCTAAAGAACCAACCCATCAAATAAGATATGTAGGTATCAAATAAACATGTTATATAAATTATCCATGTTGTATTCATAGTATCCAAATACTTGGGAAATGAAAGCTAAAACAATAATGAGATCCTTTTACATGTTTATTCAAATGGAATGTTGCTATTGTCAGAGACCAGGCACTGCAGGAACAGGGAGATGTTCTAGGTGAACACTCTGCCCTTGTGGTTCAGCTCATCGTGTCTCTAAATGTGCTTCAAAAAACACCCTATTAAAAAAGAAGCAAGAAGGGGAAAAAAAATCCTCTATGGTGAGCAAAATATTATCTGCCTGAGAAGCCTCTCTTTTTTAAAGTCAACCAAGTGTCAAAGCAAGATTTCTCTGCTACTGGCCACATTCATTAAACTGGAAAGCAGATAGTAATTTCCACTTATGAGAGTGAAACTAAGAAATAAAGACACCAAGAAGTTATCTGGTCGAACATGAAAGGCTGAGTATTTGGGCTTGGAACTGAACAGGATCTTCCAAGGCAGACCCCCCTCGCTGCCTTACTTAAATGCAGTCTTCCCTTGTATATAGCCTGTCAAACAGCTCCTCACAGGTATCCTAATGCAGAAGATGGAAATTTGTATTCATCTTAAGACCAGTGCTTTTCAAGGGTATTGCTATGAAATGGTGTATACCTTGTTTTTCTATATGTGCTTCATTTTAATAGGAAAGCTGTTGAACCTGCATTGTAATATATGTTGAAATGGTTCAAATTTCAACTTGATCTTGGAAACACATTGTTCCATTGTATAGGTGTTCAGAGGACATGGTTTTTCAATTCCTAGCATCCACATGGAGACTTGCAATCATCTGCAACTTTAGTCCCAGGGGACACTATGTCCTCTTCTTGGGTATTGCACAGTCATACATGCAGGCAAAACATCCATGTGCATTTTTTAAAAAAAAAATGTTAAATGACTATAGAAAACCAATCTATTGTATCCTTTTGATGTTTTGGAAAAGCAAAACTACGGGGACAATCAAAGTATTATTGATGGACAGGAGGGGATTTAGGCAATGGAAAGTTGGACAGAACATTCTCCCTTAGAAGATCAAGACCAGAATGTCTCCTCTTCTGTTGGGAGACCCTCAGCTACCTAGGCTCACAAACTATCATAGTACTGTCCAGGAAAGAGCTTGGAAAGATAACAGATACAAATTGCTGTCACCTCTCTACTTATTGAACTTGTCAAAACCAAGCCAGTGACCGAGCAAAAGCTCTCCCCAGGCTTTCCTGATATTGATGATAGCTCAACAATTCCAACACCGTTGGTTGAAAGCTCACGGTGGACATTTTACTTACATTGATGCACATTTTATGAATAGATCTCATTTATCATTAATAGTCCTATATGATCTCTGGAATCACTAATTGTATGTATTTTTCCATATCTCCACATCTCACTAGGGCAACTGGAGTATCCTCCTCCATGGGCTTTTCACTCTTCTGATTTCCCTTCCAAAACTGGATGACTTACCCCATGCATGGAGTCACCAGAAGACTCACAAAGATGGCTGCCAATTCCTTCTCCTACCTATCCACTCTCACTGCCCACACTGCAGATCCCTGCCAGGATCCTGGAGGGATTTTATGACTTTTACTTTGTTGTAATTTAAAATTTTTAAATAATCAGAGCTACGTTTAACTATACAGCCTTTGCACTAACCATCTCTTTGGGGCTGGCAATGTTGCTCAGTTGACAGAATGCTTGCATAGCATGTCTCTTACTCTCTTACACCATCACCCATACCATGTGAACTGGGTATGGTACCTGATTCTTAAAATCTCAGCTTTGGGGCGGTGGAGGCAGGAGGATCAGTCAAGATCTTCTTCATCTGCTTACCAAGTTTAAGGTCACCTGAGCCCCCATTACAGAAACAAACACACAACCCTTGCCCAGTCTCTCTGCATAGCTTTTTATCATTTGTGTCTCAGCCCCGCCTCCACCATTTAATACAACATAAAGTGTTTCTCAACAATACTCTTTTGCTTCATGTTTCTTTTTAATTCTAGTTTCTATTAGAGATATTATCTCCTGGCCTCCCTAGAATGCAACGTTAAGTTGCTTCATTCATTGCTGTGTCTTTCATGCAAAAGCAGGTGGTCTAGAAAGTGTCACACTCTGGAAAGTGTGCTGGATAGAAACAGAATGGTGTTTGTTCCCACAGCTTCTTGGGAAAACAGGTATTCTATTCTCTTCAGGTTTCTAGAGGCACAGGAGAGAAACATTGTTAAAAGTCACTTGTTTACTATAAATGGCTGCAGAGCCAGCATCCAAAACCAGGCCCAACTAAGGAGTCCAGCAGATGAATCAGACTGTAAAGGAGCCTTGTTTACCTGGAGGAGTATTTGAAACTGTCTAGGGTTTAGAATGTTCTAATATCTGGATGAAACACAAAGGAAAGTTATCAAGTAGTTTTAGAAGTTAAGAAAATAGAGCAACTATATAGTCACTGTTATCAATGTGAAAGAAAATTCATTTCAGCTTTTTTTTTTTTTTGCTCTGAAAGTTGGCATGGTGACGGGTGATGGGTCCATAGGCAAATAGATGACCCATGAATCCTGTAGATCCCAGGACATAATAATCTGTCAAGGAATAAGAGACCAATGATTGCCATTTTCATTAAATTTGAGGATTCTCCTACAAATGCTTATGACAATAAATAGCACAATTTAATTCTATTTCACTTTGTACATGAAAAGGACTTAAAGAAACACTTCTCCAGGTGAGATATGCATTAGAATCACATCAGAAGGTTTTATATTGCTGCCTGGTCTACATATCAGATCAATTTGATTAATATTTTGATAGAAGAACCAAAGCACCATGATTTCCTCTGTTTTTTGTAGCTCTGTGAATGAGTATTATCCCAGAAGGGCTGAGAGCCTTGCTGCATCATTTATGAATGCTACTCCTATCTAAGCAGGCCTGGACCCTGATTATCCATTAATCTCTCTTGCTCAAATGTTCCCATTGGATTCTTGCATTCTCTTCTCTCATGTTCCAATATAACTTATCAAACAATGGTTATTATTAAATGACCTACACAAATGAAGACAGTATTGTTAATTGCTGGATATTTATTTATAGCTTTTTATGATTAGCATTTGGAAAGTGTTTTATATACAAAGTACTTAAAGGGATATACTTTATATTAGCATGATGAAGTGACCAAGTGTCACAGTTCTTTCATTTTATTGAAAATAGAGCTTCCTCATACAATGTATTCTGATTATGGTTTCCCTCCTTCCCTCTCTCCCCCTCCAGATTCTCCACCTCCCACGCACCCAAATCCACACCCTTTCTTTCTCTCTCATTAGAATACAAACAGGCAGCTAAAAATAAAATAAGATAAAGAAAAATAAACCAGAATAGAACAAAACAAACAGAAAAAAATTAAAGAACCAAAGAAACAGATGCTGAAACACACACATTTGCACACACAGAAAACCCATTAAAAACAAAATCAGAAAAGATATTATATAAGCAAAAGATCTGTACAGTTAAAACCAAACCAAACCAAACAAACCCAAAATAAAACAAATAAAACACATTAAGCATACACACATACACACACACACATACACACCAACACCTCTAAAACACCACTTAGTTCCTTTTGTATTGTATTGGTCATCTATTGCTAAGCAGGGTACCTGCCCTGAAAAGTGGTTTGTTTTTCCAGTAAGACTTTGCTGGAAAAAAAAAAGTGATTTTTCATTTGTGACCTCATATCAGTTTGAGCTAGTTTCTGAGTTATGGATAGGGCTTGTGTCCACTTTTCCTCTCAACACCGAGATGTCAGTTTGGTCCAGTCCTGCATATGCTGTCTATGTCTTTGTGAGTTCATATCTATATCAATTCTATTGTGTCTAGAAGGCCTTGTTTCTTTGGTGTCTTCCATTCCCAAAATTCTTAATGAAACATAAAGTCAAGGCAACAGTCACTAATTTTTGAGATGATGGTGGTAGAGAACCATATTTTAATATGCAGATATTACATTTTTTCATAAAAAGATGAAAAAAATTTCACTACAGTTTTGTAATGTGGTCTAGCCTCTTTCCTATAAAGAAATGGAGTGTGTTATCTTCTCTTTCCTTAACCTGGTAGACCTGAGTTAATCATGTGCTATCACCGAAAAGCGGATGACTCCCTGGCATGCTGGAAGCTAGGTCAGAGTTTTACAGTTCCTCTCTGTCAGAGTTGCACCTATCACACACACAGAAAAATTGAACCACAAGGAAGAGATGCATAGCTTGTCTCAGCTAAGCTCAGCTTTCAAACCATCCCAACCTGTGTTCCAGTTGTTTGAATAAAGACGTCCTTAGGTAATTTAAGTCTGATTACCTTAAGCTCTTCAAGTCTTCATAATTGAGTCTTTATAAATAGAAGACCAAAGACAACACAACCCTGTTATTCCCTGTCCAAATACCTAACCCACGGAATCCATGATACTCTAAAAGCTTTTTACGTTTAAGGAGGTGAATGAGAGTGGTTAGCTATCGCTCAAATACCAGAATCATTCATCCTAGAAAACACACAGACCTCAGATTCATTCTTTCAATGTTTCTTTTTTTTTTTTTAATTGCTTTTATTTTATTTTAGGTGCAGTCATTACCTTCCCCTGGTCTGCCCTCTCACAGTTCCTCATCCCATTCCACCTCCACCCTGTCTCCAAGAGGATGTCACCACTCCTCTACCCCCACCCTGAACCCTTACCAGGCTTAATTGGGTATGAGAGGAGCCATCAAATGTGCCATCTTTTTTTCATATGCCTATGGAAACCTTCTCAGCTGACCATAGATGTTCTCCACTGCTACCTTTCCTATGTGCTGGAAGATGGGAGAACTCAAACCACCTTAGGGCAAAGAGCTGACTACTTTCCTAACCAGAATTATTTTCCCTTTATTTAATCCTGAGGCCATCCTACCCCCCTCCCCGCAAAAAAAAAAAAAAAAAAAAAAAAAAACCCAGATGTTCTGACAGCATTCTACATACTGTATGTTTAGTTATACATGCACAAAGTTCAGCAATATTGCCTTTATTTTTTACCACTTTTATGAAATTAATTGACTTAGAAAGAAATGAAAACATATCTTGATGACTGAACCCTTGAATCCAAATGTTTTTTTTCCAGGATTGAACATTCTATGCAGATGCCTAAGCACTTTACTTCATGATTATCATAAGGGTCAAACTTCTGTCCTGAAACCAGTACTATCACATGGGGACAAAGATCTGAGAAAGCAATGAGAAACCTCAGGACACTGTCCATGGGCTCTGATGATACCATTGCAAGCATTTCTGTTTAAGCAATCCCTATGGTTTTTCACTGATTCCTTTAATTTTCTTTAATGACTGACATGACATTATCAATATCTTATACTGAAACAAATTGCAAGTCCAGGCCTGTAACCATAGCTCTTTCAGGAAAAGGCAGAAGGATGTGGTTCAAGGTCAGCCCTGGCTGTATAACAAGTTCAGTGTCAACCAGGGATACATGAAATTATCTCAAAGGATATAATTGCAATCTAGGAGTGGTTGAACGTGCTTTTAATATCAGCACGAGTTTGAGACCAGTCTGAACCGTACAGTGCATAGCATTCCATCCTAGGTGACATAGAGTCTATCTAAATAAACTAATAAACCAATAAAGAAAATTATGTTGTAGGTTTACTATAGTATGCTCTGACTCTTTAAACTCATGTTAATTCTATGAATGTGATAAAATGAACCAACTAATAAAAACAACAGCTTTACAGTGAACACAAAAGGGAATCTAGGCTTCATCCAGTCCTGAAGAAAGCCTAGCTACAGAAGGGACAGCCAGCATCCCCACTTTTCATCTCCTTTTCTGAGAAAATCGTGGCTTTTTGTTTTGTTTATTTTGCTTTTTTAAGAACAGTGGGAGGGAGGGAAAAGGTAGGATATTTGTGAGACAATGTTTTTGAATGTCTACAGTCACAGCTTCTGGTAGTTACTGTAAAATTATACTTCCAACCACTATCCACTTTCCTACACACATTTGAATGCAGATGCACAGTGTGTGTGTGTATGTGTGTGTGTGTGTGTGTGTGTGTGTGTGTGTGCACATCTGCATGTGTGTGTGTGTGTGTGCTTATACATCTGCCTTTCTTTGCGGCAAATACACAAAGACAGGTAAACTGTCTATTATAACCATATAGTGAAAAAGAAGTGATTTAACTGAAAATAAGATGCATCAGACAGAGTTATGAATATGCCTTATTTCTATAAGGGAGCAGATGAAAACAAAAACAAAGAAGGCAGTTGTCAAGCCATTTTTCAGATTCTTCATCTGTCTCTTTTTGCTTGACACCTCATTCATCTTCTCAGTCCTTCTCTCCAGCCCAGGCAAGCTAGCAAGCTAACCTAATACTAGATTAACCTAAGAACACCAAGGATCAGAGGCCAGAACCCTGTACTGAGAATGCGTTGGTACTTCATTTGTACAGAGGAATAAATCATTTCACTGTCTCTTTCCAAAGAAGCCTAGAAAGAAAATCATAGGCACAGGGATTTGTCCTTTGTATAGTTATAGAAGGTGGCACAAGTGGCAAGAGAAAAAATTCTGACAAGTAACACTGCCTAAGCATGAGGGTACTCTCAGCCTCTGTCCATTGTGCTGGTGGCAGCTAAGTCCCAGAAGTTAACAGACAGCAACAAGGCAACTAGTAAGTATCTTCCCTTTGTCACAGAATCCTGACAGGCAAGGGAAATCACTCTTTAGGTTAAGGCTGAGAAAAATAGATTAAAGGAAAAGGAAAGAGACCAAAACCAACACCTACAGAAATAAAATAAAGCAGAAATCTGTTTCAGGCCAAGTCCAGCTCCAAGTGTTCTGAAACTTTAATGCCTAGAGAATTTAATGAGAGCATAACATTGGTGAAAGGGTGAGGTTGTATTCTCAGCTGTGGGCATCCTTAAAGGGGAGGAGTATCTAGATCTGTATGATAATGACAGAGTTCACAAGAACCATTTTTTTTTTCAGGATTGATGTTTGCATTTGAAGGTGATAAAATCAAATGTCTAGAACTCCTCTGGCAAAACCTTTGGAATTTATGAAAAAGAAGAAGAAGAAGAAGAAGAAGAAGAAGAAGAAGAAGAAGAAGAAGAAGAAATCTAAGGCTTAGTAAAGGAGGATTTTAGAGTCAGCAGGACACGATGCTTCTCAGGGTGAGCTTTAGCTAGAGCTGGAACTGCAGTCAAACCTGAACCCTACTGGGAAAAAGTTATACTACTTTGGACAAAGAATGCTGTGCTTGAGATATCAGAAATAACCCCACTTTCTTCACCAGGTGGTAGAGCAAGCACTGTAATCAAATAATTTTCATACTATGATGCTCTATTAAGAGTAAATTAATCCAAACCATAAAATAAATATAATAACAATGGTGGTGATTGAAGACAAATAAAGATATGATGATGATGATGATGTAATGGTACTATTTTCTGATTTGCTTGATGTCTTACATGAAAATTAACTTAGCGTTAAGCTGTGATGACAAGAGTGACTAACAAAGTTTTGAATTTAAATTGTTTCTACTTATGGAATTCTTGTGTAGAGCTCCTCTTCACTTTGCCAGTGTCTCTATGGCAATGCCCTTTAGCTCAAAAAAAAAAAAAAGATAAAAATCCCAACTTTAAAAATCAACATTAACAACTATTGAAAAACAAATGCTATTTGATAAGTGGGTTGAATTGAGCAGCAACATCCAGACACAGCATGCAATTAGGTTTCTAACTTAATGAGGTATTAAAAATATGGCATACTTAAAAGGTATGCTTTACCAATAACATAAGAATTATATGATCTAATGGTTTATTCACTATTCTCCTGGCATTATTAGTTCCCCAAATCAGCAATAGTCAAATGTTAAGGAAGGATTTTTCTTCTAAACTTAGAAGCATAGAATAAGTCAATACTGACATGATCAAAAATGCCGAATATTTACTAATCATGAAAGAAGGTCTCTGTCTTAGAGTTACTATTGCTGAAATGAAGCATCATGACCAAAGCAACTTGGAAAGAAAAGGTTTTACTTGGCTCACACTTGGAAGTCAGGACAAGAACTCAAACCTGGAAGGAACCTCAAGGCAGGAGTGGATGAAGAGCCCATAAAGGAGTGCCCCTTACTGGTTTGCTCCCTATTGCTTACGAAGCCTGCTTTCTCATAGGACCCAGGACCAGCAGCTCAAGCCAGATCATATGGAGGCATTTTCTCACGGGAGGCTCCGTCTTCTCAGATGACTCTAGCTTGTGTCAAGTTGACATAAAACGAGCAAGCCCTGTCTCCATTGACAATGCTGTTCAGGGAGCAGAGTGTGTTGCCACCTGCCAAAGAGATGCCAGAAGGAAGCAGGCAGCAAAGGAAAAAAGTAACGCTGTGTGTGGCTCTGGACCAATTCTCAGCTGTGTCGTGTTTTGAGGATGGTACAGGGAGCAGTGCTTTCTAAGGAGACAGCTAGAAAGGAACCTGGACACGTGCCTTTTATTTCTTTCCCTGTGCATAAATATCTCCACCTGTGCCTAGAGGAGAAAACAGGAGGGTAGTACCCAGGGAGCCTCTCTTCAATATCTACCTAACAGCTGTTGGTTTTCACAGAACCACTGGAGGCAACCTGCAAGAAGTCCTGAACAATCTGGAATTGATGGTGAGTTAAAACACGAAAACAGTCCTATTTTGACATTTGTCTTTACATAGAAAGACTATACAGCCAGATACTGAACAAGTCCATTCTTCATATGCCAAAATTTTGGTGTCAGAGATTTCGGCCAGGCCACTCTTTGCTTTTATATATGTTTCTTAGTATTGATAAGATACTGGCATCTTGAGTTTATAATTTTCCTTGAAAGTCAGAATTTCTCATAAAATCTATCTCTTCCATTGATATTTGTAAGTGGTGGATAAAGTGTGTGCTGGAAAGAAGAGGATAAAGGGGAGAAAGTGAAACAAAAAAAGGCAAAAAAGCAAACTCTGGGGAGAATAAGTAGCACACTGTGCCAGGAGAGAAAGCAGCAGCTAAAGTTATCACTTCTCTTTCTCACACAATATCTGCACCTGATGGGAGTCCTTGTAATACAATTTGTTTTCTGTGTATCTTTTTACTCACATATTAATGCTACAAATCTTCCTTGTGAGTGGGAGGAGGTGGCAAGCATTGGCCACACAGGGCCATGCAGGAGCCAGCTAACACTAGTTCCTAAGAACTGTTTGATTGTGCATACTGCTTCCCAACTGGTGCCGTAGTGGTAGCTTGAAATTAGTGTCAAATGGAGATTTTATGTCACAGAAATCAGCAAATATCTCAAGGCAAAGCTTTCCCTGCAGAAAGATAAGGATTAAATAAACTAGCAGCCCGCCGGATGCTAAAAGCCTACCATACTCACACCCCAGTCATGACTGAGAGTCTACTGAGTACTACACACTTTGCAGGTGTGTAATATTTAACCCTAATGACCACCCTTAAGAATGAGATTAGCACTCATTCTTTATAATTGCTATACAGGAAGACCACAAAGCTTTAACTAGGACATATTTTGAATATAAACTCCACTATCATTATCACTACAGGATACCATCATCTGAAGTTACTGGATTATGGAACCTGGAGGGAGAAAAAAAATACTGTCATAGGTTATCTTGGCATCAACATCTTAATTGGCAGCTAACGTTGAAATTAATCATGGATATTTGAAGACTCTTGGGATGGGGTACAGGTTTAGAAATATGCCTCAGGAATCTGTGTACTCTACCTCCATACACTGTGTATCACTCAGATAAAGACACAAGAGGCATCTTTACTAAATCTATTAATAACAAAACCCTGGGAGGGGATAATACACAAATTTGCTTGTCTACTATATTCAATTGAGCAAACCGTCCAATATCCTTTATAGAATAAGCAATTGCAATATATCTGATTAATCAATTCAGATATCTGTAATAGATAAGAGTGAATAATATTAATCTCAAAGGAGAAAACGTCTTTTAAATGAGCTAGAATATCTCAGTTCCTGGATCTCTCTGTAGAAAGACCAACTCCCATCAGAAGAACGAGAGGAAGGATTCCTATTCCTTAGGCGGAAGAGTCAAGCTAGAAAAAGCCAACGTAAGTTATCCCTAGCCCTAAAATCACTCAAGGGAGGGCTAAAGGTTTCTGTGGTGGGGAGAAGTAAACTACAAAAGTTTTAGAACTAAGCTCAAATCCTGGCAAGGTTGGTTACTAACCATAGAATCTCAGGCATTTCTCAAAGGTTTTCCCATGTGCTAAGTGGACATGATAACAGTACCTACGTCAACAAGTTTTTGTATTAAGAGAACTAGAGTTATACTGAAAGTGCTAAACCCGTGCTTAGCAAAGGATCCCTGTTAAACAACTCTTCACGTTTGCCCTGCTCTTTTCAGAATTTCTCTTGACAGTTAAAAAAGAAGCTTCATCAACCTCAGTAGTTTGTGGTTTTTGTGTTTGCTTAATTTCCCACTGGAATACAGTGCCAACCTCTTGATAGGCTTACAACAAATGCTTATTGCTAGAACAGTACTCGCTGTTCTCTAGGAGCTTCATTAAACTGGAGGGATAAAGGATGACACAGATTCTAGAAAAAAGGACATAGCTTACCAACTGCAGACCTTAGAACATTTCCGCATTCATTAAAAGAAACAAAATGTCATCCTTCAAGTGATCAGCTTTGATCAGTTGGCTTTAATTAGATGTATTAGTACATTTTGGTTAATGCTTTCTTTCAAATAGAAGTAGAGGTGGCATGTAATACTCATCACTGAGAGGAAGAGACAAAAGCTGCTCATCTTCTCTTGGTGCACAGGTTTTTGTAGTAGTAGTAGTAGCAGCAGTAGTACTACTACTACTACTAGTAGTAGTGAAAGTAGTAATAGTAGTTTAAATTTTCTATGAGCCTAGCAGTTTTGGTAAATATGCTCATGATGAAATGGAGACACCAAGAATTGCTCCTAAAGGACTCTTGATAATTTCATTCTAGCATTTCTATCTAAGGCAAAACTGACTCCAAGATTGCTCACTGATGCAAACGGATGACTTCAATAAAATTCTGCCCCAAACCTAGGAACTAATGTTTAACCAGTTGTAGTTATTATTATAGACAGAAACCCCTGTAGATTGGACACTATTTTCAGTATTATTTAGCTCAAAGAATAGAAGATTGATTATGAAAAATCATCTGTGATAACTAATTCAGAAAAAAGAAGGCCTATTTATTGGGAGATAGTTACCATATGTTTGTCATGTCCCTTGAGAATAAACAAAGGAAAGCCAGAAAAATACACCTTAAATGAGAGCAATGGATAGTTAGTTGTTAAAGAACTCTTGGGGTAACAAATGGCACAAGTTATTGGGCCATGTTATCAGGAGGCAGAGAGTGTGAATCCTTGTTATCTCTGGGTTGTAGCTTCCAGTATGGTGTTTTCCAATTTGTTTCACTACCTATTTTCTATTTGTATACCAAAGAAAGAGCACTCAAAAGCTAACTAGCTCACTCCTTCCCAATGTTATAACTCGACAGATGAATATATCATTTGCAAAAAGTACATTCACATCTTCTTTTGTCCTTCCTCATAAATGTTTTGTTTTCTTCTCCACTCTCAAGATGACTTCCAAAACCTCCATGACTTCTGTGATATCTGCTGTTCTTTACAGTGTCTGAGGCCTCCAGTTCTCCTAACTTTCCCTTCTGCTAGCTATCTCCTACTAGGTGCTTATTATAGAAATGCCAAACTGTAAATACTATTATTTATTTATTTGGAAAGTAACATCCTTTTATATGCATTGAACTATTGTCTTTATGTGGATAATGTATGTATCACAATGTCATCTGAGCAGTCACACTGAAACTGAATATCATATGGGCTACAGGGTAATCCCAATGAGTGTTCTCATAGTCATCCAAACATCAAAGTGATTGCCTTCATCTCTTCCCACTGGCTTAAAAAATTATGGATACACCTATTCTTTTGGTGTACCAGTCTTCAAAATGTACCTGTTTTGTCCTTCTCTGGATTTAGACAACTCCTTCACCAGTTAGTGACTTATCAAATTTTGCTCTTCTGTCCAGCATTTGCCAGTCTATGCTGAATTTTATGCTTTCAAATGAGCTTCCATGATCTTTCACAAACTGGCTGCCAGTCATGTATCACAGTTATCTGCCATTTGAAGTCATTCTACGTGGACCAAATGAACACACTCTTATGGACTGCCTTTGACACTTTGTTTAAACTCAGTCCCAGCTATCGGTTATTCATTTGGATTTTATACAGTAGTATTCAAAATCTAGTTTCGGACAATGTACTTGAACCACCATAGTAAATAGCAGTTGTATTTTTATCCACTCTTCTACTAATTTTCCTAACAAGACATCACTTTAAACTATCACTTGACCATATGATTTTTTAAAGACTTTCAAATGATTACAGACAATTACTGAATTATAATTTCCATTGTGTATTTTTTTAAAGAGAAGTGTAAATAAGTATCCATCACAGTTAATCTTTCTTATCTTTAATTTTGAATGCTACTTCTTTTCCTGTCTTCCGGACAGACACAAATAAAATCCAGCACACTTAGTTGTTCATACACACCAAATTAGAAGCAGTCAATCATATCCCTCATAGGTCCATTCACCCAGTGATGATATTAAATATAAAGGAATGAGAGAGTAAAAAATTAGTTAACATAGAGGAGAAGGAAGAAGTAGACAGAAAATGAAGATAAAAAAGAAACAAGAGAAAGTAGTCCCAATATTTTGCTTCATTTAAATTTGACAACTCAGAAATTATCCCTGGTCCATCTCACAGCTTACGTCTAATTTTGGAGAATCATTCAAGAATGTTAGAACTCACATGGGTTACTCTCTGGGAACTCTTCCTCAGTTTTATAGTCTTAAGTAATACAGCTAACACCTTCATTGATTCAATGAAACAAGCCCCTGCCTCCCTCCACTGACCTATTTGAATGGAGTCAGCTCACAGTCAGTTTCTATGCACCGTATTTGGATTTCCTCCTGTTAATTTTAAGGGTGGTGCCTCTTTAGCTGACTCAACTCTAGCTTTAAATTTCTCTTTCTTTAGCAGTGAATAAAAACCATCACTTATCTTTCAGCCATGACTTTGTTGTCTACTGAAGCAAATTATATCATTCTCACTAAATCTATCAAATCCAAATACTAAAAATAAATCCCTCCTGCTGGCATAAACAAATTCATCTTTAACACACAGAACATCATAACAGATTGTCCTTGGCTGTTCACTATACTGTATGTTCTGACACTTGTTGGTGTATTTACAGGGTTTCTACTAAAAAAAGAATTGATCAAGGGAAAACAACCAAGTTCAGAATGCTTTAAATCTACGTTACATACTGTCAAAATAACTTTTAAATATATGTGAAACAGAGTATTTGCAATTCAAAGCAAGAACCCATAAGGGGGAAATAAAGAATGCCATATAAATCATGTTAGACTGAAGTTATTTGGATCATCCATATTCTACTATACTCACTGAGAATTGCATGGCCAGGTGAAGGAAGAGTTTCCCACTTCCAGAAATTGCCCTGATAATGAAAAATGGACTTTACAAAGATAAAGACTGAGTGCTAAACGTTAGTGGGAAATGGGGTCATTCAATAAAAGATGACAAATGGCCTTCTGATTTGAGTATAACCACTCTGAGATTCTAATAAGGACACTGTGACCAAATAATTAATGTGTGCTTATTAAGAACCTACTATGTAAATGGTACTGTGTCTGCTTCTCAGGGAACGTGAAGGAAGCACTCATTTTTTTTTTTTTTTATTTTAACGTTTTTAGTCTCTTAGGAAGGATTTTTCTTAGACACTGTTCTGTTGCTGTGAAGAGACACCATGACTCTTAATAAAAAGAAAGCATTTAATTGGGGACTTGCTTATAATTTTGGAAGTCTAGTCCATTATCATCATGGCAGGGAACATGGCAGCAGGCAAGCACGGTACTGGGGAAGTAGCTGATAGCTACATCCTGATCCATAAGCAGAGAGAGAGAGGGGGGGGGAGAGAGAGAGAGAGAGAGAGGCACCAGGCCTATCACGGGCTTTTAGAACCTCAAAGCCTACCCCTAGCAACATCCTTCCTCCAAGACCACACCTACTAAAATGTGGTTACATCTTCCAATCCTTCTAATCATTTTAAACAATCTCACACCCTGGTAATTAAGCATTCAATATATGAGCCTATGGGGGTCATATTTATTCATACAACCACATTCCCTCTTGCCCCCAAAGGCTTGTAGCCATATCATAATGTAAAAGAATGCATTCACTTTAAAAGTCCCCATAGTCTGTTACCGTCTCAACATGTTTAAAACTTTAAAGTTCCAAGGCTCTTCTGAGACTCATGGCAAACTCATAACTATAACGCTCTGCAATGTCAAAATTAAAAAGCAGATCACAATTGCATACTGCCAACATACAATGATACAAAATATACATTACCATTACAAAATGAAAAAAAAAAATGGGCACAGTAACAAAATGCTGGACCGAAGCAAGACCAAATCATAGCCAGGCAAACTCTACATTCTGTGTCTTTATGTCAGATATCATATGGCTCTTTAGATGACCAACTATTTTCTTTTTTTTTTTTTTTCATTTTTTATTAGGTATTTAGCTCATTTACATTTCCAATGCTATACCAAAAGTCCCCCATACCCACCCCCCCACTCCCCTACCCACCCACTCCCCCTTTTTGGCCCTGGCGTTCCCCTGTACTGGGGCATATAAAGTTTGCAAGTCCAATGGGCCTCTCTTTGCAGTGATGGCCGACTAGGCCATCTTTTGATACATATGCAGATAGAGACAAGAGCTCCGGGGTACTGCTTAGTTCATATTGTTGTTCCACCTATAGGGTTGCAGTTCCCTTTAGTTCCTTGGGTGCTTTCTCTAGTTCCTCCATTGGGGGACCTGTGATCCATTCAATAGCTGACTGTGAGCATCCACTTCTGTGTTTGCTAGACCCTGGCATAGTCTCACAAGAGACAGCTATATCTGGGTCCTTTCAGCAAAATCTTGCTAGTGTATGCAATGGTGTCAGCGTTTGGAAGCTGATCATGGGATGGATCTCTGGATATGGCAATCACTAGACTACAGCAGACTTCTCTTTTGTGGACTGGTTCCATACCCAGTATGCAATGTCCCTTGGCAGGAACACCATGCTTCTGGAATCTTCAACATCTTTGATTCTTTAATACAATTCAGACTTCATCTTCACAAGTTCACGAAATGGCCTCTATGAGCCTCAATACATGGATGTTGAAGACACTTGCCAGGAGATTCCACAAGCCCTTTCTTGACTTTAAAACAAAGCCACTTGGACAAAGTTGTCAAGTACTGCTGATTCATGGGGCTTGGCCCTCTCTCTTACATACATTGCACCAGCTTTCTCTTGTTGATGGTTCTATTCTCTGCTCAAACTTTTCTTCAATTCTATTTCACATGTTGGAAGTTTATCCTTGTGTGTTCTTACCCTGAGGTGACCACTCCCTCCTTTATTGTATTTAATATCAGGCTTTAGTTTAAGCATTTTTTTTTATCTACTTCAGCACTGAACCTAGATCCATTACACTTTCTTGGGCTCCCTTTCCCCCAAACTGCATATTTTGAATGTCTTTGTTCAGCTTGCTCCTTTTCATTATGGATATCTATAAGAGTGGTTACTAACAACCATTCAAAAGACTCAATACTAGACTGTCTTGTAATCTCCTCTGTCAAGGCCATTAATCTAAAACCCTCCCATCTATTATCAGATTTTAGAACAAGGGTGAAAAGCAGATATATTTGTTGTCAAAGTATGAGGATGTTCTCTAGGTCACTCACAAATATACCTCTTGAGCTGTGCCCGTACAGTCCACATCATTCTCAACACTACTCTATGTTCCTGCTAAGGTGATACAATAAGCCTTGTTTAATGTGTTTAACTAGAAAGTCCAAATTCCAAAGTCCACATTCCTCCAACAAGCAGCAGGATCAGATCTGTCACAGAAAAACTCTCAGATATGGTACCAACTACTGTCTTAGTCGCTGTTCTATTGCTCTGAAGACACACCAGGACCAAGGTGACTCTTACAAAAGAAAGAATTTAACTGGGGGTTTGCTTACAGTTTCAAAGGCTTGGTTCATTATTATCATGTCAGGGAGTATGGCAGCAGGCAGGCATGATGATATTGGTGACATGGCTGAGAGCTATATCCTGATCCATAAGGAGAGAGGGAGAGAGGGAGGGAGGGAGGGAGAGAGAGAGAGAGAGAGAGAGAGAGAGAGAGAGAGAGAGAGAGAGAGAACATGCCATGGGCCTGTGAAACCTCAAAGGCATGGCACATTTCCTCCAACTGTGTCACACCTACTCCAGTGAGGTCACACCTCTTAATACTTTCAAACACTTCCCCGCCTTGGTGATTAATCATTCTGAATGGGCCATTGTTATTCAAAATACCACAGGAGTAAACAGTCTAATGTGGGGCTATAAAGCAATGCAAAGAGAAATCAACAGAAGAATGCAAAGCCCTATGGATTATGGGTATTATCTAAAAGAATAACAACAGAAATAGTGAGAGGAGAAATCAAACTGGTTATTAATAGCAATGTTTGTCAACTTTATCAATCAGCCCTGGAGAGTAGGCGACCAGAGATGAAGCCTCTGGGTACTGATTCACCTTAACCCAGTGTTCAGGAGAAATGAGAAGACATTATTGCTGGGAGTCGTTAAGCATAGACAAGGATACAGATTGAGACTTGTGAGATCCTGAGGGGCCATCCCCAGTAGAATAGAAAACTATGCGTAAGAGAAATACTAATGTTGATAGATCTATTTCTGATGGACTTGAAATACAGAATGGAATTACGTTAAAGCACCATCCTAAGTTGAAGACTGGTTTGGGTATTGGCTATGATGTTATCAACACCAAGGAAAATGAGTATCCAGTTAATGGAAACAACCTGAGGGATTTCCAGTAAAACATGGAATCACAGAAAAATTAAAGTCTCAGTTGTGGCAATGCAATTGACAAATACAAGCCATCCACAGGCTTTTTACCAAGAAGCAAATGCAAGGGATTACAATTATCACTTTAATGCAGAATCCTGTCCTGTGTAGCAATGAATGAGAACTCCATCTTCATTATCTCTGCCTTTAGCAAAATCAACTCAAATAACATGTCACTAACATGCATAGCATAATCCTTGTCTGCCCCACCCTGACTTTCTTTCTTTCTAGATGCTTTTAACAGGTCTAGTGTCTCCTTTTCCTACAAGTACCTCACTCCCTGACTTACATGTTATATCACTTTCACCAGGATGTTGCCTTGGCACCCTACAATACCAATCTTACTGTCATAGTAAATGCATATAAGTTGTGCCTCAGTGTTAGTATTACCATGTAGGCATATGTTCCAGGAAGTATTAAAGAGTAATATACAAACCAAGAGAAACATGCCCATGCTAGCTTCTCAGAAAAAGAGGTGAGAAGATAGTAGATATGATGTACCCCTCTAGAAAATGCCCCTATCACTTGAACACTGGGTCCATGACTGAGCTCAGCTGAAAGACTCACATTTCATACTATGCCTAAATATAGTAACTGAGCCTTCATTGTCCCACAGATCCATGAAAACTAAACATTAACTGTCTAATACTGCTGAGATATTGAAAGTATTTGTACATTGCAGATTGTTTATAAATGTAATTAAATTAAATCAATATCATACAGAGCCTAGTATTAATTTCACAAGATACTTCTGTAAACTTACAGTGTATTTCTCTTTTTTTGTATAAAATAGTTTAAGTAAACAAAATCCAACTCATACTCTAAAACACACTGATAAGAAAACAAAAGCCATCATAACACATTGAGGCCAATTTTTATCTATTTATAAGGTAGGTAATTCTTTGACAACCACAGATACATTTTACCTCAGCCATTAAATCATTTCATTTGGCTGCAACAATCTGCCAATAGCTCCTTCATGTTGTTATTTTTCAAATGGCTAGAGTAATATTTCCAGGCACTGTGACACCCTTTCTCAGAGGTTCCCTAAAAATCTAATTTGAGGTGATATCTATATATTAATTTTCCATTGCCTAGAAGACATACTTTCATTTAATGTTCTTTGTAGTGTGCCCATTAAAGGAATTTGTAGGAGGATATAGGTGAGTGAGTCTTGTTGTAGCATTGATTCTCCCTAAGACCATTTCTGTTTCCATGGAGTCTACTAGCAATATGAAATCTCAACTCAGAGAGTGTGCATGTCTAATCACACACCTGCAGACTCTGTGATGAGTGTGGACATTTTTTCCATAATGTCAGTTAAATAGTACCAGACATTGACTCTCCAACAGATCATACAATGGGAGAAGAGATTTGTGAATAATCCTGTAAATGAGAATCTTTGCCTAATCTTGAATTTCCCTACAGACATTTAGGAAAAACACAACTGGAGAAAGAACAGAGAGCAAAACTATGCTGGCATATGTTCTTTAGGGTAAGTGAATATCTAAGCCTCAGAATACAATAAAAAACATCATTTCCTAAAACTCCTGCCAGCCTACCTGGATGATGGTGAGTCCCAGGTCATTGAACGAAGCAAAAGTCAGAGATGAGAACCTTTTCTTTCTGGCTAGTTTCTGTTTTCTCCCAAAGGCCTCCTGACATGAGGAGATAGATGGTGCCCATTGCTAAGGTCATGAGGTCCACCCCTTGATGCCTAGCCTTTGGAGTCACGTTTGTCATCTGAGTGTTTTCCTCTTGGTTGAACGGCTCATCATGGGACCTGGCTTGAATGCTCCCAGGATAAGGAGTCAGGAATTCAGGACAGCATACATCACTCTTCATCATTCAGGCAGGAAAAGAGAAAGTGAAGGGAAGGGGAGGGAAATGGAGCCATCTATGACTGAGTGTTGATTAATTACTGGGCTTGACAGTGATGAGTGTGGTAGGTAAAAGCAGGAGGGGAAAGGATTTGGGAGGAAGAAAGTTATGGAAGAATAGGGAAGTGAGACAGCCACTTTAGAGTCTCTTCTTGTAGAGAAAACAAATGTACCTTAATTAGGTAGAACAAATTCATGTATGTGCTGAGTAACAAACCAATAAGTCAAAGAAATACATGAATAAAAATTGGTTGCTCAGATGCCTTACCGATAGAATATAAGAAGTTGGGCACTACAAATGACACACTGAGATCAAGGTCTGTGATTCCAGGGAAGCCCAGCACAACTATGAGAATGGAATAGGGTGGGGTCCTGGAAAGATGATCTCTGAAAACCAACACAAATAAAGCCAGGCTCATGTATACATTGCACTATGTCCTGAGTAGCCATTGCCGATACTGATGACAAGCAGCCATTTTAACAAGCACCCAGCCACCAAGATCTCACAGGCTGTCTGCCTATCCTACCTCCACAGTAAATCTGCAAGGTTCCTGGTGTCTTTTGTGGGAGTCTTCAAAGGGGTCTCTTTACTATTTCCTTCCTGTCTTCTGCAGTATCCTCTGACCTGCCAGTCACCCTCTAGCTACCTTCTGGTTTGCTAGAAATGCCCAGGAGTAGAATTCTTCACACTGGAGAATCCTGTCCCTGGGATGATTCAGTGAAACGCAAAGTAAGTTCACTTGAAAGTTCCTAGAGCAAAAATGACTATTTTGCAATTGAACCCAAGGCTATATGGTACTTCCTTTCTGGGAACAGAGAGAATGAAAAAATAGTTTGGGTAATTTTGAGTGTCACAGTAAAAGTATAGGCATGCCATCATCTAAGACAACTGTTCTCAACCTTTGAGTCATAACCCATTGTGAGTCACATGACCCTTCCATAAGGGTTGCATATAAGATATCCTGCATGTCTGATACTTAAATTCTGATTCATAACAGTAGCAAAATTATAGTTATGAAGCAGCAATAAAAATAATTTTATGAATTAGGTCACTGCAACAGGAGGAACTGTATTAAAAGGTGACAGCTTTAGGAAGGTTGAGAACCACTGATTGAAGGGAATCTGAACAAAAGCTGGAAGAAGCCCAAGGTAAGAGGAACAAGATTCCTGAACAAATAAAACAACAGGGTCCAGGTCATCCATGGACCCAGAAATCTCAAAGAATAACTGATATTATTAATGTATTCTCTGAACATTGTACTAACCATTTGGGGTTATAATTTAGATATCATTGCCTAAGGGTTTGAAAACAGTTAAAACACTTCTGTTTTTAACTCAGTAAGAGTTGGCTCATACATTTATAGGATGCCCCATCTGGACTGTATTAATCACATCTGCATTCTGAAAAATGCAGTCCTAAAATTAGTTAACAGAGCACTGTTAATTGCAAACAAACAGGGTTCTGTTCAATAGGGAATCCCAGATGATCTTGGCCTAGGAATACACATTAGGAAACTATGTACCCATTTAGCATTACGATTTTGCCAACTCCTATCATTTCCACATCAGCAGGATTGGTTTCTACTTTAGCCAATAAGAACCTCAATTTCATTAGATTAATGATTGGTAATTTGGTGACTAAAAGGTTGCCTACTAAGTTCAATTTAAGCTTTTTTGAAGTGCTTAAAATTATGATCTATATGAGTTAATATAACAGTAGTAATATAAATATGTTAGATTCTAAGATAATTTATTCTCCTCTCTTTCTAAACTATATCTTTGCTCTGTGGCATTGGTAATGTACTATTAAAGTCCAGAATAATGGTCTCCAACAATCTCTTTCCTGTGCAATTTAAAACCAAAGCCAGATTCAGAGGGTAAATATCTCTCTGTTTTGCCTTTAGTTTTCCTTTGAATTTATCTCCTTTAAATATTATCGTTCCTATTTATAGATCATGGTACATATTTATATTACCACTATTCTTCTCAGAATCTAAACCTTCTCATGTTATTTTCTCCGTTCTTATTCCCTTCTATGACAAGGTCAAAGGTAAATTTAACATTTAAGCTAATTCTACACAAGAATGGGTTGTGCCTTTTTTTTCCCCCGTTACTGTTCTCAGAATGTCTACTCCATTCTTGCCTCTGATAAGGTGCACAAAGATATACTTAGCAAGAATAGTCAGAGATCCTCAGAGCTGACAGGAAGCTTGGGAATATCTGTGTAGTGACTGTAAGGACAAGGGGGATGAAGAAACTTATTTGTATTGTAGGCTGTGCTCACGGGATTAGGCGTTGGATAGCATTGTCTTATTGAATGTAATATTTTGTATGTCTACTAGAAATGATAGTTTTGCCATCTCCAAGCAGTCCCTCACATGTTCAATACCTCACTGTAAATGTTCTACTTCAAGGCTACATGTGGCCATTTCTTCCTGCCTGTCCCTGGACAGAAGGAAATGATGAAGATATCTATGACCACGTATTTCCTTTTTCCCTATTGTCAAACAGCAGGCAAAACTGACAAGAGTATCTAAAAGGGGCACTAGCACTATCCTGAGAACTATTATTTTTTTTAAATTGGATGAGTATCTAAGTGTGATATGTGTGCTTATACAGGTACAATTTCCCACACGTGCATGTGCCAAGGATATAGGAAGCTTTCTTGCCCTAGTCTACCACTCTCCACTCTATACCTTGAGATAGGGTCCCTTAATAAGCCCCGGGCTCATAATTTAAACTGGTCTATCTAGCCAGCAAGCCCTAGTATTGTCTCATGCTCTGCCTTGCATAACACTAGGACTATAAGTGCATAGACAATCATGCCCAGGTTTTTATGTGGGACCTAAACTCAGGTCTTTATGCTTAAATATCAAGAGCTCTTATCCTGTGTCATGCTCCTACCTCTAGTATGATTTACAGAATGTGGGTCATAGATCTCAATGGAGCCCAGTAACACAGCAGAGAAGTTACAGGACCACAACCCTGATTCAGGTTGGGTTGACTGCAGTTTTGGAGTTTTCTTGCTGTATCTACCGTATACAGTATAACCAGGATCTTACAGGCATCTTTTCCTCCTTCCCTGTAGCTGCAGAAGAGTTACTTAAGAAGCCACTTTTCAATCTAAGAAACAGGAAGACAGTCTGTTTCATTAACAAGACAATGGTAATATTTGGCATTGTGGGTTACTTTTACAACCAAAAACACATCTTATTAATCAGCTACTGTGTCATTTCAGCAAACTTCACCCCTTTGAGTCTTATTAAGTTGTTTAACATATCATTGATTAAAGTAGTCATAGACTTCTTTGCCAAAGTGAGAACTGTCAGTAAATAATGTTTACAGTGACTAAATACAAAAGGAGAGTTTTCACTTGCACCCGTCTACAGCAAAGCATTGTCATATTGGGGAACCTTCTGGATTTTTTTTCCTGTGGCCGTAGATAATCACTGAAATATCTTAATGTAAGTGGACCTGAGCTGATATTAGAAATGATAATATCAGTTGAACACTAATCACATTGGCTTAGATAGAAATTATTTGCGTGGTGCACACTGAGTGAGTGCCACCAAAAGACTGCCTCTTAAGAACCACCCCCCATCTGGACAACTGGCATACTGATTATCTCTAGATGTCATGAATCTAGGGTTTGCCTAACCTCTTCATTGACATTTGCACCCTTTCCTCCCAAAATATATCTTATGGTATCTTGGTACTTGAAATGCATTTTTGCATCAGTTATGAAATACTGGCTTGAAGAACTTCTTCATAGTTCAGTTATCTCATGAGATAGGCACAATAGCATCCTGAGACCTTTCTCCCCACCCCCCACCCCCCCACCCCCACTGACTCATAGTCCTTAGTTTCTAGATCACAGAGATGTATGCCCTGCTATGGAGCTCTCTGCTAACTTCTGTTTGTCCACAGTTGCTATACCTGAGGTAAAAAGTGACATCAACTCACTGAAGAAACAGAATACGGGATAAATGACAGTCATGCATACACAAGTCTGGTTCATAATGAAGTTTTTGACAGCCTCTATTGGGTGCACTTTCCATTACGGTAAGCACTGAAATCATAAAGAATCCTTAATACTGTAGATTTCTGCTACAGTAGCTATTTGCTCTCATTGTCCCTAGATTCTACGTGATTGAGTAAATGACCAAGATGAGAAAGAAGAGGTGTAGAGTAAACTAAGTCAAATTTCCCTTTCTCTTTTATGCATCTCCACCAAGAGATTAAAAACTTCAGTGGATTGTAGGTTCTTCACCAAGATTCATGACTTCAGTAGTCCTAGGTAGTTAGCTAGGTTTCCAGTACCAGGCATGACTAACTTGGCTATGTGGGTCTAAAGTCCAATTACAGAACTGTTGTTTACTGCTAACCTATGCATACTACTAATGGATCCTTTGACTTACTATGCCACACTCATTGCTGTAGTTCATATCTGGATAGAAGTGTTGGTTCTTTCCCTCCATTGGAAGCTTACAAGGTTCTTTCTAGTATCATGAAAGCTCAGAGAGAAGGATTTCAAATCAATACCAGTCCCAGAACCCTATTTCTGAAGTATATGGTATAGTCAGCAATAGTGACTTACCTTTCTCCTTTTGGGACCAATCAAGGCCAATAGCAATAGCCTCTGATGTTTTGGAAATTTCATAGATAATTCTGACCTCTGAAGAGAGCTACTAATGCCTGCTATTGGGGTTTTGTTACTTGGTCTTTGACTCTTAGGGTGAGCATTTTCAGTCCAAATAGGAAAGTTTTCGCTGAAACTATATATGTACATTAGTACACAGACTTACATGTATTATAGGTAGAAGGTGAACAGTATGATTCAATTTAGAAAAAAACAGGAGACATCTAGAATAATTTGCTTTTTGGAAGACAGTCTGGATTGGTAAGCAGAATGACTTTCAGTGTTAACAGTATTAAGAAAAACTAAATATCATTTGAATTTTGATATTCCTTTTTAGTAGCACCTAAGAACTATTATGACATGAAAATGCCAACTGTGGTCACATGGTATATAAAACCACTAAATGTCCATAAATATTGCACTTCAGATACCAGGTGTCTGTAAAATTAAGAAACAAGGTTTCCAAAGTTTTCCAAATATTTCTTCTCCTGACATAAATATTTCAGGGAAATCTTTTTGAAGTAAGAGAAAAACCTACTGCATAATGCATTTGAATAGACATAACAAACATGTCTTCTTTTTGATGAATTGATAAATATGATATTATTGTTAGCATAAAATAAGTTATATATGTGAATAGTTGTGTGACTCTTTTGTTGTGTGTGGTGGAATTGGGCCAGCACTCACCACGGACTGACTTAGAGTTTCCCATGTTCTATGTCACCACAGAAAATTATATCTACGCATGCATGGCACATGTTTTGCTCAGAAGAGATTGAGAAAAGTCTTTAGTAGAAAACCAAAAGATTTGTCTGTATATGACTTGAATTTGACTCTAGAGATGCTTTTTGGATTCTGATGGCCAAGACTGCCACACAAATGCCTGTTCCATATCTCTTCCTGTTAACATCCTTTGCCACTCCACACAAAAGCAATCCCATTGGCCCCAAGCTAAGAGCAATGGCAGAGTTGCCATGGTGGAATAGCCACCTCTGGTACTTCTCAAGTGGAATGGACTTATGGGTGGTTAGTGCTTCCTCTAGAGAATCAATAGTCCTTTGACTCATTTTTCTTAATGGCTTGTTTGGAAAAGAAAACTCTTTCTCCATTAGGCACAGGTACATGGATGCCCCTGCTTTGCCTTGTGCATAGGAACCTTCCATGTATATGCTATTCTGCAGGAAGAGAGTATTGGAGATTACTTCTTCCAAATAGATTTTTTCAGAAAAAAAAAATGTGTCACAGAAGCTATAGGACTAGCAACAGCGCAAGCTGGCTCCTCACAGCTTTGTATTCCTTCTTATAGTTCTAATTCAGACATCTGAAGCACATGAAATAAAGAAGTTAAAGAAACCTCTTAGCCTTAGGTTTAAGGAAACTTAAATAGGAAATTATTATCACCACCAATTTTACATGCAAAGACTGCTTTGAATTCATACACACAATCCATTTTGAATTTACTATGAAAATGAGAGAGTCTAACAAGTCCATATGACTTCTCTGTCTTATTCCTTACATCTTACTTGTGACACAAAGCATGTTACAGGTACTTTCTTTGCAGTGTGGACTAGAAAAACAATGGTGCATATGGATGTTTATGAGTATGTGTGTGTGTATGTGTGTGTGTGTGTGTGTGTGTGTGTGTGTATTCACTTCCCTGTGACCAACCAGACAGAAATTCTAGCTGACCTCACATAGTAATGATCTATGAAAGATAAACACAACCCACTAATATCCCTACCAAGACACAGACTGCTGGGTAGCAGAGAAAGCAGCTGTATACAAGCCCAGAAACTTCCCAAGTTCATGCTTTACACAGAGTCTTTGCTAAGAGATTTGGGGAGTGGTGCACACCAAGCAGGACCCATGTTGTCAAGAGCAAACAGCTCAGTAACACCATTCACAAGGATAGCAACCTCATCCTATACATCCTCTAGGGGGACTGATCCCTGACAATTCCATGACCTTGGGGACAACATGACCTGGACTAATACCCAAAAGGAAAGCCATCTGATCTGCCTTGACTCTAGTTCCTTCTTCTAAAGAATGGAAGGAAGTAGCAATATTCTACTTCATGGGTTTATTGTGAGGACTAGAGGAGATAATGGACTTTAATGATTTAGTCTAGTTCTCAAAAATCAACATTAGTTCATTATAATAAACATAAGAGTCTAGCACCTATGAAAACTGCTAGGTGGTTCTGGAAATTTACCTATCAGCTTTAAGGTGGTTTTCCAACTCTGCTCACGGTACACTGGTTTGGATTTGTTCAAAGGAAAATTATTTACATGCTTGAAAACTGCAAGCACCACACTTTGGTAGCCTGGTCAGCATCCTCAATTTCATAGCTGTTCTAGGTGAATGAAGCTGTGGCCTTAGCTCACTACCAAAGTAGAAAAATGGTAAGAAGCAGACTCGATCACAGAGAATCTGTCCAGACATTTATTTCGCTTCATTTAGGACCATAGAACATATAGATCAAATGCTTAGATCCTTAAAGAACAGAAGAACATGCCAGAATCAAAACTGCAATGCATTTCACTCTTATCCTGAATTAATGCTGCTGTATCTGTGTTTGTCCCTGATTTAACTTCTTCCTAATGGCCTTAAACATTTGATCTATATCTTTTGCCAGTTTGAATACAGAAAAATCTGTGTCTTGGATTCCCCATAGATGCACCAAGAAAGGAATTCACAAGCCAACAGCAAGCAATAGACTCCTGTGACACTCCCCTTTTCGGGGGTGTTTCCTCAAAGAAAATATTTCCCCCCACATCACAATGTTCAGTGATCCTCAAGGTCTTTTGTGGGGGGGGGGGTTGGAAGGAGGAAGAAAAAATAGGTATCTTTCCTATTTCTCTTCCAGTATAAACATAGAAACCATGAAAGGTTTAACTTTGGGGTATTAAAAAATATATCTTATTTTGGCTGGCCTATTGTTGCCCAAACTTAACTCACTAGAGTTGTTAGAGGTTTGACATGAGAATGAAAGGTATTTTGAAAGGATAGAGAAAATATGGAATACAAGCCATTCTGAATACATCTGGCACAAATTATTAAATGCATATTCTACATGACTTCCTGGCAGAAATACTTACTGGGGAAAATATATCAGTTTTAGGTTTACCAACTGAAATTACATGGGATGAATCAGAAGCAAAAACATTATTGCATACTTAATATATGTCAGCCAAATGCTGCTTATTTTCAATGCATTACCACAGTTCTTCAGGGTATTTCTACCTTACAAGGGCAACTACAGGGGAGAGAGATAGGAAATTATGTGTCTAGCTTCAAAGCAAGTGGACTAGCCCCAGATAATCTCTAGCCAATGTCTGTGTTCCAATGGCCACACAAATTATCCTACATCTTAAAGATTTCCATTTCTTTCCTTGATTTTCTGGAACAGGATATTGCAATATAGCCTGGGCTCGCTTCAAGTCACCAAGTAATCCTGCCTCAGTCTCTCAAAGCCAGGGTTACAGATGTGTACCTTTGTGTCAATCCAGCTGCCTTCAAGAGCATCTTTGCTCCACTCCTGACAGAGCACCAATACTCACAATGTTAGGGGTTATACAGTTTTCCTAAGTTCTCCTCTCTCAGAAGAGTAGCCCAAAGCTAAAACTACTTTGCACCTCCAGCAAAGGAAACGATACCTTAGCATCCTTTTCCTTTGATTTGTTTCACAGATCAGCATAAATGATCTCCTTTTGCTGTTTCCTTTCTTTCTTTGCCTCTTTTTATTACAAAACTAAAATTATTGGCCAGTAGCCCAAACCACCACAGACTTTACCTCTTGTTTAGACTAATTATATCATGAAGCCTGCCAAAAACAAAAACAAAAGCAGCTCCATCAATGAGCTCACGTTGCAGGAGCTTTCCTAATCAATTCTTTGACACTTAATTACAAACTGAGCATATTTAAAGATCTGAAGCCCGAAACAGGGCTTGCATGTGCAGGGTAGGTGGCTTGCGGTTCTAGCAATCAGAAAGCCCCCCTTGTGTCACTTCTTAGCACCCTTCGCTGCTTTGATATTACTTCAAATATGTGGCGGCTCTGTAGATCTCCAGCCTCAGCTTTTCTTTCTCAGTAAATACAGTCTCAGACCTTCTGCTAGTAATGGCTGCCAAGGCATCAGAGGGTTCCAGATCTATCCACAGACAGATGTGCCTGGTTATGTAGGGAAACCAACCTGGAGGGGTTTGCCTGAAGTTGTAATTCCTTCGGCTTTCACAGACTCCTAGGTTGTAAAAGAAAAGGAAGTTTTAAAAAATAAATAAATAAACGAAGGCATTGAAAGAACTAACTTGAGTTTCCTAATGAGAGATGCAGCGGCTGGGCGAGCATAAAGCAGTAAAAGAAAAGGCATTGTGACTGTAAAGGCCAGTTGGTTCTGCTGAGCATTTTGCTAGAATTTTGAAGTTTTACATTTTAAGTAGCAGGCTTGTTGATTTAAATAGGCACCATTGGACACTAGAGAGGACTCCTGATCTCCCAGAATCCATGTTTACCAAGCATCTATGGGATAATGGGTATTTTACTCACAGCTTTGAAAGTTCCTGTGGGATCTGGTTCTTTTCAACCGTGTTGCATGAGAATAGTGACATACTGGAGAATCAGTGCACACGTGCAATAGAGAGCCGTTGACTTATGCGGAAACAGAAATAAGGTTGAGGCATGATGAGGTTGAACTGGCTGGCTCTAGTTAAAAGTTGACTATCCCTGATGGAAATTTGAAATACAGAGGAGTATAGTGACACTAATAATTCCCATGTTGTAATTCAAACAAATATAAACTATGGATTTTAGAGTCTAATAAAATTATAAATTTAACCATTAAAGGCATGGAGAGTAAAAATACATCAACAGCAAAACAGTAAGCAAATGTATCTGAGAATATAACAAACCTGAAATTGGACAGAAGTATATGAAAACTTGTAGTAGTATTCATTCTAATTGTGTGTGTGTGTGTGTGTGTGTGTGTGTGTGTGTGTGCGTGCGTGCGCACGCGCGCGCGTGTGTTTTTACCATGTCACATTTTTTTATACTTTTATTTATAGTGAGTATACACATAAAAGTTACTTCCCATTTAAACATTTGTTTAATCTATTATACTAGGTTTCCTTGGTGAGTAAACTGTTTAACACTCTAGGATTTTGTGTTAAACCAAGATGTGGTAAACATAGTTATACTTGGCATTTAGATATAGGAGGACAGGAGGAGGATGACTTGAGGCTAGTTTGGGCTTCCTGGGGTGAACCTGTCTCAAAAACAAGAGTAGGAAGAAACAGAAGAGGGAGGAGGAGGGAGAAACATTGGGAAGCACAATTTTATGTTCTGTTTTAGGAATTCTCTCTCAAGATGGATTATTTCTATTTATTCCATGGAACTTAAATCATTTATTGTGTAATTATGTGTCTAATCCGCACTAATCCCTCTAGAAAACAGGAGCACGAGGCTAGAAAATGTATGAAAGCTTTGTCCTAGCACTTGGCATAAGGCTTCCATACACTGTATATGTTTATGAAGTACAGACACAAGAAGAGAATGTGTGTATGCATGGTGATACAGCCACAGACCTTAATGAGTACTGATAAAAATTTTCAAAGAAGAACATTGACTGATTATTCTACCAACATCCTTATTTCAAAGGTGATGACTATAGAGGAAGAACAATGATTGGAAATATCAGACAAAGGACCTTTTGTTTTGTGTTATAGCCCAGGTAACACTTTGTACATACTTCACTATTATTAGAGCCATTTAATCCCCAAGATATTTTTTTTCTTCTTCTTCTTCTGAAAGCTGCACTTTAGAAGCCATGATTGAAATGGCCTCTGCATGTGATACCTGCATACACACACGCTGAAGATAAAGCCAAACCATATGAACTCACAATTTCTGGGATCATTTCATTAATAAAAATTTCCTGGAAGACCCTACTATCTTTATTCCCATGGGTATCTTATTGCATCACCCCACAACACTGTCCTAGATGTTTCCCTGCCTAGAATATAGTTATTTCTTCCACATGAATGAACCAGTTTTGCAGTGTCTCATATGGTTGTTTCCATAAGGGAAAATCATCTGACTTCCGAGAAAGGAATGAAAGCAGAGAAAGGGGGTAGGGGTTAGCAAGTGACAACTTTTAAGTTTTCAAAGGTGATCTGGGGCCAAGAGAAGGGCCATTTTGCCATATTAGTGAAAGAAAATTCTAAACTAAAGGGAAAATGATTTGACTGAGATTTCTATTCACACATATGGGAGTTTTAAAGACCTTTCTCCCTTTTCCTCTCTCCCACCCTGCCTTTCTCTCCCTCCCACCCTGCCTTTCTCCCCCTCCCATCCTGCCCTTCTCTCCCTCCCGCCCCTCTCTCTGCCTCCACTTGGTACCTGTAGTCTCCTTCAGCCACTACCTCATTTCTTATTTTGTTAATCATTTACTTTCCTGTCTGTCCTAGCTTTCTATCCTTTGGGAACAGGCAATCTGTAAGAGTAAAGTCTATTCATTTCTGAGTCCCCAATGTATACCTTCCTCTGTGCTAAGGGAAGCATTCCAGACGCTGTATGATTATAGCATATGGCTAAGCAAGCACACAAAGGCTGTTAGATTTAAAGTATACAAGAGGCACTAGCATTGAAGTGGAACCATACATGATTACATATTTATTATTATTACTGATTTATTTTCAGTTACATAAAAAACTTCCATGGTACTATTTGATGTTAATTGTAAAATAACTTATGGTATCTGCCATGAGTTTTTAAACATGAACTAAACTCAGCAAGTAAACCCATTAAAGATTTTACTGCGGATAAGAAGGTAGACCATTCAGTGCAAGCAGTTAGGACATGGGACTTGAGAAGAAAAAGACTCTTAAATAATCAAGAATGTAAAATCATGGGTGCTAATTCAATGTCTGTTCAGCAACATATCCAATAGATATTTGTTTCCAATGCCTACAAGACTACTGGAAAATATCCTCTCGGAATTCTCAATATTTACCTTTAAGAAAATGCTTACATATTTCCTATTTATACTTGTGTCTGGGTGGCTAGAAGGAAAATGGGGAATGGGCCCATTTATTTCTTTCTAGAGTCTATAATTTCATCTTTCAATTAAAACGAAGTGAGTAGCGCGTTTATCGCTGGAAAGCAGGCTGTAGGTAGCAGCTATAGGACTTCTTTCATTGCTATGGCAACTGGACTCCATTGTCATGGCTACCTTGGCGCTACATGTAATTGTCAGTGTGTGAGCTAAACTGATAATACACAATCAATACCCCATAAACTACAAACCACATGTTGAGCTTGAAAGAAGACCTACAGAAAGAGGTAATTTGTTATTTTTTTTTTTTTATAATTGTGGTTTGAGGCAGACATATGCTATTGTGGTAATCTATACATTTTGCTAGAAGGGAAGGCAGTGAAGCCTGAATTGAACTATCGGGATTGAATCATTCACACAAATGGGCAAGTCTCTGTGGCCAAGGGCAATTATTGAACAGGAAATAGAAGAGAATTAGTTGGTAGTTGGAACTCAATGCTTTGGAAGAAAAATGACCCACTAGCCCTCTCTCTGAGAATCACCTGCATAGGAGTTTAGAACAAAGCCTTCTACCAAGGCACTGGGGAAACATATAGCTGTGCACGACTCTCTAGTATACTCAGTGAGATCATCTGGGAGGGCTTGTTACAAAGCAAATCACTGGATGACACCCCTGAGAAATACTGACTCAAGAGGATTGAAATGGGTCCTGGGAATTTATTGTCCACCCCTTAAAAACCACTGAGTCTCTTAGCAGCAACTCCCTACAAGTACATTTCCAGTACAGTTCAAAGGTAGATGTTTTGGAAGAGAACAGGCAAAGATAAGAGGAGGTTTCTACTGATGCTGTGATGATGGATGTTAGCCCAGAGTCCTCCATCGATACTCTCAGAAGGTCAGTACTCTTCTGATCATCATACTCTCAGAGTACATCACTCTTTGTATGTGTCCTCCTTAGGAGTGCTAGGTTTTAGAACCCTCCAAAAATGAGCCAAGAATACACAACGCCAAAAAGGATGGAGTATACCTTTAAAATAAATTATTACCATAGGTTGTGAAGTTCCAAAAACAAGAGTGAAGTCTTAAGGATAATGAAGGTCGGAGCTGCATTTCTTCATAGAGAAATGCTTACCCTTGACCTCCCTAGGGATGTATCAGTGTAGGAAGCCTTCTCTCCAGTTGAAAGTAAACAGAGAGCAGGCACAGCCTTGAGTCTGAAGGACCTCTTTGTAAGGACACTGCTGAGTGAGAGAAAATCACTGAAGCAGCTTGGGCCTGAGCAGAGATTAATGACTTTCCAGGAGCCGCTGACTTAATGACATTCACGTCTAGGGATAAAGTCATTGTAGCTTTGGGGCTCCAAGGTCTAGAATGATACTAAACAAGAAGGTGTGCATGCAGCAATAGGGAGATGGCTTAATATATAAAGTGCTTGCTGTGCAAACATGAGTGTGATGGTTTGTATATGCTTGGCCCAGGGAGTGGCCCTATTAGGAGGTGTGGCCTTGTCAGAGTAGGTGTGTTACTATAGGTGTAGGCTTAAGACCCTCATCCTAGCTGCCTGGAATTCAGTCTTCCAGTAGCAGCCTTCAGATGAAGATGTAAAACTCTTAGTTCTGCCTGTATGATGTCAGTCTAAATGCTGCCGTGCACCTACCTTGATGATAATGGACTGAACCTCTGAACCTGTAAGCCTGTTCCAATTAAATGTTGTCCTTTATAAATAAGACTTGCTATGGTCATGGTGTCTGCTCACAGCAGTAAAACCCTAACTAAGACAATGAGGACTCAAATTCAGACCTCCAGCATCTATGTAAAAACCACAACCACAGTGACTTATGACCCCAACAGTGGGAATGAAGAAAAAAAAAATCAGGTTTATTGGCAAGCCAGTCTAGCCAGTCTAGTCTGTGAGTTTCAGGTTCAGAGAATTTATATTAGTTTTGGAGGAATCAAACAACCCTTTCACAGGGGTCATCTAAGACCATCAAAAATGCACATATTGGCATTATGATTCATAACAGTAGCAAAATGACAATTATGAAGTAGCAACAAAAATAGTTTTATGGTTGGGGGTGTCACTGCAACATGAGGAACTATATTAAAAGGTCACTGCATTAGAAGGCTAAGAACCACTGCACATGAACAGATAAAGTAGAAAGCAATAAAGCCAACCTCTGATATCCATATATATATATGTATATATATATATGTATATATATATATATATATATATATATATATATATATATATGTACCCATGTTCATACACCACACATAGAAAGGCAGGAGGGTGATAGTAGGGAGGAAAAGGGAGGGGAAAGAAGACAAGAGACGAATGAAACATATTTGGGTAGAAATAAAAAAAATCCATGTACTTAGACATATGCATTCTTATAAACAGTTGTCAGTTTTATGGGTTTTGTTCCTGTTTTTGTTTTTCTCTTATATCCTAAGGGCAGGATCTGGCAGTATTTACTAACATCAAGTTTCATCATTGGAAATTTACTTCCAAGCTCAACCATGGGAGAAGAGTCAAATTATAGTAATAAATTAGTGTCAAAGCCTGCAGATGTGTCAAGGAGCTAGACAACCACGTTATGAAAGTAAATGTTATTTTCTCTTATGTCCATAAGAAACAATGTCTGTCTCAAGTGGTCTTAGAAAATGCACACTGGGTTACCAATAACAACGTTGATTAAAAGAACTTCAGCCTCTACAGTAGGAGGCTAAAAATGATAACATGGCATTTTAAATGATCATACCACACACACACACAGAGAGAGAGAGAGAGAGAGAGAGAGAGAGAGAGAGAGATCACTAGACACCTAAGAAATAAGCTCTGTGTTTAATTACAGGTAGTTATATTATTTTCACATTCAATCTTACTCATGTGACAGAGCCATGTTCTTTATGTGTCCTTTCAGGAGTCGCCTCTGTCCCTATTATTTGGAAGTGTATGAGAGATGCAGGTTATCCTCCCTGCACCGACCACATCAGGAACCCTGAGCAGGACACAGGATGGATGGAGCCTACTGGCTGATACCAAAGTAGCCCATGCTAAATCTCTTTCCTCCCCCACCCCATTCTCCATCACAGACTGTAATGTACCAGGCTGGTTTTAGTAGCAACACTTTTTGGAAATGGCAAACTGTTCTTCAAGGAACACATCCACCTCAATATTTTATTTTTATAATGTTTCATGGATTTTTATCTTAATGTTTACACATTTCAATTTGGCTCAATTTCTGTAGCATTTTGCATCATTGTGTGCTGTTGCTATTGGGTGTTTGCTCTTCCATTGTGTCTTTTAATGCCCATGCATTGATGTTAAAGAAGTGGATTGGGTGAAGTTACATTCTGTGATTAGTGAGTTAGGGATTAAATAGCAGAGAGCTCAGATCGTTATCCTTTATCTTATCCCTTACGATGTTCCTGTATAAGCACACTCAGTTCAATCCTAGCTACTTTAAAAGTCAACACTAACAATGGAAAACAAACTCCATCTACCACAAATGTGAAAGCAAACAATACTATTTTACTCTCATTTTTGTTGTTACCATTAAGCAATTTAAGATCCAAATGGTTCTGCAGAAATCTCCCACTTCTCCAATGCTCCCTGGTGCCTCTTCAAATGCAAATAGACCTTACAAAGATACCTCCTGAGAGTCCCTTCTTCCCCATGAAACAATTTGCTCATAAATTAGGTGTAAACAATCCCTCAGAAACCCTGGATTGCAGCACTCAGTACCCAGTTTGTTTAGGGAAGATATATATATATATATATATATATATATATATATATATATATTCCTTCATATTCATTAAAATTAATTTGTGCATTTTCTAACAAAATCTTATCTAAGCATTTTAGCTGTGAAACTAACTAGCTAAATATCCCCAGCCCTCCCCACCTTTCAAGAGATTATTTATTTTCTCTTTGGGCTGATAAAGTTCTGATGGCACATTTTCTAATTTTAAAAAACATTTTCATTTCACACTTCTGAAAAACTTGCAGTCAGGAGCGAGCGGGTGGGTCTGCTTGAAGTGTGATTCACACCCTAGGCTCTCCTTCCCCAACAGCTCATGCATATTTATAAAGCCAACCAGACTTCAGGTTTTAAACATGCCCAAGGAAGAGACTATTTTAGAGGAGCCTAAATAAGTGCGCTGTGGCTATGCAGCACTTTGTGTCCAAAATATCCCTCCTATTTACAAATGTTAACCCATACTTTCTAAAGATAAAAGGCAAGAAACTCTCCTTACCTCTATCACATCTATAAAATCCTTACTCACAACACTGTTCTTGGGGCTGGAGAGATGGCTCAGTGGTTTAGAGCACTTGTTCCTGAAGAGGACCTACAACTGATTCCCAGTGCCCACATGGTGGCTCACAACCATTCATAATTCCAGGGGTCAATGCCCTATTCTGACTTCTGAAGATACATGGTAGGCATGGGCTATGCAGGCATAAATGCAGATACAACATTCATTCGTCGACATGAAATAAACTAAGTAAATCTAAAAATAATTTTAAAGAACGTCCCTGGAGATATCTAAATAGTTTCTAAAATAGGCGATAAAATAGGAAATCTACTTAAAATAGGAAAATTGTTTCCCATTTTCCAAATGCATCATATTTCTCCTTTCCCTTACTAGAGTCGCCATTCAGTCATTCACATGCTCATTGGACAGTTTAGAGGCACCATTACAAAGATCCTATGATAAAGCAAAGGGTCAGTAAATAAGAATCATTGGGAAAAGGGCCACACATGATAAATAATCAGAATAACGAAGTCGTGAGTGTTTAATACTTTTCTAGATAGGCTTAATGAAAAACATGCCAAGAACAGTGACTCTTTAACCAAACTTGGAAGTCTAGAGCCTATATAAACAGGCCAGGACTGGCATTTCAGTGGAAGCAAGAAACAACCTTGTGTCTAGAGACCCAGACTATCACAATGCACTAGAAAACAGCAAATGTCCCCTTGATGGCTGGAGTGTTGACTGCGCAGTGCAAAGGGTGGGGCTCAGACTGACTAGAAGAGTAGAGACGCAGGGAGACGCAGCTACATCCCTCTCCATAGAGGAGAGGCATCATGCTAGAAACCGGTAGTGTGTGCTTCCCTAAACCTCACTCGACGTAAGGAAGCACCAACCAGATACAGAGCCCCTTTCGATGATAAAATAACTGGAAATCCTAGGAGAAATCATACTTGCATTTAACTGCTCACAAGCGAGATGGGTTCTGGCAAAAGACAAAACACTCGGCTAAATACTACAGTTAATGGCCCTTCGCCTTATAACAGGTTTGATTTTTATGGCCATTCAGTTGTTGCTATTGAGTATTTAAAATGTGCAAAGCCTGGAGCTAAGCTCTGGAATCAGATAATGCAGTTTGGAAAACCCACTGGCTTGCTTTCTGTTTGGCTGTTTTGTCTCATGTTTTTTTGTCTTCCTTCAGTTTGTAAACTTCCTACAGGAAAGCAACAACACCTCTTTCAAATGGAATCGCGCACTTGCCTAAAGCGCTACTACAGTGTCGTGCGTGCTCTGTACATGCCACAAAACGCGTGTTGATGACATTCAGTTTCACGACTACAGCGTTGTTTTGTAACTTAGCCAGGAAACAGCGAAGTGCTGTGATTTAAACAACATGCCACCCTACTTCTTCCCTGCCAGCAACACAGCCCAGGAGCCAAAACTCTGGGCTTGGAATCAGATGGCTGCGAACATTCTGGGACTCAGTTATGAGCAGGGAGGAATCTTCCCTGCACTGAAGTAGCCCACACTTTGCACATGTGCATCGAAACCACGCAGCCTTCTCATTATCCCTCCTGTAGACACGATTCATTTTCTTAATGGGAAAACATACATTTACCACCTGCTTTAAAAAGAAGATACTTAATCTAGTTATTATAGAAGAGAACTCCATAGTGTTTACTACTTATATGAAGAATTCACCATGGATCTTTTGGCATTTATACTTTTTTTTTCCTATGAAGAAGAACTTTTGATAGTTCAGTTCTTTTATCATCAGACGGGGAACAGTTGCATGCAAAACTTCAGCTTACTATTCTTTATCCTCCTAAACTTCACTGCTTACTGTTCTAACTGTGACTTCTTGTCCATCATTCAAAATAAAAAAAAAAAATCTACATCATTGTACTGTGCACAGGAAAATTTGATTTCTTTTGCTCCCTCCCTTCCTCTTTGACTGTTGTTTCTCTCCTCCCCACTGTGGCAACCTTGATTAATAATTTATATAATTCTTCTCTTCCTCCATTGTTAATTTATTTTGTAACTTAATAGTACATTGTAAAAATGTTTCTGTGTTACTTGTAGATCAAGATAGACCAAAATCTTTGTTACCAAACAACTGCATACCAGTGCTGATATTCACTATTGTTTACCTAGAAAGTCCACTTTTCTCAGTATGAATATTCACTTAACCTCTCTTCTTCTTTTGAACCAATCAAAAAAAAAAAAAAACCAATAAAACCCTTGGGAATAAATGTTTAGATAATCATATTTTTATTTTGATGAAATAGGTGTCATGTCTAGGATTTCTAGGTCAAAGGATACACACACAGACACATAATTGTATGCTTGGAGTTCAGTGAAACTGCCATATGAAAGTTGCTCTTTTAAAGAAGGAAAGAAGCTATAGTAGTTTCTTCCCAGCACTCCAAGCCACCATAAAACCTACGTGGACTGGATGACTATAAAACGCTCTCACTGTTTCCTAGACGCACAATTTCATGAATGTGAAGGCAGCTTGGCTCCTTTCCTCCGGGTATAGTATATGCCACGTGCAACATTTCTATTGCGAGTTTCTCGCTTTGCTTTCCTACTGAGCTGTTTTCTTTAGGTGTCGGTGTGAAGATGCCCATGAAAAATGTAGACATTTCCCTCACTTGCTCAGCATGCACTCTGACCCATCTATCCAGCCTTAGTGTACCCCTCGTCTCCAAAGCTAAGGAGCTACAGTCACAAGGGTACAAATGGGTCATGGTGAAGCCAACCAATGCAATACTTAGACCCAGACGTTAGCAAGTGCTCCATATACCTGGAGCCACCACAGGAAGTTTCTGTATCCTTCTCCTTCAAAAAAATGCACACTTGCCCAGCACTTTGGGCTTGTACCTGAGGTGATAAACATGAAGAGGAAAGCCTGTAGTGCGGCCTGTCAGGCAGAGATAAGTGAAAACACCTCGGGATGCCACATGAGCTTCTGTAGGGCTCAGGGTTGCTTATCTTTAGGTTGTTTGTTACATGAGATAAAAGAAAACACAGTGTGTTTAATTTGCTTACACTCCTCATACACATATTCTATTATAGCATTCTTTAACCATATTACTTACATATTAAATTTGCTAAGGGTATATTTTGCTATTAAAACAAATTGTTATATTGTAGATTTTTACTTTAAATGCTATATATGTAAATTATATACACATACATGTATGTATGCATATATAACATGCAGGCATCTAGGATTTCCTGTACTGGCTAGAAACCTGTCAGTCAATCACTAGGTTATGCAGATAATATAAATTTTTCTTGAATATTCTTCTTTTAAAGTTATTTCTTTTAATTTATTTGAAATTTGTTTACAAGGTAAGCTAGTTATTTAATGCACGTTTATTTCATATGGATAGAAAGGTGGACTTTTACCATTTGTCAAATAAATATTTCCATCCTCCACTATAACAACATCTTTGTAAAATATCAAATTCCCACATATGCTAGGGACAATTCTGGAGGCACTCCACTCAGTGCTTTTTATTAATTCACTCATCTCTATATCAAAATCATACATGACTACTTTTCTTAAAATGGTTTTATGTTAGTATTGTATCAGATAATACAGGATGATGTATCAGATGATCCATCTTCAAAATCTTCTCTAATCCATGTGAACAACCAGACAACGGAACACATTGGACAGTGAAACAAACCAGTGAATATTTTCTTTAGCAATGCAGGAGATAAACACTGTTTTGCATTTGGCTCCACAATGTCAATTTTCAAATTAAGAAAACACATGGGCTCTTGTTGAATGCATTGCTAGATATTTTAGATTTAAAGATATTATCATTTTCCTACATCTCATCATCCCAGACAAGGCAAACACCCACCCCTCTTTGTCTCTTGGCTGCCTTCTTTTCACTATCTATCTTTCACTTTCTCTTCTTTTCTTCCCTTCCCTTCCCTTTATTTTTCTTCCCTTGGCTCCTTTTACTAGTGTCCACGTGCACATATGTTATTGGTAAAGGTAATAGAATGGAAACGCAAACTAAAATGGACACGATGGGGGGGAGGGGTAATTTTAATCTCTTTTCCCAGAAGCTTTAGAAGTAACTGTTTTGTTTTGATTTGTTTCATTTTGTTTTTTTTTTTCTCTAACCAATGTAAGCAGAGGCAGGGGAAGCCCCAGCACCGAGGCCAATTGAACACTGTAGTCCCTATTCAAACTAGCACTGCATGGCTCCAGCCTTTCTCTCAGCTTTTCTCCGGGTACTTTCTCCAATGATTTCTACACTTCCCACCTGTTTCCCACTTAATCATTCATTAGACTAATTAACTCAAATGCCAAAAGGGATAAAAATAACTCAAACTCTGCTCCAGTCAACAAAAGAGGTCTTTTCTGCACTGGGTATATCATCTAGAATGTAGTCTTCATTTTTTTTTTTTTTTAGGTCTGTTGAGATACAACATAAAACACTTCTTTCCTGTTTTGAGCATGCTGGGGGAGGGGAGACCTCCTTCCTGAATCTGGGCTGCACACTAGGTCACTGGGTCTTATCTCAGTTGGAAGTGTTTTCTCAGAGGGACACAAAAGTCAAACTAAAGCAGACAGACACACAAGAGACCTTCCGATTCTGCTCTAGAAGCAGGAGGTTTTTGCAGGTGTGTTTGTTTCTCTTGGCTATAGGTTTCCTCCCACGTGCTAGGTGAAACCAAAAGTGAAAGACAGTGCAAACCACAGCTTGCCACAAACAGTGCAGCCACCATGCTATCAGACCTGTGCTGAACACATTGTCTTCAGCCAGGATAACTTCCCCGCCTTGGATTTCAAAGAGTGCTATCATTTTGCATGGCACTCCAGCAGTTGGGTTAGGATCAACCATAGGGAAAACCTATACAGAGCATCTTTCACTGACTTTGGTTTTATCAAGTACAAGAAACTAGATGAGACTGGATGAGCAGTAGAGAAGACACCACCAAGCATGACTCTGGGCATGATTTTAACTGCTTCAGACTTGTAATGTTGTAACACAACTGAGGATGTTCTCTTAAAGTCCAACTCTATCATAAAAGAGAGAGAGACAGAGATAGAGATGGAGAGACAGAGAGGAAATTTGAAAAAAAAAAAAAGAAAGAAAATTTGCAGGGGTCATATTTAGCTTTAACTGTCAATGTCACATAGCCAAGAGTCACCTGAGAAGTGAGTCTCCTTTGATGGATTACCCAGATGGGATTGTCCACTGGACACATCTGTGGAGAATTGTCTAGATTGTTAATTGATATAGGGTGGTACCGCTTCTCTGTGGCCCTGAACTGTTTAAGAAAGCTATAGAAGCAGGAACCTGTGAGTAAGTGAGCCAGAAAGCAGTGGCTTCCCAGGATTTCTGCTTCCTGATCCTGTTTGAGTGCCTGATTTGACTTCCCGCAATAACAGTCCGTGATATGTGAGCCAAAGCACAAGCCTTCTATGCCTAAACTTCATTTGGCCATAGTGGTCTATTGTAAGAACAAAATAAAACTAGAGTGTCGGTCACTTACCTTTCCTCTGCCTGTCCTGTGTCACTGGAGAATCACATAGACATTATGTGTAAGAGATTTAATTAAGGTCAGAATTAAAACATGGAGCCTGTTTCTGTGCCTGGGGGAAGTCAGTGCATGTAGTTTTGAAGTGCAATTTCAAGGGCACAGTGAAATCTTATAGAAGAGTGAGTTTTTCCTACTAATTGGGCCCTAAGTGAGGAGCCCATGTATTTCAAGGGGTTCTCCAAAGGGTTATTTGCATTTCTCCACCTCAACAGAACAACGTATCAAAAGAGAAATAATCCTTCCACTGAATAAAGTATTTTGAGATGTGATGATTCTTGATTTTTGACAGGTTCAGAGAGTTTATCTAGGGAAGCATCGATTAGTAGCCCAAACCCTTGAGGCTGGACCAGTTCAGGCACCAAATGCCCAATTCCTTCTTGAAGTCCTGAGCACCTCCTATTCCTGCAGGTATTACATCAAGATGAATCCATGTTCTTTTAATGTATTTAGTGCTTCTCAAATACTTAGATCCTGAAAACATACAGGCAAGAAATATCTGGGGACAAGACAGGGCGGAACAATTCTAGACGCTTCTGGATGAAACTTTTACCTATCAAAAAGTGTAAACTCCCAATATCTTAGCCAATGCTGTTCATTAGTGAAAGAGAAATTTCCCATCCAGATCTACCATTTAAACATCAGTCAAAGTTCTAATATCTTCTTTGTGGTGGTTTGAAGGAGAGCTGTCTCTGTATACTCATATGTTGGAATGTTTTGTCTCTAGTCGGTGAAACTGTTTGGGAAGGATGAGAAGGTGTGTTGCTGCTTGAAGAGGTACGCTGCCAGAGGTGAGCTTTGATGTTTCAAAAATTCATGTCATTTCTCTCTGGCTCCCACAGGTGGGTCAGGTGACATGCCAGCATGTTGCCATGCTTCTCTCTGTGATGCACATAGACTCTTCTAAACCATGAGACCAGATTAAATGCTTATTTTTATAAGTTGCCATGATCATAGTGTTTTGCCATGGCAATAGGAAAGTAACTAAGATACTCATGAATAACTCTCTCTTAAACACCTAGCTTCTAAAAAAAAAAGTACCTTTTTCTAGGTATCTTTAACACCTATTATGGCTAGTACCCACCTGGAAATAACTATGAAAAGTCTAATGTTCTTGGAATTCCAGATTAAGAACATGAGAAAGATAAATGGCCTTGAAGGCAAAGAAGGGTACATTAAGCCCGGCTTGGAAAGAGAGAGCATAGTAGAAGACAGTACATTTATACATGAACATGATTAAAATATGTAGGTAGGGGCAAGAGAGTGTTTCTGGACTCTCCAGAGAAATGGAATATAGAGAGAGGATCTACTATCTGACATTAAGGAACATAAGGGCTAGATGAAAACAAGATACAGTTGAGATCAGAGCATTCTTAAGTTCTGGGCCTTTGAACAGTGAGTGTTGTACACTGGACATTTTTCATAAATGAACAAGTTAGAGGGATCCTTAGCATAGATATGATTCTCAGCAAGTTGAAGAGAGAAGAAAGAATTAGAGTCAGGTGGGAACCTGAAGGAACTCACATTTCCTGCATTTTACCTGATTGTCAGGGACTGACTACAACAACAGGGATTTTCTTTCTATGTATTTATATCAATGGTTTCTAATGGCGCATTTATCGGTTTTATTTTCTTGCTACTTCTCAATAACAGAATATTGTGGAAAGTTCTCTGTTAAGTTTTTAAAAAATATCCTTCTAAACATGGTATGTGGGTGCCCCCCATCACTTTAGCATTTATATCATTTGAAAAGAGCACAATACTAGACTATTGGTACACATAAGAGGGGTTAATTTTCAAATGAAGTCACAAATTATTATGAGCTAGTGGTGAAATAGTGAGGCCACCATTAACTGTTTAGTATCTCACAGCACCTTTCAACTTATCCCAGAGAGAACGTTACAAATATCTATCTACATTTTAGTATCCATGCTCTTGATAAGTGGACAATTGAACAAAATAGAGAAAATCCTGAGTAACCACTGTGGTACAGACACCTCATATAGACAGCTTTGAATATTGACATGACTTTATAAATATATATATATGACATGCCCCCCTCTCTCTATATATATAATATTTTTGATGACTAGCTCAAAATCATATACTTTTGCTAAATTATTGAAGGAAGAATGAAAGAAAATATCTTATTTCTCAAATTGTTTCCTGTATCTCCCCCCACCCCTCCACTTTATGGAGGATTAAATCTAGGATTTTGTGGAGGTTTGGCAAGCATATTACCACTGAGACCTTTCCTATTTAAAATATCTATTCCAAAGAGCTGTGGGATTCTAAGAATAGTTATTGTGAGCCAATCAATGCCAAGCTTATTTCATCCTTCGAGCTTAGCTAAAAATAAGGAATCTTTTCAATATTTCTTCCAATAATGGTCCTCATTCATCTAAATCTATTAAAATAATAAACAAACAAACAAACAAACATGTTCAATGTGTACAAGTGAAACTCTTCTTTAATTTCTTAGCTATCGTAATCAAGCTTCAAGATCATTAGTTTTGATGTGTGACTTACAATAGAATCTTAGGGAAATTTGCCCTTACTAATCATCCTAAGAATACCAATGTAGAGGGAAGAGGACATAATCAAGATAGATATGTCACTGATTAGATTATGTTTGACTCTTAGACCAAGAATGAGGTAGCTTGATGTATGAACATTTATGTCACCTCTTGACTACTCCAAGACGCTAGGCAGTTTCACTCTCTTGTACCTAATACATGGAAGAAGTTTGGCAATGACTCAATTACCAGTGGCATGTACCGTGAATCCTTTCCAGATAGATATTAGTTAGAAATGGGTATTTTAGGATGTTTGACTAAAAGAACATTCAGAAAAGAAACCAGTATTGGAATTGAAGGCAGCTGCAAAGGGAATGTGTAAAGACATCCAGTTTTAATATTACAGTCCATAGAATGTGTTCTCCTCCATCCCCAGTCACATTGCAGTGCCCATTTGTAAATCATTTTTAATTGTCTTATTAAGCATCTTAGAGCACAGCAATCAAGAGCCTGTGGCGTTTAGAGACCTGGCATAGCCATCAGGCATGGATCAGCAGTCAGGATAATAGAAGAATCAGGATTATATAACCAGTTATGGTCAGTAGGGAAGGTGCTTTGGAGAGAAAGTGGTAAACGGCTGGCCACAAAGAGATGCTGCTGTTTGACAATATGAAACCTTATGGTTCCAGAAAATGAAGACCTGCTTGCCTACAGGCACACGCCTACCAGTCTCATGCTCTTCCATGACTGTGGTGGAAAAGGCAACCTTCAAAAGCAGTGATCTCTGTTCAAGGAGACATTTCTCAAGCAGTGTTCTGACTCATGCCATAAATACTTTATTGCCAGAGGCTCCAAATATTGAATTTTGCTTATACGTGTGAAGTTCCAGTAACTGAATCAAGCATTCAGATTTGTTCTTCGATGAAGACATTGCAACGTGTACACGAATCGGGTTTTTCTGAAACGACATGCAACTGTAATTGCATGTAGATGATTATTTTAATTATCTTATACTGTTCCATTCCACCCCAGGGGGAAGGAACAATATTCTAAATTAATTTTTATGCTTCCTTAGGTAATAGCAAGTGCAATACCAAACAGTGGTAATGCAGGGAAAGAAAAGGAGTTGGGGGAAGACCTCAGTAAGCGAAGTGACTGCTGCAAAGCCCCAGGACACATGTTTGATCCCTAGCCCCCATTCCCAAAAAAGTGGGCATGGTGATTTCTACATAATGCTTTAGATACCTGCGACTCTATGGCTAATAGGCATAGCTGAATATGGAAGCTCCAGGCTCAGCAAGAGACCTCATCTAAGTAGGTAGACAGACAGACAGACAGACAGACAGACAGGCAGACAGACAGACAAACAGAGATACACAAAATTAAGGAAGACATTTGATGCAAGGATATGCGCGCACATGCGCGCGCGCGCGCACACACACACACACACACACACACACACACACACACACCAACAGATACACATATTATAAAACATAAGGGACCAGGCAAAATATATAGTGTTCTCTAGAGGGATCCTATAAATGTACCATTCTTCAAAGATTATCACTCACTAGGCAGTAAAAATTTAAAACTCAGCCACCAAGAATTTGGAAAAAATTAAGAATGTTAAAAAAGAAAGAACTTATATAATTAATGCCAATGTATTTATAAACACATCAAGAGGGATTTTTGTCTTAGCACACTAGTGGGGGAAATGGCTCACCTCCAAGATTCATTTTTTTTTACATTATATGTTGTAACATAAATAGTACATATTTTTTTCATCTTTTCTCTTTATTTTCTAGCTATAGGCAAACATATTTAAATCTATTTTTATATGCTTCTGGCTCTGTCCAGGAAATGAAGCCATAAACATTACTATATAAAACACTTTTGGTTCACATGCATGGCAGTCTTGGAAAGCCTGAAAACTATCCAGGTTTTTTGAATAATGATCCATTGATTTGTCTTAGCTCTAGATTATTAAATAAGCTTAATTGGTCATACAGCATAATTTTATTGGTGTGAAGATAGAAGGGAACATAAGAAAAATTCCCATTGTGTATATTGTTTCCTGTGTATATAAAAGATGGTTTCTTCTTCACAAATATTGCCATCTAGATTTTCCTTTGAGGACAGCATTTTTGGAAACATTTTCCTATACTATTACAGAAGTGTCCCTGTGAAATTTTAATGATTTTGTAAATAGTCATATTTACAAACTTCCAAAAGTGACTTAATTAGATAAAAAGAAAAATAATTTGATTAAATACACTAATGAAATGGAATAGCTATGTAGCTTAGAAAGACATAGGAGAAAGCTAAGAGAATCCATGCAAGCATAAATGTCCCATGGCTTTCTTGACAACTTTTATTACTTCCTTGAGCTTGATTTGATACCCACCTAGAGAAGACACATAAGCTATAGTTGACCTGAGAATCCTAGGAGATGATGAGTGACAGGCATACACGTTGGTTACCCAAGGCAACTATAGAAAATGTAGTCTCAAGATTCAGACAGGTAGCAGCAGAATGTTCCACAAAAGGCTAAGAATAAAGTGGAGAGAGAAACACTTTGCACATTGTGCAGTAAATAGGTGTAGAATAGATTGTCAGTTTAAAGAACACATAGGACCAGATAAAGTAAACAATAGCACTGTCTATACTAGTTTTTATTATAACAATTAATTTTAGACAAAGAGCACTATTAAGAGGGGTGGTAAAGGGGCATAATTTTATCCCCACTCTGCCATTTTCTGCAGTTCATTAAATGAAAGAAATTGATTCAGCAAAGTTAATTTTGTAATTAAAAAGCTTATCATGATTTTCTGTAATGAGTTAAGTAAACAGACAGTAATTCAGTTACAATATTTACACAGCCTATACCAGGGGACATTTGCTTACTCAATTAAATAATATGGGGGAGTGAGGAAGGGAAAAATTTACAATGGGATTAAAAAAAAAAAAAGATACCAAGTGCAACAAAGAATTCATGCCTCAGGTGGACCCTGCATTTGTTATATTGATGTCAAGATGGAAATTTAGCCATTTGAATCACTCTTGAACTAGAATATACTATGGCCAGTGGCTTCATTAGATTGTGTTTACACTGAGAAATTATGTTTACATTATTTTATCATGGGACAAATGAAATAATCCACTTGAAAATAAAAGACACCAAGTTTTCCCTTCTTAGTTGAAGGAGCATTTTCTTATAATACCATTTTTCCCCAAGAAATTCTATTTATGGATTATCAGAGAGGCATACATAATGTTCACAGAAAAGCTAATAAATGGGGTGAGGTGGGTTAAACATTAAGTAAAAGGTCCTCCAATTTGATGTAGGCTATGCCGCTTAGGTGGTAGTTTCTAAATAGCCTTATGACCCACCACTCACAAGCACCTCTCTTGGAAATATCCTCCCAACCTTGAAAATCATAAAGACCCATGTTTCTGAAAAGATAGAAAAAATTAAAATTAATAAAGAAAACGAAAGAAACAGAGTGGGAGGATGAGGGATGGAGCAGAGGAAACATTGGAGAAGAGAGGGAAGAGGAGACAGGAGATAAAGAGAAATCCAGGGGTGGGTAGAGAAGAGGAAAGACAAGAGAAGAGAGATGAAGGCATAACCTCAGACTCACACTCTGGCAAAATAATTGATTCATGTGATATAGCTGAATTTGTAATGATTGTTTCAAACACCCTTCAGAAAATACTACCTTGAGATATGATACAGGGTATTCTGTCTGAATGTTCTCTTAGAGGCTGCTGGCTCTTGAACTAAAGCCTTTGGCTGCCTTTTCCTAGTAGATGTGACCCCCCCCCCCATTTTTTTCTAGACTCAGTGTGACTTTACTGTTCTAGTGACTTCATTACTGTAAGTCAGTGCTGATTAGGAGCCTCTCAACAGTTTCCTTGAAAGATGTTTCTACCATCATTTATCCAGAAAGCATTCAGAACCATGGATAGCTTCCATCCTCCCAAGGAGGAAAATCTACTCTGGCTTGGCAGCTCCATTTTATTATCACAAGGGATACATTCTAGAGCAAAGCAGATGCTTATCTTTATTCAGTGGAGGGCCTTTTCATCAGCGAGAGACTATGATCCACACCCAGGGCCACACAATCCACCAAGCTGTGTGTGGTCTCTATGTCAAGACTCTCTGAATGGGCCATGATGTCGAAATTGATGTATCAAACATACCCTTCCCAGTATATCTATTTTCATGATTTACACTGGAATATGCTAACTGAAGCAATCCGTGACAAATGTCTTTTACCATCAGAATAAAATCAGAATAGACATATTCTCCAAGGCCCTGCGTTGTAGGCGTCTGGAGGACCTGGGATTAAAGATAGAAAAGCTTGTCCCAGTATCAATTCTACAAATATATCCTGAAACTCTGTGATTTTTAGTGAATAGGTGTGGGTAGCCAATAAACGCCATTACAAGATGGCGCTGGTTTCATTAAGCTGACGCCCATGAATATGGGAAAAAAAACCAATGTGCACATGTGCAGTAGAGTTTTTTGCCGAGTCACTGCCTGTCCCGAGGCATGTAAATGAGGTACCGAAAGCATAACCAATCGGGTGTAGACATGCCTGTCCGGGGCCTATATAAGCAGCACTGGTTTTTGGGCTCGGGGTCTTTTGTTTTTGCTATCAAGCTCTCCTAATAAACGTGTGCAGAAGAATCCTGTTGTGGCGTCCTTCTTGCTGGCGAGTCGGGCATCTACAAATAGGAATATGTCCCAGGGAAGACACAATTTCAATAACTCACCCACTTTACCCTCCTTGATCCTTAAGCTCCAAAGAAAATTAAGGTGTTAGTTAAAAAGAAGAAATTAAAACTCCAGAGGTATTAATCCAAGGAATGGATTAAAGGGAGGAATAACAAGACTGCTATACACTGAGTCAATATTTTAAGCTGTATCACTTCAAATTGGATGTTAGGGTACTCTCCTAAACGAAAGACCTCAGTGAAGTTCTGTTGCACTCTTAAGGTTCCCTGCCTTTGATCCACTAAAATGTCTTTCCAAGTCATCAACATAAAACTTCACATAAGGCAGCTATTCAGAGACTACAGGAAATCAGTATTATACTGGTAAAAGAGTAGTCATGACCTTCTTCCAAGCGGCTTGCGCACACTGCTATCTATTTGTTTCTACGTCTTTCCCTCTGCTGTGCCAGCCTACCACATGTGCCATCTGTCAGCCTCTCCCAACACGCAAAGTGTCTTAAGGATCTGAGCATCACTTCAGTTCCCATTTTTTTCAGGTTAAAAGTAGTAAATTGCAGATGGCAAGTGATTATTTTTTTCCTTTAGACTACTGAAAGCTGGGGTAACTCTGTCATGAGTCACATTAAAGAAAGAGCAAGTGATGTTACACAGCACCTACTCAACACGAAGCAAGTACAAAAGCACAGCTCTGTGCCAGCCAGCCATTCAGCAAAGGATGGAAGGATTGTACTTGAAAAGGTCTTACAGTGAGAGAATGTGTGGGGCTCACTTTGTGTGAGGATGGATGCCAGTTTAACAAAAGTGGGTCAGGGCAGGAGTTTATGGACAGATGAGTAGTTATCACACTCAAGGCCCTGGGCTATACCTTCCATAGAAAGAGGAGGAGGAGGAGGAGGAGGAGGAGGAGGAGGAGGAGGAGGAAGAAGAGGAGGAAGAAGAAGAGGAGGAGGAGGAGGAGGAAGAAGAAGAAGAAGAGGAGGAGGAGGAGGAGGAGGAGGAGGAGAAGGGGTAGGAGAAGAAGAAGAAGAAGAAGAAGAAGAAGAAGAAGAAGAAGAAGAAGAAGAAGAAGAGGAGGAGGAGGAGGAGGAGGAGGAGGAGGAGGAGGAGGAGAAGAAGAAGAAGAAGAAGAAGAAGAAGAAGAAGAAGAAGAAGAAGAAGAAGAAGAAGAAGAAGAAGAAGAAGAAGAAGAAGAAGAAGAAGGAAGACAACAAACTGGTGGTGTATCTGCAGCACTGCAGCATGCTTCGTCATGATAGGGCATATATAGAATGGACTCATGTAGAAAGCCTGGGAAAACAAGCCAGGTCAGAGAAGAGGACTAAGTCACTAGCACTCTTTCAGTCACATAGATCAGATTTTCTGTAAAGGCTCCTCATATTTGACATATTTTTTTCCTAATTGTGGACTTAATTTCCAGCTTCAGCTCTCCTGTTAAAATGTAAGAGTCTACTTAAAGACTTTTTGTGTTTTGGTTTGAGGCTGTTTTGAAAGTCCCTTGAAAGGTATAACTGCTGCAGTCATCACAGATCCAGGAGGAAATATCTTGGGGAATGATGAGGCATAAGAATGGTATTCTCAGAATGAGTTCTGCCAGTAGCATTCATCATGTGAGCCCTCACTAAAGCATGTCATTAGATATTCAAGAGGGGCAGCTTGCAAACATCAAGGCTTCACCAAACAATAACTGACATCTTTGAGGAAGGTGTGGAGTACCTTGTCTGAACCATTTCTACATTAACTGAGTATTAGTTTTGATTCTATAGGAGTAGAAAAAAAATCATGTCCTACAATACTGCTTCTGGGACAAGAAAAGGGACATAAGCTGGTTTAATTGGGAGACAAAACTTTATCTTTATGATATAAATGAAAACATACTTTTCCAATAAAGTCCTATATCTAAAGGTAGATTTTCCTAGATGAAAATGAGTTCTGTCTCATTCTAACCACAGTGTGCCTGCATTTTAGGGTACAAATATGCCAACAGGAAATGCTTAGAGGTGAGAAAAGTGTGGAAAGTGGCCCATGAAAACACTCTCACAAATACCTTCCCACCGCAAAGTCTACGTCCTGCTTAAAATGCTTCTCTGATCTTCTGTCATAAGCACTTCTCAGGCATTCATGTTAGTCATCTCCATTAGCTTTCCCAACAGACGTCCTGTTTTTTTTTCACTAGTACAAAAAGTAAGAATTTAAAACAATGTACTCGATAGTAATTTTGAAACATTTACTCAACAAATGATGGTGTCCAACCTTACAGGGACTCCACAATTTGTCTAGAATGTTACCTTCCAAAGTGATGAGGCAGTTACCATAACAAAGATGGAAGCAGGGGCTATTGATACGATCTCCTCAGGGCACGCAAACATCATTTAATGCTTCCTTTAATGGTACCAGCATAAGTAAAATACTAGTTAAATTTTTGTTGGTAACAAAGGGCTGTGGATTCTGAAAGCCCCATTCTTATAGAAAAAGCAATCCCTGCATTTCTCAGTTTCCCACTTGTGTCTGGAGTGGTCTCAGGCTGGTGAGAATCTCACCTGTTTGTTAGCGATCCAGCTTGATTCACATGCTTAGAAAACAAACGGAAAGATCTCGATCCAGTGCTGAAGACACTTGGCGTATATTGGCTGATATGCAATAATTTCTCAGCCTCCCTTCTAGATCTTGAAAAGCAACAGATGTTTATTTAAATGAAACTCAAAGGATTCCGAGCATGTCTCCTCTCTAAGCAGAGAAACGAGCTTTCACTAAATGGCAAAGAAAGAACAGCCCCACCATCAGTCACAGTACCTATTAGGAGAAGAATAGACAGAAATGTGTCCCTACCCTGGTTAACCCCAAATGCTTTTCAAAGCCTGTAAATGACTGTGTTATTACAACTTGGGTAGAGAACGCTTCTGGTGTGCCACGGGCTGAGCCTGGGAATGTCAAAATTCATTGCATGCACAGAACAGCCATTCACCTGACCCAGAATGTGCACAGTGTTGAGGCTGAGAAAAGAAACTGGGAACAAACAATGTGGCGACAGAATGCTAAGCACTGAGGTGAGAATGATTCCTAACACTTTGGTGCTGTCGGTTTTTTTTTTTTTTTTTTTTTTTAAAGGCAGTGTCTCACATTATCCAGGTTGTCCTAGAACCTGCTGTGTAGTCCAGGCTGGCCTTAAAACCTAGATCCTTCTGTTCCCCATGTCTCAAGTGTGCAGATGGCAAGTAGTCACTCGCATGCCCATATGTTACTACCAACTTTAAACAACACCTTTTTAATCTGTGTCCTGGAGACGGACAGAAGCTTGTACTTTCACAAGCCTACAAAATCTTTTAGAATCTTGCCCCTAAATTTGTTGTCACAGTTAAAGTGAAATTGTATTGAGGGTTAAAGGGAAGGAATATACAATAGGAGGAAGGAACATTGAATAGTCACCATTAAATTAATAAACAATAATTAACCGCTCTGTGATCAGTAAAAGAGGTTTTTGTTTTTGTTTTTGTTTTTTTTGCTGTCATTGTTGCTGTTGTTAGTTTCTGTTTTATTTAACCTTGCCTCTAAAAACAAAACCCCAAAATATAAAAATACATTTTTCTAAGCATTCAGAATGCTAACCTTATTTCATTAGGGTAGGCTACTATATCCCTCTCCCAAATAACCTAGGTTCTTTTCATAATTAAGAATTCTTCTCTCAAACATATTATCCCAGGAAAAATATAGGCTCCAGACTTCAGAATGGATGGTCCTACTTATTGTGTGTTTGCATCAAATTGAAATATCCCGTAAGCTGTGTTTTCTACACCTGTAAAAGAAGAAGACTAAGACAACGTTGTCTTTATAAAGCTGGTATGGGAAATAAACTGGGACAGGTAGAGAAAATAGCTTTGGATTTAAAAACAGGACAGTCTAGTGTTTTCTGATTTGTTTTCAGACATGGATTTATTTTACACTGTATGTCTCTGACTTAAATAAGGAAAACCTCATGTTCCTTTAATGTGGAAGTAGGGAAGCGAAGTTTCAAGTAATATTTAAGATTTGTAATATAAAAGAATTTGGGTTACATTATTTAAAACATCTGTGGATAAAGACAAGAGTCTCCATAATCTATCTATGAATTCAGTAATGTTTATGACTACCGCATTTGATCCACTAGACAATTTTAAGTCAAAATGAAGGAAATGATAAATCATATCAAATAATGCATATAGGAAATGACTAACATTAAGCTTCCTCTTGATTTATCTTTACTTATTCAGAAAACTGGTACTTAGAGATCTTTAAAAAAAAAAACACTTAAAACTTAGCCAGACTCATTTGTTTTTTGTTTTTTTTTAAAAATGGGGATAGGGAGAATAAACCTCGGGTTTTGTCACCTTATATTATTAAATGGCTGAAACTTAATAACATCTTTTGCTTATATTGCATTTATCTTTAATATCGTCTTTTATTTATGCGAAGTGAGACTGACTTCCCATTTACCTTAATGTTATGTATTTTGCTTTTCAAACAAATGTATTTCTTTTAAAGCAAAATAAATCAACTTAAGCATTGACAAAATTCACTGAAGGTAGTGTTCAAATGACAAGGGTAATACATACCATGCAACCCTTTTCCATGCTTCTATTTGAGGGAGGACTTGAATTCTGTCAATTCTATGGGTCCTTACACAAATACATATCTTATCTGACATTTTAATTAGTATTTTTTCAGGATTTGATAGGTTCAAATTTGAATTTTTTTTCACAAGTTGAGAGTGTCTCCTGATAGACTCTACTATGGGTGTCTACTCGAGACACCCACCTATGGTTGTAACCCTTTATGGACCCTTCCACTCTGAGACTCACAGCTATGGATATCAACCTGTCAGGTTTCAGAGACTTCTTCAATCTTAGTAGCTGCAAGAGCCAAGAAATGCTCCAGATGACACCAATTTCTTGTGATGAGGATGGAAAAAAAAGCTACAAAGCTTAGCCATGAATAGGATGTCACAACCTCCGAATGAAGGGTAAATTGTGCAGTGACCTCCTAATTTCTGGATACTCACAAGTGATCTCCAGGGGAATACAAAGAAAGAAGAAAACATGTCTGGAAACTCAAGATTCTCCAAGCTTTATTGCACTCCCCTGCCTCTCAGTTGAGAATGATGAAGCCCTGGTGTCACAAGATGAAATTTAGGGAGATTCTTTCTGACATGGAAAGACACTTTTAATCTTTGGTTTGTTTGGATTTTTTTTTTTTTTTGGATAATCAAAATGCTACAAAACTCATGAGATGACTAACTAAAGTAACTGATAATATGATTCAGTTACCATTGAGCCTTCCTGATGGAATGACCTCTTTAGATCATCTTAAGATCTTGTGATGCACACAGAGTAGAGATTATCATTTTGCAAGGGGAAAACTGCAGTCAAGAGAGGTTAAGTGAGGTCCAGAAGGAACAAGACACAGATAAAAGCTCTTACAGCAGCCTGACAGATATATAAATGAAGGAATAGTCTTGCCATAATAAGAGAGGAAATTAGGGTTACAAGGGAAAACCAGAGGCACCATGATTCCAAGAGTTCAGAATATAGTTCACCAAACAGCACATGGTTGCAAGATAGGCTCTACCCTAGAGAAACTCAGCTGATTTTTCTGGCAGTCGGAGGTGGAACAAGTCTCTGACTTTGTCAGTTCAATTGGATTCCTTGAAGGCTTATTGAGCTCCTTGTGTATTCAATAATCTCTGTGCTCTAAATGTTTAAATTCCAGTTAAGAGATTGACATCAAGCTATCAGGTATAGTTATGTAGGCTGTGAATTAAGCATCTCTAAAAGAGCCATTCACATTCCAAATGTACTGTGTCAAGGTGGGCAGTCAAGGCTTACACAACAATCCCTGAGTACCCTAGTTAATATTTCTGATAAATAAAAATAGTATAGTTGTTGTTTTGATAAGAAAGAAAGAAAAGTTGTAATTGCTAAAAAGGCAAAGATGTGAAATGCCAGTTTGTTTGTTTTTTGTTTTTGTTTTTTGTTTTTTTTTTTTTGATGAGTTCTATGATCTTTGTAGAAAACCCAGGAAAAGCCCAGACAATCTAAACTAAGCCATGCCATTCAGATTTCATCTGTGAGGCTGCTGTTGTTTTTTTCCCTAAATCAGTATTTTTGAGCTCCATAGTTGCATTGGTTTTTAAATTTTCCCGTGTCTTGATTTTTAGCATGCTTGAGATAAACTGAAAGACACATTGGGAAGCCTGGAGATGGGAAACTCCAATGAATAGTTCATTATAGCACCCTGGAGAATGTCAAGCTGGCCAAAGGAAAATGACCAGAGATTTTCAAGTCTAAGTGTTTCCAGAAATTCTCACAACTCCCAAATCAGTGATTAGCTGATCCAGCATTGGTTTCTTCACATTGACATTTCAACAAAAGTGACTGGTAACCAGGAAGGACAGACAGATCAGGAATCTCGGTGACATTATTCTAAGCATTAGCACAGTGGCTCAACCAGGTCTGCATACAAGTGACATGAATGTTTCCTGGCTGTATGGAAATTCTTTCTCTTGTTTAAGTAACAGCGAATGATCGTTCATTTAATTTTAAGTCTTCTGTTTGATAAAGACTCTTTCTTAAATGCATGCATGTATATTTGCATTAATAAAACTGTTATATGGAAGTGTTTGAAACCCTAACTTGTACTAAAAAATCATGTTTTACAAGAAGTGAGGAAAAATTTGAAACCGGTTATGGTTAGATAGCTTTAGCAACACACAGTAAAATCCAGGTGATATAAGCCAGTTGTTAAGCAATGTGTGAGTCAGATGATTTTAAAAAGGTTACTTTGTCTGGCAAATTGGAAATATGCCTTGGGAAAGTAGTCTCTACCTCACTGGCCATCTTCCCCAAATCAGTGCAGAATTCTTGTCACATGGGTCTAAATGTGTGAACTCTTGTATTTTATGAGTAAGATAACAGAAGTGGTGAGAAATGACTTTGTCATGGTCCAAAGCAAACTGCAACCCCACAGGGGCATTTCAGTGTCTTTCATATCTACCTGACTTATGAAACCATCTTGTACTCTGTGTGTGCAGTTTCCTACGTATTCACTACAACACAAAATATTGTTTCTGAATCCATATTTGAATGTGTGTGTGTGTGTATGTGTGTGTGTGTGTGTGTGTGTGTGTGTGTGTTATAGTCTGTTACAGACAGGTAAAAACTCCTCTAAGTTATTCCAAGACAAATTTCTTCAAAGAAGTACATTTTGCTTCTACTTGGCGATGAAATGAAACAAATCAAACAAACAAATGTGCAAACCAAAAAAAGCAAAAAAAAAATTATTTTGAATCTCTAACAGCAGCTTTGTAGCCATGACCTGATAATTCTCCAATGTATACACATATTCAGAGATGACATCATATCCCACATATACACAAAATTATTTACCAACTAAAAATAAGATAAATCTAAAAGGAATATGGATCTCTTCAGAGAAGGGAATTTTAATAATGCAAATTATAAGATAATGAGATGCAAGGTGGTTACCGCTGAGTGATACACACTTAATAGCCTGGCCCCTGCAATTGAGGATAAATCAAATTCTGACACCAATCAATCAATCACATCTCTCTGATAAAATATTTCAAGAAATACATACCTTTTGTCAATGTCAAAGACTTAAAATGGTTCTAGAGCCCGATCACATTTTAAACAAATGCCATTAAGAAGGATATATATATAAAGGTGGCAATTTCTAGAAATCTCTTTCCAGTTAATTTTGGATTTCCATGAAGGATGGCTTGAGTTACCTCTTGTTGTATGGAAATCTTGGACTTCTATGATTTACTGGTTCGTGTAAAGACTGCAATTCAGCTTCTGCTTCCATTTCAGTGATAAGTGGTTTCAAATTATTTTGATTTTTGTGTAACTGATTTAGTTTGCCTTATTAGAGTTTTCCTGCTTCTAGTTAATGAGGCTGTAATTTCCTTTAATTTTTTTTTTTTTTGCTCTAATTGGGTTAGCAGTGTCTACAGAAATATAGCAGCCCTTATTTTTAGCTCCTGTGGTAGATCTCCTGCAGAGAAGTGGCATCTCCTCCATAGCCAGGTCAGATGGCGACTTCACATGGAGGATGGGGAGGTGAACACAAGCTGGCAGTGGAAAGTGGTGACTTTGGTTTGAATGTGAGGAATGAGTGGCAGGGGGTAGCAGTCACATTTCCTGTAAGCCTGCTCCTCACAGTCTTCCATCACCACATTCCCCATACCTACAAGGCACATTTTTCTATACTACAAATTGGAGTGTACAAAGGAAGGAGAGGGGGGAAAGAGAGAGTTACTTGTAAGTATCATAATCGAAAACTCCGAATTTTTATTATCTAGCTATTTTCAAAAGTTGAACCTGACCCAGCCTAATGTAGAAAGCAGTTCTCATTGTACAGCAATATAGGCTCAGTAAGAAAGCTTGTAAATTAATCCAGGAGAGACACTTGAGAATCCATACTCATGGTTAACCACACATGAGAACAAGAGATACAAAGTAGATCTGCTTGCCGGTGTTCTCTGTGAGAACTCTTTGGCTAATCATCAAAGAAGTAGAAAAGGGGGATGCATTTGTGGTGATTTGAGTGAGGAACATCCCCAATAAGCCTGTGTATTTGAGTAATTGTTACCTAGTGGATGGCACTGTTTAGGGAGCTGACACACCTCCCAGGTGTTACGGGATGCACATCACTCAAAGAAGGCTTTGAGAGTTTATAGCTTTGCCCCAGTTCTAGTTGGTACTCTCTGCTTTCTGCCTGTGGTTGAAATTATGATCTTGCTGCCGTAGCTGTCCATTGCCATGCTTCCTCTGCATTATGGACTCTCCCTCTGGAAACATAAGCAAAATAGATGCTTATGCAGGTCAACTTAGGTCAAGGTGCTTTTTCACAATAACAGAAAAATAATATAGTATTATTTTAGGGCACTTGAGTCTCTCTGGGGAGATGTCAGATATGGTTATTATGTTCCAATTTACTGTCCAGTCCAAAGTAAATCATATTGTGAACCAAGATGATGCCAGGAAATGATTTTCTTATAAAGTTCTTGGTCTGATCCATAATACCCCTCTCTCTCTCCCTCTCTCTCTCTCTCTCAAACTATCTGCCTGTCTATCTGTGCATATGCATTTTAGAATGAATTAAAAAACTCCAAACTGAAAGCAATTCTAGTCCTCCCAAAATAGTAACTGTTATGTTTTCCAAGTGGATAAAATGAGATTTAAAGGAGGAAAACAGAAACAAAAATATCAGCTTTGGCTTTAGCTATAGGAGAAGAAAGACTCTGCAATGATGGGAATTCTTTAAGGCAGACTGTGGAGGGAAGAGACTGAGAAGGATGTTAAGATGGCAGGCAGGCTAGAGTCTATGTGGAAAGGGACAGAGAATGTGTACTGAGCTGGTCTCTAGATGACAGCAAGAAAACTTGTTCTAACACAAATCTAAAGAAAGTTCTAAGCTTAGGCAGTCCCTAACTTCCGCTGGATCCGAGGAAAAAGAAAATAGTTTCTGAGTTTGCTGATGAGTTATGCTCAAGTCAGACAGGGTGTGAAAAGGATACAATCCCTTAGGGCAGTGGTAGTGCCCACATTTGATCCCAGCACTTAGAGGCAGAGGCAGGCAGATCTCTGAATTCAAGGCCAGCCTGGTGACCATAGTTCTAGGATAGCCAGGGCTACACAGAAAAACCCTGCTTGAAAAACTTACAAACAAACAAACAAACAAACAAAAGTCAAAAGAAATGAGGAAGAAAAAAAAGAGAAGGGAGGGAGGAGAGGAGGGTGGGAAGAATGGAGAGAAAAGAAAAGAAAGTGAGACATGAGAACAACGGAGGAGATGTGGTGTTCTTTATTCTGTCAGCTTGAACTTCAAAATAAAGCCCATTCTGCCAGAGATAGTGTGTACAGCTAAAACTGTAGCATCCTCTTCCCACTCTGGACAAACCTCGCTTGCAGACAGCCATCTGGCTCTGTGCCCAATTCATCAACTCACCAAGTGCTTTCCAACCTCAGCAATCTTTTGTTTCAGCAATCTTTTCTGACAGGAACATTCCTCCCCGGATCTGTGAAGAGCTGCCATCTTCTAGCCATCCCTGTCTCTGTTTAACTGTCTTCTCTAAACATGAGCTTGGTCTTTCTGATGTTCAGACACAGTACATGGTTTCTTTGTTCATTGGCTCTTTCCTGTTCCCTAAACTAAGGACTCCTTAAAAGTAGGAGCCCTGCCATATTAACATTGTTTGTCATTTAGAACAGAACTGTAAATTAGTGGACATATTCATAGTCCTATTGTGAATGCATAATGGACAAAAATCACTGGTTGTCATAAAGAAGGACCATGTAACCTGGAATTGGAGCTTTTCAAAACTTCTCCATCTGCCTGCCTTCATATCAGTGTAGGAGGCTGTCCGGTTTCGGGATAAGGTACAGAAGAGATGTAAATGAACTGTCTCAGAGTGAACTTAGATCAAAGCTAAAGGCTTTGATTCATGCAGGAGAATAATAGCTCCTTTACTATTTAATCTACTTTGAAGTCAACACTAGATTATGGGATGTAGAACTAAATAAAAAAGACTTTGGTGTGATGCCAAATTTAAGTCTGAAACTTCCCAGTGGGAATGTTTGATGATGAAAAGTAAACAAGAATTATTGTTAAATGGCCAAGGAAAATTTTAGAGATGTGGTCAGTTGATAAATCCCTTGCCACTCTAGTAAGGGTACTTAAAATTGGATCTTTCCCATACACACACACACACACACACACACACACACACACACACACACACAGCAGAAGCAATATGAACCTGTAATTCTAACAGGGGCAAGGCAGAGATAGGCAGATTCCTGGAGCTTACCATCTAAATAATGAGCTCCAGGTTCAGTGACAGACTTGGTGGAGAACAATAAAAAAGGAGGACATTTGCAATGCACAAACACATATCTGTGCACTCATATCTGTACACATATTTACCACATACAAAAAGACACACAAACATACACATACATATACTCACACACAAACTTAAAATAAAAATAGTGGGTTTTGCAAATGAGGTTATGTTGCCTTTCCTGTAACTCTCCCTAGTTATCTCAGACAGAATTCCAAAGTCTCTCTGCAAGAATGGACTATGAGAGACACTTGGTCAAGTGACACACCTAGTTTTGAAGGATCTTAGGAGGGTCTTAGGCACTTAGGAGGGTCCTTCTTTCTTACTGTCTTTGAATTGCTTTTATCAAGCACATGACCGAAAGAACATTTAAACAGTATCTCTCTAGAAAATACCCCGACCCATGTATCCCCTCCCTATCTAAAAATATAGAAAATTAAATAGAATACCCAGAAAATGTGGCTTTCCCGAGAAAACCCACTCTCAGCATCAGTCTCTGCACCCCTCCAAAGGCTTGCAAATGCCAATCCCACCTCCGCACAAGTGATGAAATGCCTGAGCTGTTCCTCATTTGTCAACAGAGAAGCTGCTAAATTGCTACCCTGAGCAAATTTACATGGAAATTACCAATGATACTCAGCAAATGAAAGAAGGAATTACAACAGAGGGGCGTGTAAGCCTTGAAAGTCAGCTCCCTCCCAGAGAGCTGCTGCTGGCTTCTGCACTTCTCAGTCAGGGCAGAGTCACTGTGGAAGAAGATGGGGAGGGAGCCTGGGAAAGGGAAAGATAATTGGTCCAGTCCCCTTCTTTGCTCTCACCACTTTACACCCATCTGGCTGCGTGTTAAATCTAGCTGGCTAACTCACTGATCTATTTCCTCTCCCTCATGTGCTTTTTTTTTTCTGCAGTAAACCCCTCCACACAAGAGAGACTGCTCTTAATTAGAGTTTCACACCCATCACTAAAGGTTAATTGCTCAGTTGTCTTTGTTTCCCTCCGTCTCAGAAGTTGCTGGCTAATCACTGGTACTCATAGGCATATTTTGTAAAATGTCTGGTGACAAACCTCCTGTGGAATTCCCAGGGCTACCTCTCTTCCTCCGTGGGCAACTTGCTGCTTCTTCCCTAGTTCCTGGAGTCCAAGGAATTCCCTCTTATAGAGGCATTTTAATGCAACAACATGGCCACTCTAGCTGGAAGACAAACACGGCTTTAATTCTGCAAGATAAAGGGAAGTAGATCTCTGAGTTCAAGGCCAGCTTGGTACAGAGCAAGTTACAGGTACAGAAGAGCTTAGGTCCAGGTATGAGGGTACAGGCTTTTAATGCTAACACTCAGGAGTCAGTTCTTTTCAGGCAGTCCAGTTGACTAGAGTTGAATTCAGTGCAATCAGTTGAGAGTCAGTGCAGTGGAGTTGAGTTTGTGTGTGAGTTCACACAGATCAATGTAGGTCAGCAGAGATAGTTGACACGATAGAGTAACAATGAGCCAGAAGATTAGAAGAAATTGCCAGAGTTAGTTTGAAGCTAAGCAGAGAACTTCAGTGAGAAGCTGAGTATAGCCAGCCATCTTGTTGAGGAGTTTGAGTCAGAGCAGCTGAGTTGAATCAACCAGCCAGAATTCAGAAGGATAGAGAAAGGGTGACCTTACTCAGTTGTAAGCCTCTGAAATGACAATTACTTTACTCAAATAACAACTACTTTTACACCCTCTCCAGACACACACAGGACTTTTTTTGAGGTCTACCAAAAGAAATGGATTCTGCTTTGTTGTCCTAATTTCCAGAGCCTTCCAGAATTGTACAGCAGCCTCAGTTTACCCAGGCAGTACTTTTGCTGCCTGTGACAGATTTGCTAATTACAGTTTTGCCCATAAGTTCTTCAAACCTTGTCCTCCAAAGTCTTCCACTCCAGAAGACGACAACCCTCTCAACATCCACTCCTGGCAAGCCCACATTCCTTCCCATTCCTTCCCATGTTACCACACGGAGTACCACCAGTACTCTCTGAAATGAAAATAAAACGAAACTGAATTGAATGGCCATGCTGGGCTCAGGGCCCAGTATTTACCATGTCATTCAATGCCCATATATACCTCTTCAAACATTTGTCATCTGCATTGGCATCATCTGACCACCTGCTCTCTAATGCTATACAGCAGAGCTATGCTTTGAGTTTGGGTAATAGGCAAGATCATGGGCTCTGGAGCTCAACTGCTTGAGTTCTGATCTCTCTCTCTCTCTCTCTCTCTCTCTCTCTCTCTCTCTCTCTCTCTCTCTCTCTCTCTCTCTCTCTCCCTCTCCCTCTCCCTCTCTCCCCCTCTCTCTTTCTCTCTTTTCTTCCCTTCCCCCCCTATCCTCTTTCCAGGTTTTTGTGCAGTCTAGGCTGATGTCAAATTCACTACATATCTAAGGATGATCTTAAACTAGTGTTCCTGTCTCCATCTCCCAAATTCTGGAATAACAAATATGTGCCACCAAGTTGATTAATGTGGGGCTCAGATCAAACAACAGGTTCCATGTATGCTAGCAACACTCTACCAACTGAACTACACTCCAAGCCCTGAAATGCAGGTTATTTCTATAATTTGTGGTTAAACTCTTGTCGGTCTGGAACTGGTTACATGCAGGAGGCTGGCTTTGAATTCAGATCTACCTGTTTCTGCTTCCAGAATGAGGGAATTAAAGGCTTATGCTTTGTAGAATCAGAGTTGCTTTAGCAGAAAATTGCAGGTGCATCATAGTGTGTATATCACAAGCCTATAAAGAGTGGATAAAACAATTTATGCAAAACATTGCCACAATAAAAGCATTTCTATCACAGTAATACCTACTTCCACACCAGGCACACAGTAGGAAGTGACTACCTGTTGTCTGACTGAATCTATAGTCAGACACAGAGGAAAGCAAGGCAAAAATTACCCCTGCAAATGCCCCAATACTTCCATCAGTATCTTCAATGCAAAGAACCACCTCCCCTTTCTAAACCACCAACACCAATACCACCAACAATACAACAATAACATGACTACAAAGAATTGCAGTGAAGCTCTGAATAGAGAATATAAACAGAAATATTTGGGGAATCACTAAGCACTTAAGCTTTGGGATAGGTACAAGTAGGAACAAACCATTATTGAACCTGGCAGACCCTACCAACAAGGGAACTGTAGTTAGTACAAGATAAATAAGGCAACTTGCTAAGGAGAGAACACAGCTTCAAAATGTATCTCCGTGGTTCAGTAGCTGAATGAACTTGCAGCTGTGAAGCAACATCTGCACATCTCTATGTCCTTGTCTCTAACAGTAGAAAAGGAATTTACTAGTTTATCTATGTAACCAGCGCCATGAAGGTATTAACAAACTTTGCCTGCCTTCTCCTTCTTAACCTCTGTCACAAGACTCCAAAAAAGAAGTTTAGAGCTTAAAAACAGAAAGACATTCATTAATGATTAATCACAATGCAAAAAACATACAAGAACAAGGGTGAGCCCATCTCAGAACAAAGGAGACTCTTAACTTCTCTTACTAGGAGTGTTTTATACATTCAGGAGAGTAGAATTGAAAGCAGATTTAACAGGAACCATACAGCAGACTCAAAAATAAACATAACAGTATATTTCCACAGAACACCATAAGAGGCTGAAATGAAATTGATTTAGGACATGTACATGTCCCTATAGTCCCTACAAAGGCTCATTAAGATCTCTCTATGGTGATGAAGCATGATCTCATTATTCTTAGCATTCTCTGCATTGGAGAGAGAATAATAGCTTCTTTACTATTTAATCTACTTTGAAGTCAACACTAGATTATGGGATGTAGAACTAAATAAAATAGAGTTTGGTGTGATGCCAAATTTAAGTCTGAAACTTCCCAATGGGAATGTTTCATGATGAAAAGTGACCAAGAATTACTGTTAAATCAGCCAAGGAAAATTTTAGGAAGCAATCCAAAGATTCAAAACTCAGTTCTACCCTTTGCCCCAATAACTAAACATGAATCAAGATTTGATATAGATTTAAGGCACATGTTGCCTCATGAGCCTCAATGACTGTACTAAGTGTGCTTGTAACACTCAGGAGAACTCTGAATTGTGCCCTTTGATGAGGAGACAGGCTTTCAATTTAAATGATTCATCTAAAAAGAGTCTCCCACACAGGAAATTGCATGAAACTTAATTCATTTACCTAAAAAGGATAAAGGATTGACTCAAGCCAAGGAGAATTCAAACATCAATTCCCCAGGATTTATGACAGAGATCTGTAATAACCTACTTTTGCACATCCATTAACTCTTGCTAAGCTAAAAGAAATAAATGATGAAGGGAAGAAAGAAATGAAAGAATAAGAAGGCAGGAAAAGAGTGCAGAGAAAAAGGGTAAGAGAGAAGAAAGGGAGAAAAATAGAGATATGGAGGGAAGGAGAAGAAATCAATCAACTGAGAAGTTCCACATATCCCTGGCTTGGGAGAAAAGTCAACTCATTAGAAAATAGATGGTCAAGAAGATGTATGGGCTTCCACCAACAAAAACATAGGCAAACTGTTGTATTAAGACTTTAGTAGGAATAAAATAACAACAAAAACATGTTCTCTGCCTACAGGGATGTATCCTTCAGGAAAGACACCATGCCAAACAGAAATACCTGCAAAAGTTTTCATTCACACTTTGTGACTATAAATAATTACAAAGATTAAAAAAAAGTACTTGGAAGGTTAACCAAAACCTTGTATCAAATGTCTTTAAAATGGAGAGAAATAGCCCTGTAATGAGCAAAGCCATCATGCCTGCCCCCAGTTCCTAGATCTTAAAGCAATCAGCCAGCTAGTATTTATTCTACAGTATAGACAAAAGTCTACCTTCTGTCAAGGGGAAGAGAATGAATTGTTTTCCCATAATGGTGTTTTCTTTTCAATCAATTTCCCTTCAAGCTTGATTTAAGAAGGTACCATGTCAGAACCCTAGCCTGGTGGATGAAGTCTGGGACAGTTCCCCATCAAAGGTGAAAATTATGAGCGAGGCAAACCTGCGGAGTTCAATCTGGAAGCCACAATGCCCCCTCCTCTGCTGTACTCGCTCACTCTCTTTTTCTTCCCTGTCAGGTGGAAGTGTTTGCAGCACTCCACAAAGCTCGCAGGAGCCAAAATGAAAAGACTGAATTCAACCAAAGAATTCAAACACTGGCAAAGAAATCTTTCAAGTTTTCCGACCACTGTAAGTATATTTAAATTCAAACGTGTATGAAGTTCTCTTCTATGTAGAGTACTGCGAACCTGGGAGTTCTATGTGACGAGTAGAATAGACTCAGCAGGCTTTGTCCTCCAGGGACTTAAAGCTGAGGATGGTAAGAAACTCCTCCAAGACAATTCAGAAGAGGAACAGAACTACATTTGCATGAAAACACACATTGTACTGTAATAAAGAGACGGATGAATAGATGGGATTCTTCTACTAAATCTCATCTACATTCAAGAGTCTAATTTACTTACATGTCTTAGTGATAGCTCTACTTATCAACACATTTGTCTAAGCTAATTTCCTTTCTCTTCCATCTCAGCCTTCTGTAGGTTTTATCATCTGCTATGCCCTGACAATTGTTCCTTTCTCACCTCAGTGGTCACTTCCTTAGTGTCAATATTCATCCTAAAATCAAGGACAGGCTTGACAGCCACCACAGTTCTTATCACTGGTTTAACACATTGCTGCCAGAATTGTCCTTCTATATCATGAATCTGGTCATAACATGGTTCTAATAATTCGTAAATAGTATCAAATTCTTTTGAAACTGCTTACCCTGGCCTGCAAGCTATGTCTTGGGTTGACAACAACAGCTACTTTTGTGCCACAGCTCAGTCTGACTATTTTGGATTATTCAATATTTATTTAGTATCTTTGCTCAAATGTATCCTTCATCCTGAACATCCCCCATATTACCTATCACCTTTTATTGACCCTTCTCTGGACACGTGACTACCCATCACTTTCTACTAGATTCAAACAACACCATCAAGGGAAGTAGTTCTTCCTATCTGTTCATGAAGTTCTTAATGTGTTTCTCACCGAGGAGTGGTATAGATAGGTTAATTGCCAAGATTCTCAACAGATGCTGATGATAGCCGAAAATCAAGTCAGTAATGATTGATTTGTTATGTGACACCTTCATATGATTGTAGCTAATGAAATATACTGAATATATATATATATATATATATATATATATATATATATATATATATATATATATATATATATATATAAAGTTGTAAGCCTCCAGAGAGGTCATTTAGGATTACATATTGGCTGTCACTTCAGTAACACCAAAAACCTTAAAGAAATGTATTGTTATTACATTAAGACAAGACATGGCCTTAAAACTCAGAGAAACTATACAAGGATATTTCATAGGATAAAGAAAAGCACAACCTAAACACCTGAGCAAAGTAATTTTAGGAGCAAGCACTGGCCTAAAAGACTAAAGTTCTTAGTTCCAGTGCCTATAATGCCACTCACTAATCCCGAGAAAGCATGACATCAAGTCAGATAACCTTCTCACCTCCGTTAGTTTCAGTAATAAAACTGGGGTTAACTTATTTGCACTAAATACATCTAAGGGATGTGGCCAGGATCAAAGAGCAATAGCTAGAGTAGCTTTCCATTATTGAGTGCTTATAAAGAGCTGCATAGAACACTAAGCATAATCATTAAATAAACTCATTTATTAGTGACATTAAGGAAAGTAGTCAACAGTAACATGGGTTAAAGGGACAGACATTGACAGGAAAGGACAATATAATGGAGGTAGATACAGTATGCTTTCACAGCAATAAAAACAGCGGGACCCATCTTAGAGATCTAGTGGCTGTAGGAATCTATCCCCAGGGTGGGCTTTACTTTTATTTTGGAGGAAAAGTCTCCAAATGAAGACTCAGTTCAAGTTGAAAAAAGATGTGTCTGCTCCATTTATAAGGTGAAACTGGTACATCTTACATGATTGATCATTTTCTACACACCCCAGTGTTTCTCTTAGCTTAACTATCTTCTTAAAAATACATATGCACCATTCGGATAGTAGCTCATCAAAGTGTTTGCTGCTGGAATCACCTAACAGCTATGGGGGCATTTCCAGGAGAAGTAGCTACACAGGAAAGTCCTTTCCCCAGAGTAGGCAATACTCTCATTAGGTCCAAGGGAGAAGCTGCTGTTTTCCTGGCTGATTTTGCACATTGCTGGTACCTTTTGCAGCCACCCCATCACTGTCTACTCTGACTTCAGAACCAAACTTCTTCCCTTTGCTAATGTGGGTTGAGGGCATGGAAGGCTGGAGGCTCTCCAGGAATCCTTCAAACTACCAGGACTACATCAAGACCACTGAGGCATCCAGTCTGTAGGGGTGAGCACTTGCTGGTTTGTCAGCCTCTAGCACACAGACAGTCATTGCTAGACTACTGAGCTCAAATTATGTAAGCCAATTTACTAAATGTCCGTTGTAGTCTGCATTCATTCTTTCAGTTCTGTTCCTCCAGAAAATCCTGGCACATTTAGATGCCCATATTGTATAACATCTCTGTATGTATTAGTATGTGTTTTTGTGCTTATATGATTAGGTTTGCATTTTTCTTTGATAGGCACATAAGACATACCTGTTAGAAGACCAAATCATAACAAGGTTAAGGCACTCTAAAGTAGTTAATAATACAAAGTTTTTATTGATTCAAATTAGCTGTCTAAGAATTCAAAGGGAGAAAGGATGAAATATCAAGTTTTCTTATCCTCCTAAATATCTTCCATATTCACACCTCTTTGTATGGCACTCATGCCAATTTTAGTGACTTGTATTTTCATTATTTTATTTTTCTCTTTTTGGTCAACACACTTCTACTGAGGATCACTTCACTCCCCTCCCCCATACTACACGATGATAATAACAGTTGCTACACGACACAGTTAATGCTAAGAAAAATGATCATGATCGCCCACGTGTAATCAGGAGGCACAATGAGAGTGATCCCAAATAAAAAGTGTCCTAGTAGTTACAGAGGCTTTCCCCTCATTGCTAGCCATCCTTAAAGGGTACAGAGTACTCACTACCATTTTCCCCTTGCTCGGAACAGACAAAGAAGAGGCCATGCTTCCAAATCTCTGAAACACTAGCACTCATCTGTCCAATAGATGTATGTAGGGGGAGAGCATTAAAATTTGAATCAGCTCCATTCAAAGATTTCCAGTTTATGAAAGCACCACATGTCCAAACAAAGCACCTATCATTAGTTTCTCAATTCTGTTGGAGAGAGAATGTAGAAGAATCATTTTTCCCATGGCATCTTCATGGCCTGTTTCCCATGTTGCCAATCCAACCAGTGTGAAGAGGCAGAAACTAATAGATAATGAAGCAAATGGATTTAGTTTGAGTGACAAACAATTTTAGTGTCTTCTGGAAAATGGAAACAAATGTAGCTTTCAAACATGAACAAAAGAGGTTTTCTTCACATCATTTCCTGTGTGTCCATTGCCAGTTGTATATATGCATATGTCATTTGCACAAGCCGTATTTCAAAGAAAACCTTGGAGTGTTCAATCCTGGCAGTGTTTAGTTCTAAAAGTAAACTCAAATTCATCTTGTGATATGAAATAATGATAATATTGATTTTTATTTTATTTTGAAGGTTTGCTAGACTTCTGTCCAAAGTCTAAGGATATTTAGCACCTACTATTGGAAAATAGACATTTTAATCATTAAACTAAGCACTTTCAAACATAAAATGAAATTTTCTGTAATCTAAAATAAAGGCTAAAGAAGGATCTAGCTAATGAGGGGATTAAGTGAGCCATTTAAAAATGAGTCACAGACTTTCTAGAAAGCAATTTGATATTTGCAAAATTATAGACCAGCCACGACACTGAACATTTATATTCAGTATGCTATGAGAATAAACTTTACTTAAAAATTCACTGGAGAAAAATGAAATCGTAAGACTTCTGTCACTAACATAGATGGTCTTATTTATTAGGACCCATTTTTTTTTTCGTTACCACAGAATATACTGGGAATCAATGCACATGTGATTCAGGACTATTTGTACAGGAATAGATATACACATGTCACTACTGACTGGCTGACCAAGAGAACTCCTGGAGAGTTCCTGTGATAAGATATAGGAACATTACAAAAAACAAAACAAAACAAAATAAAAAAACCCAACCAAACCAAAAAAAAAAAAAAAAACACCAAAAAACAAAAAAATCTACATTCTTCACAGTTGAAAGTCATTAAATGAACCCTTCCATGGAGATCATTTGTCACATTCATGTTTCAAGGAAGATGCAGAGATGATTTTTGGACAGTTATCTAGACATGTTAGATTGTTCTCCTCACAATTTTATCATTACTCATTCAGAGACACAGTTAAATTGGTATTGATGAAGCCATTGGCCTTGATAACAGATAAGAAGTATTAAGTAAATGATGAGATGATGAGGATTATTAAAGTTCTTCAAAGATCACTACTAGTGGCCTCTGACCATGATGGTGTTTCTAATTGCCTGTGCTTTGGAAGTAGCTTTGTTCCTTTTTCTTTAACTTATATACACCTGAGTGTTATAACAGGGATTTTGCTTCCTGTTTCAGAACATTTTCTGTCCTGATGTTTCAGAGAAGTTCCATCTCCATCATTACCTTCTGCCTCCTAACATTCCCTAGTGATGGTTTTTTAACAAGATGTGCAATCAGTCATTCAAATTCTGCCCAATGATTTCTGCCCCAAAATTTGTAACTTGGATCAAGCTTTAGTCCTATAAATCCCAATTAGACAATGACCTTAGTGATTTCGGCCATTAAGCTTTACATGTCTATCATACCCCATCCTTCAGATGTCACAGAATTCCGTAGTAACTCATTTTCAATCACTTCAGTCCTCTCTACAGCATAATAACCACTCTTTATAAATTCTTTACAATAAAAATTTAAAAATACCATCATGACCCACTACCCCTAGCAAATGAGCTACTGACTACTAAGGAAGAAGAGTCAATTGTATTTCAGGGTGTGGTCGCTGGTAGGTTGACCATGTCTAGTAGATGATCCTACATGCATGTACACATATCTCTATTTGAGCTCAATGCTTTACTAATACTAAAAATAAGAAGATGTGAACTTGGGAGTAGAATTTGAGAGAGGTTGTATCCAAGAGAATTTTGAGTTAGGAAATAGGGGGTGAATATAGTCAAAATACTTTGTATATTTATTAAAAAATCATCCAAGAATAAATATAAATATAATATTAAATACAATATTTAGTAAAGTATTATTTATTGACAATTCTTAGATTTTTTTCAAAGTATCTGCCTAGCAAAGTGTTTTGCTTTGCAAGAAGGCTACCATTTTACTTTCTAGAGAGATATTTGGACTGAGGGTGAGAGGTCTTTAACACAAGACTTACCAGGAAGAATGGTTGGCCTTCTCCAATGATAATGAAATGCCAATGTGAACTTCTAAGGGTCAAACTTACATGGGTCCTTTTGATCTGCTCCTTTGAGGGAGTAAAGTTACCTATACCCTGATGTCTACGAAAATAGATGGCAGAAAATAGGGAGGAAAAAAAGAAAAGAAAAGTGCAATTTAAAGCATGAATTTAATAGTGTTGCCATTTTTTCTGGACTGTGACACTTGGGGCTAACCCTTTGGGTTTTTTACTTTCTTGGAGTAGAAAAATAGATCATAGCCCGTGTAATATTTATAGATGGAAAAGGGGAAATAAATATAAAAGCACTGTTGCCAAACTATAAAGCACTAAGAAGATCTGAATTATTTTATTAGAACTGGTTTATATAACACTGGATTTCTATGGTTACTCACACACTCTTTAAAGTGGCTGGGTTTTTAGTATTGTTTGAAGTACTCTGCATGAATGTTCACGATTCCAGACATTAGCGCTATGTCTCGGGCTCTCAGGTGGGGTGTATGTGTAAGCTCATGTGCAGGGGCGGTGTGCATCGCTTTTCATAATTGATTCACACCCAAATGCTAGCTTTCAAGAGGCAGAGCGATGTAGGCAGTAGCTGTTTCAACAGCACGCAGTGACTCTGATGACAAGCAAATTTTCTGCAGGAACAGAACAGTCTCCTGTCACCTTCCTCCAGAGGAAGGCCAAAATACTGCAGAAATAACAGATGGTGAGAAGATGGGACCTAATTGAAAATCTACCTATTGAGACAAGCAGTAAATGTTTCAGAACTTTAGGATAAGCCCTTCCTTTCTAAGCTGGGAGCAGGCAGAATCCAGAGGCATAGCAACAAGAGACTGATGCCTTATCTTTTTAGTGGGATACCTGCCTATTCTTGAGAGTTCATGTTCTCCAAATAGCCACAACAGCAGATTAAAGAGCAGGCATGGCTATGTAATTCTACTACAGTATCTCAGCATTGGAGATGCTCTTTCTTCCTTGGGTTGTTCCTTCAGTCTCAGAGAATCTTTGCTATATCCCAATTCTAAACATCTTGCCACAGTATTAGTGAGAAGTCAGTCTAGAGGACAAGAGGCTATTATTGGCTTAGTGTTTTCCTTCCTGTCTTACAGTGTTCTCGCATGCCTATATAACCTTCTGAATTCCTTTTCTAATCTTGGTACATAAACAGCACCAGTCTCTGGGGAATGTGCTATTGACTTCTGAATCTGTAACTGGGATCCTCATTTTGTCTTTTGATTGGCACTCTGTGCTACTACATAGACCCTTGCTCAGTTGTAAGAGGGGCTACCCTGGGCTCAGGAGCATAACAAACGAATGACATGCATTTATTCATGGTTGGCCAGGTCCTGTTCTGCAAATCTTATTATCGTTTACTAAATGCAACTTATCTTAATGGATTTTTCCTCCTAGTCACACATGGTCATAGGAATCAGGGGAGTAGAAGAGAAATGCTGCCCCTTTCTATTTTGCATGCTTGTCAGTTATCTCCTTTAAGGGATCAGAGAGAAACAGGAGACCACAGCCACATTATCTTGAGGTTAGTAGCTATGTAGTTTGAAAAGGATGTGGGAGGCATGGACTGACAGGTTTTGATCTATGGTTTTGTATGGTGGGGCTGAAGGGTTTCTGGGAAATGGAGTCTACTCTAGTGTAAGCACACAAATATGTCCTGAGACTATGGGATTAATTATACAAGTAGGGAGTAACATAGAAGCCACTGAAATAACCACAGACACCATCTATCTGTATTGTATGTGGAATATTACTAATTCCTAGGATTAAGACCTCTCAAAAGCCAGGTCATCTATTTGGAAACATACTTTCCCCCTGCCTTGTGTTTTTATAAATTTAAATGGATAGGACTAGAGAGTGTAACCTGACAAGAAGAGAAAAAGACAACTAAATATTTAATAATATGGGGGGGGATTAAAATATTAGTATGGGAGAATTATGAGGAGACAAAATAATACAGTAAAAATAGCTCTATCTTTAAATAGAACTTTGGCTTCTTCTCTTGTTTTACCCAATGGGCTGTGTGATGTTAGCCAATTGACATGTCTTCTCCAAATCTCATCTTCTTCATACATATTTCTTTATAGGAATTAAAAGAAATGATTGATGTAGAACACCTGTACAACTGAATTATCTTTGCAAATGATGGTTAATGAGTATTCAGATCTTTTCTCTTTGAATTTAATGACCGCTTATTTGGTTTAATAATTCAGATGCAGGGTAATTATCCTCTTGATAATAAAAAGCTGCTTTTTCATGGGAGGAGGGATACAGTAGATGGCCAAAAAGTCCATCATCTTCCTGTGCTTCACTTATGTGAGTAAACCTGGCATCTATATCAAAGTTAGCCTGGAATTGACCTTGAAATGTTATTTAGATATTATCAACCTGGTCAAAAGCTTATGGCTGGGGAGGGCAGGGACCCTAGGAGGAATCATTGCTTCCCTAAATGTTATCATAATGATTTCTGAATATTTATGTTTAAGCGCTAGTTATTATGGCTCTCAACCTGGGATAGCAAAGGTCCCTTTTTACAGAGGGTCACTGTTAGATTAGAGATTCATTTGTAGTCAAAGGACAGGAATAAGTGGTTGGTGAGCACAAGGTTTCAATGGGGTATTTATATCACCCCACCCAGGCCACACAGGTAAGATGGATGAAAGAATTTAACAAGCAGAGGAAGGACAAGCATATCATGAAATACTGTGACTCAGATATGCTGTATTGCCCCTGTAACTTGAGTACAGAGCAATTATAAACACTTGAATAAGATTCCATTCTTCAAGTTTCCAATATGGGTGAACAAAGTATCCATGATGCTTTACCCTTTCCTGAGGAGGTCATGACCAATAATGGTTTCTGAAGGAGTCATTTTGTCCCATTAAATAGTCACCAGGGGACAATGCTTGAGAAAGAAGAGGTTCTGAGCAAAAGGTGGAATGGTTGCAGAGGATGATGGGGTCAACATAACCACAACACACTATATATGTTTATAAAATTGTCATAATCAAGAGGCAAAGGGAAATTTCACAGAATTTGTGTGCTGGGTGTTGTTTATCAATCTCCAAGAAGACCTTGCAAATAATACTGTAGTTTATATATAGTGTACCATCGTTCTCGGTGCTTATGACTCCATCTCCTAAACCTCTTCGGGTGTATCTCAGTAATTATGCTCATAAAGAGAAGAGAGAAACAATGGAAATACATTATTTTGTTAGTTTGCTGCAGTTAAGATGTCGTAGCAATAAGGAAAAAGTTGAACTTATTTCTCTATCATCAATGTTGATACACACACACACACACTCCATGTCCTATAAGACAGTAAGTACATAACTAATCCTTTGGAAAACCATGCTTAAGAGCAACATTGTTGTTTACAGCCTGTCCCAAGGTTGAAACGTTTTAACTAAGATATGTGTCATTCCATATACACCTCCTGGATTCCTTTTTATTGTGTTTTACTTAATTATACATATGTAAGACGGAGCAATAAGTTATCATGTGTGAGGTAGGTAGCTCAATCTCAAAAATAGTCACAAGAAATTCCAAAGGAAAAATATCAATTTTCTTCTTACTCATGATTGAAAGGGGGATTCAGTAAATACGGAAAAGTACATATATAATTTGCAACTTCCTATGTCCACACAAAATATTTAATATTTTGCTAACAGAGAAGCTGGAATGCTGCAGGTCTGAGAACCAGGAAGTAAGATTCTGTTCTTTCTACAAAAGGATAACTCGGAACAGCACAACAAACCCCACTGGAACTCAGTTTAATTATCTCTAAAATAGAGATGAATAGATTATTCCTTTATATCTCCCTCAAAAGGGTAATTTGAAAATGGAGGAAAAAAATTGATAAAATGCCTAGAATTTTCTGGACACAAGCAACACATAATTCAAGTCATTACGTCTCCCTAAAGTCTCAGCAGCTGCAACTTCTCTCTGGTGATGGGGAGGAGAACATTATGTAATTCTGCAATGGCCCCATGGTCCATTGCTAAAATGGGCCTCTCCAAAAGTATCAGCTAGCCTCATTCCAAAATACTGGCGTGGCTTTGTTCTTTCTCTTAACTGAAATTAAATTGCTGCCTGGAGAACAAAGGATATATTTAGAAGACAGCCTTTTCCTTTCTTTTTTTTTTTTCTTCTGTCTGTGTTAAAGTTTCCTAATTGAGAATCATATTCCATAAAATTACACAGCAGTGTAAAGAACTGTGGAAACAGACAGGCAGGCTGGCGGCAGGGCACTAGGGTTTTTCATCCCAACGTTTTCCACGTTTTCTTTCCACAGCAGGTACAATGCTGACCTTTTCCACCACTGATGCTCTCCATTCCCCTTCTTATTCCACCTAAATATTTTCTTCCTATCTGCACTTAAGTAGGGTATACACTCAAGTCATTATTGGTTTTACTCTCCACATTTTATGTTTACTGCAAGAGATACTAGAGGAGAAATGATGTAGATATCTCATGACATTCATTGAAGGTAAAGAGGCAGAATCCTACCATTGTATAAACCAATAAGATCTTTGAATCCCAGAGAAGTGGGAAGGGAAGAGTTGGCCCTGTCTTCTAGAAAATGGTAAGTATTGACAAATTAAGCAGTAAAATTGACACGACCAACACACATCTTTCTGGTAAACATTCATGGACAAAAGTACTCAAGCCTGACCCTTGTCCCCTACTGTGATGAATAGCATGAACTTGATAGGATCCAGAATAACCTAGAAGATATGTCTCTGGGCACATCTGTGATTGATATCCTTGATTAACCTTTATTGAGTTGGGAGAGCCTCTCACTATGGACGGTACTATTCCTTGACTGGGATACTGGGCTGTGTGTGAGTGGAAAGGGTGAGCTGAGTTTTAGCATGCATGTGTCCATTGCTGTCTTCTGAGTCCAGACATCATGTAACAAGCTGCTTCAGACTCCTGCTGCCTTGGCTTCCCCACCATGGTTGACTGTATATAAGATTTGAGAGCCAAAATAAACCATTTCTTCTAGAAATTGTGTTTGCCAAGGTATTTCATCATAGGAACAGGCACGGGAATTAAATAGAAAGCACAGAATATAGTTTCCAGCCAGAGTTTAGTTCACATTACCCTGATCTGGGATTATACACCAAAAAACAAGCATTTAGTGATGCTAATTTCTTGATTATCTTGATAATCTAAGATGAAAAATTATCAGTCAAATTTGAATATTCATATTTTTATTTATTTACTATTAATCTATCATGGAAACTCAGAATCAGCTCAATTGCGGTCTCACCAGGTTTTTGAAGAATCTCTGGGGTTAGCCATTGAGCCTCAGGTGCCTCTTGAACAATGGGGACTGCTAAACTACTTTGAAAACTAGCACTCTACAGTTAGAAGACAGGAGAGGAGCAGAGAAGGCCTTACCAGATTTCAATAAGTACTGTGGTGTTTGCATCTTCCCATTTAAAAAGATGAAGGACTTTGATTCTGAAATGGCCTATATATATACATGTATGGTGTGTACCAGAGATCATGGGGTGGGGTGGGGGGGACGAACAAAACAGTTCATACTAGATTTGATTAGCTTAGCTCATTGCATGTGATATTGATATATATTGAGAAGATGGTCAGTGGATAAAGCACTTTCTATGCAAGCATGAAGGGCAACGATTTGATGCCCACAGTTCATGTGACTGCTAGATATGTTGACCCATCTATAATACCAGTAATGTGAATTCAGAGACAAAGAATCCCCAGAGCGAGCTGCATAGATTGACTAATTGTACTTGTGATGTCTGGACTCAACTAAGAGACTCTTCCTTAAAGAAGAGGGTGGGGAGTAATTGGGGAAGACTCTCAATTTTAGTGTCATGTTTCTACACGCACACGTGCACACATTAACATGCACATACACCCACACACAAGGTAACATGGACACACCAATGTACACACCACATACACATACATATGAGAAGAAAAGGTAATCTGATTTTCATGTGCCTTTTCTGATGAAAGAATGTTCGTTTAGTAGATGCTATATCAGTAAATTACCCTCTGTACTTGCTGCCAGAGCCTTGTAGGATAGAGCTGCAATAAACAGCCCTTCACCTGTCAAGTCCTTCAGAATAGGTCTACTTTATCAAAGGCCACACTTTACAAGTGACCCACACTTAATAACTTATTTATGCATCAGTGTGGAGCAATGAGCATCTTGACCAAACTTCAGACAATCCAGAGGTCATAGTAGACTCTGTGATCCTTATGGGTTTAGCTGAGTCTGTCATTGTAGGGTACATTGGCTGAATTTCTACAAGGTTTTACCTCCTTCCTCTCTCTCCCAAGAACACCTCACAATCACCTGGCACATGAACTTCCATCTCTGATTTTGTTACTTGGGAACTCCACCTGTGACAACAGCTGGCTTCTATTCTACTTCATTTTTGTGAAGCAAGCAGTTCCCATGCAGACTGGTATTAAGTAATTTAATTAAACACAATGTCTAGGCCAGTGATGAGCCGCAGAAATAAAAGGTAAGTCAAACATAATTTAAATGTGTCTAGTAATTGTACCAAAATTAAAACAAATGAAATTAACTTTAATAATTTACTTATTACATTTTAAAAGCCATGAAGTAGGAGCACTCGGGAGGCAGAAATAGGAGGATGTCTGTGAGTTTGAGACCAGCCTGGTCTCTAGAACAAGTTCCTGGACAGTCCGGGCTATACAGAGAAACCCTGTCTTTTATCTAATTATCTAATATATTTAGATATGATTATTTTAAAACATTATCAAAATCAAACTAAAGTACCCTTACATTCTAATTTATATATATAAAGTTTCAAATTTTGATGAGCATGTTTTAGAAAAAAATTATTTACTTTATGTATATAAGTACACTGTATCTGTATTCAAGCACACCAGATGAAGGCATCTGATCCCATTTCAGGTGATTGTGAGCCACTGTGTGGTTGCTGGGAACTGAACTCAGGACCTCTGGAAGAGCAGTCAGTGTTCTTAACCACTGAGCCATCTCTTCAGCTCAAGTACTTTTTTAAAAGCACATCTCCATTCAAATATTAAATTTTTTGTTAAATGCTTTGTGTAGAAATTTGATAAAATTTAGGATTGAGAAAGTAATTTATATCCCCCAATGAGTTCTGCATATTCTTAAGTGTTTTCAAGTAACTGAATTATATATCAATTTAAAATTTCAGTTAAGTAAAAATTGAACTGAATTATAAATCCTGTTTTTCAGCCAGGCTAATCACATTTCAATTGTTCTATAGCAATGTATGGCTAAAATGTAAGTGTGCTCGATAGGACTGACATATGCTACATCTCATGTTCTTGGGTTATTTCTGCATGTTTGGTTGCTTTTAAGGGCCAATCAGTATAAAAGCAGTGAAATGATAGAATAAGGAGCGATTTTAATAATGGTAGCAAAGTGTAAGGGTGTGTTTTAATGAAACTAATTGCACAGGCCTATGGACCCATCCACTTAACAATACTAGCAATTCCAGATGACAGCAAACAAATATTGCAATCAATAAAAGTGTCACATCTTTGCCACTGACGTTCATCAGCAAGAAATTTAAAAATAAAAAGATTATCAATGAGAAAAAATGAGTATATGATCACATATACATATATAAGACAAAGTTTCATAAATAGAAAATCAGCCTTTTTGCACGATGTTACAAAGCTAGGGCTAATTCATGAGAAGATTAAATACAGAGGGTAACAAGCCAAACACAACGCAAAGGATGCTGAACAATCACAGACCAAGATGAAGTTGAGCCTATGTCTAGGGCACTGGTTTTCAATCTTCCTTATGCTGCAACCTTTTAATAGGGTTCCTCATGCTGGGGTGACCCCGAGCCATAAGATTATTTTCATTACTACTCTATAATTGTAATTTTGCTACTGTGATGAATAAAAATGTAAACATGTTTTGAGACAGAGGTTTGCCAAAGGGGTTGCGACCCATAGGTTAAGAACTTCTGTTCTAGGGCTATGTGAGCTCTCAACACATTGGTCTAGTAGTGAAATGGTGAGAGCAAGAATTGGAGTTGCTATAAGCTGTATGTCTGTCCACAAAATGCATGAAACCAATAGAGGCCTGTTGCAAAAGGGGTTCATTGAACATATACACAAAATGCTTTATTTCCCATCAGTCAAATAAGCAAATGTTTATTGAGTATCTAGAATATATCTTCTAGTCTTTAAATATTAGCAGGTGACCTACAGAACAAAACAAACAGAACTGTTGTCTTCAATTTTTTATTTTGATTATTTTAACATACATCTGTTGTGTCATATATATATATATATATATATATATATATATATATATATATATATATATATATGCATTCCAGGGATTGAACGTGGATCCTAAGGTTTTTCAGCAAGCACCTTTACCCACTAAGTCATCTTCCAGGACTCTTAGTTTCTCATAATGAGAATATATTATAAACTCATTGGTAAATAAGGAACTGTATGTAATGATACATGCCGAGAACATGAGGTAAGGACAGCATGGTAAGACATGACATGCATCTATGAGACTCTTCAGCAATGGTAGCCAGGAAAGGTAGCAGGAAGGTAAGCTAAGATCTACAAGATAACCATAAGTAACCAGAGGAAGACAAATTGTGGGGAATGTGCCAGGTAGAGAGGGTTCCATTTATAATAGCTTAAACACCAAATAACTTAGGTGTTGAATAATCAAATGTAAAGCTATGCTTTTACATATGTTTTAGTCTGAGTTGCAGTGCTATCTTGAAGAGGGAACCACGGCTCCTGGGAACTCTATGTAGTTCTGATATCCCCATATAGGGGATCTATGTGTGATACATGACCTTCATCCTGGGTCTCATTAAAGTTTTAGGAGTGGTGGCTCAAATCAGATTTTTTTGCCAAGACTGCAGACCTGTGGATTGATGTAAGAACAGATTCCCTGCACTCTTAGCCTACTTTCAGGGTTGTCTTTCATATATTATATATATACCTACTATATATAATATATTATATGATTTTTCTTGGAGATTTGCCTTCACAAAGAGCGAATACTAAGGTATATCCAACCCCAACTCTCAGTTTTCCTAGGTCTACATGCCACTATGTGTCTCATCTTGCAGGCATGGTTATCTGCAGTGTTGTTTTTTATTCCTTGAAGTGTCCTGCTTTGAAGAAAATCTACAGTCACTTTAATTGTAACCCCACTGTTTACACTCAGAGAGTAGAGGCTAATTCTCTTAGCAGGTCTTTCTGGATACACACAGTGTAGTCTATCCCCTGGTGATCTCCCAGCAAGATGCTACCTGCTAGCATAGAGACCAGGAAAGAAGAGTACAAGCAAACAATATGATGTGCACTAAGCACCATGCTGCTCCCATTCAGGACAACAAAGTGGCCCTGAATAGTTCTATTATATTCCTTTGCCACCCTCTGAGCTGGCCAGCAAGAGAACCTCTTGGTCTGGTCACCCCTAACAACAAGCCTGGAAGACTTCTGGCTTTCTTGATTCTACTTCTGCCTCTTCATTTCTTTTAGCATGCTTTTCTTCCTAGTCTTTAATATCCCAATGGGCATTGTGCTTAGAGCCCAAACAATCAATACCAAGTTCAAGCAACATGAAAAAAAAGTCTCAGACCTGCATTTGAGCTGTATGCAGAACTTTTTTTTTTTTTTTTTTTGAGCTAAATTCTGTGTTAGGGACAAAGATGTATTGCTCATGTAATGGTGTGGTATTGGAGTGGAAAGGGAGAGAATAGAGCTATCCCATTCTGCTGACCAGGTCCTTATAACACATATTAGATAGAATTAAAATGCAAGAGAGAAATAAGCATGAAAAAGCAGTCTTTCAATGAACCAAAATTCTGCTAGCTTGACTGTGCTCTTTTGCATCTATAACCTTCCTTTTCTGGCCTGCCCGGCTTATTTATTTCTACACTCACTGTAAGTTAAATCTGCATCAAAAACAACCTCCCTGGCTCTATCCCAGCCTCAGAGAACTAAATCTTCCCTTCTGCCCATTTCTCCAGTCCCAAGGGCACTCTATTTGAAATCACACCAGACAATGCACGTTTATACATCTATCTCATCTGTACATTTCAAGCCACTTGAGAGGAGGACATTTTCAGATCCACCTCCCTAGCTGCAGTCTTTCAGCCTGGGTCCAGTAGTTACTCAATAACTGTCCTGTGAATTTCACCGAAACCTACACATACCCATACCGATGCCTTTTAGGACCTATTGTTGAGGGAAGGTACAAAGAACTTGAATTATAGCACTATTATATGGCTGCTTTATTATACAGCTATTTCCTTGCAGACAGTCCAGCTTGAAACTGTACATGAGAGATTCCATTTAGGGGAAACAATAGAAAATTGGAAAGCTCATCTTGACAGTAAACATTGAAATGAATATAAATAATAGATGAAATGTGAGGGCTATTCTTTCCTAGGCTCATGTGTACATGTATACATGCACCCCACCATGCACAATCATACCTAGTCATTTGGTTTCAGCCAGAGCTGCAGCCATGAGGATAGTACTCAGTAATTTGTCTTCTAAATAAAGGTAAGTTATTGTCCACCCCTTGCCACTGTACTCAGTATGGTGATAAAATATATATATATATATATATATATATATATACTGAAAATGAACTGAAAAATACTTTGCCCTCCCCTAAACTGTGAGCTCCATCCTTAAAAATTATATTGCCATTACTTCTATGAAGTTAAGTCAGAGTCACTCCTGACTTTAAAAGACAAGGAGGTAAATAAGCATTTTCAAACCATGGAGCTGCCATTTTCCCAGGTGTGTATTTTAGGGGAGTAGTATTAGAACAATCTACAAAATCCACACACTAAAAATCTTAAAAGATATAATTCTCTGTCCCAGATTACAGCTGCCTTCTGGGCTACCCTGCTATATGCTGCCTTGTGTGCATCTGTAAATGTTAGAGAGAAAAATAAGCAAATGTTTACTAACACATGATCACACACCATTTTGATTGGTTGGACTATGAATTAAACCTAAGTTTTGCTTATTTCAAGTAAGAGTCTGTTTCCATTCTACACCAACTAATTCAGGTTATCACGTCACCACAAGTATATTTCTAAATAATACTAAGTAATTTCTAAATAAAACTGAAAAATATTTCTTCTTTCTTTTTCAGTATGAGCTTGGGAGGGGGAATAGGGACAGCATTGCCCATAAGGCCACAGGCTCACTGAAATGGGAGGGATGGCTCCCAGTATTTGCACCCTGTTAATAGCACTAGTTTTTTCTTCCTTAAGTTGTCCAGAGTCAGAACATGCCTCTGGCCAATTTCTTTCAACCAAACTTCCTGCAGGCTGCAATAAGGTATAAGGATATCCCTCAACATGTCAGAGGACTCTGTCAGTCCTCACCTGCTTCTCATTATTCTGCTCCCTCTGCCAGGGCCCTAACCCCTAGAACCCTATCCCATTAACTGCTACAGCACATTTGTCTTTATGCTTTCTGTGCATGATTGCTGCACATATTTGTCAGCCATTGTAGGTGCAAAGTTTTTGCCACAACACAGAACGCACCATACAACAAAAACCTACACTGGGATATATTGTCAATGTGATTCTCCTTGAACATAATCAGCAAAAGCTTTAGGTGGCACTAAGTGTGCTTTCTAGTGTGTTACAGATACAATAACAAAAGCAACAACAACAACCTCCGTAGAGTGCACATATCCACAGGTAGAATCATTTTTCATGGCTCTAAGATGTTTGGATTTCACTTACCATGATTTAGGTAACAATGGGTGGGTTTGATTTTTGGCACTACACTGTAGGAATTGAGTGGGTTCATGAAGTAGTAATGTAATTGCCAGATCTCCGTTGCATTTTCTGCATACATTACAGGTGCTTATTATGATCAATGATCAATCAAGTTGGAAAGTTAAAAACCTGGGAGGAGACAATCACCCACTCAGGCACAGCAGAGTCGGCAGGGTAGCTTTTTCTCTCGGAGGTAAACTCCTCTAACATCTTATACCAATGGATGATGAGAGCAGAGAACTGGTCAACAAAGACAGAAAAAGTAAAAATGCTGAAAGAAAACTCAAGTTAGAGATGTGTGGAATTATTGAGGCTATACTTATGAAAGGCATAATGACTTAAAGAGAAACTAAATAAGGTCTGTGTTTAGCCAAAATATTATTTCTAAAATTCAGATCTGACTCCTTACTTACGAGTCAACATTCACACATCTATTTACACCAGCAAGGAAAGGTCCTGTTCCTTAGATTATAACACACTTGTCAAGCTGTAGTCCCATGGTTGTATGACACGCAAGGTAGCCGGGCAGAAAGAAGTCTGGAAGCAGGAACTCTCAGTTACCTTGACAAGCTGTTTGGGGTATTGTCCCGCTCCTTGGTCTGGATCTAGAAGCCTAAATTGATGGCACTCACACAGTTGAACATATTGCATGCTCCCTCACAACCTAGTGAGATCACTTTTTCCTAATGTTGTTTTGAAAGATCTACAAGCCCATATTCCCTTAGGATTGTGTCTCTGTTTTGCTGCATTCTACCCATAGCATGCACAGTAGTGAGGTCATGAGCAAACTCAAGTGACAAGTCTTCTGCTATTCGTTTTCCCAGAGTACAGTGCATTGAAGCAAATATATGACACAATACTATTACCCTAAATCCTCTTTAGTCTAAAGTGAAAGTATTGACATAAAAGGAAAATGCATCCAAATTGTACAGGGTAGGTCACTTTTAGGATTGTATCAATATGCCATATATAAAGGTACAAGGAGGACAGTAAACAATACCAAGTTATTTTCTGGCAGACATTTTTCTTTCAACTTAAAAATGTTGGCACTTCATTATTCCTTGTTTAAAAAAAATCAAATATGCTCACAGAAGAATTGGTAGAATGTATTAAAAATTAAAAATGGATAGTGAGGAGGATCCATCAGTTTAAGTAGATTCTGGGTATGTAGGTGCACTTAGTAAATTATAATCTTATCCCCTAGTTTACTCTCTTACTGTTTGATTTTCCCATCAGCCAGTGTTATGAAAATCTGGTGATATTTATTGTATACTGCCCAGCTAGATAAAAATCATAAGGTGGAACCAGCCAGCAGTTTATAAGAAATTACCTAAAGTTGTGCCTTTCTCCTGGAGAAAACTCAGGCTGAACTCATGACCTTAGTAAGAAATGTATTTCTTTAACCTTATAGTTATTAAACAGAAGGAACAATATGGCTACTGCTAACACTCACATGCAAGATATCCAGCGTTCTGTTGATTTAACAGTGTAGGACACAAATCATCTCCATGAGTATATGGTGTCTATTATTCCTAAAAATTAAGTCCATAAATATAAAGCGCCAAAGGCCACCTAGAGGAAATCTGACTGGCCAATCACTGAAAATGAGCACTAACGACAGCTGACTAACAAGACAATCACTCATTGCTTTTCATTTGGCGGAAATAGTCAAAGTGTGTGGAAGATACATCGTACTGCTCTAAAAAGTGAGTATAAAGTTTTTGTTTTGTTTTTTTGTTTGTTTGTTTTTGCTGTAAAAAATACTAAAATAAAATGCAAAAATAAAAAGACTACCAATATGAAGGGATATATTTAATTATCAATGATTTCAGTATATAGGGCACTGAGAAAATATGTGGGCCTGTATATTCTATTTTGGTCCTTATGTGGGGGCCTGTTTACAAACTCCCAACTGAGTACAGAGAAATGAAGGAAAATAACAGGAAAGTTGTCTTCAAAGCATAATAGCTTAGGAGGAGGAGATGAATCTGGTCCGAGTGGTGCTTCACATCTAATAGCCGAGAAAAGGGGCTCAGCACAGCCTTCACTGGACGGAAGAGACCAAGAGGCTGATGCCAACTAGGTCCAACCTCACCGTGGGGAGATTAAACTTCCAGAGAGTCTTTGATTTATCCTTTTTTTTAAAAAAAAATCACAATATACACTTTTAACCATGATAAATAAAATTTAACATCTAATACTGAACACGAATCATAAAATATCGCCAAATGGGAGCTTTGAGCAATTCAGGAGGTAGAAGCAAGCGGATTGTGCGAATTTGAAGCCGATTTGGTGTACGTAGTGAATTCTAAGCTAACCAACACTACATAGTGAGGAATCTTGAAATAAAGACCAAACTCCTTAGCCATGTTCCAATTGGAATTTAACTTGAATTCCTTGGAGATACTTATCATCCTTGGAAGGTTTTCTTAAAGAAGAAATCCTTTTTTTAATACAATGGTGTAAACAGGTTGACCATTGACAAAGAAGTGTGCTGTTCCCATCACATCTCTTCCTGCACACATAGATTCCAAAGTATGAGTTTCCAGTCTAATGTGTGTGTATTCCTAATGCCTATTGAAAGTTGGACTTATATACTTCTAGAACTAAAAGAAAAGAAAAAAAAATCTTAGGAAAGTGCATCCAATAAAGTCTATTACAAAGGTAGAAAAATAAAATTTGTGATATGATAGAAATACTTTCTGAGGATTTATTTTAAACATTAAAATGACTTTCCTCCGTACCTAATTAACTGTGTCCCTTGTAAAAAGTCAGGTTATACTGTCTCAACTTGCTGAAAACAGCAAAAGTCCTTTCTGGTCTACTGTGGGTGGGCAGGAGGCTTTGCTGGGTGTTGCCATGGTTACCCTCCAACATGGGAAGCTGAGTAAATGGCCACTATCTGCATTCTGCCCCAAGTGAGGGGAAGAGGGTTTCAGAAGGTCTCACATGTGCACTTAAATGCCTGGTGTGAAAGGAGTGTGCATGGCTCTTCTCCTCTCTCTTGGCTACAAATAAACACATGACTCCATTTAACAGGGAAATAGAAACCTAGTATGTGCCCTGAGTGTTGGACAGGCAGAAACACTCTATAAAGTTTGTCCTGGCTCAAACTTTCAGGAGTAAAATAAAGCTATGAAGCCGTCCAGGCTTTTTCAAAAAGGGATACCAAATTCAGAGATAAGGGCACAATTTTGTCGTGGAAAGAGTTATTGCTTTTGTTTTCTCCATCCAGATGATTTGTGTTCCCCACTGGGATGAGATTTCCCCTCTCTCTACTCAAATGCCAGGGACTCAGCATGGGTCTGCTCCAGAGATTTTCACGATTGTCTGCCTTGAATCTTTGAGATGGCTTGGCCTTTTTGCACCAGAAAACTCAGACAATGCTTCTGTTTCTGCCGTTGTTGCCACCTCTGCATCCTTATTACATCAAATGACTTACTCTCTAAACACTGCCCGGCTTAGTAGTCATTTCCTCTCCTGGGATGGGGACCAGATGTGGTGGGATCATTTATTGGTCTGTCAACCCCAACAATGCCTTCCTTCTTATTCTCCTTTTCTTTAGGGTACACCTTGAGAGGAGATGTCTCTCTCTGTCTCTCTGCTGCTGACAGATTAATAAGTAGAATCTGACAAATGCTAGGATAGACAGAAGTGCTGTCCAGGACTAGAAATGCTTTTTCTTTTAGCCCCTTGTACCATTGTAGTTCTTTGTTTGTTTGTTTGTTTGTTTGTTTCTTCAAGACAGGGTTTCTCTGTGTAGCCCTGGCCGTCCTGGAACTCACTTTGCAGACCAGGCTGGCCTCAAAAATCTGCCTGCCTCTGCCCTCTGAGTGCTGGCATTAAAGGCATCCGCCACCATGCCCGGCTGCCCCTTGTAGTTCTTATTCATTGCCACCTACCAGCTATCTCTACCCATCACATCTGTGCAAGTACTTAAAAAAATGACATCATAATTTTTTTGGCTACATATACTATTTTTGGTAAAAAGTAAAGTAAAATAAAATAAAATAATGTCCATGAGCCAAGATATACAGGATATTTTATGAAATGTGCGGAACAGTACGATGAGATGTAGAGGTGATTTGAAAATAAAGAAAAGACCTGAGGAAGCCTATCATTATATACATGGCTGCTGTCTGGTGGATATGGCAAGATACCAGATCTAAGCCATGGATCACTTTGTTTTACTAATGAGTGTCTAGTGCCTCCAATGGAGTAAGCACAGAGTAGTTGTTTTGTTTTGTTTAAACTAAATAAATTAATACACTTTTCCGCAGTAGATAAAGGAATAAAATTATTGCTCCCACTAATTTTCTATGTTCTTTAATAAAAATCATCACCAGGTGGGGTGGGGAACAGGACTTGCAAACAAACAATTTTGAGAAGGCATGAAGAAAAGGAGAGAAGACCTAAGACAGTAGAATTTGAGCATTACTACCATCTCAAATTATTCTCTCCTGAGAAACTTAATGCTCCTATCTCTTACATCTTTTGCTGTGTCTTTACAGCATTGCTATCAAGATAAAGAGACACCGGAGGTGAAGATGAAGTCTCCTTCAGTTCCTGTAACTATTACATGGGAAAGGATGCTTTTCCTGATACTTCTGACCTGGCTCTCATTTAATGAGCATTCAAGACCAGAGGAACATTACCATTAAGAGGGAAATAAGCAGGGATCACTCCATCAGTGATCAAAACAATGTCCATTTCACAAAGCATCCTTGTCTCTCCTTGTTTTGAAAATGATGCAGCCATTTACTTTGATGGGAACTGTGGCCAAACCTCACACCTCCCAGTCTCACAGGAGTCTTGAACATGCAAATAGTAACTAAGCCAGGGCTTTATGAGCCTTCTGTATTTGTAATGGAGTCAGCCTGACAGAACAAAATGCTGCAGTAATTTTGCATCCATTATAACTTAGAAATGGAAGCTATGGAAGAGAAAGGGTATGAAGGAGAGAGTGAGCAGTCTGCAGATGTCTCTGTAATGAACTCCCACAAAGAAAATCTCTCCCCTGTGTCTACTTCCATTAGCCAGCTGCAGGGCTTCTAGAGGACATTACAGCGATGCCATAATGGCAGACCACACCCACCATTCCCTGGAGATGCAGGGATAATGTGGATAGTCTCTTCTCCCTACCCAGGTCTTAGATGCCCTGGAGGATGTGTTTTGTTATTTGAGAAACCCAGGTTCTGATAACCATGCTCCCTGAACAACTCGACTTCCTATCAGTGTGGCAGTGATTTGAAGTAAGAATTTAGTTGTTAAAGTCTGTCTTCATACATTACTTAATTAGACCAGCTGTGATCTAGATGTCTCTTTCCACCCTTGCTCTTGTGTGTGTGTGCACGAGAGTGCATGCTTGTTCATGTGTGCACAGGTGCACATGTTGGCTTTGGTATAAATGAATGTTCTTGTATGTGTAGGTCGGAGGTCAACTTCAGTACTGTTCTTCATGTGCCATCCACCTTAGTTTTTTGATTGAGGTCTCTTATTGGCCTGGAACTCACTGACTGGCTAAGACTGGGTGTCTAACTCTCTGGAGAGATGTATCTTTCTCCACCTCCGTGCTGGGATTAAGAGTTTACAGCATCACGAATTGGTTTTGTATGTAGGTTCTGGAATTGAACATAGCTCTTCATCCATGTACAGCAAACATTTTACTAGTTAGACCGTCATCTCCTTAGCCCTCTACTATTTTAATTATCCTTTATACAGGTGCATAAGAGGCATGTTGATAAAATCTACTAGATACATTAACTATGCATGATGTACAAATCATACAAATCTTCTGCTTGTACTTAGTAAGTGCTAAGTTGTAGCTACTGTTTGTATTGCTACCAGCACCAATAAATAAGGATGATATAAATAACATTTCCACCAAACTATATGATAACTTCCTATAAACTAAAGAGAATAAAAGAATCATTCTATGTGTGAGATTGTTTTCTTACACAAGATCATAGTTTGGAGCTTAAATCATGAGGTTAATATTATATCTAAGAAATACGTATTAAAGTCTAGGCAAATTGATACATTTACTCTCCCTTCGAATGCAAGGATGTAATTTTCCTGTTATAATATCTTACAAGATGGAAATTTTGCTGAATATGTGTGAATTTCTCAAATTACTGCCAGACATACATTTCTGAAACATATATTTGATTTTATACTTTCGTTTTTTAAAAGTATTATCTTTGATCCTTTGTATAAGTAATGAAACCCAAAAGGTGTAAAGATGTACCTTATTAAATAACTCTAAGAGAAATAAACTCTCCCACTTCACTTCAGCTCAGGTTGGTACAAACTAAACATATGAGGCTGGTGGCTCACTCAGTTGATATTTTATCAGTCAGTTGGAAATCTAGGCCAGACGCAAGAGTAATGTCTTATTTAAAGATAATACCTCAGGGAGTCATTTCCAGAGATGTGAGAGTTGAAGCTGAGCGTGCCTGAGATCAACAAGGGAGAGACATATATCCTGATGAGAATACAAGCCCCATTCTCCTTGGAGAATGGCTGCATTCAGAGGATCACTTCTCAATCTGGGCCCTATTAGAATTTTGTTATAGCAAATTCTTTATTGCAAAGGAAAGCCCTGTGGATTATAGCATGTCAAACACTGTCTCTGTCCTCCACCCACTAAATACTAATGGCAACTGATCATGCAACTTCCATTCTTTTCCCTTGTTTTCCATGTAGCTTTGATAACTCAGAATGTTAACATTTATGAATGTTTGTTGGGTAAAGGCAGAATTGTCCTGGTTGAGAACTACTGGTTTAGCTATAAGCTATAGAAACAACCAGAAAATGTCACTAAAACTTTCAATGGGACATAAAAGTAAAAATCTGGTATCAATTGGATCAAATGAAGCATTCAAAAATAATAACGAAAGCGCAGCTCTTGAGTTGTGATCTTCAGGCCAGTAGGATGAGTCTCACCTGTAAAGCTGGTAAGAGTTGGAGTCTCAAACCTTAGTGCAGAGCAGGTGAATCAGTAAGTCCGTGTTCAAGGCCCAGAATGCCCTGTCTTAAGAAGCCTGCCAATGATTCTGATATATCATACTATTGTGGGGCTTTAATCAAGAGGATCATTCTTACATTGATGTCATTTAGGAAAGACCAGCTAATGTGATTATTGGGATGTTGGATGGCAGCAGTCAGGGGAACCACAAAATGTGGGCCAAAAGGGAGTGGAGTCAGACTGTAGACTGTCATTGAAAGATATTAGTCATAATGTGAAGGGGGAAAGATAGTAATTTTGAGACAATACATTGTCAAGAGAAATTTTTTACTTTTCTCTGAATAAATGAGATAGTCAATTCTACAGCTAATAGAGGGAAATTGCTGATGAGTAAGATGAGGAAGACTCAGAGTCTGGGGGTTCTGGTGGGGTGACATGAATAAGCCACCGTTCTGTCCTCTTCCATTCCTAAGACATTCAAAATGTCCAGTGATCAAAGAGACCTGAACGTAGATTACTCTAGGATGTTAATTATAGGCTTGATACAAAATATAAACCTTAATTAAGTGTACAGAAATTTCTTCTGGTCAGTGTGAGCCATACATTGGCCTGTTGCAGCAACTTTCAATCATGGAGTCTTCTAAGAGACCAGTAGCATTCTCAGGAGATATTTGGGTTCTAGCTGTGGAATCATAGTGAGATGGACATTGATTGGATCCAAGTCAGGGATGATATGAAATATCCTATAATTCAAAATAGATGTTTACAACAAAGTTATTTGACCTCAAAAATCAATTGCTTATAGGATTACAGAGTCTTCTATTGGAAGAAGACTCTTCAATATTTTGGTCTATCATACAGACTTTGCATAACAGTAATAAACTTTTCCAATTGGGATTTGAGTCTCTAACTTTCGCCTAATCTTTTTCATCATAGCCCTTCTACTAAAAATAGATGCTTATGGCTGAAGAGATGTCCCAGAGGACCTACGTTTAATTCGTAGCACCCACACTTCAGCTCACAACTGTAACTCCTGTTCCAGTGGATCCAACACCCTCATATAGAAATACATGCAGGCAAAAGACATATGTACATAAAATAAACACAAATTAATTTTAAAAAGACGCTTATCTCAGATATCTGTGAATTCCATCTTGTTTCAGCTCAAGATATTTATTTTCAATTATAATTGGTATTTGTATGTGTGTGAACATGTGTGTTAACGTGTGTGTGTGTGTGTGTGTGTGTGTGTGTGTGTGATCGTGTACCACATTCAGGTGAATGTGGAAGCCAGAGGCAGACATCAGGATGTTATCCCCAATTGCTTCTCCACCTGATTTTTTTTTTTTTTTTGAGACAGTCTCTCACTGAATCTGGACTCCTTGTTTCAGCTCTCCTAGCTGGTCCATGAACCAACCCCTGAGACCCATCTGTCATATATACAGTGTATTCTTTTTCTACTATGGAAAATAACATTGGTGTTATCAACACATGCTGCCACACCTGTTCTTTTATATGGGTGATAGGGATAGGACCTCTGGTGCCTATGCTTGCAATTATGCTTATTTCACCGATTAAGTCATCCCTCAAACCTTTTTTAATTCTATTGTTGTATGATTAGGCCTGAGTTAGGTCCATAGATTAATATGTTTCTAATCTACTGTCATTGTTCAAACTTTAGCTGCTTATAGTCTGTAGGATATATTTATGCAGAAAGCAAACTTTGTGAAGACCCAAGTCTAGCCTGGTTTCTGTCTAAGATGTTGCATCTTATTTCTTCTAGACTCTAAAAATATGTCTACACAACACGTCTGGACCTGCTTCTCTTTGCTAAGTACACACGGTCAGCTGAATAAGTCAACAAAGACACCTGCTTTTCTACTTTAATCCTGTATCCTAGTTCATTCATTCTAAGTTTGAAGAAACAAGACCCACAACAGAGAAGTCTGCCAACAATTACAGAAGGCAGGAACAGACAAGGGTCTGCTTGGTTTGAAAGATCTAGTGTTCACAATATTGCTGCCAGCCAGGCTTCACAGCTGCTGTTCAACTGAATGCAAAATGCATTATTCCTTTCGTTCCCTGCCAGCTCCCTCCTACATACTGAAATTCATATGACCACAAGGTGGCTGGTGTGATAAAATGAAAGGCTGAAGTAGGTGCTTGGGAAAGAGAGGCTGGCAACCCTAAGAAGGGTGAGTTTTGCAAAGTGTTTCCTTCTAAATCTCTTCCCTTGGAACATTCAAGATTAATGGGAGAGTGTAGGAAGTAAGAATCTGTTGGTATTTTAGTCACTTTTATGTACTTAGGGTATTACATAAAAATAAAATTATTAAATGCCATAATTAAATGATTACTCAGAAGAGGATTATATTAGGTTTTGTGACTGTTGCTTAAAATGGGTGTAATTTCTTCAGGTTTATTTTTTTTTTAAGTTTTGAGTAGTTAACTTTCATATGCACACAATACATCCTTTTGTGTTGTAGAAAACAGGCTTTGGGGAAGAGTGCGTATAGAAGAAGTCATATTTATGGTTGTCCATACTTTTCTCACCAAAGCTTTCTTTTTCCCTCTTAATATACCTTCCTGTTAATTTCTAATGATTTAATTTATTTTTGCATGTATATAATGTATTTTTGATATATCCATTCCAACATCAAATTGACTGATTTTGTAGTTGAGTTCTAATAATCAATACCTCTCAATGAGACTTAAGCAGATGCATTTCTTTGGTGTCCATCCTCCCTGCATCAGTAGACACAGGGACATAAAAGTATACTGGGGGAAGATATATATGATGAAGTTTCATATCAGGCAGCGATAATTTCATGTTTTAACTCAGGATCTTTTGAGGGTTTAAAGATGATATTAAGGGACAGGTCACATCTGCTTGTCTTCCCAGGGACATTTGCCTCTGGAATACACCTCTACTCTTTTGTCCCTTCACTGCCCCCAAGCCCTACTATTAATTGATTCAATTTACATTCCAATTCCAGGCCCTCCTTCTCTCCTAGTCCCCTCTCCCAGCCTCTCTCCCAGCCCCTTCTCCTCTGAGAAGGAGGAGACCCCCCCTCCTGTATCAACCCACCCAGACATATAAGACATTGCAGAGTAGGTACATCTTCTCCAACTGAGGCCAGACGAGGCAGCACAGTTAAGGTGTACAGGATGACCAAGCAGGCAACAGATTCAGGGACAGTTCCTGCTCCATTTGTTAAAGGACTCACATTACGACCAAGATGCACATCTTCTACATATGTGCAGGGGACCTAGGTCCAGCCCATGTATGCTCTTTGGTTGGTGGTTCAGTCTTTGGGAGCCCTTGAGGATCCAGGTTAGTTGGCTCTGTTGGTCTTCTTGTGGAATCCCTATCCCCCCTGGGTCTCTCAACCCTTCCCTCAGCTCTTCCACAAGACTCCCCCAGCTCCATCTAATGTTTAGGTGTGCATCTCTTCATTTGTTTCTGTCAGCTGCTGGGTGGAGCCTTTCAGAGGACAGCTATGCTAGGCTCCTATCTGCAAGGATAACGGTATCATTAACACTGTCGGATTGGTTGTTGCCCATGGGATGAGTTTCAAGTTGGGTCATTGATTGGTTAGCCATTGCCTCAGTGTCTGCTCCATCTTTGTCCCTGCATAGCTTGAAGGAAGGACAAATTTGGGGTTGAATGTTTTGTGGTGGGTTGCTGTCCTTATACCTCCACTGGTAGTCCTGCCTGTCTACAGGAGGTGGCCACTTCGGAATCCATATCCCTGACTGCTAGGAATGTCAGCTAGAGTCACCCTCATACATTCCCCAGAGACTCTCCCATCCCAGGTCTCTGGCACATCCTAGAGATGTACAAACCCCTTCCCTGCCAGTCACCGATTTCAGTTCTCACTCAAGGCCCTCTCTCCCTGACTGTCCCTACACCTGATCTGCCCCCTCCAGTTCCCCTCCCCATCCTCTTATCCATCCAGTTCCCTCCTTCATCTTCCTCCAATGATTTTTATTTCTCCTTCTGAATAAAATTCAAGTATCCTCCCTTGGGCTCTCCTTATTATTTAGCTTCTTTGGATCTATAGATTGTTGCATAGTTATTGTTTCTTTATGGGTAATGTCTATTTCTATTTTTATGAGTAATGTGAGTTCACACCATGCATGCCTTTTTGCTCTTCATCCAGACCTCTTTTACACTGTACTGTAGTTCATGGTCTTCAAATTCTACTCCCTTCTTCGTTCCCTATTCATTAAATAAATTCCAAGGGATCGTATTTGTTTGACAGAAAAGTTATAGAAATAGTACAAACTTTTCATATACATTTTCTCTTCTCTTCTCTTTTCTTTTCTTTTCCTTTTCTTTCTTTCTTTCTTTCTTTCTTTCTTTCTTTCTTTCTTTCAGCCATAGAACAGTGATTCAAACAAGAAAGTTAACCTACCTAAGTACAATAGTGACTAGACTGTGGTCCATGTCACTTGTCATCAAAATAATCCATATCCTTCTCATTCATCACAATACCAGATGCTTGTTATGTACTTCCTATATGGTATCCATCATTTCAAGCACTAAGAACCAATCAACAAAGAAGCCTCGGTGCTTTCATGAAGCTTACACTCCTGCTGGTAGATGCCAACTAAGTTTGTTCTGAAGGCAACATCATTGTTGTAGATTGCTTTCAGCAATGTCAAACTTAATGAGAGAAAGGACAGCTTTAATTGAACATTGGCCTATGCCACTAGTTAACATTAATAATCTCCAAGTTACACGCAAACTTTATATGCCCCAGTACAGGGGAACGCCAGGGCCAAAAAGGGGGAGTGGGTGGGTAGGGGAGTGGGGGTGGGTGGGTATGGGGGACTTTTGGTATAGCACTGGAAATGTAAATGAGCTAAATACCTAATAAAAAATGGAAAAAAAAATAATCTCCAAGTTGCTTTTTGTAATTCAATACTTGTTTATATTTGTTCCTTCAACATTCATGGCTCTATAGTGTGTCTTACATGTAAGATATTTAAGTGAGGGAAATAGCCATTTCTTATTTTATAATTGTTAATTTTGTGTATATCGAATTTGCTATGCTGATTTCCATTGCTCTCTCATATATTATTTGTCATTGAAAGCTATAAATTACAGAGACTCATCCAGGGTGCCACATACAGGCACTGAAAATGCGACCTTATGCTTATTTTCAAGGTCAAGTTAGCATCTGTGTGAGGCAGGATACTTTCAATCATACCTTCTATTCTCTTTAAAACCTCCTTATGAGAAACTAAGGATAAATGAGTTAATTTTCAAAATACTGGGTCTAGTTGCTAAAACAGCTACCTAAAAAATATGTAATATATAACAGAGAAAAAAAGAAGGAAATTCTTAATCAATAGGCAACAGGATCCTCATATTCACCAGATCTTATCATGGAACACAAAGCTGCTAAATTCTCAGAAGTCCAAAATAAATCTGTCTAAATATTTAGCTCTTTTCTGAATGGGATTAAAAGCAGAATTTTCAAGTATTGTGACTCTGAGTTACCAATTCAATTGTCCCAGCTTTTCTTTCTCTGCTGAAGCTTTTTTTTTTTTTTTTTTTTTTTTTTTAAGTCTCTTCTGGGCTTTTGGAGAAAAGAATTCCCAAACTATGACTTAGAGGATCTATGAAAATAAACAAATACATTTTAAAAAGAGCAATAATAGAATAATAGGAGACAACTGGTAGCAACCTCTAACACACGCGTGAGTACATACACAAAAATACCTACGCATGTACATACATGAGAGACAGACAGACACATCTAGTTATTCTAAATTTGCTAAATTTGGTTAATCTGTCAGCAAACTGATGAAATTAATTTTATTAATCTATAAACATCATGGTGATATCAAATCCCACTTAACACTGCCAATAAATAGATATCATTAGGGTTTGAGCTGAAGTTACCAACCAATCCACACTTCGTTAGAGCACAGCATAAAGTTACCATAAATGAGACACCAAAGATGAAAACTAATTGAAGTAAATTGAATACCGAGTAACTCCTATATGCATTAGCAACACATTTTATACATTGAAATATTATGGGTCCCTGAAAAGAAATTCTCATGTTGTCCACACTAGGGGCTGCTTATTGTTTAGAGATGATGAGAAAGGTGTTCAAAAGACATTGATCTCAACAAAGCTGAGGTTATAGTGCCAGGTTTCTGTTACCTTCATATGACAGTGGCTGGTTGTGATGGTTTGAATGAAAAATGTTCCTAATAGTGGTGGTCATTTGAACATTTGGTCCCAGATGATTATAAGTGTTTAGCAGACTTGGGAGGTATAGTCTTGTTGAAAGAAGAATGTCACTGGAGGTGGCTTTGAGTCTTTAAAAAACTCATGCCATTTCCAGTTTGCTATCTCTGCTTTGTGCTTGTTATTCAAGATGTGAGCCATAACCCCAAATAAACCTTTTCTTCAATGTTACAGAAATTCACAACCTTCTACTGGTTCAGTGGTTCTTGGCCTTCCTAATGTTGTGATCCTTTAATTCAGTCCTCAAGCTGTGGTGACCCCCAACCATGAAATTACTTTCATTGCTACTTTATAAGTGTGATTTTGCTACTGTTATGAATTGTAATGTAAATATCTGTGCTTTGTAATGAGGCTGAGGTAGGTTGAAAGCCACTGTTGTATAAGTTGCCTTAGTTGTGCTGTTTAATCATAGCAGTAGAAACATAATTAATGCAGAATAAAGGTATGCTAGTGATCCAAATAATATCAGGAAGCATGGCAACATATTTGATTTTCCCACTTCTTTTTTCCTCTAAACGATATTGAAAATGACTTCCCTTCCTCAAGGTCAAAAATACTTTTCTTTTTTTCCTTTTAAGTGATTTTAAAGTGTGTGTGCATTATTTATTTTGTTTTAAACTAAAAGCAGAAAACCGATTCATTCTAGGAAAAAATTCGATCCTATTTGGTGCTATTCAAAAAAATATGTTGTATTATACTGTGATTGCCAAGAATGTAGAAAACTTTAAGATTGCTATTTATTAGTTTGAATTTCAAGATTCAAGTTTCAGATGGGCTTCAGGTATATTCAGCATCAAAAAAAATCCATCCCCTTTTAAAGCTCTTGTACAACTCCTTTGTTTGTATGTCATATATACGTATATATTCCATATATATACATACATATATATGGAAATGTATGGTCTTGTAACTAGTCCTTTTATTACATTTGCTGTGTATCAAAGTCTGAAAATAGCAGGGTTGTTCTCTATTTTGGTAGGGTAGAGACAAAACCTGAGAGGTGAAATATATTCTTGGGATTATGAAAACATTTGCTGAAACTAAGTGCATAACATATTATTTTCATTTTAAGTAAAAGAGAATTGGTCTGCTTGCAACTTGATGAGTATTCTTGTAAAATACTGTTTTTGAAAATGGCTTGGAGAAAATGATTAGGGCTTGGTTCGGAGAAAAATGAATAAGGTTTCCTACAGATTAAACTTGAAAATATAGGTTTGCCTTCAACTCAAGGGCATGCTGGGGACATTCTATACTCATACACATTAACACACACACACACACACACACACACACACACACACACACACACCATTCAGAGCAACACATACTCATTCTCACTCTCATGTCTACAAACTCTACACATCATGTTCAGTTCCAAGATGGCTTTGATCACTTTGAAATCTGTGCTTTTGTTTGTGATATTGGGAGATGGCATCCATAGCCATTTAGAATTTGCTTTGCCAAACTTGTTTCGGTCCTGACAAAACAAAATATGTATTTGGCTCCAAGTGAAGCTTAATCGTTTTTAGTTGGATTAGGCAATTCAGTTGAAATAAAACTTACACTTGTTTCCATTTCTACATTCTTCATCTCACAGAGCACTACCTTTATCCACCCAACCTCAGAGTCAGAAATTAAATTGACATCCATCCTCAGTTTCCCCATTCCCACTCATTCTCTCCCAGTTCTTTATCTATAAACCAGAAAAGTTTTTTTTTCTCTCTATACCAGACCACATCCAATATACCTGCTTTTATCCACTGCTGTTATGAAGGCTTCCTATGTGATTTCCTTTCTCCCTCTCCCTATAAATCAGTTTTCATCAAGGAACAAATATTTTCTTTTGAAATATAAATTGGGTGCTGGAAAGATGGCTTAGTTGCTAAGAGTGCTTTAACACAAGCATGGGAATCTGAATTAAATCCATCACATCCATGTAAAAAGCTGGGCAGAGCCATGTACATGGCTGTAATCCCAGTGCTGTGGTCACAGATACAGAAGGCTTTCTGGAACACACTGGGTAGCTAGTCTTGCCAAAAATGGTAGGTTGACACCCTCCTCTCACTTTGCAGACCCAAACGACAGGGATCCACATGTACACCATAGCCATACATGTACCCACACGCATCCTCACCCACCCCAAGTCCATCCCCCCACTACACGGCATGCATCTATACTTACACTTATATATTAATTGGGTTATGCCATTCCCTTGTCTATATCCTCTTGCCACTAGAATCATATATTAATTGTTTACCAGTGGTATCAAACTTTACCAAGTCTGGCTATTTACTTCATCATACAAGTAACTCTTCCAATTTATTTTCACTCCACTGAAATAAAAGAATTTTATTTTTTATTTCGCAGAATAAAATATCAACATTAAAAGAAAATTCCTGATCTTGAGTTACACTTCAGGTTTATCATCTGTCCTCACATTGTGCCCAAGAATGTTACAGATGCCATAGTATTGGGAAATTATGGATCATGCTCTCTTAATGATCTCAGATATGCATGTAGAGCTGATGAGCATGGAATGCATAATCCTCAGGACATAGGAATGAAAGATAAATGGTAATGTACTGAATGGGGGTGGTGGTGGATCAAGATACTCATGAAACCAAGAAGGTATTTCAAAATGCTTAAAACTCAAGTGAGAACTGTCTGATGCTAGACTCAAAGATTCATCTTTAGTATTCATCATTATAGGTTATGTAGTGGTGATCAGGATAAAAATGGACTTCCGTTTTCAGGGAGTTCCCGGAAATCTAGGTTAGACAGTGAAAAGTGGGGGTGGAAACTGAGTAGCAGTGATCGTGGACAGCAAGGAAAAGGTAAAGATCTGAGATATGTGTTATCATAACTTGTTCTAAATCCCCTGCCATCACCATCATGGACCTGTTCCTTGCCTATCCCTCTGGGGGTCTGTTGGGCGGGCAGCACATCTGCTTTGCTGCTGGGATGATGGAGAACTGCTTGCAAGCCCCTCAGGAGAAGCCGAATAAAGTTCATGATAGGGTCACAGCCTGTGTTTTTTTCACATGAGAAACAGCCAGATCTGGGATGGATGCTGTGGTTGGGGACCTCAGGGAGTTGAGAGCCAGGCATAGAAACTGGGACAGGGTGGAATCTGGTTTGGCTCTGAGTGAAAACAGAAAGTACCTAGGGGCTGAGAGAAGGCTCTTCATGACAAAGACACCCTACCCCCTGCAATGCTTGATGAAACAGAAAGTCCTTGACTGTCCAAACTTGTATTTTATGCTGAATGTGAACTCATAGGTCTTACTCAGAGAAAATCAGGGATTAAATACCTTCTTGAAGGAAGGGATGCCCAGGAAGGGACGCTCATTGGCTAAACACAGGGGTCTATCTTGAAACCTCATTAGCATGGAGAACTGTAGGTTTTTATGCTATGTGACTGGTTGTCATGGTGCTCTCAGTGGGGCATCATGGATACTTGTTAAAGAACACATAGAGCTTGGCAGATTGCTGGTTCTATGCCAACTGTCCTCAATTCTGAGATTCCCGGGGTGGGGGTGGGGGGGGCGTTTGAACCTGCTTCAACCTTACCCATTCTTCTGTCTGGTGGCAAGGTCCACCTGCCCCACAGGTGTCTTCTTAGGTGCCATTTATAAAGGGAGGCCTACACTTACACTGTTTTTCTCAGCTTTTCCTGTTCACTCTTTCATTGGCTTAGCTCCTGACCCATCTTATCTTTCTCTCAGTTCTTAAGATTTCCTTGCTCAGCTCTGCTTGGAATGGCCAAGAATAAAAAAGCAGAAGGAAGTAGAAAAATACTTGGATGGTTGCAATGAAATGGATGTTTGGAAATAACTTATTGTTTATATAAAACTTCGGAGGAACAAGTGAAATGAATGACCACCAATACTCCAATAGGAAAATCATATTGATATACTTAGGAATGTAGTTTATTTAATGTACTTTAGCAGAGATATAATAAATAAGATTTTAATGAAGGAAAATATACAAATAGTCATTTGAAATTTCATGCTCCCTTGCTTAGAAAGTTTTTGCTAAATTCTCTTTTAAGTCAGAAATCTTATGGGAAACCTTAAAAGTTATTTCATTTATTGAAGCTGTTAGACATAGTAAGCCCCGGGTGTAAGCTGTTAAAATGGTATGTGTTTATAAATGAGAGTGATACTGCAAATTTGACTGTGGGTCATTTTTTTCCAGTGTTTGCATATATGTGACACAATTGAGTTATGTGTTTCACACCATTTCTTTATAATTAAGACACATACCTTAGAACTAGCTGCCTGGGATTAAATTAAAGATGCCTGCAATCATAATTACAGGGGAAATCACATCACTTAATAATAAATAAACAATTTTTTTCCACTCTCCATCTATTAAGATCAAATGAACATCTAGGCTCAGACCTGAAATAGCATGAAAACCATTTAAATCTTCCCTGCAATGAGTGAGTGCTGGCAAAGTAAAATCTTGATGAATGGCTCCTTCAGCTCAGTAAATATAAAGCTTTTAAAATGCCTGATGGAGCAATGGCTAAAGGCTTACCCAAGGGAAGAAATAGAATGCTAGAATAAGATTAAAATTTCTGGGAAAATCAGAAAAATTACAATGTGATAACCAGAGGGAAGGTGAATTTCCTTTAAGAGATAAATAGAAAAGCAGTGATGGAGAGAATATTCTAAATTCTATGCCACAGGTAAAAGAGAGAAGTTACGATCTAATGAAAGATCTTAATGAGAAGTCAATTATCCCAATACTGGCATCAAATAATAAAATAGTTCACACATTAATGGAAAGAACTGCAGACTTTTCCTCTTGTATTTTCCTTAGAGCACGACTCTGACACCCATGGAAAATTCTACTTTCATCTTAGAAGTCACGAAGTTTGAAAAGATCTTCAAAGTTTACCAAGTCAGTAATTCTTATTTGAAAAACAGAGTGAGTTCGAGAACCACAATAAAGAGGACCCTCTTCTACGTGACCACCATACCTGTCTTTCCCCTGTAAGAACAGTCTCTAATTTATCTTTCCATTCATTCATTCATTCATTCATTCATTCATTCATTCATTCATGCTTTCTATTGTCTACACATTGTTTCTACCTCTCTAGACAGGTGAAGAACTAGATGAAAGAGGAAATTGTAGACAGCTTCTGCTGGTGTGTTGGTTATGTTTCCTGCTGCTGTGGCAACATCCTCTGACCAAAGCAACATCAGATGCCCAGGGGTCATCTGGGCAAATGGTTTGGCGACAGAGCCACTCATGGAGAGGAAGCTCAGGGGGTAGGATTTTAGGAAGCTGGACATGTTACATCCATAATTATGAAGCAGAGAACTGGGGATATGGATGTCCATGCTCAGATAATTTGCTCAGAACTGCAGGCCAGGCATTGTCCCATCCACTTTTAAAATGAATCTTTCCATATCAGTTACTCAAATCAAGGTAATAGATTCCAGGAATGGTCTGAGAATTGTTTCTTTAATCCTACCAAGCTTATGACATTAACCATTACAGCTAATAGGCAACTTATAACAGAGGAAACTAAATCATATATCATTCAGGACAATTCAATATGTGCTGTGAAAAGGAAGGTTCAGGGCAACTTACTCTATTTTAAGGGCATAAAAATATTATCTAATAAAAAATAGTACTATGTTGGATATATATACACTAATTAAAAGTTAAGCATGCTTGTGTATATACATGCATACATATGTATATATATATGTATGTGTTCATATATGTGTGTGTGAGAGTGTGTGTGTGTGAGAGTGTGTGAGTGTTTGTTTATGTGTTGGTGTAGGTGTTTGTGTGTGTATCCCAACACTGGCATCAACTAATTAGATAGTTCACACAATAATGGAAATTATTACATATATATGTATATATGTGGATATACATATATGTATACATATATATATATATATATATATATATATATATATATATATATATATATATATCAGGTATACATAATCTGTGTGTACATGTGTTTGTCTGCAGATCTGCATGCTCATTTATGGGTGTGATCTTAGTCAAGGTAACTGACTCACAGAGAAGTTTTATGTTTGTGTCTGAGAACTGAAATATAGATCCTGTGCATGTGAAAAAACCACATATGGATGACGTTGAACACTTGGGAGAACCAGACAAAACAGTGTCTTGAAGGCTGTGTCAACAATAAAAGTCCATTTTTTCCTCCTAAGAGTTTCATGTAATTGTTACAGGGACTTAGTGGGAACACAAGAATGTGATTTGTGTCTCATAAAATGTCACTCTGGCTGCACCACTCTATTGATGAATCACAAATGGATCTCTGGCTCTGCCTTCACTGCAGACCAGCATTTGCAATTGCTCGCTGGACATCTTCCACCAGGCACTTAAAACTCAAAGCAGCTATAAACAAACTCATTATCTTTCTCTCCAGAATGTGTCCTTCTATCTCTCTTCCACCTTGGGGAGCTGCAGTATTCTCAAACCATTACTCAAGTCAGCTATCTTGCAGTCACTACTCTTCTATTTTGTTCTTTTCACCCATCAATTCACAAACTGACCGCCAGCTTGCAAAAAGGTGTCTCTCGCCCTTCCTATAAAATTCCTCCTTCTACACCTACAGCAGATCCTTATAGTGCCAAGTCATTCTATGTCCAGTCTCTGAATCAAGCTAGCCTTTGTCACTCATTTGCAAGATTTCCCAATGGCCCCCTCCTCTTCTTATTCCTAATTAGCACACTGTAGTTGAAAGAACAAATGCTGTATGCCTGGTTTCAACTAATAACTTCAACCCCTCCATCAGAATTTCTTGAACTAATTCACTATCCTTTCTTTTCAGGCTCATCAGCTATGCTATACAAGTGCTTAGCTCCCAGATTTGATGAGAAGCTACAGAAAAACATGTAGTACAAGACCTAGTCCATACATTCACCAGGATTTTTACTATTTAATATGAGTTTACTATTTTTCTACCCACTCTTAATAATAAAGTTCAAAATATCTTGTAAATGAAGACTTTCCTGACTGGAATACACTCTATTACTAAGTACATCTTTAGTGTGATATTATAACACTTTATAAATATGTCTATGTAAATCTTTATATCTCTGTGGACTGGTTGCTTATTGAAGATTATATTTCTCTTTGGGTTCTCACATGGTAGATAATTTAATCACATTCACTGAAAATAACTGACAAGTCAGAGTTCTAAGAAAATACTCATTGATGAACTTGCCAATGTGAACAAGATCAGGAAACTTACAAGTTTGATGCTAGAAATTGTTAACATGTTCTTGACTCCTGAAAATATAAGGCAACATGAGTAAGACAAAACAGTAATGGCATTTTCCTTATCTTCTCCAATGCCAGGAAGGTGACTAGCCTTCTGTTTCCAAGTGTTCAATGAAAAGGGATTGTGTTAAATGACCATACTCAAGGGGAATTAGAAGAAAGGGGTTATCATAGTTTCATTCTGTAGCTATGACAAAGAACAACTGAATTGAAAAGGGGATTACTTTGCATATAATACAATGTCCACCATTAGTGGAACTTAAGACAAGAACTCAAAGAACCTAGTAGCACCCACAGTCAGGGGTAAAGAGAAATGACTACATGCATGCCTATCAGTATTCAGTTTGCTTTCTGTACTTACATAGTCCAGGATCTACTGTCTAGGGAATTGGTCTGTATTGGCCAGTTTTGTATCAACTTGACACAGCTGGAGTTATCACAGAAAAAGGAGCTTCAGTTGAGGAAATGCCTCCATGAGATCCAACTGTAAGGCATTTTCTCAATTAGTGGTCAAGGGGGAAAGGCCCCTTGTAGGTGGGACCATCTCTGGGCTGGTAATCTTGGTTCTATAAGAAAGCACGCTGAGCAAGCCAGGGGAAGCAAGCCAGTAAGAAACATCCCTCCATGGCTTCTGCATCAGCTCCTGCTTCCTGACCTGCTTGAGTTCCAGTCCTGACTTCCTTGGTGATGAACAGCAGTATGGAAGTGCAAGCCGATTAAACCCTTTCCTCCCCAACTTGCTTCTTGGTCATGATGTTTGTGCAGGAATAGAAACCCTGACTAAGACATGGTCCTACCTACAATCAATTAATATAATCATCACACACACACACACACACACACACACACACACACACACACACACACACCAGCACCACCAGCAGCAGCACTACCACAGAGAAGTCCATAAGCCAAACTGATCTGGAAAACCCCCACACAGACTTTATTCACAAGGGACTCATGATTGTGTGGCGTTGACAATTTTAATTAACTAAATTAAAACCACTAAACATGGTAGGTAGTAAAGGGGAGCATGGGACTGGATTATTGTACTAGAATTTCTATCACATATTTTTTCCTAGTGATGATTTAACAAACTGGATGATTTCAAACAACAGTAGTATATTTTTATTAGTACTGGAGATGAACCTGGAATTAAAATATCATCAAAGCCATAGGAATCTGAGAGCTACGGAGAAGAATCTATCCCCATGCCTTGCTACTAGCTTCTTGTACTGCTGGCAAGTCTTGGTTTGCTTTGGTACACAAATGCATGATTCTAATCTCTGACCTGTTGTAATGTCACATTGACCTATGTGTTTTGGTTTTCTCACAGGGGATTGGCTTTCTGTGCTTGTTTATGACCCTTGTCTGCTTATGAAGTTGCTATTTAGCTCAGGACCTCATGGCACATTCCATTGTACTTATAACCCTTTGTAAACTTACTAGTTAAACACATCTGCTTATGTAGAAAAATCATATTTCCAAATAGGGTCCCATTCACAGGCACTACAGGTTAGGATTTCAAAGTATCTTTGAAGAACTCAATGTAAGCCACATTGCACATCGTGGTAAAAGAGACCAGAGCTCTGCTTCCATGCAACAGTCAGAATACAAGGAAGGTATTTGGGATCTGGTGAGTATTATTGCTAACATTAGTGTCCATGTGTCACTGACCACATTTGGAGACAGAGGGCACAGCTAAGAACATCCAGAACCAAGAGAAGGGAGATGGGCTTCACTTCATGAAAAGTGACTATACTCTTCACCTGGGTTCACTGTCACCTTGAGGTAGACCTGATACATGACACTGGTACGAGAAAGGAAAATTCTTTAATTTATTGATGGTAAAGAAAGTGAGGGAATCTGAAACTAGTCAAAGTAACTGGAAAAATAAGAAGTAGCAATTCTTGCACATAAGTAGTATGACCACTTCGGACTCATTCAATAAATATGAACATAGAGACATTACCATCAAAAATAAAGAAATAATAACAAACCAACCAATTCCATCTCTCAAAGCCTCAGTTCTGTTTTTATGTTTTGTTTTGTTTGTTTGTTTTTTGTTTGTTTGTTTGTTTGTTTGTTTGGCTTAGCTACTGGCTGGGCTGTTGGAGGTCTATCAAGAGAAAAAGGTGGGAAATAGCCAGTTTGTCCAGGTCAAGGACTTTATAGAGTTGCATCTGTTACTCTCCTTGAGTACTGAGTATATACACATTCTTATCTGACCCTTAGGAATTATATGTAAACATCAGTGAATGATACTTTGTGTACCACTAGAGATGCATTAATTCTGGAGCTTTCCTTTCAATATACATATGAATTTATCTATTCTCTGTAGCTTTTCATTAGTCACATTCTCTGGTAGCCACACACACACACACACACACACACACACACACACACACACAGAGTACTAAATGCATGACACAATGTAACATTGTAATCTCAGACTCTGCCCAATGGTGGAGGGTTTGATGGCCCCATGAGGTAGGTGTTGAATTCTATGATGGGGTATTTCATGCCACCTTTCCATCTAAATGACAGCAACAGTGTCATCAAGTCCCAAGGGGTGACCTGTTCTTTCTGGTCATGTATCTGGAATGTAACCCACAGATAACTGCTCTGCAGACCAAGAAATACCCTTCACAAGGCAATAAATCTTAAGACATTTGAAATTTCTCTTAAACCCTTCTAGAAGCTTGCTATCTATGAACTGTAGGACTTTATGTTAAGATAAACCAGAAACAGAAACACAAACAATGCTCACTCATATGTAAAAAGAAAGTTCATTTCAAAAAAGAGGGATGTATTTATGGAACCAATGTACACAGGGGTATAGTATAGCATGTAGAAAAAGAGAAAAGGGTAATATTAGGGGTGAGGAAGGACAGAATGTAGGCAGAGGGCACCTGAGTCATTATAAAGCTTATTTTTACAGTTTTAACCCTCATGGATTTTTTTGTTTCTTCCTTTTTTTCCTCCCCCTCCCCTTGGTGGAAAGGCTCCTAATAATGTAATTGATGTGAAAGTGTAAAACAGAATCGCTGCTCTATCAGTACAGAAACTCACTGAGACGTACATGCTTAAGGCCTGAACAAGTGCTTATTGTCCAGTAATAGTTTAGTTGTTTGACTTTTTTATTTGCAAGTTCTTTATAATAAGTTTATCTTCATTAAAATAATTAAGTATGCCAATATCTTTACCTAAGTTAGTTTAGGAGAAAAAATGTTTCTCCATCACATTTTAAAAATGCATCCCCTTATATTACTTGCTAACCCATACTTTAGTCTACATAGAACCATTTATCACTATTGACATAACCATTTATTTATTCTCAGAAGTATCTTGACGTAAATTATTAATTCTATGGTCACTCTGCTCATCCTGGATTCTTTTTAGGATGCTTTTTTTTGTCTAGCTCATGCACAAGTTGTTATTCACCTGTATTTCCTCAAGTCTCCTGTCCTTGTACAGTGAGGGAATCTGGGTCTGGGATGAACTTCAATAAATACATACAAATTATAGGAAAATGATCCAGACAAATTAGTAAGCTCCACTTAGACATTCACATGTGATATAGAAAGTACCAGAAACTTTCAGGTGATTCTATCCATGCCAAACATTATATATTATATGGTAGTCTATCTCACACCATTGTACCTGTTAATTAATAGTATTTTTATATTTCTCCAATGTTTAGTATATTGGACTGTGCTCATAAAGATGGGCATGCCCCCAAGGTTTTGCATAATGACTGCTTATGCTAATTATTATGGGAAACCCCCCTCTGTAACTGCTGACGATCATTTTAATTTTGACGTTGGGCTATAAAGGCCTCTCTGTTGGCATTTAGGCCAGAGGTTGTCATGAGACTTCCTAAAATTGTTTTCTCCCATTCAAGAGCCAGAAACATACAAGGAACTCTGCCTCCTTTTACTCTTGAACATCAACTTGTGAAGCCATCTGAACAGCAGGAGGCAGGCTGTCTCCTAAGCAGTCAGGAATCCCAGCTACACACTGTAGATGACAATCTGATAGGCTTATTCTAGGCACCACCTTCGTATCCAGAAATATCAATGGAGAACACTCTCCTGAGATCCAAAGCCTCAACAGCTCAGAGCTTATCATACATTTTCAACTTGACTCAAATACAAGCAACTTAAATTAGAGAAAAGATCTAAATAGGCCAGAGTCAACAGCATTACAAGAAAGCTGGGGTAGGGTGAGAATGTGTGGGAAGATCCATAGCATGCCCAGAGCCAGAGCTATGCATGCGCTCTTTTCCTTTCCTAGGAAACCACCCCAATGGGGAAGAAAATAAAACTCTCCCCTTATTGCCAAGCAATGATATGCATTGCTGCTAATTAGAGAAGAAAGTGCAGCCAAGCTTCAAACAAAACAAAACTGCTAAGTAAACACTTTTCAGAAGCATATGCAATAAAGTATGGATTTTTAAAGGGGCCATGGGTATAAATTTAAAACAAAGAGAAAGACAAAAAAATAAATAAATAAAACAAAGAGAAAGGGATGCAGTTTCATTTTTAAAATCAAATTTATTGAGATTTTCCTCACACCACATACCTGAGACCATCTTAGAACACAGACCAGAATGTCTGGGTGATTTAATTCAGTAGTAGTAAAATTACTTGTATACCAAGTGAAGTAGGTGTTTTAGGGCATCCTCTTCTTACATGACTCTGCTAAGGATTCCTTTTTTTCTATTTTATGAGTATGGGTTCCCTTGCTGGCCCAGGAGAGCTGTCCAAAGCTGGGATGGGAGGTAGAGACAGACAACGTGTAGGGGTATCCATTTTTGAGAGGCAGCTATAGTAGAATAACACACATCCAAACGATTTGCTGAGCAGTTGTAATGAATCTGCATGTGTACTATTTATTTGCTCCCCACGGCATTTTTATATATAGTGCCTAACATGAAATATAAGCTAAAAAATCCTAAATGTTAGCACATGGCTAGGTGTTATACTGATTAGAGGGGGACATCACAAAAATAATGTGAATAAGTTTTACCTTTTCAAGGGAAAAATGACACCCTGAGATAACTGAGCTTACTTTTTCAATATTAAACGGTCCCTAGAAGCTCATATGTTAAAAGTCTTAGTTGTCAGTCTGATGGCGTTAAGAGGCGGTAGACGTTTTAGGGGGGTAGAACTGAAAGGATGTTAGATCATGTTTCCACCTTATAACTTGATTATCTCAGGCTTTTTGTCCCAGTGTTGGAAAGCTGACCATCACACCCGGTGGGAAAAAATTATTCATCCCTGGCACTTCTGCCGATGTGCAGTTTTAGAAGTAAGAGGAGAACAATACCAGAGTCACAAGTCCAGTAAGGAAATGCTTTTAGTTTGCACAGTTCAGTCACAATTTACTCACTTAGCAAATCTGGCCTTTTTTGCTTTGGAATTACATACTCATCAACAGAGTTTACATAATCAGCACTCCTTTCCTGGAGCTTGATGCAGTCATTCATGGCTCTATGAAGCTTCCTCTAGGTTGGCTGTGCCCATGAGGAAGCAGGCAGCAAATGACGATCCTTGACATCCTCTTGCCACGCTACACAGTCAAAGGTTTTCCAGATGACAGCTTCAGGCAGACTTCCAGATACTTCTGGAAAGACTGGGGCATGAAATTAACTAGGTTAAGGTGGTTTCCCTCGCCCCTTCTCCTCTCTTCTCCAACTCAGGCTCTGTTGTTTTCTTTAAGACTTGAAATCGGTTTAGCGCATCTCAGCCCATGATCAGTTATGGTACCAAACAAAAGAATTTGACATTGAAAAAGAGAAGCCGAGAAAGCTTCTGAAGTCAAGGAATGAGTTGAGATTAAAGAAATCATGGGTGCCAAGTGGGAAGACTATGGAAAAAAAAAACATTTTGGTTAAGGAGGCACCATGAAAGATCACTGAGAAGGTGCCATTAAGCTGAGAGTTTCATTGCCAGGCATACAAAGTTATCTAAAAAATAAATCTAAATTTCTTAGGAACACAATGAGTTATTATCAGACCTAGAATGTTCTGTGATATGGCAGGTTCAACCAGAGAAACAAAAATACCCGCAGAACTACAAAGAAGGAAAAGCTAATGAGAAAAACTTGAACAAGAGGCTCAATGTGTATACCAGCAGCTCCTTTGAAGGGGATATATAGGCAGCAGTAATGGCGACATGGCTTCAGGGGTCTGGAGCAGGCAGTGAGATGCACTTACTCATTTGTCAAGACAAGTAGGAGCGATGTGGACAAAAGAGCCAATATGATGCTACAGGTTATTCCATATATTATCATCACACAGCAAATATGTTACAATTGGGGAGGCACAGAGTCATGCTTCTGAAAGTGAAGGAGTATCTGTGATGGTGTAACCCAAGAAGAGAGTCCTATCCATAGTAACTTATGATTGAGAAATGAGAGATTTCAGAAAAAAGAAAGTCCAATACCCATCACCAATAATACTACAACTAGAAAAATGGTAAGAATCATAAATATTTCTTTAAAAATCTAGAATCCAGAATCCAGAATAGGAAATACTTTTAATTGGTCAGGAAATACCTAAATTTCTGTAACAATTTTTTAAAATACAGATTTCCAATGATAATTTTCATAATCACCAAAAGAGAAAAGGGAAATAAATTTTGTCCATAAGACACGAGGGAGAAAGTAATGAGAGCAAAGCAGCTTCTTAAAATACAGAGGCAGACAGTGTTTTAAAAAGACAAAACTTTGCAAGAGCTCGGTTAGAGATATGTAGGACAATTTGGGAGAAAAACTGCGTTGAGAATATAAATATGAAGTGACATTTATTCTCCAAACCAAATTACTAGTTTCTAAATCGTCTAAGGGAACTCACTCTCTGTTCCTCTAATGTGTCTATTGTATGTGTAATACACAGTACAGGGTGAGTCTGCTCATAGCTATCTGTGTGCATGGAGGCAAGAAGCAAGCCTCAGGTGTTATCCTTCCTGCTACCATTCCATGGCTTTTGAGATGAGTCTCTCATTGGACTGCAGCTTACCAAGAAGGCTGTCCACTGAGCACCAGGGATGATCTTGAATCTAACTTCCCACTACTAGGACTGCAAATATGGACCATCATGCCTGGTGACTTGCATATGAGCTAGGGCTCAGACTCCGGTCTTCGTGCTTGAAAGGCAATCACTTTACCTACTAAGCCACCACCTAATTCCCCATACTACTTATTTATTTTTATCTTCTGCACTGAAAGGATGCTCAGTAAACAGTAAACAGTTACTGCTCATGTAACTGAATGAGTGAGTGTGTGGTATTCCCTGATATCTGACCAGTCCATCTTGCTTGAGCTTTGAGCCTTTAGTTATTGCAGGGCTTTTGTGGATCCCACTTAAGGTTTAACTAAGACATGGAGACTTCTATATAGTTTAAAGTGGCTGACCTTTGGCTGGACAGTCTCCTAGCTAGCTATTTAACTCAACTTTGGCTTCTCTGCCATCCAGTTACACAAAAGTCACATTACAGTCTGCACCAATCAACAGCAAGATAATGCCTGATCCATCTCTGGGGTTGTCTTTAGGCCCTGGGGGCTTCCTGACATTCAACTTTTGGGCAGGTGAGGAAGGACAAACATTTACAAATGAAAAGTGGTGATAGGCCATAGAAATGACAATACTCAAATCCTGCCAATGCTTAGCCCTCTGCAGGTACAGCAATCAACTTGAAAATATAGGGATATACCTTCATATACTGTAAGGTAAGTTCACCCCAACATTTAGCATATAACACTTTAGCTTATTGCAAATGGCTAGATTTATTAGAGGGAAGGCAGAAAGCTAGTTTATGACTAAGTCTATAACTATATTTTATGGAACATGGAGAAAAGAAATTAATTATAGCAAGTGATGTTTAATTATAATGATAACCAAAGATAGGAACTAAGTCTACACTGTAGCCTGCTAAATTAGTAGAAGCTGATTATAGCTACCTAAGCTTCTACCACTACAACTTGAGAGAAAAGATAAGCAGGAGTAATAGGGCAGTCCCAGCAAGAGCACACAACAGAGGCTGGGTGGCTATGTGTCATGGAGTGTCAAGGCACAAGGTACAGTAAGGAGTACAGAAAGGTACCAGAAGATGTGGAAAAGGAAGTCATGTGACAGAGCAAGACAAGACACATGGCACTGCAAGGCAAGGTGTAATGAGGGCAAGGCAAGGCATAAGACACAGCAAGGTGCAAGATGTGTGGTGAGGTAGGAGAAACGTGTCAAGGTAAGGTGTAAGGCATAGTAACTAGAAATCATAACTGCCTCACATCTTAGATGTCAAGGGTTCAGTTATGTTATACCATAAAAGTCTATCCACTTGAATGACCTGGCATTTATGCACAGTTCACAAACTCTTATTCCCCTTCACTATCTTACACACCCACACATGCACACGCACATGCACACACACACACACACACACACACATTCCTGCATTCACATACTTAGACATATTCCATAGTTTCCTCTAATGTTTTTTTAGAGGCAGGGTCTCATTGTGTCATCCTGGTTGTCCTATAACTCATGAGGATGACCAATCTCACCTTTAAGTCCCATAGATCCACCTGCTTCTGCCTCCCAAGTGTGGAATTAAAGGCGTGCCACTACAGCTGGCTTCCAATGTGCCATGTTTCCAAGAACATGATACATGATTTGTACAGTTGAAAGTCTGCTTTAAGTCACTACTCTGTCTCTACTCTTGCTTTTGATGCTGATATTTGCTCTCTTAACAATTGATCTCCACAGATATATCACTATGGGCTCAATCTTGGCACAGGTGTTACAGGGTTGGTTGTTATTGGTCACTAATCACTTTGGTGTAAGGCATTTTCTGAAGGAATAAATACATATTTGGTACTACAAATGCATTTAAGAAACCATGGTTCAGCCCAAGGGTGAACCTACAACTATCATTCTGCCATTCTGCTAAGTGCATATCATGCAAAACTGCTCTCTAAATTTGTATTGCTATGCCAAGGTATTAGTGTGGTTCTCTAACCTCATGAGAAAGGTTCATGCCCAACTAGTCAAAGTACAGAGAGCAAGTGTCAATGGAATGTTCACTCCAAAATGCGAGTGAACACACACACACACACACACACACACACACACACACACACAAACACACACAAATCAAAGCTCATGGGTTATAATGGAAAGAGAGGCAGAAAGATTGTAATAGCTAGAAGTTGCTAAGCAGTGCCTCCTGGGTATCACATAACAGTTGCTTTCATGTACTCATCGTAACTGTGGTAGCCTGAAAACAAACACCTGCACACTATCAAGCAAATAAACATTCTAGCATATAGGGGGAACTACCCATGAGACCCTACAACTAACTGGGGAACTATTGACCGTCAATGGCTTCTGGGGAAAGAAGAATCACTTTTCTTTAAGAGCACTTCATCCATGCTCCTAGGAATGGCCCCACACTCATAAATCCATGAGAAACACAAATTAGAACTATAGATTACTTTTAATAAAAGACACAAAGTTTAAGGGGAGGCATAGAACTGGAAGGCATTAGGGAGAAGAATGGGGATGATATCAAAATACAATTTATGACATTCTCAAAGAATTAAAAAAAAAAAAACAAAAAAACTACGTGCTGGGGAAATGGTTCCAAGGTTACCAGAACTTGTTGCTTTTGCAGAAGACTCAGGTTTAGTTCCTGGCACCCTGATGGTCTCAGCCATCTATTATTCCATTTATACAAAAGCTGATGATACACTATTCTGGACTCCACCAGCACCAAGCCAGGGCACACATACATACATATATTCATACATACAAGGAAAACACTCATACATGTAAAATTAAAGTAAACCAATCTTTTAAAACCAGTAAGTACAAAACTGATCTTTTAAATGTTTCAAATAAATGCTGATACTTGTGGGTCTTTGCCTTTCTTTGGATTAGCACTAAAAAGGAAGCAAGCTTAAACACTCCATTCTGAAAACAAGTATCAGAGTCAGAGGCTGTGAAAGCTTTGATAGTCAATTAGGTGTTTAGCCTTATTCCCTAGCTAAAACAATGGTTGGGTATTCCAACCCCTGCTCTGTCTCTTCTTACCATTCTCCTCCAGCAGAGATCACAACACACAGAGCCTTGGCTACTTCTCTTTTCCCACCATGTCCCTGGGACTAACATCTTCTTTTTTTTTTTTAATATTTTTTATTATTATGTATTTTCCTCAGTTACATTTAGAATGCTATCCCAAAAGTCCCCCATACCCTCCCCCCCCCACTTCCCTACCCACCCATTCCCATATTTTGGCCCTGGCATTCTCCTGTACTGGGGCATATAAAGTTTGCATGTCCGATGGGCCTCTCTTTCGAGTGATGGCCGACTAGGCCATCTTTTGATACATATGCAGCTAAAGTCAAGAGCTCCGGGGTACTGGTTAGTTCACAATGTTGTTGCACCTACAGGGTTGCAGATCTCTTTAGCTCCTTGGATACTTTCTCTAACATCTTCTTAAATGCTCAAAAAACAAGAGCAACACAGCAGTGCTCAACTTGTGGTCTCCCAGTGCTTGTGTGTTTGGGTTGCTATCCATGATGTTTCAAAGGAATCTCTATTTTACCTCTCCCTCCCCGCCTTTATTTGAGAGGGAGGAAAAAAAAAAAAAGAAAGAAAGAAAGAAAAGAAAATCAATCTGAATGATATATGACTCGTCAGCTCTGAAGTAAAGACCAGTCATGTAGAAAATAGACCAGGCACTGTTCTGTGAGTCCAAAAGATAGGGCGAGCAAGCTCCAGCCTCGGGTGCAATTATCTCTTGAAAACAAACCAAAATAAAAAATGCACATGTGAATATACCCCCTCGCAGACAGATACTCATCTCACTTCTGCAGCGCCCACCTTCAGCTTCACAATGGCAGAGTTAACAGCTGGGTTTGTGTTTTCTGCAGCGTCTTAGTCTTTGCCAAATTCAATTTGAGAGCTTAAGCAACTGCACAAGCTCACTCACAGGAAGCAAGGCATGTCCCACGAAAACCTATATAGTTCTCCAATGCCAAGTCCCCCTAGCATCACCCACATTAATCTAAAGATGCCCTGCCCTTTCTGTCCATGCTCCTGCCTATACGCTTTAAAACTGTGACCCTTCTTTATCTCAGAATTTCTCAGTTGCTTCTCAGTATCCAAACAGCAAAGCTAAACTCCTTTACTTTCTGCCTAGAGCATCAGTAGCTTCACACAGTCATCTTTAGCATGAGTCCTCCCTTTGCATCTCCCCCCCCCACACACACACCCCACCCCAGGCACCCTATATTTACTACCCTGGAGAACTTGTCAACAAAGTTAAGAATTTAAATTAGATGCCTTCCTATCAGGAACTTTCCCCACCCCACAAAGTCAACTCAGAAGCTTCTTTCTGTTCAGCTAGTAAATGGATTTTTTTTTCTTTTTGGCATTCTTAATTACCTCTTTCCCTGTTTCCTTCACTAACTTCCAAAGTCCTCTGTCAATGAAAAATCCACGTCTGCTCGTTTCACAAGTCTGTGCTCAATATCTGGCATATGCTAATGGTAAATGATATTTGCTTAGTATGAATGAATGGATGAATGAATGAATGAATGAATGAATGAATGAATGAATGGTGAATGATAAGTGAATCACTCTTATCTGGACCTGGACCTGTCTGTAAACATCATGACGTTCTGCTCCAGACTGCAAGCCCATACACTGGCAGAATAAAAATCTTTGGGGAACTTTTTTTTTTTCATTTCATCTTTTTAAATCTGGGCAGAAAGAAGCCTAAAGTTCCTAAAAGATGGAATAGTGTGGGAGTAAGTTGTGCTCTTTTACAAGAATCATTTAATGCAGAACCAAGCCACCATGCTGCCATTAGAGTATACAACGAGTTACAGATTAGGACAGTGAGGTGGAGTCTCAAAAAGGCTACTTAAATTTTTCAAATATAAACATTTCATCAGGCAATCTAAAAAACTTCTTGTCAGCAAACTTGTTGGCATATGCAACAGTGTCTGGGTTTGGTAGTTGTTTATGGGATGGATCCCTGGGTGGGGCAGTCTCTGGATGGTCCTTCCTTCCATCTTAGCTCTGAACTTTGTCTCTGTAACACCTTCCATGGGTATTTTGTCCTCCCTTCTAAGGAGGAATGAAGTATCCACACTTTGGTCTTCCTTCTTCTTGAGTTTCATGAGCTTTGCAAATTGTATTGTGAGACCTTGCCTTAGAGCATTTCTCCCTGGGAGGTAAAGTCCCTAAGAAATTCCCCCAAGTTTCTTTTCCATGATCTCTAAAAATACAGCTAGAAAGAAGCTCTTTGTTCTCTATAGCCAGCAAAAAGCCTTTTTGTTTCTATACCTTACAACCAGAGATGCAATAATAATTTTACCAAGGACACCCAGCAGAGAAGAGCAGTAGCCCAACTCCTCCCAACTCCTCCCAACTCCTCCAAATTCCTCACTTTTCCTTTAAAAGCACCCTACTGTTACCACTCAGGGTCAAATTTTCCTGCCCTGCGAGATGGTGGAAGGAGTTTGTCCTCAGCTAGCTGATAATAAAACCTCTTGCAGTTTACATCAGGTGTGGTTTTCTCTCCAGTCATTGGGGTCCTGGCTAGCTCATCCCGGGACTTGAGCAGAGGCCCAGCTTCAGGGGTCTTACAGTATCTTAGGTATTCTAAATTTCTGGGCTAATATCCACTTATCAGTGAGTGCATATCATGTGTGTTCTTTTGTGATTGGGTTACCTCACTCAAGATGATATCCTTCAGATCCATCCATTTGCCTACCCTGATATAGCTGTCTCCTGTGAGACTATGCCAGTGCCTGGCAAATACAGAAGTAGATGCTCACAGTCATCTATTGGCTTGAACACAGGTTCCCCAATGAAGGAGGAGCTGAAGGGGTCTGCAGCCCTTTAGGAGAAACAACAATATGAACTAACTAGTACCCCCAGAGCTTGTGTCTCTAGCTGCATATATAGTAGAGGATGGCCTAGTAGGCCATCAGTGGGAGGATAGCCCCTTGGATATCCCAAAGATTCTATGCCTCAGTATAGGGGAATGCCAGGGCCAGGAAGTAGGAGTAGGTGGGTTGGGGAGGAGGGGGAGGGAGAGGGTATAGGGGGATTTTTGGAGAGGAAACTAGGAAAGGAGATAATTTGAAATGTAAATGAAGAAAACATCCAATAAAATTTAATCTAAACAAACAAACAAACAAAAAAACGAGGCAGACAAACAGTCTGGGGCTTTCAACCTGGCACAGATCTAAAGGGTAAACTGATGAAAGAAATACAATTAGCTGTGCCTTCTTTTTTTTTTATTATTGGGTATTTATTTCATTTACATTTCCAATGCTATCCCAAAAGTCCCCCACACCCTCCCACACCCACTCCTCCACCTACCCACTCCCACCTCTTGACCCTGGCATTCCCCTGTACTGAGACATATAAAGTCTGCACGACCAATGGGCCTCTCTTTCCACTGATGGCCAACCAGGCCATCTTCTGATACATATGCAGCTAGAGACACGAGCTCTGGGTGTGTGTGTGTGGGGGGGTACTGCTTAGTTCATATTGTTGTTCCACCTATAGGGTTGCAGATCCCCCCAGCTCCCTGGGTACTTCCTCCAGCTCCTCCATTGGGGGCCCTGTGATCCATCCACTAGCTGACTGTGAGCATCCACTTCTGCGTTTGCTAGGCCCCAGTTCCACCTCACACCAGTCAGAATGGCTAAGATCAAAAATTCAGCAGATGCTGGCGAGGATGTGGAGAAAGAGGAACACTCCTCCATTGTTGGTGGGATTGCAAGCTTGTATAACCACTCTGGAAATCAGTCTGGCAGTTCCTCAAAAAATTGAACATAGTACTACCGGAGGATCCTGCAATACCTCTCCTGGGCATATAGCCAGAAGATGTTCCAACCAGTAAGAAGGACACATGCTCCACTATGTTAATAGCAGCCTTATTTATAATAGCCAGAAGCTGGAAAGAACCCAGATGCCCCTCAACAGAGGAATGGATACAGAAAATGTGGTACATCTACACAATGGAGTAGTACTCAGCTATTAAAAAGAATGAATTTATGAAATTCCTAGGCAAATGGATGGACCTGGAGGGCATCATCCTGAGTGAGGTAACTCAATCACAAAAGAACTCACATGATATGTACTCACTGATAAGTAGATATTTGCCTAGAAACGTAGAATACCCAAGATATAAGATACAATTTGCGAAACACATGAAGCTCGGGAAGAACGAAGACCAAGGTGTGGATACTTTGCCCCTTCTTGGAATTGGGAGCAAGGCAGCCATGGAAGGAGCTAAAGAGACAGAGTTTGGAACTGAGACAAAAGGATAGATCATCTAGAGGCTGCCATACCCGGGGATCCATCCCATAACCAGCCTCCAAAAGCTGACACCATTGCATACACTAGCAAGATTTTGCTGAAAGGACCCACATATAGCTCTTGTGAGACTATGCCGGGGCCTAGCTGTGCCTTCTTAACCCCCAACTAACAATAGGTAAACTCAAGGCAATTCATTTGGATCACCATTTTCTCTGCCCACTTTCATAATAGCCTAAGGGACAAAGACTTGACATGACCATTTCTTTGTTCCTTCTCAAGTTTGCCCCTTCATATAGGGTACCCTTTCCCTGTGCTCTGGCTTAATAGTTTCCTTAACTTTTCTTCACATCTCCATTTGGCTCCTTGCCTGGGAAGATGTTCTGTGGGATGTGAACCTAACCTTGGGTCCCCTTATCCAAGGACTAAGATGATCCTTCCATTCTCTGGTAATACTTGGGTAGGCACTAGCTGGTTAACTTCAGTCAGTCCTCATTCTCCTCCATCTAAAAATATGTACTGAGGAGGCAGTCATGCATGCCCTTGTGTGTGTGTGTGTGTGTGTGTGTGTGTGTGTGTGTGTGTGTGTGTATGTATGTATGTATGTATGTATGTATGTACCTGCTCATATGTTCCTGCTTGTTAAGGGTGAGCAAGTTTTGGCATCTGCATAGTAAACTGCTGTGTCTTTGCTTGGAAGGAGAGGATGATTAGAGAAGTTCAAAGAAGACCCTGATTTCTGTCTCAATATTCTTCAAGATATTTGGAAATCTTTTAAAATAGCAGGTGGTCATCTTGTTATTTAAAAAAATCAAAAAAAAAAAAAAAAAAAAGAAATACATGATCTTCCAATATGTTTTTTCCACCCTACAGAAAGGGACAACCCCATGCCTGAATATTTTGTTGAGATCTGCTTTAAACAAGTGTCTTATGTTATTATGATTGGTAGTTACAAATGGAACATATACCATAAATTCCTCACAACTTTAAATTCTTCTCAATTTTGATATAGAATTGCCCATTTTAAGTAACCTTCAGGTGAGAAGATTTTAATACGATAAGAAAATACAACTAACTCATTCCCCATTGTATTTCCTGTATAAAAGTAACTTTACTCTTTCTTTGTAGACGTGGGGGAACCATACTCATTTAGAGTGCATGTGGTTTAATTTTATTTTAGTGGGGAAAAAAGGACTCCAAGAAAATACACACAGCACACAAAGGGGCACATTAGAAAAGATTAACTTGGATTGTTTGGGGCTTCCCCCAAAGCACTAGTACACACAGTCCCTCTTAATCATTCCCCTTTGTTCCTACATGGTAGGTGGAGCCACCTTGCTTGCATTGGAAGTGTGATTACAAAGGCATGAGAAAAAGTTTGTCTAGGTCTCCTGCAGGACTAACTTGGGTCTTTAAGATTGAACATACCTGGCTGTAATTATCATAACACCATCACCCACTGACTCAAACAATCACCTTCATAGTAATACCTTTAGCACTCAGAAAGCTCTGATTACATAAGGCACAAGTGAGAACATGTGGGACAAAGTACCCTTGGGGAACCTCTCAGCTAACTAGTTCATTTCTTAATCCCTCTGTCTTTTGTCAAATCGTTGGGAAACAGTAATAGGAGAAGAATGAGAACAGTTCCTGAAAGATGAATGAGAGCCAGTTGCAACTTACAGTTGCTATGAAGTGACACTGTTATTAATTCTTCTTGCTTTTTACATACAGACAAAACGAATATAGTATTTTCAGGAGTGTGGCATAACATTCTTGCTACCCAGTATATTAATATGGACTTTTAGTGCTGCTCTCTTCAGCCTCTTTTTTATGGTCAATATTTTTCAAATAACATCTATGTCTTGGGAAATGAGCTAGGTGATTTTAATAACAGGAAGTTCACCAAGACATAAAACTGGTGCTGATCAAGACAGAATCTTGTTAGTGGTAGAGGAAAAAGGCTGCCAAGTTCTGTCTGTATTGGTCCATTTTCTTTCCTAAAACAACATAAGATGCTACTATTTTCTACTTGAAATGGATTTGAGGGGAAAGTCTCAGCAATGCAAGGGCTTTGTTAAGTGTTACCTGATGTTAAACATAATGAGATATGTGCTCTGAGACTTTCGTTGTTTCCCTCTGATATATTTTATCTAAATCTTGCGATTTGTGTTTCTGCTAAGGTTCTACATGTTGAAAAACTATCAATCAATTCCAGTTATAGGCTTTGTTTTCATCCAATACCATGTATAGATACCTGCATGCTATATGTAACTGAACAAACACCTGCTGTGGTTTATGAAGACTAGTAGTTTAAGCCTGTGTTCTAAAGAGACTAGAGGTATTTTCTTTTCCTATTATTGTAACATTTAGATGGTTCAGGGTGAAGGTTTTGTCTTTTGTTCTTTCTTCCTTTCTCTCTTTCTCTCTCTTTTCTTTCTTTCTTTCTTCCTTTCTTCCTTCCTTCCTTTCTTTCTTTCTTTCTTTCTTTCTTTCTTTCTTTCTTTCTTTCTTTCTTTCTTTCTTTCTCTCCAATAGTAGACAGAATGGCAACATAAGGTGATGTGGATCAAAGCAACGCTATATTGAGAGAGGGGACCAACTATAAAGTTACAGTGACAATAAAGTATAGATGGAAACCCAGAATGCCCAAGAGGTCCATATGGAGCATGATGAAAAGAGAGGCGTGATACTTGGTTTACTTCATGAGCAAAATGAGGACTACAATTCACAGCTGAACAATGAGAAAAAAGCCAGTGACCCAACTCAGATTTTAAATATAACCACAAGCCTGTGATCCTGCAGGGGAAAGAACACTGTTTTAAATGAAACTTTCTAGGACTAGGTGGATAACATTCTTCACGGGGAGGAGGCAAAAATTTCCAAGTACCTGATGCTGTGGTTGGAATAAGTGTTTGCCCAAAGACTGTTTGGCTTGGTCATCAGCCAAGACACTACTGAGAGGCAGTGGGAATTTAGTTGGTAGATCCTAGTGGGCGGACATTAAGTCACTGGAGGCATGCTTTTAAGAGATATTGTGACTCCCAGTCATCCCATCCACTCTTTGCTCCGTGGCTGCCACGAGACAAGCAACATCCCTTGAGACACAGCCTTCCTCTGATGTGTTGCTTTATCACAGGCTCCAAAACACTGCAGCCAACTGACCGCAGACTCACACATCCACAATTGAGCACTAAAATTAACTTTTCTGTAACTTGATTGCCTTGGGCATTTTTTTATAGGAAGAAAAAGCTGATTAACACATATGGAATCCTTCAACACACATCCAGAAATGCACATGCAGAGTCTTGAGCAATTACCCTGTCCCACTAATTAGGAATCGGCTACCAGAAACCCAGCCAAAATTCCTTAATAGTTAAAAGGCAAAGTGGTTCTAAAGTTATAACCAGACCAGCTCTCCATCAAATTGCGAATATGAGGAGGTACTCTTTAATATATCAAAATGAAAGTAGTTTCATCATTGAAAAAATCAGAAATGTGTCAATTCAAAGGCTTGTATGATATTTTAGGATTACAAAAGTAACAAGAACTAACCAGTACCCCCAGAGCTCGTGTCTCTATCTGGATATGTAGCAGAAGATGGCCTAGTCGGCCATCATTGGGAAGAGAGGCCCCTTGGTCTTGCAAACTTTATATGCCCCAGTACAGGGGAATACCGGGGCCAAGAAGTGGGAGTGGGTGAGTAGGGGAGCAGGGCAGGGAGAGGGTATAGGGAACTTTCGGGATGGCATTTGAAATGTAAATAAATAAAATATCTAATAAAAAATAAAATAAAATTAACAAAAGTTTCTTAGCTTTTCAAACTATCCCTAGGTGTGAGTTTAGTGTCTGTCTTGAGAATCCGAAGAGACGGATCGTAAAGTACAAGCACTTGTTTGGTCTTCCCTTTGTGCATGGAATACCTGGTGAATCAAGGAAAGAGAGAAAATTCCAACCTGAAGATGCTGTCTGCTTGTTCACTGTGCTTTTCTCATTTCAGTTGTGTATCTTCTTTTCATTGATTATCTGAGGGTTTTTTTCCATCCATGAAAGATCAAAGCAAACCATGATCTTCCCAGGGTACCCTCCTCATCTCTATTGCCAGCTATGTATTTTAGAAATCCATACACTTACTTACTTTCTTTCTTTCTTTCTTTCTTTCTTTCTTTCTTTCTTTCTTTCTTTCTTTCTCTCTCTCTCTCTCTCTCTCTCTCTCTCTCTCTCTCTCTCTCTCCCTCCCTCCCTCCCTCCCTCCCTCCCTCCCTCTCTCTCTCTCTCTCTCTCTCTTTCTTTCTTTCTTTCTTTCTTTCTTTCTTTCTTTCTTTCTTTCTTTCTTTCTTTCCTCCCCTCCTCTTCCTCTTTCTAGTTGTATTCATTAAAATTGTTAATATTCTTCTGGCCAATATAAACATATTTTCTTTTCTAAAAGATTAAAGAATTTTTACTATTAATAGTAACTACTACATCTGTATTCTGTCAAGGCTTGGCCTAGGAAAGCAAGTCACTAAGTTTCTTCAAATTTGGTCCAGGACAGGACAGGTGGCAGATAAAGGGGAATCTAAGTTCCCTAATCACAATGCCATATTTGCTGTAGTTGGGGGTGATAGAACTATCAATAAAACAATCTGTCACTCAGAAAGCATTCAGAATTCCAAAGAAATACACTGTGTTTCTGAGAGTACAGAGAATTACATAGATCAGAATATTTGCTTTTAAAAGTAAAGAGTACTCTGTGGTTCAAGTTGACTTATGTCTAAGTATCCATCAGAAATGTACATGTTCAAGAAGATGTACAAAACAATCCTTCCTGGCAAAGAAGAGCAGAGGAATTTCTAACCCAACCCAGTAAGAATGTGTTTGCATTTAAATTAAAAACAATAACATAAATCTTTGAAAGTCTTGCTTCCCATTGTAATTCCCATCAAAAGGAAGGATTATATCATAATATATTTAAAAGCTTGCCCTCTTTCCCACAACAGTTTTGAATATATTATAGCATAATCCTTCTTTTCTACAAGAATTAGAACAGAGAAACTTGAGACTTTTAAGGATTTATTTTATTTTTAGGTACATCACGAGTGCATCTTTATGTGCAGGGAGGAGTCAGGAGGGGTTAAGAGGGTATGTGAATGTAAGTTCAGGTACCTTAGGAGGCCAAAATACACCGTTCTGCCCTCTGGAGCTGGCAGTTGCAAGCTGCCTTTTGTATGTGCTAGAAACTGAATTCAGGTCTTCTATAATCAAAAATATATACTCTGAGCCATCTCTCCAGCCCGTTAAGAGAGTTTCTCAATTAAAAAGCCAGGGAAAGGGATCTAACAAATATGTTTTCCTGGATGAATATCAGTATTGTATTATAAAATAGTAAAATATTTCAGGTATTCTCATAGATGATGCTGGAATTCTAGAGAACAGAGAGGCTCTTCAAAGAAGCATATCTTTACTGTTCTCCTTCTTCATCTTGCTGCATTTGAAATGGTGACAGTAATGTGCTCCCATTTTCCCGGGGCTTTACGTTACCTTATCCATGCTGATCTTCAGGCAGAAGTGTAAGACGTTGAGAAGAATGTCAGAGACTCAAGCAATTTTTCTTATTAAGTAGAAGCCAGGGCCCTGTGGAGTTCTGGTGGTTAAAGTGATTTATTGGAAACACCACAGCAGACTTGGCAGAGGTAGGCATAAGACCCAACAATGCTCCTCTCATTGACCCATCGGGAGCCCTACCCCCTCCCATAACAAAGAATCCCTGAGGAGTTTACTTCTCATTTCACATGCAATTATCCTTGGGAAATTTCCAGACATAAAATTGCTCCAACTCACTGAGTCCTCATGATGCCCTCACAGAGAATGGGTAGCTCTCCTTATCAAGCATGCAGGTGACCTGGAAGTCCACATTCTTCTCAAGGGAAACTTTAGCATCCTATCATTTCCTCAGGGAAAATTTTCAAGTAGTCATTAAGATGAGAGTGGATATCCTTGTTCAAGGATCTGTATATACATTTCTTTGGAAGGATGCTATGAGAATGTTAAGGAGAAAAGCACAGGTCTTGAGTGGGTTAAATAAAACTTGATCCCTTTAGTCTTCCTATGAAAACATGTCAACCTATGATTTATCTTAGCCATCATACCTGGATTTTAGCTACCCTTTTCTATTAGGAAATTGACTTTCTTTGAGAATCTACTTAAATGAAAGATTGTGTATACTTGTGGGCTATCTGAAAGACCTTAGCCTATGGCTAGTGGGATGCTTATTCATCTCCATGGACAACATCCAATGTTGTATGGTCACAGACAAAGCATGTCACTTCTCATACAGAAGTCTAAACTGGCCTCAATATTTTTCTTCTTATAGTTAAAGCTTAATTATTTTTCACATTAACCGACAAAACAAATAAAATGAAGTACTGAATAGAAATCGGGCCTATGGGTCTTTGGAAGTTGAACAAAAGCTTTCCTTTTTCACCTTTTCAAGTTGGACTTTGCGACTTGAGAATTTGCAATTATACTGTAGTATGTATCCAATTAAGTGCAGCGTAGCCAACTAAGTAGGTTTTCCACTTCTCCCATGCAAAATTACTTATCTGCAACATGTACTCTCTTTTGAAAATTTGAGAGATGATGCAGATAGGAAGGACTTTGTCACTTGAGAACATCCCTATTTGCACACTTTCTAAAATACACAAAGTACAAGGTAAAAGCCCAACTCTCAACAGAGCCTAGGATCCCATAGAAAGGGATAGTAGTCTAAAGGAGAGAACAACTGCCTGAGAGTGGAAGAAAAGGATTGTTCTATCTTGCCTCTTCCTCTGACCAAATGGACTTCAACCAAAGCTGGGGAAAACCACTGCTTTTGGAGCAGCTTCACCTCTATGTAACAGAGAAAGCGGGCTGAATGATTTGGAGAATTTCACCCAGAAGAAGAGGCAGTGTGTTCCTGTGTGGTTTAGAGGCACATGTATACTGTACATGCATTTAGAGACCCAAGGTTCATGTCAGATCATCCCAGATTTCTCTACCACTGTATTCACTGAGGTAGGGTCTCTTAAGCAAACACAGAACTCATCTCTATGTCTCTTGTTCTGAAGATCCCTGTCTCTGTCTTCTAGAGCTGGAACTGCAAGGTGGAACTCATTCTCCCACCCCACATTTACACGGGTTCTGAGGATCCAATGGCTTTTCCAGCTGAGCCATCTCCCCTGAACCAGTTACACACTTCGTTAAACAGAACTGCATTCAGAGAAGGTATCTCTCCCTTCCTCTGATTCTGCTTACTTTCCCTGCCTTCTTTCTCTTAGGTAGGTCTGCAAGGTTCATAAAACCTTCTATGAGCACGAGTCACCAACGTATGAAGGAAGAGCTGAAAATGAAAACTATTGATTTCTGTCTGGTAGCTGAGTTTAATTCTGTCTTTGAAGAAGGCCATTTCCTGTGAACAGCAGAAAAATACTTAACTTAAATTTCTTCTCCAATATTACACCTTCAAGGGTTAAAAATGAAATAGGTACTTCTAAATTTCTCTATTCCCAGATGGTAAGGAAATTACAAGATAGCCCAGATTTAACAACTTTAATACCGAATCATTCATTCAATAAATTATTTTTTTGTTATCTTGACGGACATTAATAGCTCCAAAAGACCCAGCTAAATTATTTAATACTAGAAACAACAAATTCAACTCTACATAATCATTGATCTTTAGCAGTCATATTAAATGTAGTGAACTTAACAAAACCTAAACAACTCCTCCTGTTTACAGCTTAACCCAGTTATTTTAACAATCACAACCCAAAGATGTCCTTAAGATTTTGTCTCTGACAATGAATCGCAGCAGACAGGAATAAAAGCTGACATCCCAAGTTTAACTAGAGAACTCTCCAGACTTAGGCAGCGGCCGGTGTAATCCATCCTGAAGGCAGGAAGCAAATGAAATGTCTCGTCAGCTCCTAAGCCTTAATGCATTTTACCTTAAACATTTACATTAACAGATGGTCCCCAGCAGTGCTATAAACTCACTTCTGAGTTCATTTCTATGTCACTTTCAACCTCATTTATCAGGATCTGTGCAGTAGGAAAAAAAAAAAAAAAAAGCCACAAGGGGTTTAAACCAGAACAGTAAGGAGAAGGCACAGACTCCAGGAAGCAATTGGTGTCACCTACAAACATGTGATTGACCTTAGTTTAAAAAAAAATAAATCAATATAAGAATTAATGACAGGAGAAAGACAAGGATAAGAAGCATCGTGACCTACTGGAAGATGCTGCTAGAGCCCTGACCATCATCCTGGAGCCTCCTTGGCACCCTTGTCCACCCCATTTTTTTTTAACTTATGAGGTACAAGATATCAAAGGATTTTGATCAATGCCAACAAGGGATAACCTTAATAAACAGATTTGGAACAGGAGGGAGTGAGGAGATCACCTTCTATATACAGGAAGCTCTCAAGGCAGCTGGCTACATAAATTACATACCAGCCCTTTAGTTTCACACCCACTAACATACCATTGGTGGACTGCTGAATTTTAATTTTTTAAAGTTATGTTTTTAAATGCTTGCATAGAGGATTGGAGTTCTGCTTTCTTTCGAGGTACAATGCAATGGATGTGAACACGTGTACCAGTTCATGTAAACAACCCCACTATTAGCAGGTAAAATGGTAGATTTGTATCACTTCCCAGAGTCTCCCCAGATAGTAATTTGGGAATTGCTATAGTCTTATCACATAGAACTTAGCTCTGAAAGTTAAAATTCCCCCATTAAAGAGGAAGTCTGTAAGGTTGGTTATATAATACCCCTAATGCCTGTTCCCACACAGTCCTGCGTGCTTACCTGTTTCCACCTCCAAGCCTCGAAACATTTTCCACTTATATAATGTCCCATAGAGATCTTAAAGAAATACCCTTTAATAACAAATAGCATATTACTATCTACTTTTATTATTTTTTTATTCTAGATAGGTTTAAGTTATAACATTTCCCCTTCCCTCTTTATAAACTGGGAAGAACAACCATTTTGGTATTGTTGTTTGCGTTTGTTTTCCAGTGTATCCACAATGTTCTACCCTTCCTAACACTCATGTACACAAATGCTGGATAAAAAGGAAAAGGAAAAGGAAAAGGAAAAAAGACAACGCCAGCATACTCTTTCAAGTGTACAATAGCCTGGGAGGGTGCCAGGAGCATTACAGGAGCTCAATACACACTCCCTCTACCCTCACATGCATTTCTAGGGCTCCATTTTCAATATAGTGTTTTTACAACACTTTGTTCCTGACAAAGTAAAAAAAAAAAAAAAAATACAAAATAAAATAAAAACAAAACAAACCATTGCCTCTGGTAGACATCACTCCCTTGTGTGTTTCCCATCAAGACTTATGGATCAGAGCTTCAAACTAATAGCTTTAGTAAAATCAGATAAAACTCCTTCAGCCTGCCAATCATCCCAACCAAGTGACTGGATTGGGACGGTAGTACTGCAGCAGACCCATGGAGCTGAAGGCATAAACATCTTGGCCTCGGGAGCAGCACACTTAGATCTGGGACCACCTCTCGTCCTGTGCCACTGATGGAAAATAAATGGGAATTTGTCAACTTTTGTTTGGGGATGCTTCCCTGAAGCATGTCATCATCCATTTAAAAATGAAAGAGGCAGGGAAAAACCACTCTGTCAATGTCTCTGTTCTCTCCCGTCTCATGAATGCAAATGGCACTTATGTAGTATGACAGTCTGTAGTCTCCCTAGAAGAAATACTCATCTATCTGAGACTGGGATTCACCAACAGAGCCCATCCTAAAGTATATCTGACCTCTACAGCACTAGAAAACTAGGTAAACTTGAATTCTTAAGTAGGTTTTTGAGAAGTAGATTTATATTACCTGTTTGAAGTGGCATGAGTATTAAATTGGTTCAGCCTGGTTACCTGGTTATCACCTGGAAATTATTTTAGCTTAGCTTAACAAGATTTCCTATGTCTTTGGCAGAAGAGAAATGAATAGTGAGGTAGGTAAAAGACTCAGTATGTAGGCAAGCCTTTTAAGAATGCTAAGAATTGTTCCAACTATTGTCCTTTGGACAAATTGTCTGTCTTTACTAGATGGATTATTATGGGTGGAAGCAACTCAAACAAGGGCTACCCCATTACTCTTTAATTTCTAAATTCTGTAAAGTTTTTCTCAAGCCTGAGTACTACAAACTTAGAACTTTTGATGTCTTAATACAGAGATCTTCTAGCTCATAGGCTGTTCCTACCAAAGATGGTACTGAACACACACATACACACACACACACACACACACACACACAATCACATACACATGTGTACGCAACACATACTTACACATACATATACATACAAAACACTTGCATATAAACAAATACACACTCAAGTGTATGTGAACATTTATATACCCACCCAGAGACATACATACTTGCATACATATACACATTTGCATATACCTACATACAGGGATACACACAGAGACAAAAACCTATGAATTCACACACATACATTCACACACACCTGCATACACATTCATGCATGCAATCGCATACACAAGATTTTGGAAAATAAAAGAGTTTCCGTCATTGTTTAAGACATAAGAATAAAGCCAGTACCTTAAAATATGCATATATGTGATGATGTCTATATAGGAAAGGTCTCGGGCAGGAGAAATGGCTCAACTACCAGAAGCTCCTATTGCTTTTGCAGAGGACCCAAATTCAGTTCCCCAAACCACAGTTGGTAGCTCCCAACCTCCCAACCACAGTAACTCCAGCTCCAGGACATTGGGAGTTCTAGTCTGGGCTTTGTAGATACCTGCCCTTCCATCTACACACAATACACACATAGACATGTAATTTAAAAAGACAAAACTCTAAAATATCAGTTGAACACTGCTGTCAAATATGTTTATTAAACACATAGATTTTAATGTATATATAAATGGTCTCCACTTCCTAAAATGTAAGGGATGTGTAAACATACATACATACATGTATGTGTCTGTTTTATATGGATATATAGATCTATTTATAAATAACTTGGAACATATTTATGCCTATGTATAAAGATTATACTTGTACATATACATGTACATACACTATACATATATACATGTAGATACATATGCAACATAAAAGCCTTAGTCCTTTATGAGGGAGCTGGTAGTGTCTTTGGACTCTTGCCCACAGGAAGACAATACTGGTCCACCTGAGATAATACATTTGTATCAGACCCTAACACTAGAAAGATCTTATCTTCTAGCCAGACTAACAAGAGGGCACAGAGACAGTATCCAAATTAACAAAATCAGGAATGAAAATGGAGATATAACAACAGAAACCAAGGAAATTAAAAAGAATAATCAGATCCTACTACAAAAGTCTACACTCAAGAAAACTAGAAAACCTGGATGAAATGGATGATTTTCTAGACAGTTACCAGGTACCAAAGTTAAATCAGGATCATATAAACCATCTAAATGGTCCCCTAACCCCAAAGGAAATAGATGCAGTTATTTAAAGTCTCCCAACCAAAAAGAGCCCAGGGTCAGATGGTTTTAGAATTTTGCAAAATTCTAGAAGACCTTCAAAGAAGATCTTATACTAATACTCTTCAAACTATTCCAAAAAATAGAAACAGAAAGAACACTACTCAATTCTTTCTATGAAGCCACAGTTGCACTAGTACCTAAACCACAAAAAGACACAACAAAGAAAAAGAACTACAGACCAATTTCCCTTATGAATATCGATGTAAAAACACTCAATAAAATTCTCTCAAACTGAATCCAAGAGCACATCAAAACAATCATCCACCATGATCAAGTAGGCTTCATCCCAGGGATTCAGGGATAGTTCAATATATGGAAATCCATCAATGTAATCCAATATATAAACAAACTCAAAGAAAAAGACCACATAATCATCTCATTAGATGTTTTCAATTCCTTTTATCTAACCCAGTGCCTAGGAGAGAACAAGAATTCTTAAGCCAACATCATATAAATAGAGTCTGAAGTCAGTAGACTCTCTCTTTCAATACACACATTTACACTTGCTAACTTCTGCATTTCCAAACCTCTAATTTACCGTCTACAAGATAAGGAATCTAATGGTACTCACAACACCACAGACTGCTCTGAAGAGATAATGAGCAATGATTCCAAATTGATTCAAATTATCAATTGATTGAAATTGTTTCAAAATATTGAGCAAGGCCTGTCCTCACTAACTATTACAAAGACTTTTGACTGCTCTATGGCTCAGGAAGTAAACTTGAAAAGCAGAGATTTAAAACACAAAGGTGATACAAAAGGGGAAAAAAGTAAGCCACTGATTTCTAGGGAGGATATTTCCTTTTGGTTCTAACACAATATTGCACTTAGGTTACTAGCTGCTCACTGGTTAGGAGAACCTGGCTGTGGTTAGAGACCTTTCTAGAACAAAAGACTGAAGACAAGAGCTATGACAACTCTGTTGAGGCTGAGCAGCACAGGTACATAGCATGAACCTGCTTAGGGAGCCTATGGTCCAAATTGGCCTGTGGCTTCTTTTTTCATTCATTAACCACTTGAGAGATCTCGAATTTGAAACAAAAACTGTCATGGTGTAATGAAAGAAGACAAGAAAGAGATCTCTGAAATGTGGGCGAACACAGGAAGAATGACCCCTATGAGATAGCAAGAAGTCTTGAGAGACTGGGAGCAGGGAAGGAATTGGGAGAAGTTGCCCTCCAGCCTTGAATAGACTCCAGGGAAAAACTGGAGTGTGGGAATCAAAATATTCGAATGTGGACATAGAGCAATTTCCTTTATCCTCTGATCTTTGTTCATAGCTGATGCAAACTATCATTGTTTGCAGTAGTCTCTCTTAAATTAAAACCCTTCCTGAAGTAGATTTTATTTGTCTTAAGACAGTGTATTTTACCTGGTAAAAGTAGTTTGGAGGAAATAGTTTATTTACAACTCTTTCACCTCTTAATAGCATTTTTCAATTCTGCAATATGTCTGCTTCTCCCACATGGTTCTCCTGGGGCAAAAGATCAAACTGACTTCATTGATAAGATGGGGAGGGTCAAGCATATTAAAGGCTGAGCCTCAGGAGAGCCTAGGGCTCCCACCTGCCTATTTCAGCTTTTCCTCCAAATTAAACCACAATCCTCTTTTAGTAACTATTTCCAGGTCTCCCAGTTATCATTCCCTGCAGGCTGATTAGGAAAAGCACTCTGTTTATATCCTGTGGCTTAATCCAATGCAATGCCACTTGGATTGCAATACACTAACCACTCCTTTTCAGGGAATAGTGGCTCCGGTTCACTTTTTTTCTCTTTCTATGCATGCACTGTTATGTCTTGGTACTTTTTTCAAAGACTAAACCAGGCAGAGTATGTATGTCCATCTATTATTACTACAATGTCCCTGAGCAAAATATTGAAAGAAGAAATAAGTGATACTGAGTAGTGCCATGTATGTTGACCTGTGTGTATGTCTCTCTCTCTCTCTCTCTCTGTGTGTGTGTGTGTGTGTGTGTATTATGTGGATTTAAATTCGCCATTGCACTGCTATTTCAGTGATATATTAAATTTCATATTAACTTACTGCTCTATTATATACCAAAGAATATGTTGCTGATTGATGTAAATATCCTTTTGTTTGAGAAAAACTTGATTCCAGTAGCATGTATAAGTTTATGCTTCTAGTTACTGATGTATAGGTGAGAGGATTTTTTTTTAAATCTAAATATACTACTTTTTTCCTCTGGTTTTGTTTTGTTTTTGTCTGTTTTTTTTTTTTAGTCTAAATCTTCATAATCACATTACTTAATTCATAATAATCTAGAGTCTAATCTATTCTATTTTCTTGACTTAAAAAAAGCTGACTATTAGCTCAGCTAAAATATTAATTTATCCAAAGTTGTCTTCACAGTAAGAGAAAATGGCAATGAATAAAGGTACCAGCAATTAGAAAATTGATGGAAAGATAAAGATACTTGCTCTTTAGTAGCAGAGTGGCCTGCCTAAGAAACAGGCCGATGCTGGCTTGCTTTTGCCAAATAAAGAGCACTGACTCAAGGGCAAACACAAAACGCCATGCATTATAAATATGTGACAGGAAAACAGTGTGATCCTTTTTCATCATGTCCTAGCATCCCTACAAGAATCATGAACTAATGGGATGTTACAGCTAGAAGGGGTCTTATAGATCATCTGGTGCCATCCCTTCCCTTATAGGTGTAGTTACAGAGGGCAGTTGTCTGCTGAACTTGGAGCAGTGCTACAAAAGCAAATCAGATTCCTTAAGTATTTCCAAGAATGGTCATTCATCTGTTAGAAATATATGTGTAGGTGTAAGTAAAATTATGTCCAAGGGGGGTTTTAATCCAACACGGCTCTATATTACATAGCAGGGACAAACATTAACAATCGAGGCCAAGTTGCTACTGTATTCAATGAAGTGAATAATACCCTATTTTACCACCTCTTGCTTCTTGCTTTCCCACTTGCTCAGAAAAATGTATGTGCTGAGATATGCTTCATCTTATTTCATCTTTCATACCTGGATTAGTTAAAACACAATGGTTTAGGCAACATTTTTTTTTTTTCACTAGGGATCTGGAAAGTGTGACGGGCAAGTCAAATGGACTCTTAATCATATATGTCATCAGGCAGAATATGTCATGGAAGGAGACCTCTGCCACTGGTGGAGTAGGAGAAAGTATGGAATCTGCCACTATAGATTAGCTGTCAGATGTCTGACCCTCCCAGTGGTTAGCATGCTCATACTTCATTCTGTCTTGAAAGCTACTTTGACCACAAGCTTACCTTGAGTCATCATAGCTCTGACAAAAAAGACCTTTATGGCTGGGTGACTTCAAGGACCTTTAACATCTGATTATATCCTGAGAGTTTCTGATCCTAAAAGCAGCAACAGAAATCCTGGGCAGTTTTTCTAGTTTCCTTCTGAATAAAACACATCTGAAGGGAAAATATTTTACCCTAATTATCTTGCCATTTCAACTTGTGCAATAACCGGCTTTATTTTCTGAAAGTTTTATTGGAAGGTCTACATATATCTCCATATATGTCAAGACAACCCTCTGAAGATAGCATCCTTGGCTATAAAATAATTCAAATTAAAGAGAAAGCTTTTCCTAGCCTTGCTATCTCCAAGCCAGACAGCTGAACTCTGACAAGTATCATTCTTTTGCCGGAATCTGCACAGATATAGCACAATCTTACCATATCATAGAGTAAATCCATATAAATTTCATAGTTTATGCCCTATCTGGCTATAGAAACTTGACTCATAACTTTATAGATTATAGCAGGCTAACTTGTAGCAAAATTGACAAATCTCGAATTCTGGTGCATAGATTTTTAGTTTCATTTTCAACTTATGACTTTTATTGTCTTTCTATATGGCTATAAAAGATTAACATTTTAATTGTTTTTTAAAGTGTGTGTGTGTGGCATGTGTGGTGTGTGTGTGTGAGTACCTGTGAACATATATGTGTAACAGTGATTATACCAAGCACTATTTTTGAATAGATTCAAGTGAAACAGGAACCTAATGAATATCTTGGACAAATGGCATTAATGAGCATGGTATTTTACACTCCTGAGAGTAAGGGGATTATGAATTTAATGATATAAAAATTCAGGATATAGGGGGGGGATCACCTCCTAGATTCATTAAAAATTCCAGAATGGCTACCCACCCCAACTGCATACCCATGTGTCAGGTTATGTGGTTCACAGGACTTATACAACATTCTTCGCTTTCTGTTTAGTGGTCCTCTGAGAAGAATTTGTCCTCTAGGTTTTTAGGAATGTAATTTTTTTATCCTGGCAGATGGAAAATATATCCTTGACCCCAAGAAGAAACTTCTGTCTACAAATTAAAGATAAATAAAAGAAGACAATGCCAGACCTATTTTAGATATTGAATGATTTTATTTCGGATCTTAATCTATTTCTTTGATGATAACTAGTAAAGTGAAACACAAGAAGGAAATTATTCATGAAGGAAAACAGCAAAAGTTGACCTCTTGAGGAGCAGGGAGGCTCAGCTTTTAAATACTGTACACCACACAATATGTTATATGTGAGTGGGGATTGGATACAATGTTCTCTGCTTCCCGGCAGGCACAGTCATACAGTCATAGTTACTATCTATGCTGGATTTCAGCAAACACTATGAGGTAGGCATGTTAATATTTGTTTCCCAGTATATATGTGTGTGTGTGTGTGTGTGTGTGTTAGATGGCCCCCTCTTATTCCAGCTTCTGAGATCCATGTGCCTGTGTGTCCTTCTCTTTCCTTAAATGTATACTTAACTGACTGACACATTTTGAAAGGATGGAGAAAATGCAGAAGCACTGGGAAACCACTTTAAGTTTAGTTTGAACAGTGATTTATGCTTGGCTGCCTCCTCTGTTTATTCTTTATTCTCTTGATCTCTGAAAGAGGACAATATTTGTCAAAGGAAGTTTCTCTAAAGAGAGGAAGGATCAAGTGCAAGGGACTGTGTCTCTGGTCAAAAGTCAGCTATAGCCAAAGTTCTGGCATCAGCCATAGAAGCAAGCTTGGAAGTATGTCTATTCTGTTAAACAAAGAACTACATCCGAAGTCTCCTTGCTATTAACTTGACAGAGCTATGCTTTCTCTGGATTTCTAACCCACAGAGGGTGAGACACCGAATGTATTCTTATTGTTTAAGGTGTCAAATTAGAAAGAAATTAGTTATTAGAAAAGATAACTAATGCAATAGCATTTCCTCATCCCTATTCAATAACCTAGGAAGCCAGTCCACAAGAGAAGGAAAATCAAAGAATTGGGACTGAAGAATCCAGGGATAGATCTGGCAAGAGAGAAACCACGAAAACTTTTCTCTACTGCTCCTCTTCCCATCAGATAATACTCTAAGCCATTTGACATTCTCATCAAATGGCTGCTGGAGGTGCTTGGTGGAAGCAGGGGCCCCGCTTAAAAGGGCTCTGTACACCAAGTGTCCATATTGATCCTGTCTCTGCTAACACTTCAATATCTCAGTTTGGCAGAGAGCCCGTGGCATCTGATCTGCCATTTTCCCTTTTCCTTATAAATTAGTTAAGGTCTGAGAAGGACGTCTACCTCATTTTCCTGTCCTGAATTTCCCTCTGTCTTATACATTGAGGGTCAAGAATGTCTCCCTGTAAAGGTGCCTGAAATAGATGCTGCAGCCTTACCCCACTTTGCAACTCAATCTGGATGGAACGCCATGAAACAGCATGCAGTTGGCATCAACTGATGCTTGAGCATTGCAGGGAGAAAAATGAAAAATATGTTTTGGCAGGGACTTAGACAGAAAGGAGGATTTAATTAAAGATCTGAAACATACACCGTTGGAACCAATTAATAATCAAGGAATCAAAAGTGGAAGGACAGTATTACCAAGAGCCTGCCAAGTCCAAGTTTGAGGGCAGAAGAAATCCCAACCCCATTCTTTGGAAGCACTGACGTATAAGACACACTTACTGTGTGTCTTCCTAAGTAGTAGCTATCCATCACCAAGGTTGACTGTCCCAAGAAGCTTGCAGCCTAATTGGAGAATCATGAGATCCAATCCATGATTGGAAAAGTGTCAAACTGTACTGCAATAATGAGGGCATCAAAGCTCAAGCTTCAGTTTGGGCACAGTGGCTCCCTGCTATCAACTTAGTACTTAGAAGGCTGAGAGAAGAGGGTTGGGTGTTGGAGCCCATGCTATGTTGAATGGGCTGCATACCAAGACTTAAGCAAATAGACAAAAATTCAAGATCTGGATTAGCATCACCTGATCGTACCTAGTACTGATATAAGTATGTTATCTGTCTTCAACAAGGTACTGATTTCATGCTAGAACAAAATCTGCTGGCCTGGCCAATTAAAATGGAGATGTTTTAAAGGCACAGCCCTGAATAGGAGAGTGGAAAGAGATATGTACTGCTAACAAAGCAAACTTGTAAAGGAACTTCGGCTCTGAAATATCTGTCTTTCAGTCCTTTTGACAGGATGTGTCATTATAAAGTGGTATCAGATTGTGAAATACAAATTAATAAACTACTAAAAGTAGCTTCCTTGCAACAGGAAGGAAACTGTCTACTACAGATTACAAATTTGTGCACCTAATGATGGAATGACAGAGGCTTGGAATGTGCCCAGAGGGGACCTAACCTTATTCAAGCAGTCTCAGACCAAGTAGAAATCAATGCAGGGTTTTTCTGCCACCTGGTTGTTTTGTTTCCACTCAAGCAAAACAAGGAGCTTATCTCTCTCACAGATCAGCATATGAGCTATGCCTGGGATGTGTTTTCCTGTCAGTCTCATAAACACAACAAGATATGCCACAAGCAGTGGGAGAGGAGCCATGTTTCGGTTCATGGATTACAGACTGCAACATCCATCAGCATCAAAACAAACAGCTTTGAGCCACTGTCCTTGGAGGAGCCTAGTCTAACAGACTGAAGGAATGTGACAAAGAAAACCCAGATAACCAAAGTTGGCTCAAGTTCTCTTCCAGAAAAATATAGTCAAATATTGTGGAGAGGACCTGAGATGCAAAGGAGATGTCTCCTCCTTTCCTAATGGGGCAGAAGTGAGGAAGTTTGATAGACTTTTCTGTAGTGTCAGGAATGCACACAGGCAGCAAAATTGGTGGTTAGTGCTTGGTATGTCTGCCAAACTCTAGACAAAGCACACCTGTCAAACTTTAACTATTGATCCCTGCTGGAATTAATCTTATTATTCATTATTAATCTGACAAATATAAAGGTTATAATGCACTATTTATATTTATTGGGCTAATTAGAAATATTTGTCTCCTTGATAATTGATTTTGAGAATTTGATAATTGCATTTTTTGAAGGACATAACACACATTCTTCTTCCTAAAGGTGAGATGACCACTCCAAAACATTTTCAATGAATATGAAAGATCACATATTTAGTTACTGATTTGAACTTGCATGTCTCCTGCCCTTTCTGGTCTATTAATTTATTTAGTCTTACATATTACATTCAGTCAATTATTGCATAATTGCTATAAGAAAATATTTTAAATACTTTGAACACTGGCTCACTCACTAAGCATTATTTTGACCAAGATATTAGATGGAACTTATTATTGAATATATACTCTTCTGAGTATATACTATAGAAATGTAATCATGCTAAGAAAGGCTTTTTAAAATAAACTTCAATACCTCTTTTATTTTAATACTTTATAATTTTTATTTATTTTATTTTGTGGGCCCTTACAAGCTTGCCAAAGCATTTATGTGGAGGTCAGAGGACAGCTTGGAGAAACTGGTTCACTCCTTCCAACTGTATATGTTTCAGAGATTAAAACCTGGTCTTCCCTCCTAAGCAAGCTGACCAGCTCCAAGAGCTCTCCTGTGATGAGTGGTTAGAAGTCAGATTGCTCTCCAGGGACACACAGAACTGGGATTTGAGCATATGTTATCTTCCTGAAGAAAATACTCTCTTAACACTTTACAATACCATATTATAAAAGCATGATATTTGATACACCGAGAGAGAGAGAGAGAGAGAGAGAGAGAGAGAGAGAGAGAGCATCAGTCATGATGTGCACATAGAAAGAAATGGGTATAAATATAGCACTTCCATATAGTTCCAACTTAGCTATTAAAGGACAGTGGGGAATACTTGCCAAGAGATGGATCCCAAAAGAAAGACTGTTGTTAACATTCTATGTTACAATTACATCACCCACTTCTTTAAGGACCCAAACCAACTAACACTGGTTTTGGTAACCTCTATCACACAGATAAACTACACCTCCCACTTCAGCATTGATTTAATTCACACTCGGCAGGAAGAAAAAGCTGATTTAATCTGCAATTTTCTTACATTGGCCAATGAAATGTCTGTGAGAAGAATACATGCTGATTCGTCTCTGAGATTTATATCCGGAGCAAGTTCCTACGGGAACTAGTTAATAGCACGTCTATATTCTGTGCTTTCTGAAAATCCATCTGTAAGTTAACTCTTGGGATCCCTAAGCTGTTTATACTGTCCTGAATGTGTCCAGAAAGAAGAATCAAATACATTAATTGTAGGCAATATAGCTATTGGCTTAGAACACAATATAAAGACAATTTTGGTGGGATGCCAAGCATACTGACTACAGGAAACACAGCTGGGGAAGGGTAGTCAGAATACAAGGCTTGATCATCTTAGCCATACGACTGTCAAAGGTACAAACTCTCCAATGCTGTGAAATTGAGCATTTGTCTAGATAAATAAGAATGTATATATTGGCTTACTGACAAATTTGTTAGGCTCTGCCCAACAACTACCCAGCAACAACTTTCATTTCTGCCAGCCTGGTATAAGCAAGGAGCCAGGCTTATAAGAATACTGCTTGTTATTACACACAGACACTCTCCCATCTCCTATTCTCCCCACTCCTTTCTCCACATGTTCCCAGCCAGCCTCTCTTCTCTTCTTCTCCCTTCCTGTCCTTTGCCCCTTTCTTTCTCTGTCTCTACCTTTTTTCCAGGTCCCCTTCCGTTTCCCCAGTAAACTTCCTTTTGGGCTAGGCTTGTAGCATGGCGATGATTCCCTGGGAGAACAGCTTGGCTAGCCTGCTGAGGTCCTCCCTTCTGCCACATTATACCACTATTATACAAAACACAACAGTATGCATACATGGTCCCCTTGGTTCTCATAACTACCCTATAAGACAAACCTAATTATCAGCTAACTCAGATTAGTTGGTACACTCAAGTTTACAAGGTTATGTTCTAGAAATGAGATTTATTTTTGTCATTCAACTTCAAAAATATTATATTCATTCCATTATGTTATGCCATAGTATGTTTTATTCTAATTCAAATTTAGCCTTAGGTTGAAACTCAGAGGTTTGTGACTTGCTGGTCGTGTAAACAACAGCAATAGAAATAATGTAAATGTCACCTGCTCTAAGTACTCTACTCTGTAAACACAACATGGAAGCTTCTAGGGCAGACTAGGCCACCACTCATAGCCAAAGGTCTGCCTAGAGTCAAACTCTTTAGAACACTGAGACTGGCGATTTTCCATAGTAGCTTGTAGTGAACATATGGACCACCAGTCACTACACTTTTAAACTGAGTCTTTACTAGTTTAACAGATATTCATGCTGTCAGAGACATGGTTCCTCTGGTAGCATACATTTGATATCAATGGATTAAAAAAATCATAGATCATAGTCTCTCATCAATAGTATCTACCCTCCAAAAGCAATAGAGTATGTCTCAAACCATAGTACCCAGGGCCCTAGCATTGTCCAAGCATAATAGAAGTGACTTTATTATCTCTCTACATATCACTCCATTTATAAACTCACCCATCTATCTGCAGCTACCCATCTATGTTGCTTTCACTGACTGTCAGTCAATTTCATGATTCATGCCTGACTCAACTGCTAGTGAAGGTGTCTGAGAAAAGGTTTACTTTTGTTTTTCTATGTTTTGTGTTTCTGAAATAGTCTCAATGCAGCTTAGGTTGGCCTTGAACTCGCTAGATTGCTCAGGATGGCTCTGAACTTGCAATCCTTATAAAGCAGCCTCCTGCATCATAGTAGAATGATGTCCTTAGCGAAAAGTTCTTTTAAAATAATTTTTAGTGTTTCATACTAAACTGGAACAGTCAAATACAACCAATAATACTACAACCAGTAAATAATCAGAACTATACCTAGAGATATTTTGTAAGTATTATATCTTGGATTTTAATTGTTCTCTGAAAGACCATGTAATAGAGAATTGCTCAACAGCCTATAGTTCTACTGAGGGGTGACAGAACCTACAGGAGATGGGGCCACTGATGTCATGCCTTGAGAGGACATTGAGATGCTGGGCTTTTCATCACATTTGTTTCTTGGTCACTAAGAAGTAAGCAGTCTTCCCTACCATGTGCTCCAAACACAATTCATTATGTTGCTTCTGGACCAAGGCAACAGTCAAGTGATTCCCATCTAGAATCTCTGAATTAGTAAGAGAAAAAGAATGCACCCTTTCCCCTTTTGATTTAGGTATTTTGTCACAGTGATAGAAAACTCATGGCGAAAATGGAAATTTTGGTAAGTGTCCCTTTTGATGACACCAGAGTCCTTTGTAGAGGGAATAAGAACAAAATAAATCTGCTTAGGATATTAATAAAATGAGACCACTAGGAACTCTTCCAGGAATCGAGGAATCTTACCACAGACTGCACTATCCCCACAGAAACTGCCAAGAGCTTTCTTTATGTTTCAGCGGATCTCAACCTTCAAAACGGGGCATATTTTTAATACAGTTCCTCCTGCTGTGGTGACCCCCAACCATAAAATTACTTTTGTTGCTACTTCATATCTAATTTCACTACAGTTACTGTAATGTAAATATTTGATACTCAGGATTTCTGATATGCTACCCCTGTGAAATTGTCATTAGACCCCAAATGGTTCATGACTGACAGGTTGAGAACTGCTGTTCCAAACCAAAGCTGAAAACAAACTTTTGCAAATGTAATGATTAGTCCTAAATTTCCTCTCAATAAACATATGGGTGGTTGATGCTAAACTAAATGCTCTTATCAGGAAGACATATTTATAACTGGGTAGCTTTTGTTATTTATTCTCTTTCTGATCAGGTTTTAGGGAAGTTTTCCCTGTCAGAAAACAGGGAGAAAAAAATGGTAGCATTCATGTGTGAAATAATGACAAAGACTTAGTAAATCTGTCAGTAGTCATCTTCTAGACAAGGTTTCCTAATACCTCACATGTCTGTCCTTTGTGTTTCTTTGTTGTTTCTCCTTTTGGGGACATTTGCACAGAATCATGTTAAGGAAACAGACATTGAGGAGGAAGGCAGAAGAGAAGCAGCAGCCAGGGATGGAAGCATGGCCTAGTCTAAGAAGGGCTGGTGGAGCTTGGATTCCCTCTGCTCTTCTCTTGGTCCTATTTCCCCCTACCCCATGGTTTTAATACTCTTATCTTTTGACAACAAGGCAAGCAGCGGTCTTAGCAGGAACTCTGGGCTCTGGAGGGATTTTCAGTGAGTATTTCTATCCATCTTCTTTTTATCAGTAGGAGTCACATCATATAAAATGATGCTGTATTTCAATCTCCACAAAATAAGGAAACTACTTGCCTACTGGCACTACGGTGTTCATCACCTCAAATGTATTAAAAGGTATACTGCTCTTACCCAACTTCTCTCATGTTCTTTCATTGAAACTGCCACCCATGTTATGGACCATAAATAAGAATCCATATGGAATAGATACATGTTTCTTCTTTGGGGCAAGGAGACGTTAAGGGTGCAACCCAGGGTACACTATGTGGTCTAAGCAAATCCTCTCTAACTGAGCTATGTTGCCAAATCCAGCATCTCATCACTGTTTGCTCAAGTGTGCTTATTTGGGTGCCCATGCACTACTCATGGAATGTTATTAAACTTGTGTATTTTTTCGTACTGTGTCAGTTTTTCTTCTTTTTCTAATTTTCATTTCAATATCATAATGATACAAAATAATATATCTGATAACATTAGAAACTTAAAGGATTAAAAACTATTAGAGAAATCCAACCAACGAATAGAGATTTTTAGATATAGGGAAATAAAGAAAATCAAATTTATGCTTCCCATTGTGGCTTTAACAGTGAAGCCACTCATGTGCATGTAATTAAGACTAAATATGAGAGAGCAGGCATGGTCAGGAGAATTAAGCAGGGAACTTGGACGTCAGTGACACTTGAACATACCACATGTTAACATACCATTAGCAATGAGCACCTTAGGGTTCCTCACTTGCACATGTCCTTTTTATCCTTTCATAAATAAATATTCCTAACTACCTGAGCAAGTTGTACCCCTACTTCTTAATTATTCTTAATAATAAAATACTTACAAACATCAATAAAAGTATATTCTGTGTTCTTACTGTTATAGTTGTTATTTGTGGTAGTTTGAATGAGAAATGTCTTTGACAGACTCACATACTTGAACACTTGATACTCATTTGGGAGTATCATTTGTTTGGTAAGGCTCTGAAGCCTCTCAGAGGTGGAGCCTCAATAGAGGAAGTATGGTTATGGAAGCAGGCTTTATGAGTTTATTACCTACCCCTATATCCTGTTCTCTCCACTTCCTGTGTGTGGAGGAAACTGTGATCTGTTCTTGCTTCCATGCTTCCCTGACCATTGACCATTGTGAAGTCCATCCCTCTGAAACAGGAACCTAAATAAACCCGTGCTGCTGCTGCTGCTGCTGCTGCTGCTTCTTCTTCTTCTTCTTCTTCTTCTTCTTCTTCTTCTTCTTCTTCTTCTTCTTCTTCTTCTTCTTCTTCTTCTTCTTCTTCTTCTTCTTCTTCTTCTTCTTCTTCTTTTTTGGATATTTTCTTCATTTACATTTCAAATGTTATCCCCTTTCCTAGTTTCATCTCCAAAAGTCCCCTATACACTCCCTAATCCCACCCTGCTCCCCAACCCACCCACTCCCACTTCCTAGCCCTGGCATTCCCCTGGAGTGAGGCATATAATCTTCACAAGACCAAGGGCCTCTCCCATGGCCGACTAGACCATCCTCTGCTACATATGCAACTAGAGACATAAGCTCTGGGGGGTACTGGTTAGTTCATATGGTTGTTCCTCCTATAGGGTTGCAGACCCATTTAGCTCCTTGGGTACTTTCTCTAGCTCCTTCATTGGGGGCCCTCTGTTCCATCCAATAGATGACTGTGAGCATCTACTTCTGTATTTTCCAGACACTAAACCAGTGCTTTTTAAAAGGTGCTTTTCGTCATGATATTTTATCACAATGGAAAAGTAACTAACATAGAAATTGTTATTAATACCATTATTATTTGTGCTGTCATTTAGAATCAGCATCTCGTTTGGTATATACTGGTCTCAAAACTTAGTAGTGAACAATTATCTTAAACTTCTGATCCTCCTGCCTCCACTTCCCAAGTACTGAGATTATAGGCATTTGCCACCATTCCAGCCTAAATTTTATATCAGGAAAACTTATTCAACATAAAGTAAGTCCCTGGTTTAAAAAAAAAAATAAGGAATTAAAGAAGACAAGACAGGACAAGTTCTAGTCTCTTACCAGACGTTAAACTGAGGCAATAGGACATTCTAGGCAGGAGCTTAACCCCTGAGTTACCTTGCAGCACCCTTTGGGATCCATAGATCAGGGTTTCCAGAAACTGGATGACATTTGAGTAGTTTCCAACCCTTCAGTAAATTCACAGCCTCATGTTCTCCCATTTTTGTTTCTTAACACTTCAACCTACTTTGAATGAGAGCTAGAATTCATCATGTGTAAAAAATTGTTTCTGTCTCTTCATGTTACAGGTTGAGTTATGCTATCCTTCAGATTCTTATATTGAATTTCTATTTCTAGTTACCTTGAAATGTGATCTTATTTGGAGACAGATGTTTTACAAAGAAAAAAAAAACCTTTAAATGGGGCCCACATTTTCTTGGTGGCCCTTTAAGAGAACATTTTGGACACTGACTTTTACATAGGGGCAGGCAATAAGAATTGGATGTAATTTTACATCAAAGAAGACCAAAGCTCTGATATAATCTATCAACTTACACTGAAAGAAGAGAATAAGCAATGAATTCTTCCTTACAGCCATTGGACTAACCCTGAAAAACTTTGGTCATGGACTTTTCACCTACAAGACACATTTTAAAAAAAAAATACATGGTGAATTCTAGCTTTATACGTGATGAATTCACGGTAAGTTGAAGTGTCTAGAGACAAAAATGGGAGAACACACATGAGGCTGTAGGTTTACTGAAGGGTTGGTAGAATGTATTACAGCACCTCAACAAAGTAACTCACCACACGTTTATACATTACATCTCTTGCTGCTTAGAAAACTCCAAACTTCCCTGGCCCATTTTCCATCAACTTGATACAAGCTAAAATTAATTAAGAAGGGAAACTTAAACTGGAAAAAAAAAAAAGGTACCTCCATTAGATTGCCTATAGGCAAGACTCTAGGGCATTTGCTTAATGAATGATTCATGTGACAGTCCCAGACCTTTGTTAGTAGTGCTACCCCTGGGCAGGTAGTCCTGGGGTGCATAAGCAAACAAACTGAGCAAATCAGGGGTAAGGCAGTAAGTATCATTTTTCTATAGCATCTACTCTAATTCCTGTCTCAAGTTCCTGACCTGTCACATTCCTCAGTGACAGGGTGACAGGAGACTTGTATGTTGAAATAAACCTTTCCCCCCACAAGTTGTCTTTGGTCTCAGTGTTTTATAACAGCAAGAGAAGCACTAATTAAGACAATAAGCTTATGCCTGTCATGGTGTTGTATGCCTTTGATTGCAGCACTTGGAGGGCAGAGGCAGGAGGATCTCTGAGTTTAAGGGAAGCCTGTTCTTCAGAGAAGGTTCAAGGACAGCCAAGGGCTCCACAGAGAAACCCTGTCTCAAAAATAAAAAAGAAAACACAAAGCAAAAGGACATTATTTCTAGTTGGACTCACTTAATCTCCTGTGTCTCATGACTTCCCCATAAATTCTAGCAACCTTGAATCTCCATTGTATTTTTCATGCCCCTATAGAATTGGTGCTAACACAGACACATTTCTTGACCTGGCACAATTTTACTTATCTTCTAGGATATAAATCAACTAGTCCATCTCTGTAGAATATGCACTTCATCTGGGACTCAGACACCAGAAAAACAATGCCAAAAAAAAAAAAAAAAAAAAGCAAGGCATGTCACCAATGCAGAAATCATCATACTATATAAGTAAGAAGAGGAAAATAGGGTATTCTGTTTTTTTTATAGCTACATATGCATGTATAGAAACATATATTTGAAAATTTTTGTAAACGTTAATGAGAGGAAGCCCTGGGCTCTCTTCATGCCAGGCCACTAGTCCCATGCTCAACCATGCAATTTTCTTCCAAATAATAATCACATGTTCTTGGCTGTGAAAAGATACTATGACCAAGGCAACTCTTACAAAAGAATGCATTTCATTGGGGGTGTGCTCACAGCTTTGGTGGTTTAGTCCATTATTATCATGGTGTAAGAATAGCAGCACACAAGCAGACATGGTGCTGTGGCTAAGTCCTCTACATTCTGATTCACAGGCAGCAGGCACAGAGATATTAGTCTGGCACAGTGGACTTGACCCTTCCAAGTCTACCCCCAGTGACACACTTCTTCCAACAGGGCTATACATTCTAAGTTTGGATGTTATTGTGGTGAAGAGACATCATAACCATGGAAACTCATATAAAGGAAAACATTTGATTGGAGCTGGCTTAACAGTTCCAGAGGTTTAGCCTGATCTCATCATGGTGGGAAACATGGCAGCATGCAGGCAGACATGGTGCTAGAGAGAGGAGCTAAGAGTTCTACTTCCTGAGCTGCAGAGAGCAGAAGGAGACTGTGTGCCACACTAGGCATAGCTTAAGCATAGAAGACCTCAAATCCCTCCCTCACATTGACACATTTCTTCCACCTACTAACAGTACCACTCTCTATGGGCCAAGAGTTCAAACACATGAGTCTATGGGAGCCATATCTATTTAAACCACCACACCTTCTAATACTTCTAACCCTTTCAAAGTATTCTACTTCTTAGTGAATAAGCATCGAAACATATGAGTCTATGGAGGCCATTCTCATTCAATCTATCACAGTGCCTCTGACAATAAAAAAAATGATTAAATATCTTAAGACATAATATAAGCAATTTGCCTTAGAATTCATTATGAATTCTTCCTCACTTTCATTGGCTTTTCATGAATGATCAAAATGATTGTGAGTGACTTATACCTCTTTACCCGATAGGTATTCATGACTATATAAACTCACAAAAACAAAAAATTATGAATACAGGGCAAAATAAATTTATTTAATTACATTTATCTCTCTATTCATTTTTAAGATTGTATTTCATTGAAAAATATTTTCACAACATTTTTCCTGAGCCAGTATTTCCATTTCAATACACAAAACAACAACAACAGTTCCTACTAATTCAAAATATCAAATAATTCTATTTGTTCCTTTCCTGATAAGATTTGAGGAGTCCTCTATCTTAAGTAACATCCATAGGTGTCCAAGCCCTACAACAGTGTCTTCTAGGTATTTTCTTTCTTTCTTTCTTTTTTTTTTTTTTATCAGCATGTTGAAAAAAAAACTGGTACATCCTTGTTTGTGTGTGCCACATCACTTCATTGCCATGGAAATGCCTGTGATGATGGGGCATAATACCTTTTAAATGCTATTTGCTATGTGTTCTGAGCTGCTAGAAGGTGGTTTTGTTAGTATAAAAAGGAGAATAATTGTCTAGCAACTGTTTGCTTAACCCCTTTACCTTTGAAGAAGAGCTGTATTTGGGCATCCTGGCTTATAAATTCTGAACAAAAGAACTTGGGTGTTTGGAAGCTGGGGATTTAATTTGTCATCCAAACCAAAATCTATTCAACAGAGACAAACCATATGCAAATGCAGGTCTATAGAAGAATACACCAATGGTTTGCCTTCCTTCTTTATCACAAAATACAAAGATCAACACAAATAAAATGCACCAAAATTGTCACCTCATCTTCCCCACCTTTCTCAAAATCCTATATAAAGTATTGCCTTTAAGGGAGTAATTTCAGGTTGTTCATCTAGGAATTATCCCTCCCAATTGCTATTATGGTGAAACCAATTTTCTCTGTAAGACTTCACAAAACCTAGGAACTTGAGGTTTCTGTTTTGCATTCTATATTCTGTCCTGCATGAAAGTAAAATTGAATAGAGTCCTAGAAATAAAATATATAAATATTATAAACCCTTTCATTACTCTAATTACATCTAAGAGGAAAACAAGCCCCTTCTCTTGGTAGCAGAGGTAGGAATAATTAACAGGAAAATAAGGAAGATAGACAAGCTAAGCCATTGTCAACTGATCCCACTGACAACCAGGGAAGCTGTTGGCTCCTGAGAATAATTAGTCATCATTACAATATTCTCCCCTCCCTTGAAGAAGATACGTGCTCTCCTTTTATCCCAGAGCTTCATTGTGAAGTTTTTTTTTTTTTTTTAATGTATTAATATCATTCTAGGAGGCCTGAGTCCCCGAGGAAGAAATTCCTGGAAACTCTGTCATTGTGCCTTATTTGGAAAAAAAAAAAAAGATTGAATTGTGAAGGTTCGCAGCCTTAAGGGCGGTCATAAGGAAAGCTTTGTAAATGTTTTAATTACAATTTTCCCCCATTGAATAGAACCTGTGGAGCATAATGAAAGAAAGCAAGGGTGTAGGTGTGCAGGGAGGATCAAGCATAGAAGGGGAGTTGGCAAGAGAGTTCAACCAGGGCCCTGCAGGAACCAGCTGCTTGCTGCTCCCAGCAATGAAATTCTGTGCATGTAATTAATTCCTGTGATCAAAAGCCTGCCTCAATATTTTTTTTTGCAGGTAATGGGGAAGTATTATTCCTGATGGGGACCCCTTGAAGATACCAAATAGCCAGTGGCTGATTCAAGCAATTTAAAAATTATGGACATTTTGCTAAATAAATGAACATGCTTCAGTAGTGACAAAGAGGGTTTCCACACAGTTCCCTTCTTATTTATTTGCTTGTTATGTTTTACCTCAGGACAGAGAATGCTCAAAGAGTGGATCAGGGGTTCTCTGGGTGAGGTGTGATAGATTAGCCTTGGTAAAGTTAAACAATAGCAATTACTCTTTAAGCTCACTCAGGCTTTAAGACATGCTGTGCTGATCCATAGACAGGGGGATTCGGTTGGCATGGGGAGGGGCATTCTTCCTGTGCTCTTTTGTGATTCAGGAAATTGGGACAAGGACACTGAAAATTCATGGATAACCTAGTTTGGTTGACACAAAGAAAAAGCTGTAATTCACCATGACATAGATCTTGTCATGGGTGTAGGATGGTCTCAAGAAAGTGGGTGGGAGCTATTTCTAAGAGTCCAGATCCGTCTTCAGGTGATGCCATCAATTCTCAGTGTTATGCTGCACCGAAAATAACATTTAAGCTCCAAGGATGGACAAGTCCTTTCTTAGTCACTGCATTCTCTGCCCCTGCTATCTCAGCTTCGTTCATGCCACAGGCTCATCAGAGTATACCATGATGCTTCACCCTCCTGTCTGTAAAAGATATTCTAGTAATGTTGCCCCCTTCCCAGTTATTCTTTCATCCTTTATCTTCCTAATTACATTCACATTCTAAGGCAAGCTCTTCCTATCCTTCTTGATTCTGTCAAGAAGTAATTAATCTCTTACTCTCTCTTTCTCTCACCCCTCTCTCTCCCTCTCTCTCTCTCCCTCTCTCTCTTTCTCTCTCTTCTCATGTTCTACTTGAACAAAGATTGTACCCCTTTCAATGAACTGCCACGCTCCCAGTTCTGACCACAGAGAGAACAATTAATACATTCTTAGCGAACGAGCCACTTCTTCATGTAAGCCACAAGATACCTGTCTGAAGCGCTGAGTAACTGTAACCCTGTGATGGATACTGACTGCCAGAGACAGACAAAGCAGCTGCATACCATGTGGACTCATTGGGAGCACATGAGCCCTGACTTTACCTGCTGTTCCGAGAGGTCATAGCCACGGCCTTAGCTCCATACATAGCAGAGTTCATAAGTAACTCTGAGAGGTCACATTCATGCATATTGGGTGTTAGGGGGAGTGAAAAAGAAGAAGTGGGGCATCCCCATTCCCTTTTTTCTTCATCCTAAGAGTGAGTATTTATAATTCTAATTTATATGAAAGTGAGGCACAGAGAGGTTAAGCAGCTTATACATATGATATTAATATGCTGTTAAGCTATATCTGAAAAATGGTGTTTTCAAATTCTTAAGCCCCTTTTGTTGGTGGAATTCCATGGCACTTTTAGCTTAAAAAGAAAGAAAAACTGGTATGTTAGTCACATATGAAAAATAAAAGAAACATTATTATTTAGCAACCATTGGAATTAAAGTACAGTTGGAACAACCTAACAATTGATTAATACACAGAGAGAGAGAGAGAGAGAGAGAGAGAGAGAGAGAGAGAGACAGAGAGACAGAGAGACAGAGAGACAGAGAGACAGAGACAGAGAGACAGAGAGACCAAGAATATACATTGGAGCAGAGACTCTGCTAAGCTCCTGAAGACATAGAAGACAAGCATTGACCCTCAATAAATGATGGTGGAGAGATTGTCTACAGGGAAAAGAAGCTTTAATGCAATGATATCAAGGCTCTTACAGACAGTGCCTGCTGGGAAATCTCTCATTCTCATTTCCAGGCTGTTTTGACTTTAGTTCCTTTATCTTCTTTGATTCTGTCCTCCAAGAAAACTTTGCTTGGGGCTCCAATCTCCAGAAGTACACCAAGAGGCACTAGAACCTTGGCAAAGATTTAACCTCGCTGGTTCCATGGAGTCTAGAGCACATTTCAATTTTGTTGTTCAGTGTACTTAGCTGTGTCAACAGGAAGGGAGTTGGTCCCCAGAGTGAAATCTGAAGGTTCATTCAAGAAATAACCTCCAGTTGACCTGAGATTCCTAAAGCCTGTAAGCCAAGGGCAGAGCAAGGTAAATAGGCTTACTGATATTTGTATGGAAATTAAGAAAAACAAAAGGATGCTCTATGACTAGGAATGTAGGATTCTGAAGAGAGGCACTGGTGGTGAAACTCTCCCTCTGACTCTCTAAATTCCTACTTAATTGCTTGCCCCTCTTCCTTTGCATTATCACCTGGATAACACTGAAAAGAACGTGTGTACCTCTTGTGACTTAAATCTGAAAGCCCTAAAACTAACTATAGTGTGAAGCTCCTGAAGGTTATTGAGAAGTAGCAATCCATAATTGGGGATCACATTTGAGCCTATAGGGAAGCACAACTAAATTCTCTCTAGTGAATCCTTTTCATAGGGTTGGCTTATCAGAGATTCCAGCCCCCATTGATTAGAGTCATTAGCTACAAAAGGTATGAATGGAAGATGATGCTTCGAAAGGACATGGAAGGGATAATTAGAAATGTCACCTACCTGTTTCCTTGAGAACAGTTTTGAGAGACTGACTGGGGGTATATAGATCTCTCTCTCTCTCTCTCTCTCTCTCTCACTCTAGTCTCTCTCTCTCTCTCTCTCTCTCTGTGTGTGTGTGTGTGTGTGTGTTTGAAAGAGATAGAGGGAGAGAGAGAGCGTCTACTCTAATAATGACAGTAACTTGCTATTTTCTCAAGAGTTTTTTGTTTGTTTGGTTGGTTAGTTGGTTGGTTGACTCTAGTCACTATTTTGAAGACTCCCTCTTCACTCTCAGCCAACCAATCTTCTATTAATTCCCTTTATTTTCCTCCCCATCCTATACTCCCCTGTCCATTTCTCGTCTTACATGTGGATCAAACTTTGTATCCCTTTGACTTACAGTCACACCTAGTTTGGCATTTTCCAATGCTGTGGCAACAGGGACTTATTTTTCCTCCTCCTGCCCTTGGACTCATTGATACTTTTGGTAAAATGCTCACAGCTATGCTGACCATTGATGTTTAAAGTTCTCCTCCTCAGTATTAGGATCAACAATCAGCTCAGTTATTTTGCTAAATCCCCTGCAGATGCTATTCCAAACTTGTTTCTAAGTCTTTCCAGCCCAAACCTGGCTACAAACCTCTACTATCATCTGCTGCCTCGAAAAAATGAAAAAATGTGAAGTTGTCAGCTGCAAGCTCTCTCAACTTTCCTCCCCACTGCCTCCACAAATTCATAGTTTTCATCTGAAAAGAAAAATCTCAATTGCTCCAATTCTGGTCTCTCCATTTTATGCCTCATTCCATATCTTTCTTCAGTAATTATCAGTTACCTCATTTTAATGTTATCAATTCTTTCCTCTTAAAAGAGAGAGACAGAGAAACAGAGAGACAGAGACAGTGACAGACAGAGAGACAGAGGGAGAAATGAGAAAAGAAGGAAGGAAGGAAGGAAGGAAGGAAGGAAGGAAGGAAGGGAGGGAGGGAGGGAGGGAGGGAGGGAGGGAGGGAGGGAGGGAGGAAGGAAGGAAGGAAGGAAGGAAGGAAGGAAGGAAGGAAGGAAGGAAGGAAGGAAAATGGAAAGTAAAACACTTCTCCAGTCTTGCCTTAGATTCTAACCCTCTGTCTCCTCACAAGCTACACTCAACACTATATCTGATCACTCCATTTACTAAGCTCCTTCTCACTCCCTAGGGCCCAGCAACCTGGATTCTTGCCAACTCTTTCTTAGCATGCTCTCACTAGAATGTCACTAGAGGCAACCATCTTTTATACCGCTTATATTTCCTATTTGCACAAATTTCCAATTGATATTTTTCCTAGAATTTCTATGTTGAAATTAGGCTATGCCCTACACTCATCCATACTGTATAAAACAGAGCTTTTTTTTTTTCCCCCAGACTCTGCACTGACTTAGGAGACTCTATGGTAAGAGCATCTATTGACTCCATTTTGCAAGAGAAGGATAAATGAAGTCCTTGGTTGTTCCAGAAGTTGCAGCCTGTGACAGGTCCCATCCATCTACCAAAGACAAAATGACTTATTTCTGAGATAGAATGGGAGATACTCTGTAAGTTCACTGGGGTAAATTGCCACTCTAGAATCACATAGACCAATTAAAACATACCAGGGGTGAAAGGTCTAAAAGCTTATCAGACATGGACCAAGGAAAGGATTTAACTACCTCACCTGAACACTACAAAGTAATAGATACGTCCCACTGTGTTTAAATAATCCCACACCAACCCATTCTCTTATACTGGGTATATGTGGTAAGAGTATAGGATTCTCTGGGAGCTTCAATTCTATCTGTTGATGGTGATATAGCCTATTCAGTTGCCTCTCATCACTTATTTGCCTGTCTGGATCCAGACTTGACCCACCTTTCCTGCTCCTGACTCAACAATTCAGTCTTTGACATAACATCTGAACTCTGCAGCTTTGCTCTCAAGCCTGACTCCCAGCAGGAGCTCGACAATAGCTTGCTTGAGCACTGTGCCTAACCAATGCAGATTCTTTCTCCACCCACTTTTAAAAAATCTCTTGAACTATACAGTAGCACCTTTAATTTGCATGCATTACATAATACGCACATGTACGTATTGTGTGTGTATTGTATGAGATACATACATACATAAATATGATATATGTGCTATATAATATGTGATATGATAGTTACTATTAGTAATAAAGATTTAAATAAAATAGCATACATTTGCCAAGCAACCTTGGAAAGGGATTAAATGACAAATTGCTATCACTGGAACTGCTGAACTCTCTAAATTTGTTGTTACTGAATAAATTCAGAAATTATGTAACACACAAACATGCACAACTATGTTTCTGGCATTCATGCTCTTCCTCTGCTGGGCTGATTGAGCTACTGTCATTCAAGACCCTCCCTTGTTCAACTGACTTCCTCACTAAGCCCTCATGTTGCATCTTGGGATTCTACACATAGCTCCCATTTCTACTGTGGTTCCTAAACCATTATGGTTTGTGAAGTGCCACCTCTGTAAGCTTACGGTTAAAAATCCTAAACTTAACCATAAAATGCATCCCTGTTAGTTAAGACATAAGCCCTACAACAGTGAAGACTATTTACTGATGTCTAGGCACATATCCACTGCTATTTCATACACTAGTTTGTTCATCGTAAACTCCTAAATCTTCATTCAGTTCTAGAATAACATCCTGCTTTTTTTTCTCTCTGCTCTCCATGCTTTTTAGCCGTTCTTCATAATGTGATATGTGACTTCTTCAGACATCATTATAGCGGGTGTTAAAAAAATAAAAGGTTACATGTCAAATAAAATTTAGGTATACACTTGAGAAAGATCCCTAAGTATCCACATGCCAGCACTCTAGTTACTTGGTATTATGGTTTGGATATAAAATATCCCGCAAAGAGCTCATATGTTGAAAGACTGATGTCTAACTAGTGATATTAAGAGGAGACTGAATCATGAGGGTTCTACTGTAAATGATTGGTTCATTGACCAGTTCATAGTTAAATAAGTCATAAAAAGGTTGACTTGGGATGGGGGTACATCTCAGTGCCTACAGTACCTTTACATACCAATGATGGTTCACAGGAACACATGTAAAAAGCCAGGCACAGTGGCACATACCGGTAATCCCAGTATGAGTAATGTGTGTGTTTTGGGGGTGGAGGTGGTCAATCCCTAAGCCTGCAGACCATCCAGTCTAGCCAACTGTGAGTTTCAGTGAGAAACCCTGTCTCAAAAAAGTAATATGGAGAGCAACAGGTGTAAATATGTACAAGCACAACTTATGTTTGCAGACATAACACGCATAAACTACACTATACACACATACACAAAAGAGACACATGCAAACACACATATATAAGCTACACTACACACATACACACAGAGAGACACACAAATATACATATACATAAAATATAGGACATTCACACATATGCACACACCTAAGCTATATTATGTACAGAGAGAAATGGACACACAAAAACAAAATAAAGAAAAAAGTTAGGGTCTTGTAGAAAGCAAATCACAGGGGTGGGTGGTAGATGGTGGATGATGGATGGTGGGTGGTGGATAGTGGATGCCTTTGAAATATCTAACTCCTTTCTCTTTTTGCTTCCTGGCTTCCACGAGGTAACCAACCACCTCCAGCATCTAACTGCCATTATACTCTGTCTCAGCTCAGGCCCAAAGCAATGGCACCAGTCACCCATGTACTAAGGCCTCCAAATCATGAGCCAAAGGTAAAAATATTTCTTCCTTTAAGTTGTATTTTCTCCAGGCATTTTGCCACAGAGATGCAAAAAAACTAAGAAAATAAAACCATGACCAACACATTGGAGTTGTTGCTGCTACTGTGTATTGTTGTTATTATTGCTGCTGTTATGTTTTTTGAGTCAGAGTTTCCCTGTATTTTTGGCTGTCCTGGGACTTGCTTTGTAGGCCAGGCTGGCTTTAAACTCAGAGATCTGCCTGTCTTTGCCTCCCAAATTTTGGAATTAAAGGCATGCACCACCACTGCCAGCTGGAAATTATTTTCTTTTTATGTCTATTTCCAGTAATCCTAATATTGTGTTATATATGCATTATACCAGGTAATCTGAATGCAGATTACATTTAGATCAAGACTGTATGGTGTGAACAAAATAACTGGACTCTTATAACCTTTTATTTTTATCTAAAAAACTCTGCCAATGGCATCAATCCACCGGAGATAAAATGTAATGATGCCTTTTGGAAAGGTAATTACCTTTTAACTTTTTATAGAACATCCCATTCCCAACTGTACTCTGAGGTGTTTGTTTAACTAGTTTAATGACATACACACTTGCTGTGATGGTTCATGCATACACCATGAGCTCCCCAGAATGTTTCTCCAGCCTGGCCCTTGTCTGTTTTATAAGCTCTGCTTTCATCATTCTAAATGTTCTATGGGCCACTTACATGTTTCCCAAAGACTATACAGCAGTTCCACCTACCAGCCCCTCAGCCAGTTTCTACCATCACAATGAATAACTTCCTTGGGATTTAGGCATAATTATATTCTCTAAGTCTTGATCATACTGATAACATGAATCTTGCTGGATTTAGCCAGCTGTTAAGTATCATGTACATTGTTACCTAGGCTACAGCACATGCGAATGGCTTATAAATCTGTCTTGAATGAATATCTTAGAACATATTCAATGATAGATAATATATTTATATTTTGAAATCATGTCCAATACCATTATAGAAGACTTAAAATGTCCTTCTCTGTGGTTTTCTCCACATTAGTCCCTATCATATACCTTCACATACATGTAATAAAGCACCTCTCTTCATTGGACAATCTCCAAATACTTGAATGTTAGGGATCCTTGTGTCCTCTTGCTTTCAGCTATCTGTCAGATCAAAATACTTCATAGCTAGTCTTCTATCCCTTCTTTCGTGACCTGAAGCCCCAAATCAACTCCCATCTAGAAGAGCCTGTGAGCATCTCTCTCCCTGATCATTCACAAGTATTCTCCACACTAAAGGCAAATGAAATTATACCCCACTGTTGCCTTAAACATTTCATGTTTCAAGAATTAGGACATCCCCAACTAAATGCTTTCTCCCTATCTAAAAGATATTTATTCGGAATCAACTTATTCCTGAATTGGTTAAATGTGGTAGTCTTTCTTGGTATCACTAAGAAAATGCTTTTATTTTTCCTACTAAGGTAAGAACATCAATGAATTAGTCTACTATCTGCCTATATGCCTAATGAGATATGTTTTTTCCACAAAGTATGTATATGATATGGCAAATGTATATACTCTAATTCAGTTGTCTTAGATACTCTGCAGTGACCTTTCTTCATCCTCCAAAGTTTCTCCTAAAGTCTATTAGATATATTCTAACACAATCCTCCCTAGGAGGTTAGACCACTGCTAGGCACAATGAGGCAATCACATTATTTACCCTCCGCACTAGCAAGCCAAGATTGCTTAAACTTCTATTTCCTTATCTATATACTAGGAACAGCTTTCCCCTCTAAACCTGCTGGGAAGACAAAATTAGATATTGTATATGGCATTTTTCCAATACTTGTAAACAGTATATCTTCAATGAATATCAGTTATTAGAATGTAAACTAGCATTACCATGATCCACCTGCCTTACAATCTTAATAAAAAATTGTAATATTATGAATAGATGAGGAGAAGGAATCATAAAATTCTATCTGGGAATGGAATTACAGAGACAACTAATGCCTAAGCTGTTTCTATAGGTCCTAGAGGAATAGAAACATAAGGAGCCCAGGGGACATCACTGTGGTGGGCATAGGGTAGTGAGTGGAATCCCACATCCTAATGCAACATGATGCTTATTAGAGACATCTGCAGCTCACAAATTACCACACTATTTACATATAGCATTCATTCCAACTGAACTCCTTTTGTCTTAGAAAAAGCTATCAAATTCACATCTGTTTTCATTGCTAGCAAATTTTATAGTTTTGCCCTACACCTAGATAGCCTGCAATTGGTAGAACAGTTGTTCAGAAAGTGACAATTATTAACATTTTTGCTTAAACAGCAGCCCACAGTATTGTTGTCAGTTATCCAATAATATGGACATTAGGATTCAAAAGACTAAGATTAAAAAAAAAAAAAGGAAAAAAGGGGAAAAAAAAAAAGAGTGCCCAAGAGAAAACTTTTATGTGGTGTTGGTTGGGCATGCAAAGGTTCAGAATAAATTCCCCCATGTCATGCATGCATGATCCCTGTCTTTAATATTGAGATTTGCTTGGCCCATAGCAGTTTCTATGACATGGTGACTTGGAAGTCTGCTGGAGCAGACACTTTGCACAGAGGATGAATTCAAAGTGTCCAACACTTCTAGAGTGAGATAGGTATATGGACACTGCCCCCATGCCTGTATAAATCTTTATCTTTTAATTTAAAATTGTGTCCCTCCAAAATAAACTTTTGTATCTATATGAGGCATTGAACATTAGATAAATAAAAACTGTGACAAAACACGACTCAAGCAACAAAATTTCAGAAGGAGAGGGTTGGTTTCCCCAGCTCCTCACAACAGTAAGATATCCAATAAGAACACTGATTCTGTTTGCCTGATGGAAATCTGTCCATCCAGGTGAAAGGGCAAGGCAAAGAAAGTCCTGGACTTTCACCTGGTCCTCAAGTACTGCAGCATTTTCAGAAAAAGCTTTCCCCTCCCTCAGTCCATACATTCACACCTCTCCCAAGATGGGGCTGCCATCTCTTCTACCACTGCCATTTGGGAGGCAGTTACTAGCTTAAACCATAAACATGCTAGGTCATGGTGGCTAAGGAGACTTTAGAAAGAAGACTGGGGTGTGTGTGTTTGTTTTCTAAATTGATTTGATACCAGTTTCATAAAGAGAAGGCTCTATAAGTTAACCAAAGCCACTTTCTCTCTCAGAAATAAGTAGGCATAAATGCATCTCCAATTAAGTTTTATTTAGTGCCAACACTGTTTACTGTGTCATCAATTAAGGCTGGGCTATAAAAAAAAAAAAACCCTATATACCATCTATAGTCAGTCTGGCTCCCTGTACAAGCTTGTGGCTATTGGCCCCTTTCTTTCCATTACCGGCTTCAGTGTCCGCATGTATAAAAGGGGGTGAGAATAATAAATATACTTGCTCAGTGCGTACTGAAAATTCAAGTTAAACTACTTTTCCATGATAACTACCCATTTAATACCAACTACCATGAATTTTTTACGGGTTCTCATCACTGAGATTTTAGTTTCTTTCCCAGAAGAAGAAAATTCCTCCCTCCTCTCCTATGAACAGTGTTTGGGTCAAGGATGCTACCAGGTGGCTATTTGAACCAGAGTCCTTACATTCAGCTTCTGGCTCTACCCCATGCAAACCGAGTGCCTGGAGACAAGCATTTGAACCACTCAGTGATTCCAAATCTCATGATAAAAATGGGACTCATTCTTTTGTACAACCTTCTGCCAAAGAGAGCTATGAATGGGCCCAATGCAAAATCATAAGCTTATTTAAAATGTGATGGGTTTTTAAAGTTAAATTTGCTAGCTCAATCACATGGTTCTGAAGCAGGGATGGTGTAGATTACAGATTTGAAGTGTCTGCTAGGATACTGGGAAGATGCAGTGACTGGATACACATAAAACATTAAAAATAGTACCAAGCCCAGAGTGCTCATTCTAAAACCCTCAGCTATTTTTGTACACTGTGAGAGAGAATAATTATTATTTACCTAAAACCACATGTGCAAATGAAATAATGCATTTAAAACCCATCATATAAACTAAAAGATGTCCAAGGAACGGGTATCTTAAGGTAGCTCTAGAGAAGGAAAACTTGCACCAGGACAGGATAGTGCAAGAACAGAAAAGTCAAAAGATCCAGAAGGAACCAATTTCTATGACCTTGAGCAAGCAACCGAATTGATTTGTGTTTCCATTAAAACAATAAGAAAATGCATCAGCTTCAAAGGGTCCTGAAATCCTGTAAATTGCATACATTAACAATCATTCGTCAACACCTTTATAACTCTTTGAAGACCCACTGGATTCTTATACATTCCTCATTTTACTTATACTCCCTTCCCAGTACAGATCCATGTATCAAGAGCAACATGGCACATCCCATATGTGATCGCCTTGGTTTCATTTAATTTCAGCAACCAGACTGTTCAGTTATCCATTTGAAAAGGGGCTGGGGGTGCACCCATGCATGTTCGAGTGCTTACCCTGACACAGATTTGACGTGTGATTACAAGACGATTATTTTAATTGGTGCCATCACCTCTCTCTTTCACAGGACATTACCATTTATGATGATGTTAATGAATTAGAGTTTATAATGTGCTTGGAAAAATCTGAATGAAGAGTCCAACTGAAGTGGAAAAGGCCATCAATTCCGTTCTGCTGGAAGTAACTCAGAAAAAGAAGAAAACAGAAAAGGCAAAGAGTAGAAGCCTAACGTGGAAGGTTTATGTGAGAGATTTCTCCCAGGGAGCTGCGCAATGGACTAATTTATCCACAGGGAAGATATAGGCATCTGAGAGATGCTCATAAATAGCTCAAGGTTATTTGTTGGAGATTGTGGTGTTCATCCATGAAGTAGAGATAAATGCTGGTGGGAGAAATGAGCACAGCAGTCCAAAGTCATAAAGACTTTCCTAGACCCTCGAATACGTGGGGATGCTTTTTAATTTTCAACAAAGTGAACAGAGAATGAAACATAATTTTAAGTATATAATTGGATAAGCTGGAACAAGTCAAAATATCCCTGAAATGAAGAGTTCTGTCTGCATATAGAACATTTCTACCATTCGAGAATGCTCCTTAATATCTGCACCCACCCCAGAGTCCATTCTTTGACAGTAATTAGCATTCTGATATCTAACCCAGCTTAGTTTTCTTTTCTAGAACTTTACATAAATGGGATTATAGAGTATGACATGTGGGTCTTCCACTCTCACAAAATATACTGATTTTAAGAAACCAGTATTTAACTATATCATCTACATTTTATTCTTGCCTATTGAGTGTGAGTATTTTATGTAGGATTATATCTTTATCTGTTCTTGATGGTGGTTCTATGTCCTATAGTCAGAATAAAGTCCATATGCTAATATGTCTACTGTCAACTTCAACATAAATGCTTGTATGCCTTCGTGCTTCCTGATGTCTACCAAAAAAAAAAAAAAAAAAAACCAAAAAACAAAAAAAAACAAAAACAAAAACAAAAAAACAAAAAAAAAACAAGCCTAAGCCTAATAAAGCTATATGCTTAACTACATCAATTTACCAAAGGACTTTAGAGAGTTATACCTGTTTGAACCCAAGTGCAGAGTAAGAGATTCACAGCAGTTTTAGAGACTGACAATATTCAAGAAGTTCAATCTTTTTTATTATAGCAATTTTAGAGGATTTGAATGCCTCATGGTTTTAATATGCATTTCCTTGGCTACTAGATATATGCCTATTCATGAATCTATCAACCATTAATATGTCTCCTTTCATAAAGTATTCATTTCTGACCATTTTACATTGTTTGCCTTTTTTTTTTTTTTGTGGATTACATTGATAAATTTTTTTTTCCATTTTTTATTAGGTATTTAACTCATTTACATTTCCAATGCTATACCAAAAGTCCCCCATATCCACCCACCCCCACTCCCCTAACCACCCACTCCCCCTTTTTGGCCCTGGTGTTCCCCTGTACTGGGGCATATAAAGTTTGCAAGTCCAATGGGCCTCTCTTTCCAGTGATGGCCGACTAGGCCATCTTTTGATATATATGCAGCTAGAGTCAAGAGCTCCGGGGTACTGGTTAGTTCATAATGTTGTTCCACCTATAGGGTTGCAGATCCCTTTAGCTCCTTGGCTGCTTTCTCTAGCTGCTCCATTGGGAGCCCTATGATCCATCCATTAGCTGACTGTGAGCATCCACTTCTGTGTTTGCTAGGCCCCGGCATAGTCTCACAAGAGACAGCTACATCTGGGTCCTTTCAATAAAATCTTGCTAGTGTATGCAATGGTGTCAGCGTTTGGATGCTGATTATGGGGTGGATCCCTGGATATGGCAGTCTCTACATGGTCCATCCTTTCATCTCAGCTCCAAACTTTGGCTCTGTAACTCCTTCCATGGGTGTTTTGTTCCCAAATCTAAGGAGGGGCATAGTGTCCACACTTCAGTCTTCATTCTTCTTGAGTTTCATGTGTTTAACAAATTATATCTTATATCTTGGGTATCCTAGGTTTGGGGCTAATATCCACTTATCAGTGAATACATATTGTGTGAGTTTCTTTGTGAATGTGTTACCTCACTCAGGATGATGCCCTCCAGGTCCATCCATTTGGCTAGGAACTTCATAAATTCATTCTTTTTAATAGCTGAGTAGTACTCCATTGTGTAGATGTACCACATTTTCTGTATCCATTCCTCTGTTGAGGGGCATCTAGGTTCTTTCCAGCTTCTGGCTATTATAAATAAGGCTGCTATGAACATAGTGGAGCATGTGTCCTTCTTACCTGTTGGGGCATCTTCTGGATATATGCCCAGGAGAGGTATTGCTGGATCCTCCGGTAGTACTATGTCCAGTTTTCTGAGGAACCGCCAGACTGATTTCCAGAGTGGTTGTACAAGCCTGCACTCCCACCAACAATGGAGGAGTGTTCCTCTTTCTCCACATCCACGCCAGCATCTGCTGTCACCTGAATTTTTGATCTTAGCCATTCTGACTGGTGTGAGGTGGAATCTCAGGGTTGTTTTGATTTGCATTTCCCTGATGATTAAGGATGTTGAACATTTTTTCAAGTGCTTCTCTGCCATTCGGTATTCCTCAGGTGAGAATTCTTTGTTCAGTTCTGAGCCCCATTTTTTAATGGGGTTATTTGATTTTCTGAAGTCCACCTTCTTGAGTTCTTTATATATGTTGGATATTAGTCCCCTATCTGATTTAGGATAGGTAAAGATCCTTTCCCAATCTGTTGGTGGTCTTTTTGTCTTATTGACGGTGTCTTTTGCCTTGCAGAAACTTTGGAGTTTCATTAGGTCCCATTTGTCAATTCTCGATCTTACAGCACAAGCCATTGCTGTTCTGTTCAGGAATTTTTCCCCTGTGCCCATATCTTCAAGGCTTTTCCCCACTTTCTCCTCTATAAGTTTCAGTGTCTCTGGTTTTATGTGAAGTTCCTTGATCCACTTAGATTTGACCTTAGTACAAGGAGATAAGTATGGATCGATTCGCATTCTTCTACACGATAACAACCAGTTGTGCCAGCACCAATTGTTGAAAATGCTGTCTTTCTTCCACTGGATGGTTTTAGCTCCCTTGTCGAAGATCAAGTAACCATAGGTGTGTGGGTTCATTTCTGGGTCTTCAATTCTATTCCATTGGTCTACTTGTCTGTCTCTATACCAGTACCATGCAATTTTTATCACAATTGCTCTGTAGTAAAGCTTTAGGTCTGGCATGGTGATTCCGCC